>NW_026712321.1:5779836-6445172 GCF_030504385.1 Musca domestica | reverse complement strand
CTCTCTGACTGCCTTAGGGTATATGGGGGTCCCTAATTATGTCTAATGTATCATTTGCCTAATTTATGACCTCTTCAAAAAGTAATGCACAATAAAACACAAACATTGTTACACACCGCGAGAGAGAGAGGGAGAGTGGGTGCATGAGTGAGTGAGAGGGAGAGAGCATTAAAACTTTTCTTTTTTCATTTATTTTATTGCAAAAATTAACTATAATTTTTTGTTGTTGCTCTTAAATATAATGCATTATTTCGTCGAAGTAATAAACAAATAAAGTATTGCTTTATGACTTCTGGGGAAGTTTCTCTGATGGATTAATGGCAGAGAGCAGGAGTAAAAAGGGGGAGGGGGAGTGTAATAAAAACATGTGTTACTGGGTTGGGGTGTTGCCTTATGGCTACAGAAAACATAGATCTTTCTATACCGCCTAAAGATATATAAATAAAATAAAGTGGTTAGACTCTATTTAGAGAAAGCTTTTAAAAAACTTTGATCGAATGCCGAGATGGGCAATGTCCTTATAAAAATTATTTCTAAAAAATTCATGACTTTTTATCACAGAGCCTAAAAATACAGGGTGAGATGAAAAAACTGCAGACTGCTCGCATTTCTTAGCCACTTGTCCGACAGCTGTTAAAAATATTCCAAGTATTTACAAGCGTACAAAAGCATTTCGGTGAGAATTTTCCAGAATAAAAGTTATTCGTGATGGAATTCAAGTGTGATAGTGTCATTCCTTTATATTTGACCGGAAAACCACACGTGGCTATCGTTAGAGCACTCCAGCATTTAAATGTCAATAAATCTGTTGTGCCTCGTACCATCGCTCGTTACCGTGATTCTAGTAGCGTAGTCCGACATCAAGGAAGTGGACGGAAGAAAACAGCAACATCAGCAGAAATAGTTCGAAAAGTAACGATGTGACTTGATCAAAACCCGCGTCGCAGTGGCCGAAAAATGGCCCGTAAATATCCATTCAGCAAATATTGAAAAATGAGCTCGGGGTTAGGCCATTGAAATTCAAAGAACTGCAAGAACTTACAACGCAACAGAAAGAAAATAGACACAAAAGAGCTAAAGAGTTCCTTCGCTTGCCCAAAAGTGGTGAACTGCCGAAATTGGTTTTCTCTGATGAGAAAACATTCGTTGTCCAGCCGTTTTGTTAACAAACAAAATGATCGTGTTTACTTGCCAAAGAGGTCAGCTGAAAGTGCACACCTTCGGTTGGTCACCAGAACTCAAGCGCCGGCCATGGTAATGGTGTGGGCCGCCATAAGAGCCGATGACCGTTCTCCGCTCGTATCAATCGACCGTGGCATCAGAATAAATGCTGAATATTATCGCGAAAATATTCTCGAGGGTGTATTAGAGCCTTGGTCACGCAAACATTTTGGCCGCAGACCTTGGACATTCCAACAGGACTCACACTCAGCACGCGCCACCCAAGAATGGTTACAAAATGAGGTTCCTCGCTTCTTTTCCAGCGCACAATTGCCACCAAAATCACCGGATACCTATCCGTTGTGTCTGGAGTATGTATTTTGGAAAAAAAAAGGTTGGCACTAAAGAATACCAAAGTGTCGATCACCTCAAGCAAGCGCTTCTTTGGAAATGGGTCAAGATACCGCAGAGCAACATTCAGCAGCGTGTGATGGTTTCATTGGCCATAATTCGTGCCAAAGGTGACCAATTCGAACAAATCTAAACTTATTCTAAAAATTGATGTTATTTCCTACATTTTTCCTTTCATTCAATAAAATTAAAAAAAAAGATAGTAAAAATTATGGAGTTTTACTTTTTCGCAGTTTTTTTATCTCACCCTGTAGGTCCACGTCTTCGTATAGTCCTCATATATCGGTACCTCCCGATATTCGGTACTTTGATGATTTTAGCGACATTATTTAACGGAAACATTTCAAATTTCATATTTAAAGTTCGTAATGGGTACTACAGCCTATGACAGAAAATTGTCTGTGCAGGTCCAGTTTCGTATAGCCTCCATATAACAGTACCTCCCGATATTCGGTATTTTAATTATTTTAGGGACATTTTTCACCAGAATTGTTTCTAATTTGATATTTGAAGTTCGTAATGTATACTACAGCCTACAACAGAAAATTGTCTGTGCAGATCCACGTCTTCGTATAGCCACAATATAACAGCACCTCCCGATATTCGGAATTTTTATGATTTTAGCTACATTATTCACCGATTTTTTTTTTTTAAGTTTCGCATTTGAATATAGTAATGGCTTATGACAAAAGTTGCCTATGTAGGTCCACATCGTCCTAAAGACCCTGATATAACGGCTAGGTTCGATATTTTTAAGATTTGAACAGAATTTTATTTTTTTTGAAATTAGATCCAAATTGTGGATGTTATTCAAAGTTCCGCCCGGCCGAACTTACAGCTTTTTTCCCTGTTAAAGTGTCATTTGTTTATTTCTCTTTCGAGAAGATCTCAATTATCTTGATTCCGAATTATGGATTTTTTAGGAATTCCTGGTATAAAGAACTTTTTATGTTTGAACATATGCTTTCTTGGATTTTCTGGAAAAGATATTGGATAATATTCTTTCAATGACTTCATGCCAAAAATCAACTTATTTGCAAAACAAAGCAATTGTTAAGACATTTTTTAGGGATTTCCTGACAAAAAAAATTTAAGTAAGATTTAAGTAAGTCGCAAAAATATGAAATTTTTAAATAAACTATAAATTAGTCTTTCCATCAAAACTTTCAGCCATGTACTACAATAATATTTTTACAAATCGTTGGCAAATATTATTCTTCCACACACACACAAATAAACTAACAAATTCCCCCGGCTTATATTTGCGACATTGATCTTAATTGCTTTACATTAGAGATTGCGCAATGCAATGCAAATTGCAATCCATTTTTCTTCCCATCCCCCTCCACCGCCCTATGCTATGACATTGAAGTCAATGTTCTTCTCAATGTAACAATATTTCAGTTCAGTTCAGTTTCAGTTCATATCCAGATGCAAAATCTATGAAGGCTGCTGTTACTGTTTGTAACGCATAATACTGTCATGACTATGATAAATGTCATTTTAATTGCCATTCAGCAGTAATCAAGGCTGAATTGGAAATAAGGAATATTACCATGTCTTAGAATGTGAAAGGCATTATGCAATGGATATGATGGGGGACATTGGGCGATATGCGAAGATGTCTATTAGGTAAAGGACGAAGGGAGTTGTTTGAGATGATAAGAAAAGACATTATGGGGTCCTTGAAAAATTTTATATAAAAAATCCAGGACAATCCTTCCGATAGTCTATGAAAAATATTCTTGCAAAAATCAAATCTTATTGATTTTAAAATTTAAAAAAAAAATTTAAAAAATCCAGGTTTGTTAGTTCTTAAAAAAATATTCCTAAAAAATTCACGTTTATTGTTCCTTAAAAAAATGTCAATTTAAAAATACACGTTTATTCGTCCTTAAAAAAAAAATATACTTTAAAAAATCCAAGTTTATAGTCCTTGAAAAAAATTATTTAAAAAATCCAGGTTTATGAGTTCTTAAAAAAATATTCCTAAAAAATTCACGTTTATTGTTCTTTAAAATAATATTAATTTAAAAATACACGTTTATTCGTCCTTGAAAAAATAACTATTCTTTAAAAAATCTAATTTATAGTCCTTGAAAAATATTCTTTAAAAAATCCACGTTTATTGTTCCTTGAAAAATATTCTTTAAAAAATCCACATTTATTGTTCCTTGAAAAATATTCTTTAAAAAATCCACGTTTATTGTTCCTTGAAAAATATTCTTTAAAAAATCCACGTTTATTGTTCCTTGGAAAATATTCTTTAAAAAATCCACGTTTATTGTTCCTTGAAAAATATTCTTTAAAAAATCCACGTTTATTGTTCCTTTAAAAATCCACGTTTATTGTTCCTTTGGTCCTTGAAAAATATTCTTTAAAAAATCCACGTTTATTGTTCCTTTAAAAATCCACGTTTATTGTTCCTTTAAAAATCCACGTTTATTGTTCCTTTGGTCCTTGAAAAATATTCTTTAAAAAATCCACGTTTATTGTTCCTTTAAAAATCCACGTTTATTGTTCCTTTGGTCCTTGAAAAATATTCTTTAAAAAATCCACGTTTATTGTTCCTTTGGTCCTTGAAAAATATTGTTTAAAAAAATCCACGTTTATTGTCCCTTGAAAAATATTCTTTAAAAAATTCACGTTTATTGTTCCTTGAAAAATATTCTTTAAAAAATCCACGTTTATTGTTCCTTGAAAAATATTCTTTAAAAAATCCACGTTTATTGTTCCTTTGGTCCTTGAAAAATATTGTTTAAAAAATCCACGTTTATTGTTCCTTGAAAAATATTCTTTAAAAAATCCACGTTTATTGTTCCTTGAAAAATATTCTTTAAAAAATCCACGTTTATTGTTCCTTGAAAAATATTCTTTAAAAAATCCACGTTTATTGTTCCTTGAAAAATATTCTTTAAAAAATCCACGTTTATTGTTCCTTGAAAAATATTCTTTAAAAAATCCACGTTTATTGTTCCTTGAAAAATATTCTTTAAAAAATCCACGTTTATTGTTCCTTGAAAAATATTCTTTAAAAAATCCACGTTATTGTTCCTTGAAAAATATTCTTTAAAAAATCCACGTTTATTGTTCCTTGAAAAATATTCTTTAAAAAATCCACGTTTATTGTTCCTTGTGAAAAATATTCTTTAAAAAATCTCCACGTTTATTGTTCCTTTAAAAATCCACGTTTATTGTTCCTTTTTGGTCCTTGAAAAATATTCTTTAAAAAATCACGTTTATTGTTCTTCTTTGGGTCCTTGAAAAATATGTTTAAAAAAATCCACGTCCACGTTTATTGTTCCTTGAAAAATATTCTTAAAAAATCCACGTTTATTGTTCCTTGAAAAATATTTCTTTAAAAAATCCACGTTTATTGTTCCTTGAAAAATATTCTTTAAAAAATCCACGTTTATTGTTCCTTTGGTCCTTGAAAAATATTGTTTAAAAATCCAGCGTTTATTGTTCCTTGAAAAAATATTCTTTAAAAAATCCACGTTTATTGTTCCTTGAAAAATATTCTTTAAAAAATCCACGTTTATTGTTCCTTGAAAAATATTCTTTAAAAAATCCACGTTTATTGTTCCTTGAAAAATATTCTTTAAAAAATCCACGTTTATTGTTCCTTGAAAAATATTCTTTAAAAAATCCACGTTATTGTTCCTTGAAAAATATTCTTTAAAAATCCACGTTTATTGTTCCTTGAAAAATATTCTTTAAAAAATCCACGTTATTGTTCCTTGAAAAATATTCTTTAAAAAATCCACGTTTATTGTTCCTTGAAAAATATTCTTTAAAAAATCCACGTTTATTGTTCCTTTAAAAATCCACGTTTATTGTTCCTTTGGTCCTTGAAAAATATTCTTTAAAAAATCCACGTTTATTGCTCCTTTGGTCCTTGAAAAATATTGTTTAAAAAAATCCACGTTTATTGTTCCTTGAAAAATATTCTTTAAAAAATCCACGTTTATTGTTCCTTGAAAAATATTCTTTAAAAAATCCACGTTTATTGTTCCTTGAAAAATATTCTTTAAAAAATCTAGGTTTATTGTTGCTTTGGTCCTTGAAAAATATTCTTTAAAAAATCTAGGTTTATTGTTGCTTTGGTCCTTGAAAAATATTCTTTAAAAAATCCACGTTTATTGTTCCTTGAAAAATATTCTTTAAAAAATCCACGTTTATTTTTCCTTGAAAAATATTCTTTAAAAAATCCACGTTTATTGTTCCTTGAAAGATATTCTTTAAAAAATCCACGTTTATTGTTCCTTGAAAAATATTCTTTAAAAAATCCACGTTTATTGTTCCTTGAAAGATATTCTTTAAAAAATCCACGTTTATTGTTCCTTGAAAAATATTCTTTAAAAAATCCACGTTTATTGTTCCTTGAAAAATATTCTTTAAAAAATCCACGTTTATTGTTCCTTGAAAAATATTCTTTAAAAAATCCACGTTTATTGTTCTGGTCGTCGTTGAAAAATTATTTTTTAAAAAATCCAAGTTTTTTGGTCCTTGAAGAAAATCATTAAATATCCTTGAATTTTTGGCTAATCATTTTTTTTGTTTGTTTTTGCTTTTCCCTGAATTTTTATTTTTACTTTTTTCCATGAAAAACAAATCTACACGTGTACCAACATTTCCGCAACTTTCGCTTTTATCGTTTGGATTAAATTTCACATTTACCGGATGTTTGCATCAGCTTCCTGCATTAATTTCGGTTTTTTTTTGTTTCGCTCTGATTATTTAATTTATCCCCCAAAACAAAAAACGAACAGAATTCCAACTCAATCCCAATGGAACACTTTTGTTGACCTTCACTCCATCCCTGAAGGCTTTGGGTATCACAAAACAACATGAAATTACAATATTTTATATCCTCATTGCGCTGTTGTTGCTGTTTGTCGTTGGCCATTAAAGTTGGTAATGTGTTTGCCGAGGAGTTTAGGGTAATTTTAACAAATTTATAAACAATTCTAAAACTGACCCACTTTTTTGGGGAGGCATGGCGTGGCAGAGTGCCCTGGCATGACTATGGGTGGTAAAGAGATTTGGTGACTTTTATTTCTCGCAGGCCAAGTCAAGGACAAGCTGGATAACATATTTATGATGGCACCAAAAACAACAATGACAACAGTTGGAAGTACTCTGTCAAGGTGTGGGTGTGTATGTGTGCGTGTGACAGGACAACATTTGAATAAACAATAACAGGAAATTTGCATAGAAAATTATGTTTTCTCCAGAGGATCCTGTGAGGTAAAGGAACTTCTACGCTTCAAAGCTAGCTACAGACAAGGTGGTCGCATAAATTCCCGGAATATTAACATTTTGAATTTTGAGCCTGTCGCAGGCGTCTTAAATTGCCATCATTTGCATGTCTGGCTGGGCCGGAGAGGAAGTGAGTAGGGGGGTTGACATTTATATTGGTTGACAGTAAATTTGGCCGAAAAACGAAACACTTCCCCCCCCCCCCCACTTCCAAGTAACTGTGACACAAACAAATCCATTCCTCACCGCACCAAATGCCTTGGCCATAAAACACCAACGGAAAAATATGCATTTTAATAAAACAAGTTTTAAATTAACATATCAATTTCTGGTGTAACCGCATCAGGACACCTTGGAGGGTGGGACAAGAATTTGAATTCCATTTTCTACTTTTTTTGGAAAACCTAAAGAGCAAGTGTTTAAAAAATTCCCAAAACCTCCTTGGAGTGCGTAAATTTATTCAAGAATGAAAGGAAAGACAACAGCCAAAATGGAAATGAAGAAAAAAAAAAGGGAATTGAGTCAAAACAACTGTTAAGTGTCCAATTCGAGAACATAAATATTGAAAGGAAACGGAAGTGAAATGACATCGTCTCGCATCACTTTGGAGTGTGAATTGGAAGTGATAGACAAAAGTGGGCAGTGATGAATATTTATTTGTTTGTCTAAGCCTGGAGTATTATCTCCATTGGGTTGACTTTATATTGTTATACCCTGAGCCATATGGGAGCGAGAGAGGGTATACTATATCATTTGATACTTCGAAAACATATCTCATCGAAGTTGCGATTTTAGACCCTAGATCTCTTTAAACCAAATCCGTTTCAGGATATCTGGAGTCGATCTAGCTATGTCTGTCTACTATGTCTATGTCTGGCTGGCTGGTGCGCCCAATAACTGTCGAAGGGAGTATCCGATTTGATCAAAACTTTATGCATCGTAATATTATAATAATAATATTATTATCAAACTTAGAGCAAGTTCAGAGATGGGCAATATCGGTCCACTTCTTCTGGTACCTCTCCCACAAATTTCGAAAATTTAAAAAAAAAAAAAAAAATATTTTGCTGCACATGAAGATAATCCTATTTTGCTCCAATTTTGTAAATCCTAATATGTGAATCAGTGCTAGATCAGGTGCGAAAATGGATAATATCAGTCTACTCCTTCTGATACCTCCACCACAGAAGGTCGAAATTTTCAAAAAAAAAATCAACTTTGCGAATCCTAATATTTCCATCAGTGCTAGGTTAGGTGCAAAAATGGACAATATTGGTCAACTCAATCAAGTACCTCTCCCAAAAAGGATCAACATTTTGAATAATTTTAACTCTTACAAAATCTGATTTAAGAATCCGATTGCCTTCAAATTACACAGATCACAATACTTTTACTAACCCAAGGTTTGGTGGAAAGATGGGATATATCGGTCCACTCTTTCTGGTACCTCCCCCACAAAGGGCAAAAATTTTGAAAATTCATGATGCTCATAAAACGCGAAATTAACATCCGATTCTTTTCAGACTTGGCACATCTCAATATTTCCATTAACACAAGATCTGTTATAAGGATGGTAGAGATCGACCATTTTTGCTGGTTCCTCCTCCACAAAGGGTCTATATTTTCAATAACCAAAACGACCATAAAATCCGAAATATGCGTCCGGTTCTCTTAAAATTTCACGCATCTCATTATTTCTACTAACACAAGATCTGCTGTGAAGATAGGATATATCGGCCTAGTCCTTCGGGTACGTCCCCGACAAAGGGTCAAAATTTTAAATATACATGAAGCTGACAAAACGCGAAATTAAGATCCAATTTTATTTAGACTTGGAATATCTCAATATTTCTATTAACTCAAAATCTGATGTAAAGATGGGATATATTGGTCCGCTCTTTCTGGTACCTCCGCCACAAAGGGTCAGAATTTGGAATAGCCTTGAAGCTCATAAAACGGAAAATTAACATCCGATTCTTTTCAGACTTGGTACATCTCAATATTTCCATTAACACAAGATCTGTTATGAGGATGGTAGATATCGGGTCATTCCTTCTGATACGGACCACTCCTTCTGAATATCCAAAACGATCATAAAATCCAAAATAAGCGTCCGGTTCTCTTAAAATTTCACGCATCTTATTATTTCAACTAACACAAGATCTGCTATGAAAATGGAATAGATTTGGGTCAACTCCTTCGGGTACCTCCCCCACAAAGGCTCAAAATTTTGAATATCCATGAAGCTCATAAAATGCGGAATTAACATCCGATTCTATTCAGACTTGGTACATCTCAATATTTCCATTAACACAAGATCTGTTATAAGGATGGTATAGATCGGACAATTCTTTTTGGTACCTCCCCCACAAAGGATCAACGGTTTGAATAACCAAAACGATCATAAAATCCGAAATAAGCGTCCGGTTCTCTTAAAATTTCACGCATTTCTGCTAACACAAGATCTGCTGTGGTGCCTCCCCCATAAAGGGTCAAACATTCGATTTCATTCAGACTTGGTACATCTCAATATATCGATCCATACTAGATCTGTTATAAAGATGATAGAGATCGGACCATTCCTTCTGGTACCTGCCCCACAAATCGTCAAAGTTTTGAATAACCAAAACGATTATAAAATCCGAAATAAACATCCGGTTCTATTCATATTTTACACGTCCCATTAATTTTACTAACACAAGATCTGCTGTGAAGATGGGATATGTCGGCCTAGTCCTTCGGGTACCTCGCCGACAAGGGGTCAAAATTTTGAATATACATAAAGCTCATAAAACGCGAAATCAACATCCGATTCTTTTCAGACTTGGCACATCTCAATATTTCTATCAACTCAAAATCTAATGTAAGGATGGGATACATTGGTCCACTCTTTCTGGTACCTCCCCCACAAAGGGTCAGAATTTGCAACAGACTTGAAGCTCATAAAACGCGAAATTAACATTCGATTCTATTCAGACTTGGTACATCTCAATATTTCGATCCATATAAGATCTGTTATAAGGATGGTAGAGATCGACCATTTTTTCTGGTTCCTCCGCCACAAAGGGTCTAAATTTTCAATAACCAAAACGATTATAAAATCCGAAATAATCATCCGTGTTTCTTCATATGTAACACATGCCATTATTTCTAATAACACAAGATCTGCTGTGAAGATGGGATATATCGGTCCACTCCTTCGGGTACCTACCCCACAAAGGGTCAAAATTTTGAATTCCCATGAAGCTCAAAAAACTTAAAATTAACAGAGATTCCATTAAGACTTGGTACATCTCAATATTTCCATCAACACAATGTCTGTTATAAAGATGGTAGCGATCGGAGTATTCCTTCTGGTAGCTCCCCCACAAAGGATCAACGATTTAAATAACAAAAGCGATTATAGAAACCGAAATAAGCATCCAGTTCCCTTCATGTTTCACACAGCCCATTATTTCTGCTTACATAAGATCTGATGTGAAGATGGTAGAGATTGGACCATTCCTTCTAGCACTCCCCACTCCCCACCTCCCCACAAAGGGTCAAAGTTTTGAATAACCAAACCAATACCCAAACCGCGAAATTAAAATTCGATTCCATTCAGATTTGATACGTCTCAATATTTCCATCAACGCAAAACCTGATATAAAGTTGGTAGAGATTGGACCATTCCTTCTTGTACCTCCCCCACATAGGACTCAAGATTTTGAAAAAGAAAACGCAGAAGAAAGTGAAATAAGCATCCAACTCTCTTCAAATTTCACATATCCAAACATTTTTTCTAACACAAGATCCATTGTGAAGATTATATATATCTGTGAAACCCTTCTGGTACCTCTCCCACAAAGGATCACAATTTTCAATACTTTTACCTGCCATAGCTTGTGAAACAAGACAGCGATTCGTTACAACATGCTATATCTAAATATTTCTCTCAACCAGAAACCTGATATGAATATGGAATCTATGGTCTCGCATCAGATTGGAAATAAATATTCGATTTTCTGGTAATTTTGGCCATACTTGTATTTTTTATCTGTATCAAATGAAGTATGAAAATGGAATATTTCGGTCGACTATATCTTGTAGGCACATTTTCTAATAAAAATTATCTCTCATATAAAGTGAAGGATGTAACCAATATACTCCAAACATGGCACGTCGCAATATTTTTATCATATTTATTTAGGTCCGATACGAAATGGGCAATATTGTCCCCTTCCTCCAGAACCTACACCATAGAGGGTCCACAATTTGAATATTCATAACAGAATTCAAAATATATTTAAATCCAACATTGGTTGGGGGTATACATCTGTCGGCAAAACCGACTGATACTTCTTAAATTGTTCTCTTTCGCAAAAGAGCAATGACAAAGAAACTGCAGAAAGTGGCGGATTTTCTGATTTATTAGAAGCGATCCCGGCGAGGGCATTGTTCATATTTAATTATTCAAAAAATTCCGAAATCAGAATCAATTGTAAGCCTCTTTCATTCTCCTTTGTCCAACCCCTTTTCTAAACTTTCCATTGCCTAAAAAATTTTCATAAATTCTCCTCAACGTTAATTTAAATAAATTTCCCCATAAATTTATGCCACTTCTTAATATTTAACATTTAAACAAAAACAAAACGCGGCAAAAGAGAATTTTACATAATTTAATTTAAAATCACTCTTTGCCTACTTATATGGTCGACTATGCAAAAAGGACATTTATCTTCATCAGCGGCAGCAGCAGCAGCCTCAGCCTCGTCATCATAGCCATAAGGCTAACAGCATAAAAAATGTGGAAAAACAGCTTCCTATATTTATATGGCATATGTATGTGTCCACCCGCCTTCCTCCATTCTTTGTACTGTAACGGCTACAGTTTCTTGCCATTGCATTATGCATTCTAATTTGAGTGCCATCAACACGCCAAAAGCAGACACACATATACACACTCTCTAACACACACATCCACTCTTGCATACACACACGTCCACTCTTACACACTCACACATCCGCCGACACGTTCCCTACTTAATTTGTTGCTAATTTAAAATTTTCTTTCATATGTAGATTTGGCAAAGGAGCTTTTGACAAATTGTTGAAATAACTTGTATGGGTGAGTGTGTGTGCAATGCGCGCTTTTTTCGACCAATGAGAAAAAGAATAAAACAAAAAACACAACCATGCCAACATCTTTGGCCTCTAGACGTTGGCTATGGTGTTACTGCATTTTTTTTTGTTGAAACTATGTTGGGACAGTGGAAATGATTTCATTTTAAGAATATAAGCTCATATGTAAATTCATAAATCAAGACATTTTACATTTGAGGAGGAAGAAACTATTTATACCCTACACCACATAGTGGTAAGGGTATTATGTCTTTGTGCATTTGTTTGTAACATGGAGAAGGAAACGAGATAGACCCTTAGTTACTTTTGAGAACCTTCATAGAATCACTTTCTGAATCGATTTATGCATGTCAGTCCGTCCGTCCGTCTGTCCATGTATTCTTGTGAACAAAATGCAGGTCGCATTTATTATCCGATTGAGATGAAATTTCCCAAACAATATTTTTTTGGCCCAAGGACGAACCCTATTAAATTGGTGTGAAATGGATCAAATTTAGATATAGCTCCCATGTATATCTTCATCCGATTTCGAGTTAAATGTGCACCAAATGTCCACTATCAGTTCAAATTACCTGAATTTTGGCACACCCAACCGAGTTCGGCCTAGAAGCAAGTATATCAAATTTGGAGAAAATCGGTTCATATATAGCTATAGCTCCCATATATATATTTCATCCGATTTGAACTTTAAGTCCCTCACATTCTTACTATGCACTCCACAACCTTGATATTTGGTACCAGGTATTAGATGGAGCACAGAAATAGCTGTTATAAATTTTATCGAAATCAGTTCAGATTTGGATATAGCTCCCATATATATCTTCATCCGGTTAATTGACCACCAAATGGCCAATATCAGCCCAAATGGCCCGAATTTTGGCACATGTGACCGAGATTGGCCTTAAAGCAAATACAACAAATTTGGAAATCGATTTGAAAATCGGTTCAGAAACAGCTATAGCTCCCATATATATGTTTTATCCGATTTGGTGTTTAAGCCTCTCTCATTCGTAATATGCACTCCACAAGAATGATATTTGGTACCAGATATAAGATACAGCCCAGAAATAGCTGTTTGTAATTTTATCGAAATCGGTTCAGATTTGGATATAGCTCCCATATATATCTTCATCCGATTTGGGGTAATTGTGCACCAAATGGCCGATATAAGTCCAAATGAACTGAATTTTAGTACATCGGACCAAATTCAGCCTAGAAGCAAGTATATCAAATTTAGTGAAAATCGGTTCAGATATAGTTATAGCAACCATATATATGTTTCATCCGATTTAGTGTTTTAGTCCATTATATTCGTAATATTCACTCCACAACCGTGATATTTGGTACCAGGTATTAGGAATAGCTGTTTTAAATTTTACCGAAATCGGTTCAGATTTGGATATAGCTCTCATATATATCTTCATCCGATTTCGAGTGATTGACCACCAAATGGCCGTAATAGCATTAATTTTAGCAAATCCGACCGAAACCAGCTTAGAAGCAAGTACACCAATTTTAGTAAAAATCGGCTCAGATATAGCTATAGCTCCCATACATATCTTTCATCCGATTTGGTCTTTAAGTCCCTCACATTCGTAATATGCACTCCACAGGAATGATATTTGGTACCAGATATCAGATAAAGCCCAAAAATAGTTGATTTTAAATTTATTAAAATCTGTTCCGATTTGGATATGCCTCCCATATATATCTTCATCCGATTTCGTGTTAATTGTGCATCAAATGGCCAATATCAGCCCAAATGGCATGAATTTTCGCAAATTCAACCGAAACCAGCCTATAAGCAAGTACACCAATTTTAGTAAAAATCGGTTCAGATATAGCTATAGTTCGTAAAATGCACGATATAATTAGATAGATTTTGATTTTGTACCAAATATCTCATAGAGCTCTGAAATGCCCTGTATAAACCTTTTTACGAGAGCTCTACTAAATATGCATAGTGGTGTAGGGTATCATATAGTCGGCCCCGCCCGATTTTTGAGCTTTCCTTACTGGTTTTTTTATGACAGACGTAAAAAAGTAAATCAGACTTTGAATTTGATACCCTTCCAAAATGAAAACATTGGCAATTTTAAAATAAAATTTAATTTTTTTAAAAGAAATTTCAATAATTGCTTTTAATCCTGCGTTCTGTAAAGAAAATACAAAAAAAAATCCGAATATCTGGTGACGCTGTATAGGAACGTATCGAGGGTGGGACCTTGGGGGCCCTGGTCCCGAAATTTCATCTTTTCTGACAAATTGTGTTTATTTTACATGTAAAGGTTAATTTTTTGCTAATTGAACAAGTTGGTCAAAACCTTCAAGAACCTAAAATAGACCGGAACTAGTGCAAGGTGCCCTTATTAAGAGATGGGCCGATTTCGAATTCCTTTCTGTACAGAGGTACTCCAGGGGATCCAAAAATACCAAAATCGGTTCAAATACTTAAAAATCCATATCTCTGAAATAAAATTTAAAAATTCGGACCGTATTCGAACACAATAAGAACCAAGTTATAGACAATTTCATTCCAAAATGTGTTCGAATTCTTTAAATTCATGAAACCTGGTGGTATTATATTATATTAGGGGCTAGACGAAATCGTGGACCTCGTTCGATTTTTTTCGAGGGAATAAAGGTACTTTATTTCAATTTCAAATGCCAATTACCCTCAAAAAACCTCATTACAAAACAATGGTAACAACTTACAATAGAGAACCTGAAATTATGGCGTTTTTCACACAAAATTAATACTCTGTTTAATTGTCTTAATATTATACGATGACCATGCAAATGATAGGCTACCACTTTGTATTAAACTCCAACTCCGTGCAAAATTTCGAGTCGATTAGTCTATAATTTGTTCATGTAGAGCATTTGAAAATCAGGAAAAAACATTAGATTTTAGACCATTAAAAAAAATTTTGCGAGCGTATATAAGCTTCTATTCTGGCCCTAATCCCTAATATTTCAGGGTATAAAAAAATAGGTATAGGTATAAAAAAATTTTTGTAAATATATTTTTGCCATTCCCATCCGTCTTCACACCAGATCTTGATATTGGTAGAAATATTGGGATGCACGAAATTTAAAGACAATCGAACCCTTATGGTGTACCACAAGAAATAGTCCGATCTCTACGATATTTATAACAGATCTTGTGTTTGTGGATGATGAAATATTGACATATCCAAGTCTGAATGGAATCGGATATTGATTTCGCATTTTATCAGCTCCACGGATTTTCAAAAATTTGACCCTATGTGGGAGACATACCACAAGGAGTGAACCGTAATATCCCATCTATACAGTATCTTGTGTAAATAGGCAAAATGGGATGTGTGAAACATGAAGAGAACCAAATGCTTACCTCGCATTTTATAATCGATCTCAGCCATATTTGTAACAGATTTTGTGTTGATAGAAATATTGAGATTTATCAAGACTGAGAGGAATTAGATGTTAATTTCGCGTTATATAAGATCCCTGGATATTTAACAGTTTGACCCTTTGTGGGGGAGGTGACAGAAGGAGTGGACCGGTATATCCCATCACCACAGCATATCTTGTGTTAGTAGATATAATGGGATGTGTGAAATATGAAGAGAACCGGATGCTTATTTCAGATTCTACGATATTTTCGGTTATTCAAAACTTTGACCTTCTGTGACCTCCTTGGCCAGTATGAAAGATCCAATCTCTATTACATTTATAACAGATCTAGTGTTGACGGAAATGTTTAGATGTGTCAAGTCTGAATGAAATTGAATGTTAATTTCGCGTTTAAGGAGCTTCATGAATGTCCAAAATGTTGACCCCTTTGTGTGGGAGGTACCGATATACTCCATCTATACATCAGACCATGGGTATGTTAGAATATTGTGATGTGTGTGAATGGAAGACAGTCGGACTATTACATCACATTTTTAAGAGTTATAATTATTAAATATTTTGACCCTTTGTGGAGGGGGGCTACTTGATGAAGTCGACCGATACTGTCTATTTTCGCGCCTGAACAACATTAGGATTTGCAATATTTGAGCAAAATCGGATTATCCTTTCTCTTTCTGTGCAGTAAATTATTTTCTTTGAAAATGTTGACATTTTGTGTGGGAGGTACCCATCTCCGAACTCTAATTAAAATTTGACATTAATATTACGATGTACCAAGTTTGGATAAAATCGGATACACCCTTCGAGTGTTATCGTGCGCACCAGCCAGCCAGAGAGACAGACGGACGGACATCGCTAAATCGACTCTAAATTTAATCTAAAGATACCTAGGATCTAAAACCGTTATTTCGATGAGACACGTTGGTGTACAATGATATGTACCCTTTCTAAACACATGGTCAAAAGTATAATTGGTACCTTTTCGTACTTTTCGAGTAATAAGTACGCATTCGCAAAAACACCGCCAGAAGACCTCTATATTAAAATTTCGGGATTATTGGGTGAAGGAATAGACCCAATACTGAATTTAGTAACATTTAATACTTTTCGTATAATTTTAGTACACATTTGCAGAACCGTTTCATATCTCAATCCTGCACAAGTAACACTTCTCGTAATATCAAATGTCACATCAAATGTCATGTCAGCTCCATCCTTTCACCCAATACCAAATTTAGTACGACTGAGAACTTTTCGTAAAAATATAGGGCGCATCAGTATAAAAAATATCAAATTGCAGAATATTATCTCTATCCTTTAACCTAATACTAAATGTAGTACCATTCAGTACTTTTCGTACAATTACTTATTTATCGGATTTATTTCAAAATCGGTATTTGTAGTTCATAGGGGGTTCTAAAACCGGTCTCAAAACATTATCTATATTGATCCAAGATTTTTCATATAACGGTAACCACCAATATTCGGTATTTTGACTATCCTTGCCACTTTATTCCACGGCGATTTAAATGTTGTATTTGAGCAATAAATAACAATCCCTGTGGTAGAAAATTGTTCCCGTTTTGGTATGACCCCAATATAACGGGGCCATACCAATATTCTTCTTCTTCAACGGCAGATTAAAGTGAAACGTATTTTAATCGAAATTTTTCTTATTATTTATACCTAATTGAAAATTCAGTTGGGTCGAACTTAATGTTTTTTTTTTTTACTTATTTTTAACTGAATCTAAAATTAAAAATTATATTTTGATATCGTATTTTTCGTTCGGATTTACTTTTGCATCATCATACAGAACAAGACCCCAAGCCATGAAGAAAACAAGTAAGCAAAGGCTATAGTCGTGCGGGGCCGACCATGTGATACCCTACAACACTACAATATGATAGAAGCCCCCTTATATTCAGATCAATTTTGGAAGATTTCTCTTTTGAAATTATGTTACGGAGCACAGACCTGACCAGGGATATTTGCCCAATAACGAAATCAGCTTAAAAAAGCCAGAAGTTCGCCTTTTGTGTATTTCGAATATCGCCTGTAAGTAATGCTGGTATTTTTATACCCTACACCACAAGGTGGTCAGGGTATTATGTCTTTGTGCATTTGTTTGTAACAGACAAAAGGAAATGAGATAGACCCATAGTTCCTTTTGATGATCTGCATAGAATCAGTTTCTGAGTTGATTTATGCATGTCAGTCCGTCTGTCCGTCCGTCCGTCTGTCCATGTATTCTTGTGAACAAAATGCAGGTCGCATTTATTATCCGATTGAGATGAAATTTTGCAAACAACATTTGTTTGGCCCAAGAACGAACCCTATTGAAATTGGAGATAATCGGTAAAAATTTAGATATAGCTCCCATATATATCTTCGTCCGATTTGCCTTTTATGGTGCACCAAACGTGTAATATCAGCCCGAATTGTATGGAATTTTGCATATACACCCAAATTAGGTCTGAAAATATGTATGCCAAATTTGATCGAAATCGGTTCAGATATAGCTATAGTTCCCATATATATTGTTCATCCGATTTGTTATTTTTGTCCTCCGCAGCCGTAATATGCACTCTGTAACAGCAATATTTGGGGAAATATATCAAATGCAGCTCAGAAATACCTTTGCTAAATTTTATCGAGATCGGTTCCGATTTGGATATAGCTCCCATATATAACTTCGTCCGATTTACCATTTATTGTGCACCAAACGTCTAATATTTGTCCAAATGGAATGGAATTTGGCACATACGACCGAATTTAGTCTAGAAGGTAATATGCCAAATTTGGTGAAGATCGGTTTAGATATAGTTATAGCTCCAATATATATTGTTCATCCGATTTATTGTATTTGTTACCCACAGCCGTAATATGCACTCCGTAACAACGATATTTAGGGAAATATATCAAATACAGCTTAGATATATCTTTGCCAAATTTTATCGAGATCGGTTCAGATTTGGATATAGTTCCCATATATATTTTTATCCAATTTCAAATTAATTTCGCACCAAATGGGCAATACAAGTCCGAATTTAAAAGATACAAATGCTTCGACATATTTAGTCCTTTGAATTTTAAATTATAATTATAATCATAGCGTGTATGATTGAATTCTCCCATAAAAACTTTTAATTGTTATGTGGAGCTCAACTAAATTAGCAAAGTGGTGTAGGATATCATAAAGTCGGCCCCGCCCGACTTTAGGACTTTCTTTACTGGTTTGTTATTAAAATATTTTTTTTACCTAATGGTGAAGGAAAGGCATTAAAAAGTCGGTCGGGTCGAACTCTATGTTTTTTTACTTATTTTTAACTGAATCTAAAATAAAAAAAAATTATTTTGAAATCGTATTTTTCGTTTGGATTTACTTCTGCATCATCATACAGAACAATACCCCAAGCTATAAACAAAACTATGAAATATAACATCATCCCGGTAAATCGATACATATTTAAAACCTTTTAGTAATTTACGTATCCTTAGGTACGATATTTAAAAAATACCGCAGCACTAATATGTTTGAAGCAGGAAAGCCCGTACAAAAATTGTGTGGCCAATGGTTAGTATTTTTGCATTTCCGTACAACTTATATTTGTAGTCCTATTCGAAATCTTTAGTACGAATCTCCAAAAATACAAAATATAACGTGTTACTGAATTGATTAGTGGCCACTGTGCCACAATCCCATTCTACGAATGCAAGAATGGTGTTAAAAAAAAGAGAACACCGTGTTATGAATAACAGTAAGGCACGATGACGTTTGTAGTAAAAGGACATTACTACGAAAAAGGGTAGGTGAAAAAAAAAAATAAATAAAACAAAACTGACAGGACCAACGTTTGCATATGAAATGTGTTTTGTTGACACTACAATGTCTCGTTTTTTTGCAACGAAATTTTCCACATTTTTATGGCAGTTCTTAGTAAACACAGAAGACATAGGTTATTTTTGAGTACTGTTTCTGTTAAACATGCAACTTTTAATATTAAATTATGTAAAAAATGTTAAATAAAGAATTAAAAATAAAATATGTTATTTAAGGCAAATTAGGTATGTCCAAGTTTAATTGTTTATGCCGTACAACACTGTGTTGGGGGTATTATAAGTTTGATTGGACCAAAAATTATGTATCATCTCGAAATATTGGTTTCCCACATAGGAAAGCATATATAGATCTTCCTATCTCGCCGAGCTGAGTCGCTCTGGCTATGTATGTCCTTCCGTCCGTCTGTCCATGTTAATCACTCTACAGGTCGCAATTATGGCCCGATCTTCACGAAATTTAGAATAGAGGTGGGACTATGGTCAAATTAGAAGTCTATCGATTTTTGGAGATGGTCGCCTAATATTCAAGTGGACGAAAAACTAAAAAATTTCTTGATTTTGCAGTTGCTCTATAGGTCGTAATTACAGACCAATCGACGCGGAAGTTAGCATGGGGCTAGAGCTTATGGCTGGGCGGAAGCCTTGTAATTTTGGTGGTCATCGGGTAATATTTAGTGGGCGAAATAGACCATAACGTTATACTACAGCATAAGAAAGAAAATGGGACATGTAGGTTCACGTCTTCGTATACCCCCCATATAACGGTTCCCCCCCGATATTCGGTATTTTGATGATTTTAGCTACATTTTTTAAAGGAACTATTTTAAATTTAGCATTTGAAGTTCGTAATGAATACTACAGCCTATGACAGAAAAATGTCTGTGCAGGTCCACGTCTTCGTATAGCCCCCATATAACTGTACCTCCCGATATTCGATATTTTGAAGTTCGTAATGGATACTACAGCCTAAGACAGAAAAATGTCTGTGCAGGTCCACGTCTTCGTATAGCCCCCATATAACTGTACCTCCCGATATTCGATATTTTGATGATTTTAGCGAATTCATTCACGGGAATTGTTTCAAATTTGGTATTTGAAGGTCGTAATGGATAGTAGAATCTAAGACATAAAATTGTCTGTGCAGGTCCACGTCTTCGTATGGCCCCCAATAACGGCACCTCCCGATATTCGATATTTTGATGATTTTAGCGAATCCGTTCACCGGAATTGTTTCAAATTTGGCATTTGAAGTTCGTAATGGATAGTACAGCCCAAGACAGGAAATTGTCTGTGCAGGTCCACGTCTTCGTATAGCCCCTATTTACGGTACCCCCTGATATTCGGTATTTTGATGATTCTAGCGACATTATTTACTGGAATTGATACTACAGCCTATGCCAGAAAATTGTTTGAGCACGCTTATGACAAAAGTTTCGTATGGAGGCCCACGCCGTTGTATAGACCCTAATATACGGCTAAATTCGGTATTTTTAAGATTTTAACAGAATTTTTAATGGATTTTAATTTTTTGAATTTGAATTTCTATCTTTTAAATTCGGACTTGTATTGCCCATTTATTGCGAAATTAATTTGAAATCGGATAAAAATATATATTGGAACTATATCCAAATCTGAACCGATCCCGATAAAATTTGGCAAAGATATTTCTGAGCTGTATTTGATATATTTCCCTGAATATCGTTGTTACGTAGTGCATATTACGGCTGTGGGTAACAAATACAACAAATCGGATGAACAATATATATGGGAGCTATAGCTATATCTGAACCGATCTTCACCAAATTTGTCATACTACCTTCTAGACTGAATTCGGTCGTATGTGCCAAATTCCATCCCATTTGGACAAATATTAGACGTTTGGTGCACAATAAATGGTAAATCGGACGAAGTTATATATGGGAGCTATATCCAAATCCGAACCGATCTCGATAAAATTTAGCAAATGTATTTCTGAGCTGCATTTGATATATTTCCCCAAATATTGTCGTTACAGAGTGCATATTACGGCTGCGGAGGACAAAAATAACAAATCGGATGAACAATATATATGGGAGCTATAGCTATATCTGAACCGATTTCGATAAAATTTGGCATACTTATTTTAAGGCCTAATTTGGTTGTATGTGCAAAATTTAATACTTTTCGGGCTGATATTACACGTTTGGTGCACAATAAAAGGCAAATCGGACGAAGATATATATGGGAGCTATATCTAAATTTTTACCGATTATCTCCAATTTCAATAGGGTTCGTCCTTGGGCCAAACAAATGTTGTTTGCAAAATTTCATCTCAATCGGATAATAAATGCGACCTGAAATTTGTTCACAAGAATACATGGACAGACGGACGGACTGACTGACATGCATAAATCAACTCAGAAAGTGATTCTATGCAGATTATCAAAAGGAACTATGGGTCTATCTCGTTTCCTTTTGCCTGTTACAAACAAATGCACAAAGACATACTTGTGGTGTAGGATATAAAAATACCAGCATTACTTACAGGCGGTACCCGAAATACACAAAAGGAGAACTTCTGGCTTTTTTATGCTGATTTCCTTGACGTATATAGCCAAATACCGTAGGCAAGCAAATCATCTAGATGAGTCTAAATTTGGAGATTTGGGCTTCTTGCTTTTGGAGATGATCGCAAGATATTTAGAGGTTTATTTAGAGGTTGATTACACAATTGAAACCAATGGACACGCCTGAGAAGAGAGTTAAGAACAGAGAAGAATTCTAGCATTTTGGATGACCATTTGATTATATTTAGCTGTAAAATGGACCACAACAACTAACAGCACGACGGAATGCGTAAATATTGGGCAAAGGTCCCTGGTCAAGATACTAAGGGCAGTATCTGGGCAGTGTTCCGTGACATAATTTCAAAAGCGAAATCTTCCAAAATGGATTTGGACATAAAGGGGCTTCTAGCATATTGTAGTGTTTTAGGGTATTACATGGTCGGCCCCGCACGACTTTCGGGTTTGCTTATTTGTTTTCAATTTCATTTGAAACTTTGTAGGATCCTATTTTCGTCGATTCCCCAGAATCCAATCATAATATTCAAATTATTTTTTTTCAATTCCCAGGAAATATTTTACATGACCATATTTATATTCCACGTAATAATAACATTTTATTTATTAACAATGTTGATATAAATTAATTAAAATATTATTATTACTACTATTCATTTTTTTATAAAACGGAATTCACAATGCTTATGGCTTTTTCCGATGGCTTTCAATTATAATTGCAAAAATTAAACATATCGATTTTCCAATTATTTATTATTTGTTGTTGTCGTTGTTGTAAACACAATCTCAATGGGTACTTCATGTAATGTCATTTCTATTGAAAAACATTAATAAAGCAGGACAACAACAGCAGCAACAACGAAAACATCAGACAATTGTAGTTATATTTACATTTGTCAGTTGTTCATTCGCCATGGCCAAGTTCAATGCAGAAAAATGTTAATTAATTTCTCTTTATATTCTTCATTTATTTTTAAATTAATAAATATGCAGCAATTATATGTCATTTTTCAATTAGGCCGGTAATTGAATAAAGTATACTTAAATAATTAGAATTGAGGGTAATGTGAAAAATGCAAAACAACAAAACATAAGGAGAGGGAAACATGTGAGATTTTCAAGCATTCGTCAAAAAATATTTAAAAAAAATCCACATTCTTTTAAAAATCTAGAGTATAGATCCGTTAAAAAAAAAATATTAAAAAACAAGAAAAAAAAGCTGATGAATATCCTCCACCATTTGGAACGAATTTGGCAATTTCGGCCGGGCCGAACTTTGAATACCCTTCACCATTTGGAAGAAATTTGGAAATTCTGAAAAACAATAAAATCCGTTAAAAAATCTGTTAAATTTTTAAAAATGCCGAAGGTAGCGGTATATTAGCGTCTAAACGACGACGTGGACCTGCATAGGCAAATTATATATATATATATTATATGGGGGGCTATACCAAAATGTGGAACTGCACACACAATTTTCTGTCTTAGGCTGCAGTGTCCATCACGAACTTCAAATACCAAATTTGAAAAAATTCCGATGAATAATGTCGGTAAAATCATCAGAATACCGCATATCGGGAGGTACCGTTAATGGGGGCTATACGAAGACGGGGACCAATTTTCTGTCTTAGGGTGCAGTATTCATCACGAGCTTCAAATACCAAATTTGAAACAATTCCGGTAAATAATGTCGCTAAAATCATCAAAATACCGAATATCGGAAAGTACCGTTTATGGGGGCTATACGAAGACGTGGACGGACACAGACAATTTTCTGTCCTAGGCTGCAGTATTCATTACGAACTTCAAACACCAAGTTTGAAACAATTTCGGTGAATAATGTCGCTAAAATCATTAAAATAACGAATATAGGGTGGTCGCGTTTATGGGGGCTCTAGGAAGAAGTGGACCTGCACAGACAATTTTCTGTCCTAGGCTGCAGTATTCATTACGAACTTCAAACACCAAATTTGAAACAATTCCGGTGAATAATGTCGCTAATATCATCAAAATACCGAACATCGGGAGGTACTGTTATATGGAGGCTGTACGAAAAAGTGGACCTGCACAGACAATTTTCTGTCATAGGCTGTAATATCCACTTCGAACTTCAAATACCTAATTTGAAACAATTCCGGTGCATAATGTTGCTAAAATCATCAGAATACCGAAAAAAAGGAGGTACCGTTATATAGGGCAATGCGAAGACGGGGACCTGCATAGACAATTTTCTGTCATAGGCTGTAGTATCCACTACGAACATCAAATACCAAATTTGAAACAATTCCGATGAATAATTTCGGTTAAATCATGAAAATACCGAATATCGGTAGTTACCTTTTATGGGGGCTCTAGAAAGAAGTGGACCTGCACAGACAATTTTCTGTCTTAAGCTGACGTATCCGTCACGAACTTCAAATACCAAATTTGAAACAATTTCGGTGAATAATGTCATTAAAATCATCAGTATACTGAAAAAAGGGAGGTACCGTTATATGGGGGCTATACGAAGACGTGGACCTACATGACCCATTTTCAATACCAAAAGTCCTGCAGATATAATATACATTTGAGTAAAATATTATCAATCAACTTCATTTCGTTCGGAAGCTAGAGTGATTTCCACAGACGGACAGATGCACGAACGGACATCGCTAAAACGACATAGAATTTTATGCTGGTCAAGAATATATAATTTGTGGGGTCTAAAATGTATATATTTTGAGGTGTTACAAACGGAATGACAAACTTTATATACCCCCGTTGCTACGGTGGAGGGAATAAAAACTTCCTACATATCACAATCCTACACTCCCACAGTAAAACCGATTCAAAATGTTAGGATTCCATCGCTACCAGTTCTCCCAAATTTAGTACCATTTAGTTCACATAAGTACGAATTTCCTACACTTCCTACATAACCCAATCCTACAATGCAAAAGTAGTCCAAATTTCAGCATTCCAGCTCTATCGGTTCACCACAATTACAATTGGTACCCATTTTAGTACCATTTAGTACTTTTCGTGCACATGAGTACAAATATCGAAAACTACCTCCACATACCAACCCTACATTCCAGTATATAGCATTCCAGCTTCATTTGTTCCTCAAATTCCAGTTGTACTAAATTTAATACCATTTAGTACACATAAGTACGAATTTTAAAAGTTGTCTACATACTTCAATCCTACACTCCTATAGTAAACCCAATTCCACATTTCAGGATTCCACCCCTATCGGTTCGACAAAACACAAATTTATCAACATTTAGTACCAAGTAGTACACATAGGTACGAATTTCCAATTAAATATTCCTACTTCCTATAATGCCAAAGCTGTCGTATTTTCAAATTTCAGTTTTACAGCTCTTTCGGTTCACCCAAATCGAAATTGAGTACCATTTAGTCCTTTGAGTACAAATATCGAAAACGGCATCCATATCCCAATCCTACTCTCCGTCAGTAATATTAGCTTCAAATTTCAGGATTCCAGCTCCATCCGTTCCTCCAAATGCCAGTTGTACCAAAAATAGTACCAATTCCAAATTTCAGGATTCCACCTCCATTGGTTCTACCAAATGCAATTTTTACCAAGTTTAGTACCGCTTAGTACACATAATTACCAAAATTACCTTTATATCACAATCGCACACTCCAGGATCGTACACTTTCAGGATTTCATCCCCATATATTTTCGCCCACATAAAAATTGTACTAAATTCAGTACTATTTTGTACTCATTCATATCGGTACAGTAGTACCAATTTTCAAAATTTTATACATACCCCAATCCTATTATGCAAAAGTAGCCATAGTTACCAAATTTCACCATTTCAGCTCAATCGGTTCACCCAAATCAAAATTGTACCACCTTTTGTACCATTTAGTACTTTCCATGCACCAGCATACAACATTTAGAAAACTACCTTCATATCCCAATCCTACACTCCCCCAGCAATGATCACTTAAAATTTTGAGGATTACAGCTAAATCCGTTCTTCCCAATTCCAGTTGTACCAAATTGAGTATCATTTAGTACTTTTTGTACACATGAGTACACATTTCGAAAATTACCTACATATCCCAATCCTACACTTCGTTATAAATGTTGATTGCTAATTTTGAGGATTTAAGCTACTTCCGTTCCTCAAAATTTAAATTGTACTAAATTCAGTACCGTTCAGTACTTTTGTATAGAAGAGAAGACGATCTTCGTATAGCAGAAGGTATTCTACTCACAGAAGACCGGAAGGTCTTCTTCTTAAAGAAGACCAGAAGGTCTTCTTGTCACAGAAGATCAAAAGGTCTTACCCTCACAGAAGACCAGAAGGTCTTCTTGTCACAGAAGACCAAAAGGTTTTTCTCTCACAGAAGACCAGAGGGTCTTTTTCTCATAGAAAACCAGAGGATCTTCTTCTCAGAGAAGACCAGAATGTCTTCGTATAGAAGACCAGCAGGACTCCGTATAGAAGACCAGCAGGTCTTCGTATAGAAGACCAGCAGGTCTTGGTATAGAAGACCACAATGTCTTCGTATAGAAGACCAGCAGGTCTTTGTATATAAGGTCTTCTTTCTCTGGTCTTCTTCTTCCTTCCTTCTTCCTCTGAGAGAAAACCAGAAGGTCTTCTGCTCATAGAAGCCCTCTGGTCATAGAAGACCAGAGGGTCTTCGTATAGAAGACCAAAAGGTCTTCGTCTCACAGAAGACAAAGGGTCTTCTTCTCATAGAAGACCAGAGGGTCTTCTTCTCATAGAAGACCAGAGGGTCTCCTTCTCATAGAAGACCAGAGGGTCTTCTTCTCATAGAAAACCAAAAGGTCTTCTTATCATAGAAGACCAGAGCGTCTTCTTCTCATAGAAGACCAGAGGGTCTTCTTCTCATAGAAGATCAGAGCGTCTTCTTCTCATAGAAGACCAGAAGGTCTTCTTCTCATAGAAGACCGAAGGGTCTTCTTCTCATAGAAGACCAGAGGGTCTCCTTCTCATAGAAGACCAGAGGGTCTTCTTCTCATAGAACACCAGAGCGTCTTCTTCTCATAGAAGACCAGAGCGTCTTCTTCTCATAGAAGATCAGAGGGTCTTCTTCTCATAGAAAACCAGAAGGTCTTCTTATCAGAAGACCATAAGGTCTTCCTCTCACAGAAGACAAAGGGTCTTCTTCTCATAGAAGACCAGAGGGTCTTCTTCTCAAAGAAGAATAGAGGGTCTCCTTCTCATAGAAGACCAGAGGGTCTTCTTCTCATAGAAAACCAAAAGGTCTTCTTATCATAGAAGACCAGAGCGTCTTCTTCTCATAGAAGACCAGAGGGTCTTCTTCTCATAGAAGACCAGAGCGTCTTCTTCTCATAGAAGACCAGAAGGTCTTCTTCTCATAGAAGACCGAAGGGTCTTCTTCTCATAGAAGACCGAAGGGTCTTCTTCTCATAGAAGACCAGAGGGTCTCCTTCTCATAGAAGACCAGAGGGTCTTCTTCTCATAGAACACCAGAGCGTCTTCTTCTCATAGAAGACCAGAGCGTCTTCTTCTCATAGAAGATCAGAGGGTCTTCTTCTCATAGAAAACCAGAAGGTCTTCTTATCATAGAAGACCAGAGCGTCTTCTTCTCATAGAAGACTACAGTGTCTTCCTTTCATAGAGGGCCAGAATGTCTTCGTATAGAAGAGCAGAAGGTCTTCGTATAGAGGACGAGGAGGTCTTCGTGTAGAGGACCAGAAGGTCTTCGTATAGAGGAACAGAAGGTCTTCTACCTTACATCGACTCTGCTCCTCAACCTTGATTTTCCTTCCAAATTTTAAGTTTTTTGCTCTAACCATTCACATGATACGAAATGGTACCATATATAGTACATTTTAGTACTTTTCCTACACTTATGGCGCGAATATCCAAAAGCCATTTTGTACATCCAACTTACACGCCATCAGAGACCCTCATTCCAAATTTAAGAGTTCTAGCTCTGCTGCTTCTATAAAAACAAGAGGTATCATATTTTGTACCTTTTAGTACTTTTCGTATCGTTGTTGTACGAATTTTCAGAAACCCTGCCTTATCTGACATCTTGGGACCAAGAATGATCCTTACCAAAAATTTCAAGATTCCAGCTTCAGCCGTTTCGTCTGGGCGTTGATGAATCCTTAAGCCTTTCAATCTGTCAGCCAGTCAGTCAGTCATTCAGCCTTTGCAAAAAAAATATTTTCCTGCATTACTTGTCTCATAATAAATCTCATTATTGTGGTTGGCATCACTTCCCTTCCGAATTTGTCCAAGCCATTAAAATCAAGTCTCGTATTAGAAACATGCTGCTTGCTGCTCCCATATGTCCCCTTAGGAATACATATGAGCAAAACCCTAATCCTATTGTAAGCTGGATACTTTATGCCAAGCAATTCATATCAATTTTCGGGGGGTTCCATCAAAAACATCATTGGATGTTGCAATGATGTGGCTGCTGGTATCAATGGTATAGCTTTTATTTCCAATGGCGGTATGTCACAGCCAAACAGGACACATGTAACTGAACACACACACACGCGCACACAACCACATACCCAAAACAAACTCATTGACCCAAATGCAATTGATGCATTATTAAATGCTTATTGATCCATGAGCTTTTCACATGCAAGCGAAGTTTTTTTTTTGCCGAACTTCAAAGGAAAGGAAATGTAAAGGACACCCCGACGGACAGACGGACGGACCGAAAATTGTTATCGCACTGCTACTTGCTTTTCGCCGCATTGCATCTGAAAAGATAATTGGTTAAACTGTACATTTGCATTTGCAAAGAGAAGAGAGGAAATGACTTTGGCCTCGTCGTGGTTCTCCTTCTCGCCGTCGTTGTCGTCGTCGTCGATTTCATCGATTGGTTGTTTGGTTGGTTGATTTTGGTGGCTTGTTTGGTTTGTGGTGGCACATATAAATTCCTTATGTATGCATGTATGTATGTATGTATGTATGATCGGGTGTGTGTGTGTGTGCATGCGTGTCTGAGTGTAAGAATGTCTGTTGTCCTGGTGTAACTGCATTCAGTGCCTGTGGCCAAAATGACATTGATTGTCATTCAGGAAGGAAACCACCAGCGCCAAAAGATCTCAAACCTCAAGCATGCATGACACACACACACACACACTCAAACACAGTCACAGCAAACCAAGCGTTATGCTGAGCTCACTTTCTCTCTGTGAGAGTTTTGTGTGTGTCTGTTTGTGTGTGCGTGGGTTATATTCCTTTAAGACAATCAATGTTGCGAAATGTTGTTTCTCCTGTGCCATGGACACCAATGTTGCTGCTTCCATTTGATTGCACTACGAACCAAAAAAAAGATGAGGTTGGTTCCTTCTTGCCCCTTCCGAACCGGGGTATGAATGACATGATTAAGACATGTTGTGACAGCTGCTAAAGTGCTTAAAATTAATGGAAAAGGATCAACTGCATCTTGGGCGCTGATGCAAAGTTTATCTGTTTGCTGTTGCCCCCTCTTGCACCCCTCCCAGGAATCTATTTGCTTTTTATACCCTCCACCATAGTAGGCAGGGTATATTAAGTTTGTCATTCCGTTTTCAACTCCTCGAAATATACATTTTAGACCCCACAAAGTATATATATTCTTGATCAGCATAAAATTCTATGTCGATTTAGCGATGTCCGTCCGTCTGCCTATCTGTCCGTCTGTCCTTCTATCCGTCTGTGGAAATCACTCTAGCTTCCGAACGAATTGAAGTAGATTGATAAAATTTGACTCAAATGTATATTATGTCTGCAGGACTTTAGGTATTGAAAATTGTCTGTGCAGGTCTACGTCTTCGTATAGCCACAACATAACGGTACCTCCCGATATTCGATATTTTGATGATTTTAGGGACATCATTCATCGGAATTGTTTCAAATTTGATATTTAAAGTTCGTAATGGATACTACAGCCTAAGACAGAAAAATTTCTGTGCAGGTCCACGTCTTCGTATAGCCCCCATATAACGATACCTCCCGATATTCGGTATTTTGATGATTTTAGCGACATTATTCACCGACTTTTTTTTCGTTAAGGTTCGGATTTGAATATTGTAATGGTTTATGACAAAAGTTTCCTATGCAGGTCCATGTCGTCGTATAGGCCGTAATATAACAGCTACATTCGGTATTTTTAAGATTTGATCCGAATTTTTAACGAATTTTTTTTTTTTTGAGAATTGCCAAATTAGTTCCAAATGGTGGAGGGTATTCAAAGTTCGGCCCGGCCGAACTTACAGTTTTTTTACTTGTTTTTTGTTTTCTGCTCTCCCGAGACCAAACACACCTTTCATTTGGGAAAATGCGTAATTCCTGCACAAATTGCCAGCCATAGCGGCCATTGATTTTTGTTGTTGTTGTCGTCGTTGTTGTTTTTGTTGTCCGTTCATTTTCTTAATTACTTTACAGCATCGTTTCGTTGCACTGTTTGCAATTAAAGTCATTATGGCCAGTGAAAATGTTCATTAAAGTGAATTAACTTCATAAAAATTCGTGGGAAAATGGAATTCCAGAGAAAATCGGAAAACGAGAAAAAAAACCCGCAACAAATGAGGAAATCATTAAATATTTGTGAAGGAGGAAACCACACTAAGATAGGTAAACAGAAGGCGAAATTTTATAATTGATTTAAAATCTGGTTGTGGAGGATTTTTAATTTTAAGTGTTGCTTGCAGGTAGAGGTTATTGAAGGAATACGCCTTACAAATTCTTGCAAGACCAGTTTCTTCTCAAGAATCTGTCTCTTAAAGAAAATTAAAATCTTCCTCAGGGTCTGAGATATTGGAAGAAAGGGTGAGTTTAAAAAACTACAACAAAGTCAAATGCCATAATTTTTAAATTTTGATTTTCATTTTTTTTTAATTTTATCGAATGAAAGCGAAAAATGTCGGAAATAGCATCCAATTTTAGAATAAGTTTAGATTTGTTCGAATTGGTCACCTTTGGCATAAATAATGGCCTTGAAACGGCCAATGAAACCGTCGCACGCTGCCTGAATGTTGCTCTGCGGTATTTTGGCCCATTCCCGGCGAAGCGCTTGCTTGAGGTGATCGAAATTTTGATATTTTTAGTGCTAACCTTGCTTTCCAAAATACTCCAGACACAATTGTCCAACGGATTGGCATCCGGAGATTTTGGTGGCCATTGTGTGCTGAAAATGAAGCGAGGAACCTAATTTTTTGAACCATTCTTAGGTGCTGAGTGCGATGGTGCTGAGTTCTGTTGGAATGTCCAAGGTCTGCGGCCAAAATGTTGGCGTGCCTAAGAGGGCTTCCCAATATGTTGGGCACCGACGTGGTCAAGGTAGGCGCCCTTGGCACGGCCCCTACAAAATGGTAAGTTTAAAGATATTTTTAAATAATTTTGTTAAAAATATAATTAGAAGCCGATTGGTTGCCAAAAATTGTACCTGACAATAAGTCCGAAGTTCACAAAGAGACTGCAAATGTCTCGAAACAGATTTGGTCCAAAAAGACCGAGGGTCTTAAAATGGTTATTTCGACGAGACACATTTTAGCCGTGTCTGTAGCCATATAGCTGGGATATAACACGTAAAAAAGCAGCAAAGTTCTACTGGGTCGAATTTTTAATACCCTCCACCATTTGGAAGCAACTTAAAATATTAAAACAAGTAAAAAAGCTGTAAGTTCGGCCTGGCCGACCTTTGAATACCCCCCATCATTTGGAACGAATTTGGCAATTCTCCAAAACAATAAAATCCATTCAAAAATCGATGATATGGACCTGCAACATTTGTCATAAGCCATTACAGTATTCAAATGCCAAACTTAAAAAAAAATCGGTAACAATATAGCTGAAATAATCAAAATACCGAATATCGGTAGGTACCGATATATGGGGGCTGTACGACACAGACAATTTTCTGTCTTAGGCTGTATTATCCAATACGAACCTCAACTTCAATTCCGGTGAATAACGTCGCTAAAATCGTCAAAATACCGAATATTGTGAGGTACCGTTATATGGGGCCTATACGAAGACGTGGACCGGCACAGACAATTTTCTGTCTTAGGCTTTAGTATCCAATACCAACCTCAACCTCCCGAACCTCAAATACCAAATGAAAAACAATTCCGATGAATAACGTTGCTAGAATCGTCAAAATACCGAATATCGGGAGGTACCGTTATATGAAGGGCTATACGAAGACGTGAACCGGCACAGACAATTTTTTGTCTTAGGCTATAGTATCCATTACGAACTTCAAATACCAAATTTGAAACAATTCCGGTAAATAATGTCTCTAAATTCATTAAAATGCCTAATATCAGGAGGTACCGCTATATGGGGGCTATACGAAGACGTGGACCTACAAGGCCCATTTTATGTTTAATGCTGTAGTATCCATTACGAACTTCAAATACCAAGTTTGAAACAATTCTGGTAAATAATGTCGCTAAAATCATCAAAATTCCGAATATCGGGAGGTACCGTTATATGGGGGCTGTACCAAAACGTGAACCTACATGACCCATTTTCAATAACAAAAGTCCTGCAGACATAACATATATTTGAGTAAAATTTAATCAATCTACTTTATTTCGTTCGGAAGCTAGAGTTATTTCCACAGACGGATAGACGGACGGACATCGCTAAATCGACAACGAATTTTAATGCTGATTGTTAGCGGGAGAAGAGAAAACACGACCGTATCGTCTGGCTGTTGATTCAATTCTAATTTTATTTTTAAAATATGTTCCTTACGTACTACTGAAACTAATCTAACTTAACCTAGTCGCAGCCACACAATTGTTCTTATCTATTATTAGATTTAAAAGAAACATTGCATGGGTGCTTGTCCCTTCATTCAAGTGGTCTTGGCTATCCACTGTACGCATCGATACTGTGTGTGTGGGTCATGACCTTTATTATCTTACACATTATCGTATGCGACAGCGCACAAGATCACTTAATTCTACACATGTGATATTTTATGACCGCTGGGAAACTGATAATTTGGAAATATTTATTTTTAATTGTTGGATTTTCCCAGCGCCTCAATCTCACTCAAAAGTATGTACAAAGTATTTTGTACATTCTCCCGGGCGGCTTAAATGTGTATATTTTTATAGTGGACTGTATTTTTTTTTTATAAAATGATTGGCACGAAATATTCAAATATAACAATATGAAATATAATCTATATATAAACATGTATATACTATGTAAAATAATATGAATGTCTCGTTAAGTAACCGCTTTCAGGAAACGACTCCATTTCTTTGCCCAGTCTCTCTTGTCGATACCGCCACCTTTATCTGCCGGCTTCATTGTCCATGCTGCCGATTTGATAGTCCATCGTTGCAGACTGTCATCATCACTGTAGAAAAGTATTGGCAATGGTTTTATGGTAAGTTTCGGTTTGTCGTCTTCTGTTTTAATGGCCATTGACGGTTTGCTATTGATTTCTTTCGGAACCGGAGCCAGAGAAATTTGTTCGGCTTTTCCCACTTCTTCGATGCGTTCTTTTCCGTTAGAATCGTTGTCGTAATAATTATATTCGCCGTAAATGTTGGGGCCTTTTGTGCATAACGGCTTTCCTTCTTTTGTCTCTTCTGCAACAAGATTATTTATTTCTTCTCTTACCAAATGTATATTTAGGTAGTCCCCATTATCAATCTTTTCGTTGTCATCGTAAAAATCCATTCGTTCTTCACCGAGTGCTTCATTGGTGGGGGCGGATTCGACCTCTGAATTTCCTCCATCATCTTGTTCCTCAAATTGAGGACTTGCCGGCGGGAAAAACTTCACAATATTACCTTCTAAGCAGCGAATCTGTTTTAGATTATCAGCATTAAGTCCCTCTCTTAAATTTGTCAGTTGTTTGGGCAGGTCATCTCTCTCAGCTTCGACGACTTGCCGCGCTCCTTCCAAACTAGCTAATTTTTCATTCATATTTTCTAACTTGGTTTCCAGATGTCGCACTTGACCTTTATGAACACGATATTTCTCTTCCAATTCTTCATCCTTGGCCCGCATGTTTTCTTCATGTTGGGCGAGCAGATATTTTTCGTGGGCCTTCGCATTTCTCAATATCCGTTCACTTTTTTCAACTTCGATTTTTATTTGAGAACGCAGTTTGATTACTTGCCCCTGCAGAGATTGTAAATTGTGTTCATAGGCTCGCATTTGTCCGTGCAAACCATCTTCCAATTCTCTGTCGTAATCTTCCTTTTTTTCTACGTAGTTTAATTGTCTGCTTTCTTCCAATTGTTCTTCCCAAGTTGAATAGTCACATTTTACGGAGAGCATCCATCCTAATGGAGGTTTCATCGACTTTTCGATTTCATCATCGATGTACATATCTGTGGATTTCCGACTCCGAGTTGTTAGAAGTTTCATTGCCGACAGTAAACACATATCCACCTCACATGGTAATGCATTCATATGGCTTGGAAGATATTTTTGGTATATCCTCAAGTACCGTCGTAACTGGTAATATGTATTTTCTACCAGTACTTTCCATGCCTCGACGTGTTTCACTTTTTCAAAGGTTGACGTCGACGTTAACACCTCGAAATAGTCTGCCAAAGTGGTGACAGCTTCTTCTATGTCTTTGAACATTTTTGAATGAATTTAAAATTTTTTAGATGGGACTCTTTGTCCTCTTTTCAAAACTATGTATATATATTTTTTTTTTATTTGGGACTTCTGTTGTCCTCTTTTCGTTTTATTTTTATTTTTGCCCCTATGGCCTTTTTTTTGTTTTTGCCCCTATGGCTTTTTTTATTTTGCCCCTATGGCTTTTTTTTTTTTATTTTGCCCCTATGGCTTTTTTATTCAAATTAGTCCCTTCGGCTATTTCAAAATGCCCCTATGGTCTTATATTTAAAATGCCTTAACGGACTTTGTTTTTTGTAGAAATTCTCCTCTATTTCTGGAGAATATCTATTTCTGCTTGTAGTGAGTCTCTTACCACTGGTGGGGGAAAACTCCTACAATTTTTTTACGGCCGCTAGTTATTTCCACTTTATAAAAAAGTGAAGGCTCGATTGACCATATGTTAGCGGGAGAAGAGAAAACACGACCGTATCGTCTGGCTGTTGATTCAATTCTAATTTTATTTTTAAAATATGTTCCTTACGTACTACTGAAACTAATCTAACTTAACCTAGTCGCAGCCACACAATTGTTCTTATCTATTATTAGATTTAAAAGAAACATTGCATGGGTGCTTGTCCCTTCATTCAAGTGGTCTTGGCTATCCACTGTACGCATCGATACTGTGTGTGTGGGTCATGACCTTTATTATCTTACACATTATCGTATGCGACAGCGCACAAGATCACTTAATTCTACACATGTGATATTTTATGACCGCTGGGAAACTGATAATTTGGAAATATTTATTTTTAATTGTTGGATTTTCCCAGCGCCTCAATCTCACTCAAAAGTATGTACAAAGTATTTTGTACACTGATCAAGAATATATATATAGCTTGTGGGGTCTAAAATGTATATTTCGAGGTGTTACAAATGAAGTGACAAACTTTATATACCATCCATGCTATGGTGAAGGGTATAAAAAGATCTGTCGAAATTGAAACCGTTATAAGGAAGATATACGAAGACGTGCCTTTATATGAGGGTCATATGAAGACGTGGACCTACATATCTATTTTTATACCCAGAGGGTATATATCATTTGATACGGTAAAAACGTGCCTAGTCGAAATAACGGTTTTAGACCCTAGGTCTCGTTGGACCAAATCAGTTTCAGAACATTTGGAGTTGATCTAGCGATGTCCGTCTGGCTGGCTGGTGCGCACGATAACTCTCGAAGGGAGTATCCGATTTAGTCCAAACTTGGTACATCGTAATATTTTTGTCAAACTTAGATCGAGTTCGGAGATGGGCAACATCGGTCCACTCCTTCTGGTACCTCCCCCACAAAATGTCGAAATTTTCAAAAAATATATATTTTTTGCACAGAAAGAGAAAGGATAATCCGATTTTGCTCCAACTTTGCAAATCCTAATAGTTGCGTCAGTCCTAGATAAGGTGTGGAAATGGAGAATATCGGTCCACTCCATCAAGTACCTCCCCCACAAATGGTCAAAATTTTGAATAATTATAAGTCTCATAAAATGTGATGAAAGAGTCCGATTGTCTTCAAATTTCACACATCCCAATATTTATATTAACCCAAGGTCTGGTGTAAAGATGGGCATATCGGTCCACTCCTTCTGGTACCACAAACGCTCAAAATTTTGAATATCCATGAAGTTCATAAAAAGCGTAATAAACATCCGATTCCATTCCAGACATGGTACATCTCAATATTTCCATCAACACATGATCTGTTAAAAAGATGGTAGAGATCGGACCATTTCTTTTGCTACCTGCTCCACATAGGTTTGAAGATTTTGAAAAACATAACCCTCAAAGAATGCGAAAGTTCACACACACAAACATTTTTGTTAACTCAAGATCTGTTGTGAAGATGCTATATATCTGCGAACTCCTTCTGGTACCTCACCCATAAAGGGACACAATTTTCAATGCTTTTATCTGTCATAAATTGCGAAACAATTCAGCGATTCTTTTCAACTTGCTATATCTAAGTCTAATTATTTAGGTCCGATACGAAATGGAGAATATTGACCTATTCTTTAAAAACCAGGGTCAGGTCAAGAGGGCCGAGGGTATACATCTGTCGGCAAAACCGACCGATACTTTTTTACTTGTTTTCATAGGCTGTAGTAGTTCCGATGAATAGTGGCGCTAAAATTATTAAAATACCGAATATATGGAAATTCCGTTATATGGGGAGTATACCAAAACGTGAACCGACCCATTATGAATTTAACCTGCCTGCTGAATACACATGTATACAAATTTATAGCATTCTATCTCAATTGGTTCGAAAGATATGAAGAATATAACCTCCAAAGAATGGCGGAGGCTATAAAAAATTTATAAGCCATCCCTATCCAAATTCATTGGCAATAAATTTAACCGAATTTTTCAATTATTTACTTATTATACCCTCCACCAAAAAAGGTATGGAGGGTATATTAACTTTGTCATTCCGTTTGTAACTCATCGAAATAATCATTTTAGACCCAACAAAGTATATATATTCTTGATCAGCGTAAAATTCTAAGACGATTTAGCCCTGTCCGTCCGTCTGTCCGTCTGTCCGTCTGTTGTAATCACGCTACAGTCTAAACGAATTAAGATAGGAAGCTAAAATTTTGCACAGATCTCTCTTTTGTCTGCAGGCAGGTCAAGTTCGAAGATGGGCTATATCGGTCCACGATATCGTATAGCCCCCATATAACGGTACCCCCCGATATTCGGTATTTTGATGATTTTACCCACATTTTTCAACGGAATTGTCTGAAAATCCACACAAGGAGTTCCTTATGGGTACTTTATACCTCGGCAGAGAATTATCTATATAGGTCCACAATATCGTATAGCCCCCATGTAACGGTACCCCCCGATATTCGGTATTTTGATGATTTTACCCACATTTTTCAACGGAATTGTCTGAAAATCCACACAAGGAGTTCCTTATGGGTACTTTATAACTCGGCAGAGAATTGTCCATATAGGTCCACGATATCGTATAGCCCCCATGTAACGGTACCCCCCGATATTCGGTATTTTGATGATTTTACCCACATTTTTCAACGGAATTGTCTGAAAATCCACACAAGGAGTTCCTTGTGGGTACTTTATACCTCGGAAGAGAAATATATATATATAGGTCCACAATATCGTATAGCCCCCATGTAACGGTACCCCCCGATATTCGGTATTTTGATGATTTTACCCACATTTTTCAACGGAATTGTCTGAAAATCCACACAAGGAGTTCCTTATGGGTACTTTATAACTCGGCAGAGAATTGTCCATATAGGTCCACGATATCGTATAGCCCCCATGTTACGGTACCCCCCGATATTCGGTATTTTGATGATTTTACCCACATTTTTCAACGGAATTGTCTGAAAATCCACACAAGGAGTTCCTTGTAGGTACTTTATACCTCGGCAGAGAATTATCTATATAGGTCCACAATATCGTATAGCCCCCATGTAACGGTACCCCCCGATATTCGGTATTTTGATGATTTTACCCACATTTTTCAACGGAATTGTCTGAAAATCCACACAAGGAGTTCCTTGTGGGTACTTTATACCTCGGCACAGAATTATCTATATAGGTCCACAATATCGTATAGCCCCATATAACGGTACCCCCCGATATTCGGTATTTTGATGATTTTACCCACATTTTTTCAACGGAATTGTCTGAAAATCCACACAAGGAGTTCCTTGTGGGTACTTTATACCTCGGCAGAGAATTGTCCATATAGGTCCACGATATCGTATAGCCCCCATGTAACGGAACCCCCCGATATTCGGTATTTTGATGATTTTACCCACATTTTTCAACGGAATTGTCTGAAAATTCACACAAGGAGTTCCTTGTGGGTACTTTATACCTCGGCAGAGAATTATCTATATAGGTCGACAATATCGTATAGCCCCCATATAACGGTACCCCCGATATTTGGTATTTTGATGATTTTACCCACATTTGTCAACGGAATTGTCTGAAAATCCACAAAAGGAGTCCCGTGTGGGTACTTTATACCTCGGCAGAGAATTATCTATATAGGTCCACGATATCGTATATCCCCCATATAACTGTAACCTCCGATATTCGGTATATTGATGATGTTAGCCACTCTTTTCAATGGAATTGTCTTAAAATCAACACAAGTAGTTCCTTGTGAGTACTTCACCCCCTGAGAGAGAATTGTCTATACAGGTCCACAATATCGTATAGCCCCCATGTAACGGTACCCCCCGATATTCGGTATTTTGATGATTTTACCCACATTTTTCAACGGAATTGTCTGAAAATCCACACAAGGAGTTCCTTGTGGGTACTTTATACCTCGGCACAGAATTATCTATACAGGTCCACAATATCGTATAGCCCCCATGTAACGGTACCCCCCGATATTCGGTATTTTGATGATTTTACCCACATTTTTCAACGGAATTGTCTGAAAATCCACACAAGGAGTTCCTTGTGGGTACTTTATACCTCGGCAGAGAATTGTCCATATAGGTCCACGATATCGTATAGCCCCCATGTAACGGAACCCCCCGATATTCGGTATTTTGATGATTGTACCCACATTTTTCAACGGAATTGTCTGAAAATCCACACAAGGAGTTCCTTGTACTTTATACCTCGGCGGAGAATTATCTATATAGGTCCACAATATCGTATAGCCCCATATAACGGTACCCCCGATATTCGGTATTTTGATGATTTTACCCACATTTTTCAACGGAATTGTCTGAAAATTCACACAAGGAGTTCCTTGTGGGTACTTTATACCTCGGCAGAGAATTATCTATATAGGTCGACAATATCGTATAGCCCCTATATAACGGTACCCCCCGATATTCGGTATTTTGATGATTTTACCCACATTTTTCAACGGAATTGTCTGAAAATCCACACAAGGAGTTCCTTGTGGGTACTTTATACCTCGGCAGAGAATTATCTATATAGGTCGACAATATCGTATAGCCCCTATATAACGGTACCCCCCGATATTCGGTATTTTGATGATTTTACCCACATTTGTCAACGGAATTGTCTGAAAATCCACAAAAGGAGTCCCGTGTGGGTACTTTATATCTCGGCAGAGAATTATCTATATAGGTCCACGATATCGTATATCCCCCATATAACTGTAACCTCCGATATTCGGTATATTGATGATGTTAGCCACTCTTTTCAATGGAATTGTCTTAAAATCAACACAAGTAGTTCCTTGTGAGTACTTCACCCCCTGAGAGAGAATTGTCTATACAGGTCCACGATATCGTATATCCCCCATATAACGGTACCCCCCCGATATTCGGTATTTTATGATTTGACCCACATTTTTCATCGGAATTGTCTGAAAATCCACACAAGGAGTTCCTTGTGGGTACTTTATACCTCGGCAGAGAATTATCTATAGATCCACGATATTGTATAGCCCTCATATAACGGTACCCCCGATATTCGGTATTTTGATGTTTTTAGCCATATTTTTCAACGGAATGGTCACAAGGGGTTCTTTGTACACAAGGGGTTCTTTGTGAGCACTTTACCCACCGACAGAGAATTCTCTATATAGGTTAACGATAACGTATAGCTCCCATATGACGGTACCCCGCGATATTCGGTATTTTGATGATTTTAGCCACATTTTCCAATCGTATTGCCTGAAAATCCACACATGGAGTTCCTTGTGAGTACTTTACACGCAGACATAGATTTGTCTTTATAGGTCCACAATATCGTATATCCCCCCATATATCGGCACCTTCCTATATTAGATATTTTAAAGATTTTAAAAGAATTTTTATTGGATTTTTTTTTTGAAAATTTTCTAATTCGTTCCAAATGGTGGAGGGTATTCAAAGTTCGGCCCGGCCGAACTTACTGCTTTTTTACTTGTTTTTAATTTCCAATCATCCCTTCCAAATTAATAAAAAAAAAATTAACAAAAAAATATGTGTCACTGATAACTTGATTCGCTTTATTGAACACCATTTACATGTTAACTGTCTCATTGACAGCTGTTTGTCATCAACATGTTTAACAATGCGCCAATGACAGCCGAGAGTAGTTCTTGTTTGGTTTTTGTTCGTCGATGGATGGATGTCGGGATGAAGGGGAGGGTTTTTTCCCCGCAGAACTCTTAATGAAGTCAATTTCAGTGGAAAACAGAAAACAAAAAATGGATAGTGTCATAAACAGAAAAACAAATCGAAGGTCGACTCAATTGGAGCAGATATGTATTTCTCTGGAAAATTAAGAAAATAACGAAGAAATGGATGGACGCCATAAAGAAGAGTTTACAATTCTTGGAAAAAATCATTAATGGAAATTCATAAGAATTTCGAGTTTTAATGGTTTCATGGTGGGGGAAATTCTCAAGTTCAATTTTTGATTTTTTTCTGTTTAATGCATTTACGGTGTATATGCCAACATGTGCATATAATTTAAGACCTAACAATTCTTGATCAGCGTAAAATTCTAAGACGATTTAGCCATGTCCGTCCGTCCATCTGTCCGTCTGTTGTAAACACACTAGTGTCAACATGAATTAAGACAGAAAGCTAAATTTTTGCACAGATCAGTCTTTTGTCTGCAGTCAGGATAATTTTCGAAGATGGGCTATATCGGTCCACGATATCGTATACATCCCGTATTCATATGAGGTTTCTGGTTGAGAGAAACATTCAGATATAGCAAGTTGAAAAGAATCGCTGTGTGTGTGAAGTACCAGAAATGGGTTCGCAGATATACCGGATGAGATGAAAAAACTGCAACCAAATTCAGACTGCTGTCATTTCTAAACCACTCGTCCGACAGCTGTTAAAATTATTCCAGTGACAGCTCATTATATTATTTACAAGCTTACAAAACCAATTCGGCGAGAATTTTCCAGAAAAAAGGTTATTCGTGATGCAATTAAAGCGTAATAGTGTGATTTCTTTATATTTGGCTGGAAACGACAAACAAGTGGCTATCGTTAGAGCACTCCAGCATTTAAATGTGAATAAATCTTTTGTGTCTCGTACCATCGCTCGTTATCGCGTGATACTGGTAGCGTAGCCCGACGTCAAGGAAGTGAAGGGAAGAAAACAGCAACATCAGCAGAAATGGTTAGAAAAGTAATGAAGCGACTTGATCGAAACCCGCGTCGCAGTGGCTGAAAAATGGATCGTGAGCTGAACATATCGCAATATTCCATTCGGCAAATATTGGAAAATAAGCTCGGAGTGAAGGCATTGAAATTCCAAAAAGTGCAAGAACTTACACAGCTACAGAAAGAAAATAGACTCAAAAGAGCTAAAGAGTTGCTTCGCTTGGTCGAAAGTGGTAAAATGTCGAATTTGGTTTTCTCCGATGAAATAACATTCGTTTTCCAGCAGTTTGTAAACAAACTATATGATCGTATTTACTTGCCAAAAAGGTCAGCTGAAAATGTGCACCTTCGGTTGGCCACCACAACTCAAGCACCGGCCATGGTGATGGTATGGGCCGTCATAACATCCGATGGTCACTCTCCGCTCCTATTAATCGACCGTGGAATCAGAATAAATGCCGAATATTAAAACGCACGCTCACATTTTAGCCGCAGACCTTGGACATTCCAACAGAACTCAGCACCATTGCACTAAAAAATAGGTTCCTCGTTTCATTTCCAGCACACAATGGCCACCGAAATCTCTGATACCAATCCGTTGGACTATTGTGGCTGGAGTATTTTGGAAAGCAAGGTTGGCACTAAAAAATACCAAAGTGTCGTACTCCTCAAGCAAGCACTTCGTCGGGAATGAACACAAATAGCGCAGAGCAAAATTCGGGTAGTGTGTGACGGGTTTCATTGGCCGTTTGAAAGCCATAATTCGTGCCAAAGGTGACCCACTCGAACAAATCTAAACTTATTCTAAAATTTGATGCAATTTCCGACATTTTTGCTTTCATTCAATAAAATTTTAAACAAGTTAAAAAGTATCTGTCAGTTTTGCCGACAGATGTATACCCTCAGCCAATGTACGATTACTTAAACATATTTTGACTTCTGTTATGATTATTTAAATGTTTAACCTCTTGTGGAGTATGTTCTGAAAGAATGGGCCAATATTGGCCATTTCGTATCGGACCTAAATAAATATGATATAAATATTGAGACGTGCCAGGATTTGACTATATTGGTAACTTCCTTCACTGTACATGACATATATGATAATTTTTAGAAAACCTTAACGTGCGTGGGCTACCAGATAAAGTCGAATGAAGCATTCTATTTTCATTCTTCTCTAATACATATAAATATATTGGGCAATATTACAAGAAAATCGAACATTTATATCTCAATTTATGGAAAATCATAAATTCCATATTTATCTCAGGTTTCTGGCAAAGAGAAATATATTTAGATATAGCAATCGCTGACTTGTTCCGCAAATAATGACAATAAAAGTATTAAAAATTGTGACTCTTTTTGAATGAGGTACCAGAAGGGGTTCAGAGATATATATCATCAGCACAACAGATAATGGTTTATCAAAAATGTTCGTATTTGTGGAATTTTAGGAGAGTTGGATACCAGAAGAAGTGGACCGATTTTTTCCCATTTTCACAACAGCACTTTTGTTAGTGAAAATAATGGGATATGTGAAATATAAAGAGATTTTATAAATGTTTTGGTTATTAAAACATTTGATCCCTAGGGGGGAGATACCAGAAGGACTTGATGGAGTGTGGATGGAGTGGATGGATTATTCATTTTTGCACCTGACCTAGAACTGACGCAAACATTAGGATTTGAAAAGTTGGAACCAAATCAGATTATTGCTTCTCTTTCTTTGCAGAAAATATATAATCGAGACTTAAATCAAATTTTATAAGAGTTGCAATTATTCAAAATTTGGACTTTTTGTGGGGGAGGTACTTGATGGAGTGAACCGATGTTGTCCATTTTCGCACCTGGCGTATCACTGACGCAAATATTAAGATTTGCATAGTTGGAGCAAAATCGGATTATCGTTTCTCTTTTTGTGCAAAAAATATTTTTTGAGAGTTTTGACCTTTTATGGGGGAGGTACCAGAACGAACGGACCGATATATTCCATCTTAACACCAGACCTTGGGTTGGTAAAAATATTGGGATGTGTGAAATTTCAAGACAATCGGACTGTTATATCACATTTTATAAGAGTTGTAATTATTCAAAATTTTGACCCTTTGTGGGGGAGGTACTTGATGGAGTGAACCGATGTTGTCCATTTTCGCACCTGACGTATCACTGACGCAAATATTAAGATTTGCAAAGTTGGAGCAAAATCGGATTATCGCTTCTCTTCATGTGCAAAAAATACATTTTTTGAAAATTTCGACATTTTGTGTGGGAGGTACCAGAGGGAGTGAACCGATACATTCCTTTTTCACACCAGACCTTGGGTTAATAAAATTATTGAGATGTGTGAAATTTGAAGACAATTGGAGTCTTACATAACATTTTATAAGAGTTGTAATTATTCAAAATTTTGACCCGTTGTGGGGGAGGTACCTAATGGAGTGGACCGATATTGTTAATTTTCGCACCTGACCTGGCACTGATGAAAATATTATGATTCGCAATGTTGGAGCAAAATCGGCTCATCCTTTCTCTTTCTGTGCAACAAATTATTTTCTTTGAAAATTTTGATATTTTGTGTGGGAGGTACCAGAAGGAGTGGACCGATATTGTCCATCTTCGAACTCGATCTAAGTTTGACAATAATATTACGATGTACCAACTTTGGATCAAATCGGATACTTCCTTCGAGAGTTATCGTGCGCACCAGCCAGCCAGACAGACAGACAGACAGACAGACGGACGGACGGACGGACATCGCTAGATCGACTCCAAATGTCCTGAAACGGATTTGGTCCAAAGAGACCTAGGGTCTAAAACCGTTATTTCGACTAGGCACGTTTTGGCCGTATCAAATGATATATACCCTCTTTAGCCATATGGCTGAGGGTATAAAAATTTAAAAATTAAGGGGTTTCATTTTGTTGCAGTTTTTTTTATCTCACCCTGTATGTATTATATCTGCAGGACTTTTGGTATTGAATATGGGCCATGTAGATCAATGTTTTGGTGATTATGTCGCCTTAATTCTTCTTAATCTTCTTAATTTTAATTCTTCGGAATTTGGTATTTGAAGTTCATAATGGATACTACAGCCTATGACCAAAAATTGTCTGTACAGGTCCACGTCTTCGTATAGCCCCCGTATAACGGTAACTCCCGATATTCGGTATTTTGATGCTCTTAGCGACATTATTCAACGGAATGGTATCAAATTTGGTATTTGAAGCTCGTAATGAATATTACAGCCTATGACAGAAAATTATCTGTGCAGGTCCACGTCTTCGTATAGCCACCCATGTAACGGTACCTCCCTATTTTCGGTATTTTGGTGATTTTAGCGACATTATTCACCGGAATTGTTTCAAATTTTGTATTTGAAGTTCGTAATTGATATTACAGCCTATGACAGAAAATTATCTGTGCAGGTCCACGTCTTCGTATAGCCACCCATATAACGGTTCCTCCCATTATTGGGTATTTTGATGATTTTAGCGACATTATTCAACAGCATTGTATCAAATTTAGTATTTGAAGTTCGTAATGAATATTACAGCCTATGACAGAAAATTGTCTGTGCAGGTCCACGTCTTCGTAGAGCACCCCTATAACGGTACCTCCCTATTTTCGGTATTTTGGTGATTTTAGCGAAATTATTCACCGGAATTGTTTCAAATTTGGTATTTGAAGTTTGTGATGGATATTATAGCCTATGACAGAAAATTGTCTGTGTGTGGACCTACACAGGCTTCATATAGCCCCCATATAACGGTACCTTCCGATATTGGGTATTTTGATGATTTTAGCGACATTATTCACCGGAATTGGTTCAAATTTGGTACTTGAGGATCGTAATGGATATTACAGCCAATGGCAGAAAATTTTCTGTGCAGGTCCACGTCTTCGTAAAGCCCCCCATATAACAGTACCTCCCAATATTCGGTACTTTGATGATTTTAGCGACATTATTCATCGGAATTGTTTGAAATTTTGTATTTGAAGTTCGTAATGGATATTACAGCCTATGATAGAAAATTGTCTGTGCAGATCCATGGTTTGGTGTAGCCCCCCTAATAATAATACCTTCCTATATTCGGTATTTTGGTGATTTCAGCGACATTATTCACCGGAATTGTTTCAAATTTGGTAGTTGAGGATCGTAGTGGATATTACAGCCTACGACAGAAAATTGTCTGTGCAGGTCCACGACTTCGTAGAGCACCCATATAACGGTACCTCCCTGTTTTCGTTATTTTGGTGATTTAAGCGACATTTTTCACCGGAATTGTTTCAAATTTGGTATTTAAAGTTCGTAAAGGACACTGCAGCCTATGATAGTAAATTGTCTGTGCATGTCCACATCTTCGCATAGCCCCCACCTACCTATATTCGGTATTTTGATCATTTTAACTGCATTATTTACCGATTTTTTTCAAGTTTCGCATTTAAATATTGTAATGGCTTATGACAAAATTTGCCTATACAGGTCCACGTCGTCGTATAGACTCTAATATAATGGCAACATTCGGCATATTTAAGAATTTCTCAGAATTTTTAATGAATTTAATTTTCTTGAAAATTGCAAAATTCGTTCCAAATGATGGAGAGTATTAAAAGTTCGACCCGACCGAATAGAATTTCTTAAGAATTTCTCAGAATTTTTAACGATTTTTTTTTTTTTTTTTTTTTTTTTTTGTGAAATTTGCCAAATTCGTTCCAATTGGTGGAGGGTATTAAAAGTTCGACCCGGACGAACTTACAGCTTTCTTACTTGTTTTCTCATAGAAATATCCAGGAAGGCCTCAAAGTCAACTACAGACAATAGCATTTTTCAATGTCATCTATAGGCGAATATTTTCTTACATAAAAGAATACATGAAGGTCTTCTACAGGGTGAGATAAAAAAAACTGCTATTGCATGAAAGCAGAAAATGTCGGATATATCATCAAGTCTTAGAATAAGTAACGATTTGTTCGAATTGGTCACCTTTGGCACGAATTATGGCTTTCAAACGGCCAATGAAACCGACACACGCTGCCCGAATGTTGCTCTGCGGTATTTTGGATTTTTAAGGACCACCCAAGGACCATCCAAGGATCAGCGTGGGTTTTTTTAAATTTATATTTTCCAGGATATATCCCAGTAACAAACGTGGATTTTTTAAAAAATATTTTTCAAGGACTATTCCATTAACAAAAGTGGTATTTTGGCCCATTCCCGGCGAAGCGCTTGCTTGAGGCGATCGACACTTTGGTATTTTTTAGTCCCAATCTTGCTTTCCAAAATACTCCAGAGGCAATAGTCCAACGGATTGGTATCCGGAGATTTTGGTGGCCATTTTGCGCTGGAAATGAAGTGAGAAACCTCATATTGTAACCATTCTTGGGTGGAGCGTGCTAAGTGCGATGGTGCTGAGTCCTGTTGGAATGTCCAAGGTCTGCGGTCAAATTGTTTGCGTGGCCAAGGCTATAACACATCCTCGAGAATATTTTCCCGATAATATCCGGCATTTATTCTGATGCCACGGCTGATTAATACGAGCGAAGAGCGGCTGTTTTGGTGGCCAACCGAAGGTGTAAATTTTCAGCTGACCTCTTTGGCAAGGAAACACGATCATTTTTGTTTGTTTACAAACTGCTGGACAACGAATGTTTTTTCATCGGAGACGGAGAAAACCAAATTCGGCAGTTCACCACTTCTTTAAAGTAAAGTACCTCGCACCTTGGTCTTCATTTTATAATATTTTATCGTAATTCCTGAAATATATCACTCAAAATTATACGCAACTACACATTCACACGTCCCCCACTCAGAGTAGGCTTCAAACCAGCCTGGATAAAAACAGGCGATTATTTGTCATGTCAGTTGGCATGGATGCACCACAAAACTGCCATAAACAGTTAACCATTGAGGGTATACTGAAACAAAAAAATGATATGATACCCATACTCTCACACAAAAACACAGCAGCAGCAACAACAACAACAACAAAACTTAAGGGATTACTGATGATAAATGTCCAAAAATGGTGGTGTTGCCCTCGATTTTATGGCATTTTTGCACTACTCGTTACCTTGATTGCAGTTTTGTTAGTTTCGTTAAAGTCAAATTGCCTACATTTCGTAGCAAAACAAAAAAAAAATGCTGAAAAAAAAACAATAACAAAAACTGCTGGCCCAAACCAATGCATGTATATGGGTGTGTGTGTGTCTACTGCGTGTTCATTCCCAAGTCCAATGTTCCAAATTTTTATACCCAACACAATCTGGGCAAGTGGGTGATGACCAACGTGTACCGCAATGTCGTCGTTGATGATGACAATTTTGTTTTTTTTTTACCAGCTTCTCTTTTCCTCTCCTCATGGCCTCTAGGCATTTTAATGATTTATTTAATAGAATGACCGAATTTGACTCATCACAGTATGTTGAACATTGTAATCCCACGATGGGTAGCGTCAGGTTAAATTGCATTGTTCTACGGGTTTTGATGGACTTTGGCATGATTTAAGTGCGTTTTTTTTTTGCCTTCGTTGCTATTGGGAAATGAAATTTGGTATCAAAAAAAAAAAAAAAACATGAAATTTTGTGCGAAATTTTACTGGAAAATTTAAGAAAATAGGAAGAGTAAATAATTTTCGGGTTAGGTTGAAGAATCAAGAAATTAAGATTAAGAAATATTGCTAATGAACACGCCTATAGTTGGCATATCATAGGAAAAATTAAGATTTTTTTAAAACATGTCATAAAAGGCCTACAGGACAATTTTAAATATTGTCTATCTCTTACCCGAAGGCCGGTTTTCAAAGAAGGCCTTCATATCCTTAGGGATTTCCCATAGAAGAAATGTACCAATTTTAAAGAACACTAGTGAAAAGCAAGATGCTATCTGAAACAGCTTTGCGTTTAGCTCTTATCGAAAACTTTAAGTCATTTTCTCTGAAAAACCTTTACCCTTCACATTTTTTTAGAATTCCTAGAAAGTCTTAAAGTCGAGCGGGGCCGACTTAATGTCAAAGGACTAAATATGCCGAGGCATTTGTATCTTTTAAATTCGGATTTGTATTGCCCATTTGGTGCGCTATTAATTTGAGCTATATCCAAATCGGAACCGATCTCGATAAAATTTGGCAAAGAAATTTCTGAGCTGTATTTGATATACATCCCTGAATATCGTTGTTACGGAGTGCATATTACGGCTGTGGGTAACAAATATGACAAATCGGATGAACAGTATATATGGGAGCTATAGCTATATCTGAACCGATCTTCACCAAATTTGACATACTAGCTTCTAGACTCAATTCGGTGGTAAGTGTCAAATTTCATCTAATTGGCGCAAATATTAGACGTTTGGTGCACAATCAAAGGTAAATCGGACGAAGTTATAAATGGGAGCTTTATCCAAATCTGAACCGATCTCGATAAAATTTAGCAAAGGTATTTCTGAGCTGTATTTAATATATTTCCCCAAATATTGTTGTTACAGAGTGCATATTACGGCTGCGGAGGACAAAAATGACAAATCGAATGAACAATACATATGGGAGCTATAGCTATATCTGAACCGATTTCGATCAAATTTGGCATACTTATTTTCAGGCCTAATTTGGTTGTATGTGCAAAATTCCATACTATTCGGGCTGATATTACATGTTTGGTGCACAATAAAAAGCAAATCGGACGAAGATATATATGGGAGCTATATCTACATTTTGACCGATTATCTCCAATAGGGTTCGTCCTTGGGCCAAACAAATGATTTGTGCAAAATTTCATCTGGATCGGGAAATAAATGCGAACTGTACTTTGTTTAAAAAATACATGGACAGACGGACGGACATGCATAAATCGACTCAGAATGTAATTCTATGCAGATCATCAAAAGGAACTATGGGTCTATCTCGTTTCCTTTTGCCTGTAACAAACAAATACACAAAGACATAATACCCTGACCACCTTGTGGTGTAGGGTATGAAAATGAAGCCATTGGATTTTTTTTCCACAGAAAATTTTAAGGTCTTTCTCTTATAGCGGTCATGTAGATATAACGCCACAGGATATTCTTCTTGCTGTAGGTCTTCTTATTCTACCAGACTTGTAGCTCTTCCTCCTTTATGATCCTGCAGCACATAGAAGATCGATACATATAATACCTCTGTTCTCTTCCCATAGAAAATCCAATGTTCTTTCTTCGCACTTCCTTCCTCATCCTTTATGGGTCTTCAACACACATAATATCCCATGCTTTCCTCAAATAAAAGACCTACATCTTCTTCCCAAAGATAGAAAGAAAGCCTTTCTTCTCATAGAAAGCCTGTGCTTCTTCTTCATGTAGGAGAAAATATATTTCCCTGCTATAGAAGATAAATGGGTCTTCTTTTTATAGGCGGTCGACACGACTTCTTTCTATGGAAGGCCTAAAAATATTCTTCCTAGAGATGTCCTGTAAGCCTTTTTTTCCAAGAGGACACTTATAGATATACGTCTTCTATTGAAAAATTTGCGATCTTCTTATGGAAGACATGAAGTTTTTTTTTTCTTCAAAATACGATATAATGTCTTTTAATTCAAAAAGAGGACCACTAGAATTTTTGCTGTAGAAAAAATTCAGATTTCTTTCTATATCTGGAAGTATTTTTCTAATACAAGACAAATAGATTTTCTTTCAATATATCGTCCTTTTATAGAAGGTCTGTGTTCCTGTAAGTCTTCTTCCTACAAAATACTTTTTGACCTTTCTATAAAAGATTTTCATCTTAGGAGGTCTATTAAAGTTACTGCACTTTTTTGGTATATATAAATCTATGGGATGGGATTTATGGAAAATCTATGCGTGTTCCTGACAAGGTGCCCTCCTTGTTCTTCTTACATAAAGAACCTCTAGCTCTTCCTGTGGAACAAAATTAAATCTGACTTCACACGATTTTTATGATGTGTTTTGTCTGAATTATTGTCAAAACTTTTTTAAAAATCTACCGTAAGTGGGCTAAAGGTCTTTCAAAAATAGTTTTTTAATCCACGCTTAGACACCCAAAGGACCTTTTTAAAAATCTTATTAAAAATCAACATTCTATCGGTAACAGAAGTCCTTCCAATAAGTAGAGGTTCTACTGATGGCCTTCTAAAGAAAAAATGTCTTCCCGACGATCTTTTGCAGGCATAAGTCCTTCTGAGGATCTTTTAAGGACAGTAACCGTTGTAATAACTTCTAAAGACAGAAATCCCTCGACGATTTTTCAGACAGAAATTTCCAGACGGGTTTCTTTTGACAGAACACAATCTGTTGTTCTTCTTTAGATAATACGGCTCATAAAGGTCTTCCATAGATAGAAGACCTACTGAGCATCTGTCATACATGGATGAGAAAATGACAAGACAAAGAGCCTTCTGACAGGCTTCTATCATAGCCAGGAGACTTCCTGAAGGGTTTCTAAAGGTCTTTTTTATACAAAAAAGCATCCTGATGTTTTTCTATACATAGGAGACTTCTACAGGGACTTTTATTTTCAGCAGCCCTCCAGACCAAGTTTTAGAGACAGAAGTCTTTCAGACAATCTTATGTAAACGAAGAACTTCCGAGGGACCTTTCTTGGTAGGAAAGCTTCTTAAGAATACAATTTTTAGTAGAATACCGTCGTGAGATCTTCAAAAGATTTGTAACTGGAGAAGAACATCATCAGATCTTCTGTTTTAAATATACTATTGAATGGACCTCAAGCCATTCCACAAACATTCTATTGCCTTCTCTTTTGAGGGTCTTCTTTATACAAAAGACGTCCTGATGGTTTCCTATACATCGAAAACTTCTTCTCCAACTTTTATCTTAAAGAGCCCTCTAGACGATTTTCAATATAAAGATGTAAACGGAAAACTTCCTAAAGGCTTTCCTTGGCAGGAAAGCTTCTTAAGAAGACCATTTTTAGTAGCGGACCACCGTGAGATCTTCTAAAGATCTCATCTCATCTCAGGAATATATAAGAGCATCATGAGATCTTCTATTTTTAATGAACTATTGCATGGACTTCAGGCCTTTCCATAAATTATCTATCTCTAGAAGCCCTTGGGCTGTTAGTATTATCTTTAGAAGACCTCAAGGAGCTCTTGCCTCTGCGTAAGCATTTCTGGTGGTCTTTTACATATATAAGAACGTCATACTGCCTTTTTCTTGCAGAAGACCATGGTGTCTGCAGATAATTAGTCTTTTATGGAATAACCTTCCATAGTCGAAAATTTGAATATCCTTTTGTTACAAAAAAATTACGTCTACAAGGGGCCATCAAGATGTCCTCGAGAACTTCAGTAGCATCTTATCGAAGGTGATCTGCTATACTTGGGAGATATTTAAGAGGCCTCATAAGGAATTATTTCTAAACAATACTGGATGTCCAATTCTTCTTTCAAGATTTGTCCAAGACTCCAAGTGATTTTTTAACCGACAAAAGGCCTTTTGGAGGTTGTTTTTTTATTCTCGATATTCTGTCAGGAGATATTCTATCATGACTTTTTTTTATAGAATAGTTGTTCTCGGTTTTCATCTATAGATGATTTTGCGAAAGACCTCAAGGCGATTTGGTATTTTACGACAAGCCTTATAAATGTCCTCGATCTGTGGGAGACCTTCTTGACTTATTATACCCTCCACCTTGGAAAGGAGGGTATATTAACTTTGTCATTCCGTTTGTAACATCCTTAAATATTCGTCGTAGACCCCATAAAGTATATATATTCATAATCAGCATAAAATTCTAAGTCGATTTAACGATGTCCGTCTGTCTGTCCGTCTGTCTGTCTGTCCGTCTGTCTGTTGAAATCACGATACAGCCCACATTATTTGACGTAGAGCGCCAAAATTTAGCAGAGCTATTTGTATTGTGTCTAGAATGGTTGGTATTGAAAATGAGATATATCGGTCCACGTTCTGGTATAGTCCTCATATAACGGTACCTCCTGATATTCGGTATTTTGATTATTTATGCCACATTTTTTTAAGGATTTGTCTGAAAATTGGTACTTGCAGGTCATAATGGGTCCCTGTGCGTGTGGCAAACCTTACATGTATGGGTTCACGTTTTGGTATAGCCCCCATATAAAGGTACCTCCCGATATTCGGTATTTTAATTTTTTTTGCCACATTTTTTCACGGATTTGTCTAAAAATTGGCATTTGTTGGTCATAATGGGTTCCAGCTCCGGTGGCGAAACATTGCATGTATGGGTCCATGATTTGGTATAGCCCCCATATATTCGGTATTTTGTGGTTTTTGTCACATTTTTTCACTGATTTGTCTAAAAATTGGTATTTGTGGACCATAATGGGTTCTAGTTCGTGTAGCGGAACATTGTATGTATAGGTCCACGTTTTGATATAGTCCCCATATAACGGTACCTCCCAATATTCGGTATTTTGATGATTTTTGACACATTTTTTCAAGAATTACTCTGAAATTTGGTAGTTGTAGATCATAATGGGTCCAAGTTCGTGTGGCGAGTCATTGTACTTGTAGGTCAACGTTTTGGTATAGCCCCCATATACCTCCCGATATTCGGTAATTTGATGATTTTTGCCACATTTCTTCAGGGATTTGTCTGAAAATTGGAATTTGTAGGTCATAATATGTAGGTCCACTTTTGTATGTAGGTCCACGATTTGGTATAGCCCCCATATAACGGTACCTCCCGATATTCGGCATTTTAATGGTTTTTGCCACATTTCTTCTAATGTTTCCTTTACCCTATGGTGGAGGGTATTAAAAGTTTGGCCCGGCCAACCTTAATGTTTTTTTTTACTTGTTTTTCCAATAGGTTTTTTAAGGAAATCTAATCCAAAGGTGGTCTTTAGAGTTCGTTCTATCAATGAGCGAACTTCAGTGAGTCGTACAACTACAGTCAACCACCTCTCTGAAGGATAACTGTGTACTGTTGCAAATTGCTGATCTTTGGCAGTTCTATACTTTCTCTCCTGAATCAGAAGGAATTCAATGTAAGAAACCACTCAAGATTTATTATTAATGAAGATATATGCCAACCTGATGCGGGCGTATACATTATGTCGTACATCATACGCCCTCAGGTACAATAATGGATTCTGTATAAATTCCTTAAAATCATAAACATCCCCTGCTACACAGATCCCATTTCCATTCAATTCAACTCCTTAACATTCCATTTCAAAATATATTTCCAAATAAAAAAAAAATCACTTTCAAATGATCTCCGCCCCGTTAAAATACTGATTAAATCACAAATTTACATGCACCTAAATATTTCAACACCATTCGTTTGCCAGGATTTTGAAAATATTTTTCACCCAAGCGAGGTGGGGCTGCTGTGGCTTCAATAAAAATTGGTATCATTTGCCGATGCAGTAGCTTTTGGTAGTTTTTATTTGATCTCCATGCAAAAATCGAGTAAATGTTGTTGCATAAAATTTTCATTATTTTAAATTCGGCACGAAATTCGGTTCATTTTATGGCCATTAAATGGCATTACACCCTCACGTCGATGGTCATCCCCGGTGAGCCAGCAGCAGTAGCAGCTGCTGCTGTTAGAAGTGGATATCAGACATGGCTAGAATGGATTACAATGCACAGGGTAGTAGTAGTGGCATATATACCTTTGGTAAAAACAACAACAACACCAACACCACCACTCATGTTTGTTTGTGTACTCTTCCTTTCTGTGTGTATGTGTGTGTGTGTTTATTTCTATTTTGGATGGAGATGTACCGAAACAAAAAACGTTCACAACAGTTTTTTTGGGACAGAAAATCTCCGGTTGTGTTTGGTATGCGTTTTTAATGCACTGCCCTGCTCTATACTACACTACCCTCCGTTCTGTTGTTTTTGTTGGTCTTTGAAAAAATCCCAAGGTTTTTCGTTGCTGTTGTTGTTGTTGTTTATTTGGGATTTTTATATTCTGTGGATTCCGTGGATTCCTGAATTAATGTTTTCTATTTGTTTGTTGGGGCTTTTATTTTGGTACGGAGCTTTTGTTATTGGTATTGGTTGTGTTGTTGCTGCTGTTGTAGTTGTTTTTGTTATTGTTAGGATTTGCATGGGGAATAATGTCGCATCATGAGATTTGCATAGATTTTTATTTGTAGTTGCTGTTATTTAGTTTTATCTGCTCCAGCAAAAAAAAAAAAAAAAAAAAAAAAACAAAATTCATGCTAGTCGTCGCAAAACGAATACCCGGGTCACAAGGGCCACTACTGTCAAAACCGCAATGGACAAATTCGGAAAATAAAATAAAATTTAGATATTTATCAGAGATTTTGTTTGGTTTTAATTCCAGGGTGTTTTTGTTGTTGGTTTTTTTTTTTTTTTGTGAGAATTTCGAAAATTATTTGTAAATTAATGAAAGCAATGGGCAATTTAGATGAGGTGGGAATTAAGGCTGGATGTATAAAAGACTTCATTGTAAAATTTTGAAAACAGTCGTTTAGAAAAGCTTCAACAGGTCCTGAAGACAGTCACCAGGGGTTCTATGTTTGGAGGACCCTCAGAAGGATTTCAATAGTAAGAAGACCCTTAGAAAGATATCTATGTTTAAAAGACTCACAGGAAGTCTGGAAGACACTTAGTAGGTCTCCTTTGTGTAGAAGTCTACCAAAAAGTCTTCTATGTCTAGAAAACTTAAGGAGGCTTTCTATGCCTAGAAGATCTAGAGGAGGTATTCTATATCTAGAAGACCCTCAAGAGTACTTTTATGTCTAAACGAATCTCAAGGGAAAAGATCTTCAGGACGCATTTTATGTCTAGAGGAACCTCAGAAGGTATTCTGTGTCAAGTAGACACTCAGAACGTATTCTGTATCTAGAAGACCCTTAGGAGGGCTTCTATGTCTAGGAGACCCTCTGGAGGTATTTTATGCCTAAAAGGCCCTTAGGAGGTCTTCCTGAGCATCAGGAGATCTTCTATGTCGCGAAGGCTCTCAGGAGGTCTTCTATGTCTAGAAGACCCTCAGAAGATCTTATATGTCTATAGTTCCCTCAAAACGTCTTCTATGTTTATGAGACTCTGAAGAGGTAATCTATGTCCAGAACACCCTTAGGAGGTCTTTCTAACCCTCAGAAAGTCTCTATGTCTAAAAAACCCTTGGAAGGAGATCTTCTATGTCGCGAAGGCTCTCAGGAGGTCTTCTATGTCTAGAAGACCCTCAGAAGATCTTATATGTCTATAGTTCCCTCAAAACGTCTTCTATGTTTATGAGACTCTGAAGAGGTAATCTATGTCCAGAACACCCTTAGGAGGTCTTTCTAACCCTCAGAAAGTCTCTATGTCTAAAAAACCCTTGGAAGGAGATCTTCTATGTCGCGAAGGCTCTCAGGAGGTCTTCTATGTCTAGAAGACCCTCAGAAGATCTTATATGTCTATAGTTCCCTCAAAACGTCTTCTATGTTTATGAGACTCTGAAGAGGTAATCTATGTCCAGAACACCCTTAGGAGGTCTTTCTAACCCTCAGAAAGTCTCTATGTCTAAAAAACCCTTGGAAGGTCTTCAGGAGGACTTTTATGTCTTGAAGACCTTCAGGAGTATTATATATCTTGGATACACTCAGGGTGTCTTATATGTTTTGCAGACCCTTAAAAGGTCATCTTGACCATCAAAATTTCTTCTATGTCGAGAAGACCCTCGGGAAGTTTTTTATGATTTAAAGACTCCCAGAAGGTCTTCTATATCTAAAAGTCCCTCAGGAGGGCTTCTATGTCTAGAAACATTTCGGGAGATCTTCTATGTCTAGAAACCCCTCAGGATGTCTTCTATGTGTAGACGACCCTCAAGAGATCTTATATGTCTATGAGACACCCAGAGAGTCTTTTATGTCTAAAAGACCCTCAGTTGGTGTTCTATGACTAGACGACCCTTAAGAGGCCTTCTATGTCTAAAATACCCTCTAGAGGTCTTTATATCGTGAAGAAACTTTGTAGGTCTGCCATGTCGTGAAGACTCTCAGAAGATCTTATATGTCTTGAAGACGCACAACAGGTCTTCTATGTCTAAAAGATCCTCAAGAGAGCTTATATGTATAGAAACCTCTCAGGAGGTCTTCTATGCCTAGAGGACCATCATAAGGTCTTCCGTGCTAGACGAGCCTCAAAAGATCTTCTATGTATATTAGACTCCCAGGAAGTCGTCTATGTCTAAATGACCCTCTATGACTATACGACGCTGAGGAGGTCACCTATGTCCAGGAGATCCTTAGAAGGTCTTCTGTGTCTATACAACCCTTAAGAGGTCTTCTATATCTAAAAACCACTAGGAGATCTTCTGTGCCTAAAAACCCCCAGGAGGTCTTCTACGTCCTAAAGACCCTCAGAAGCTTTGCTACGTCCGGAAGACTCTTATCAGGTCTTCTATGTCTAGAAGACCCTCAGAAGGTCTTTTGAGTCCGGAAGACAGTTGAAAGCTCCTTAATGTCTCAAGAGCCCTTCTGTGTCTAGAATACCTTCAGGACGACTTCTATGTCCTAAAGACCCGTAGGAGATCTTCCATGTCTAAAATACCCTCAGCAGGTCTTATGTGTCTGGAAGAGCCGCAGCAGGTCTTCTATCTTCTGAAGACCCTTAGGAGGTCATTTATTCCAAAAAACCCCTATGACATATTCCATGTCTGGAAGATGCTTCCAAGGATTTCGATATCTAAAAGGCCGTTTTTAGATCTTTTATTCTAGAAGGCCTTCAGGAGGTTTTCCGTGTTCAGAAGGATGTTCATTAAGTCCGCCATGTCTAGAGGACCCTTGGAGGCCTTCTGCTAATAGAGAAGCTATAATCCGCCCCGAGGCCTTCTTTAAACAGAAAAAAGTCAAGGTGTCCTTGGTTAATTGCAGACCATTAAAAAGTCTGCTACTATAGGAATCTCATCAGGAGGTCTTTTATTCAGGCAAGAGGTCTTCTATCCATAGGAAGCTTTTAAAATGTCACTTTTATGGGGGTTTCAGATTGGCTCCGTATTTTACCGTTATTTTGCAATGCCTTGTGATTTAACGATTTGTACTCCTTTTTATTTGTTTCCTGACAGTCTATCATTCTAAGACACTCACCCCCATTCCCTGCACCTGCCACAACAATCATTCCCTTACCTCCAAAAAGTAATTCATTTCCTCACATTCACTGCATATTTTATGCGGACATGACAAACTATCCAAAAAAAAATCAGCCATTAAAATTGTTAACATTTAATGGTCAAATCGTGTATTCTCCGACAGAGTAATGCTCAATCAAACATATCATCAACCAGCTCCATTATTTCCAATTCAACATTTCCCCCCAAAAAAATATCTCGCAAATCTACAATTTTTAAGTTATTCCACTCACATATTTTAGAGGTTGATTTTTTACAGATCTTCCTGTAGTTATTTTACAATATTGGTTACGACGGTTTATTACTGCAACGATTGGGCGCCACATATCAATGAAGTCAAGGGGAGCAATGGCAGTAGCATCCTCATCATCGAAGTTATCGTTTTAAAATAAAAAAAAACCAAGAGAATACTGTCGTGCTACGTGACCTTTGTGTGGCCGCAAGGATTGACTTTTGCTTTATGTTTTTCCTTCACACACACACACACCGACATACACACTCTCCTGCACGTTTCACCATTTCTTTACCTATCAATGTGGTTAATATGTTTGGTCTACAACTTGGTCTAAGTTGTCAATGCAGCATTATTATCAAAATGTCATTTTTCGGGTGGATTTTATTGCATCCAGTTCGTTGTTGTCTTTCCCAATCCCATAGTTTGTGTTAACACGTTCCTGAACATGTTGCCAGTAATGATGGGGTTAAATTGCTTGTTTGGGTAGAGATTTTTGGATTTGATTGCTAAAAATTGGCAGTAAAAATTTTAGATATGCTTGCAGTTTTTTTTTTGAAGAAGAACGCATGGAATATGAAATGGCTGATGTGAGGAGAATAGATTGTAAATTTTAGGTGCAACAATAGACTTGTGTGGGTTCAATACATATTTACAATACATATTCTGAAGACCCTCAAGAGGTCTTCTATATTTAGAGTATGTCGAGAAGACCGTTGGGAAGTCTTTTATGTCTAGACGACCCTCTAAATGCCTCTATGTCTAATTGAAAAAATATAAATGTGAGTAATAACAAAAAAACACAATTTCAAAAATCTAATTTTTAAGTGTGTTGGTACTGGAAAAAATATTCTGCATATTCCAGGGCTGTCCGGCCTTTAACATATTTTCCTAATAATTCACTTTTCTAATATCCTTAAAAAAAATTGTGGTTTTTAGGGCTGAAATAAAAATATTTTCAAATACCAATGTTTTCCAGTCCCGTTTGTCCTTTAAAACATTCCTAAAATCCACGTTTTCAAAGGCTTTTTGTTTTAAACATTTTTTAAATAACCACTTTTCCAAGGTGGTTATCTTCGAAAATATTCTAAAAATCCATATCTCTAATATATATTCCTAAAACCCCATCTTCACCAGGCTATGCAAAAATCATTCTAAAATTCCCCTTTACAAGGCTGTTGGAACTTAAAAAATCAATGTTTTATAGGTCTATTGGACCTTGGAAAAAAATCCTGAAAAATTCCACGTTTTCGTGGTCTGCTTGTCCTTAAGAAAATATTCCTTAAAATCTACTAAATCCAGGCCTGTATGTTTTTGAAAAAAAAAAAATACTTTTGATAAATCCATGTGCTGTAGGTTATTAAAATCTGTAAAACTATTGCAAACCATATTATTGAAAATCTGCGACTCTTGAGGCCGTTGGTTCAGGTTTTCCAGGGGTGTTGATCCTTGAATAATATTCCTTAAAATCTACGTTACTCAAGAATGTTTGGTCCTGAAAATCCTTAAATAAATTCTCTAAAATCTATACTATTTGGGGTGGGTAGCTTTCGAAAAAGAAGTCCAACATTATACCCTTGAGGCCGAATTCAAAGCAGTAAAGAAAGTCCTAAAGTCGGGCGGGGCCGATATTATGATACCCTACACCACTTTGCTAAGTTAGTTGAGCTCCACATGACAATTAAAAGTTTTTATGGGAGAATTCAATTATACACCCTATGATTATAATTATAATTTAAAATTCAAAAGACTAAATATGCCGAAGCATTTGTATCTTTTAAATTCGGACTTGTATTGGCCATTTGGTGCAAAATTAATTTTAAATCAGATAAAGATATATGTGGGAGCTATATCCAAATCTGAACCGATCTCGATAAAATTTAGCAACGGTATTTCTGAGCTACATTTGATATATTTCCCTGAATATCGTTGTTACGGAGTGCATATTACGGCTGTGGGTAACAAATATAACAAATCGGATGAACAATATATATGGGAGCTATAGCTATATTTGAACCGATCTTCACCAAATTTGGCATACTAGCTTCTAGATTCAATTCGGTCGTAAGTGCCAAATTCCATCCCATTTCGACAAATATTAGACGTTTGGTGGACAATAAAAAGTAAATCGGACGAAGTTATATATGGGAGCTATATCCAAATCTGAACCGATATCGATAAAATTTAGCAACGGTATTTCTGAGCTACTTTTGATATATTTCCCCAAATATTGTTGTAACAGAGTGCATATTACGGCTGCGGAGGACAAAAATAACAAATCGGATGAAAAATATATATATGGGAGCTATAGCTATATCTGAACCGATTTCGATAAAATTTGGCATACTTATTTTCAGGCCTAATTTGGGTGTATATGCAAAATTCCATACAATTCGGGCTGATATTACACGTTTGGTGCACAATAAAAAGCAAATCGGACGAACATATATATGGGAGCTATATCTAAATTTTGACCGATTACCTCCAATTTCAATAGGGTTCGTCCTTGGGCCAAACAAATGATCTGTGCACAATTTCATCTGGATCGAGCAATAAATGCGACCTGTACTTTGTTTACAAAAATACATGGACCGACGGACGGACAGACGGACATGCATCAAAATCATCATCAAAAGGAACTATGGGTCTATCTCGTTTCCTTTTGCCTGTTACAAACAAATGCACAAAGACATAATACCCTGACCACCTTGTGGTGTAGGGTATAAAAACTACTTTTGCTGTAGGTCACTAAAAACTGTAGAAAAAATACATGGTTTCTAGTCAGTTGGTTTGTGAAAAATATTATTGAAATTCTGCGATGAAGGGTGTTGATCCTTGAACAATGATCCTTAAAATCTACGTTATTCAAGACTGCTTGTTCCTCAAAATTATCAAAAATAAATTCTCTAAAATCTATACATTCTGGGTCGGATAGCTTTCGAAAAACGGAGAAACGTTATACCCTGATGACGAATTAAAAAAATACAGTTTTATGTTAAATCCACCCCTTAAGAGTGACCAAATATACTCTCATATACCTTTTTCTATACCCTCACCATATGGTTAGAGAGGGTATATATCATTTGATACGGCCAAAATGTGCCTCATCGAAAAAATGGTTTTAGACTCCAGGTCTCTTTGGACCAAATCCATTTCTAGATATTTGGAGTTGATATAGCGATCCGTCTGTTTGGCTGGCTGACTGGTACGCACAATAATTCTCGCAGGAAGTATCTGATTTAATGTAAACTTGGTACATCGTAATATTATTATCAAACTTAGATCAAGTTTGGAAATGGGCAATATCGGTCCACACCATCTGGTGCATCCCACAAAAATGTCGAAATTTTCAAAAATATTTTACTGCACAGAAAGAGAAAGGATAATCCAATTTTGCTCTAACTTTGCAAATCCTTATATTTGTGTCAGTGCTAGGTCAGGTGTGAAAATGGACAATATCGGTCCACTTCATCAAGTACCTCACCCACAAATGGTCAAAATTTTGAATAATTACAACTCTCATAAAATGTGATGTGAGAGTTCGATTGTCTTCAAATTTCACACATCCCAATATTCATATTAACCCAAGGTCTGGTGTTAAGATGGAATATAACGGTCCACTCCTTCGGACAACCACGCCCCATCCCCCCCCCCTCCCCACAAAAAGTCGAAATTTTCAAAAAGTATATTTTCAGCACAGAAAGAGAAACGATAATCCGATGTAAATCCTAATATTTGCATCAGTGCTAGATCCGGTGTGAAAATGGGCAATATCGGTTCTCTCCATCAAGTACCTCCCCCACAAATGGTCAAAATATTGAACAATTGCAACTCTCATAAAATGTGATGTAAGAGTCCATTTTTATTAACCCAAAATCTGGTGCTAACATGGAATACTTCGGTCCACTCCTTCTGATACCTCCCCAAAAAAAGGTCGAAATTGTGAATATCCTTTACGCTCATAAAACGCGAAATTAACATCTGAATATTTCTATCGACAAAGGATCTGTTAAAAAAAACGATAGAGATCGGACCATTCCTTCTGGTACCTCCCCCACAAAGGGTCAAAGTTTTGAATAACCAAAACGTTTATAAAATCCAAAATAAGCGTCAGGTTCTCTTTATATTTCACACATATCATTATTTCCACTAACAAAAGATCCGTTGTGAAGATTCTGAATATCCATGAAGCTCATAAAAAGCCATATTGACATCCGATTCCATTCAAGATTTGGTATATCTCAATATTTCCATCAACACAACACAATTTAACCTAACACGTCGAAATTATTATATTATATTTATTTAGGTCCGATACGAATTGGCTCATTCCTTCGGAACCTACTGCATAAGGTGTAAAACATTTGAATAATCATAATAGAAGTCAAAATATTTTTAAATAATCGAACATTGGCTGAGGGTATACATCTGTCGTCAAGACCGACCGATACTTTTTTACTTGTTTTCGCTTAACAACTGGACCTTAATTTCTTGGACAATTCGAATTTTTCAATCGGAACTTATGCATTAATAATTAATAGCAACAATTGTGATTATTTCACAACGGAACATCTTCCAGCTCATGATACGCTACTGCTGTATAATTTTTTATACACATATCCTTTTGAAACATGCTGCAGTAACTTGGATAACAATGTTGCTATAATTTTAATTTCCAGCAACAATGTTGTGTTTGTCATCAACGACAGGATACAAAAACCGCAACCAAATGTTGCGAAACATTTTCTAAAACAACATTTTGCCTTTGTTGCCATCTCGTCTAAGAGAAAAATCAGCTACATACAGAATTCTCTCTCACTCTCTGTTATGTTAGGCAAGGTATCATTTTGGAACATGTTGTGGGTATTAAGGAATAATTTTAATTTCGAGAATTCTTTCTTATTATCTGTCTTGCTTGGCAACATATCTCTTTTGGAACATGTTTCTAGTATTCCGTCCCAATGCTTCCACAACAATAACCATAGAATCCAAAAGCTGTTTAAAAAAAATTTGTAACATTTCTCGAAAAGCAACATTGATGTATATTTTGTATTTAGGTTCTTAGCCTTCTAAGAGAGTAAGGACCTACATACAGAATTCTCTCGCTCTCTTTCAGTCTCTCGATTTAATAGAGACCAAGGTCAGGAATTATTTATGTTGTGTGTTATATAGCCAAATTGTTGATTTCATGTGACATTTTTGGGCAGATTTGCTAGATGTTGCAATTTTGAAGAAAAAAATGAGTAGGTGATTTGGGAGAGAAAGGGATAATTTAAGGAAGAGGAACTTCTCCCAAGGTACAAAAAAGGTTCATTCATGGCTGTGTTTTGAGGTACTTGTAAGGCAATTGAAAATAATAAGCGATAAGTGTTCTTTTAATTGAATATACATAAAATACCTTAAAGCGTATTGTCTTTCAAAATTTGGGAATTCTTTCACCATTGCCGTGTTGGATAATGTAAGGCACGTCCTTACATTATACAAGGAAATTCTGGTTAAAGAGTTTCTAAATATTGAAAGGCCATGAGAATCCCTTCAAGGCCTAAACTCTAAACCATTGATCCTTGAAGACGCCCTTAGCCATATGGCAACAGAGGGTATAAATCATTTGATACGGCCTAAAGGTGCCTCATTGCAATAACGAATTCAGACCCTAGGTTTCTGTGGACCAAACCCGTTTCAGGGCATTTGAAGTCGATTTAGCGATGTCTGTCCGCCTGTCTGGCATTACATAAGGACATTTTGGTTAAAGAAGTTCTAAATATTGAAAGACCATAAAGGGCTAAGTACATAAGAAGCTTGAAGTCATGGCTAGGCATATTTCACAAAGAGATTACTGAGCCGCACTAAAATCCTGCCGTCGTTTTCCATTATAATTTGACATTAATATGTCTAGCCATGACTTCAAGCTTCTTATGTACTTAGCCCTTAAGATTCCCTTCAAGAACTAAACTCTAAACCATTGATTCTTGGAAGGCGGTTTTGATTCTAGGTTTCTGTGGACCAAAGCCGTTTCTGGACATTTTGAGTCGATCTAACGACGTCTAGCTGGCTGATGCTCATGATAACTCTCGAAGCAAGTACATCGTAGCATTTTTGTCAAACTTAAATCGAGTTCCAAGATTTGCAATATCGGTCCTCTCCTTCTGGTCTCTCCCCCACAAAAGGCCAACATTTTCAAAAAAAATAATTTACCTCATACAAAGTGAAAGAACTATTCGATATTGTGCAAACTTTGCAAATCCCAATATTTTTGTCTCGGTAAGGTGCTAAAATGGACAATGTCTGTCCACCCCATCAAGTATCTCCCCTACAAAGGGTTAACATTTTGAATAATTACAACTCTAATAAAATATGACAAAAGATTTCGTTTGTCTTCAAATTTCACACATCCAAATAATTTTATTACCCCAAGAACTGATGGGAAGATGGGATGTATTTGTCCACTCCTTCTGGTACCTCCCCCACAAAAGGGTCAACATTTTCAATATCCTTGAAGCTCATAAAACGCCCAATTCACATCCGATTCCATTCAGACTTGGCACATCTCGAAAATTTTATCAGCACGAGATCTGTTTTAAAGATGGTAGAGATCGGACCATTTCTTCTGGTACCTTCCCCGCAAAGGGTCACAATTTGGAATAATTATAACTCTCATAAAATATGACAAAAGAGTCCGATTGTCTTCAAATTACACACATCCCAATAATTTTATTAACCCATGGTCTGGTGGGAATATGTAGTATGTCGGGAATATTTATTAACCCATGGTCTGGTGGGCATATGTATTATGTCGGTCCATTCGTTCTGTTCCCACAAACCTCCGTTCTGTTCCCCTGACCCTCCCCCACAAAGGGTCAAAATTTTTAATAGCCAAAACGATCATAAAATCCGAAATAAGCTTCCGATTCTCTTCATATTTCACACATCCCAATATTTCTACTAACACAAAATCAGCTGTGAAGATCCGTCAAGTATCTTCCCCGTAAAGGGTCAAAATTTTGAATATCTATGAAGCTCTTAAAAAGCGAAATTAACATCCGATTCCATTCCAGACTTGGTACATCTCAATATTTCCATGAACACAAGATCTGTAATGAAAGTGGTAGAGGTCGGACCATTTTTTTCTGGTACCTTTCCCACAAAAGGTAAATATTTTGAATAATTATAACTCTAATCATATGCAAAAAAGAGTCCGTAAAGATGAAATATATCGGACCACTCCTTTTGTTGCCTCCCCCTCAAAGGGTTAAAATTTGGATTAATTATAAGTCTTATAAAATGTGAAATAAGAGTCCGATTGTCTTTAAACTGCACACATTTCAATATTTTTATTAATTTCAAATCCAGTGTAAAGGTAGGATATATCAGTCCTCTACTTCTGGTACCTCTCCCCCAAAATGGACCAAAATTTGAAATAATTATATCTTTAATAAAATACGAAATAAGCCGTAGATTCTTTTCAAATTTCATGTATCCCAATAGTTTTACTAACTCAAGTTCCTGTGTGAAATTAATAGACATCGCCCTACCCCTTCTGGTACCTCTCCAACAAAAATTCACGGTTTGTAATATTTATATTTCTCATATAACACAGAAATGGTTATAGATGTCTGATTTTCTTTAAATTTTGCGCATCCACGTTTTTCTTGCCCTTATTGGATGAAGTGGAATGCTTCGGTCCGTTATATCTGGTTCCTTACGCAAATTTCGAAATATACATTTTAGACCCCGCAAAGTATATATTTTTTATCAGCATAAAATTTTATGTCAATTTAATGATGACCGTCCGTCTGTCCGTATGTCTATCTGTGGAAATCACTCTAGCTTCCGAACGTAATGAAGTAGTTTGATAATATTTTACTCAGATGTATGTTTGGTCTGTAAGACTTTTGGTTTTGAGAATGGGCTTTATTTTAGTATAGCCCCCATATAACAGTACCTCCCTATATTCGGTATTTTCATGATTTTAACAGAAATTGTTTCAAATGTCGTATTTGAAGTTCCTAATGGGTACTTAAAGCTATAACAGAAATTTTACTAAGCAGGTCTACGTCTTCATAGAGCCCCCATATAACAGTACCTTCTTAAATTCCGTATTTTTATTATTTTAGCGGCATTGTTGTTTCAAATTTCACATTTACATGTAATGGGTACTATAGCCTGAGACAGAAAACTGTCAATGCAGGTCTACTCCTTCGTATAGACCCCAATATAAGGGTAACTCCCAATATTCGATATTTTATAATTTTAATAGTATTATTATCCAAATAGTGGAGGGTATTAAAATTTCTGCCAGGTCGAACTTACTGCTTTTTTACTTTTTTATACCGTACACCACAAGGTAATAGCCTGACCACCTTGTGTCTTTGTGCATTTTTTTGTAACAGGCAAAATGAAACGAGATAGACCCATGGTTCCTTTTGATGATCTGCATAGAATCACATTCTGATTCGATTTATGCATGTCCGTCCGTCCATCCGTCTGTCCATATATTTTTGTGAACAAAGTACAGTTCGCATTTATTACACGATCCAGATGAAATTTTGCACAAATCATTTGTTTGACGAACCCTATTGAAATTGGAGATAATCGGTTAAATAAATTAGATATAGCTCCCATATATATCTTTCTCGGATTTGCCTTTTATTGTGCACCAAACGTGTAATATCTGCCCGAATAGTATGGAATTTTGCACATACAACCAAATTAGGCCTGAAAATAAGTATGCCAAATTTGATCGAAATCGGTTCAGATATAGCTATAGCTCCAATATATATTATTCATCCGATGTGTTATTTTAGTCCACCGCAGCCGTAAAATGCACTCTGTAACAACAATCTTTGGGGAAATATATCAAATACAGCTCAGAAATACCTTTGCTAAATTTTCTCGAGATCGGCTCGGATTTGGATATATATTTCTCATATATAACTTCGTCCGATTTACCATTTATTGTGCACCAAGCTTATAATATTTGCCCAAATGGGATGAAATTTGACACTTACGACCGAATTGTGTCTAGAAGCTAGTATGTCAAATTTGGTGAAGATCGGTTCAGATATAGCTATAGCTCCCATATATATTGTTCATCCGATTTGTTACCCACAGCCGTAATATGCACTTCGTAATAACGATATTCAGGGATATATATCAAATACAGCTCAGAAATATCTTTGTCCAATTTTATCAAGATCGGTTCAGATTTGGATATAGCTCCTATATATATCAAATGGGCAATACAAGTCCGAATTTAAAAGATACAAATGCTTCGGCATATTTAGTCCTTTGAACTTCATATTAAAATTATAATCATAGCGTGTATGATTGAATTCTCCCATAAAAACTTTTAATTGTTATGTGAAGCTCTACTAAATTAGCAAAGTGGTGTAGGGTATCATCAAGTCGGCCCCGCCCGAATTTAAGACTTTATTTATTGTTTTTTTTTTTTCGAATATGTTATTTTTAACTATTAGATGAGATGTTATAAAATTTTTGGGGTCCTTAATTACTTCTTCCCACAAGGAGCCAATGTTAATGGCCGCGAATGAATTTGTGTACTCCTTCTTTACATGTGTGAGTATGAGATTGACACAGTTTCTAAATATTGCTGCCAAGTTATTTTACACCTACAATTTAGTTCCTTCAAAATGTCTTCCCTCGTCCAATACCATCCCAGATAATAATCCCATTGAACCCTCTTTAAGCATTCTTTGTTACATTACAGCTGTGTTACTTTTATTTATAATAATTATTATTTTCCTCTTAAAATGAGTGAGTATGCCAGATTATAAAGCATTGGCCCTTTAACATTTGAATCTTCTATTTGTTGTAGGAAAATTTCCCTTGCAAATACCCCAGTTCAATTTGCCTCTCCACACCATCTCAGTTAATGCACCCAGAGAGAGAGAGGAAAAGAGATAAAATCCACAAATCAAGACCTGCGCCCTAATTGAGCATTCTCGACCACTGTCAATGCACTCCATTAAAAATGTGGAACACTATTAACTTGGTCTGGTATGATTGTGGCAGTAATAAATTTTACTGGGAGCAGAAAGGAATGCATTTCTCTCTTTCTCTCTCTTTTCTCAATTTTCCCAGAACCCAGGAGTTGCTCACAATTTTAGGAAATGAAATAAAATTAGCTCTCTTCAAATATCCCATTCAGCCTTTCTCTCTCTTACTCTCTCTCTCTCCCACACATAACAGTCCTTTAACTCTCCACTTTTTGACCACATTAATTTCCTGAATTTCTTTTACCCACATTTCTTTGTATGCGCTTTGCCAAACCATGTCACTCGCTGACAAATCATAAATTCTGCAAAGAAAACAACAAAAAACATACAACATGTTCAGTATAACCGAAATAGTCAAACGATTTGGTATTTATGCGGTATGAAATTTTACTTACGAACACACAAACACATGCTTACTCGTGCCACCCCCTCCCCCCCCCACACACACACATGTATGAGGTGCCAGTTATATGAATATGTGTATGGGTGAGTATGTTTTGCTTGCGGATAGAGGAAATACAAGTGGCAAAGATAATCTGGTGAAAATTGAATGGGACAAAGAAAAACCCCAAAACAAATACAAATACAACTATTTATAGGACATTTTCGGGGAAATCGTGTCAGACTGAGGTCAATGACATCTTAGGAGAAATATGAAAATACTTTCTCATTCTTAATAGCATGCAAATAAAAGAAATAAGAAAAAAACTATTAACTATTTTTAATTATTATTAAATACCCCTGAGGCTCTTTGATGGACATCTAGATGTTTTAAGGTCACCTTAAGAATCGTTTTTTGTAGATGTCCTTTCTGATGTCTCCTGGCAATTAAAAAGTCTTCAGGAAAGATTCTATATTCTTTCAAAAGTATCTTTGCTTCTTAGAAGGTCTTTACAAGTTATTTAGTTCATGGGAGACCTGCAAAAAGGTATTCGAATCTTGAAGACCTTCTGTCCATAGAAAGCAATAGTGGAAGAGGGAGGGGGAGTGGAAGAGAGAAAAGGTCATTGAGAGAGAGGAAGAGAGAAAGAGAGAGAGAGGGAGAGAAAGAGAGAGAGAGGGAGAGACAGAGGAAGAGGGAGAGAGATAGGGAGAGAGAGAAGGTCAAAGGTCAATGATCTCTTGACCTGGGGTCAATGACCTTTTCTCTCTTCCTCTTTCTCTCTCTTTCTTCCTCTTCCTTTTCCATTCTCCCTCTACCTCTCTCTCTCTCTCTCTCTTCCTCTCTTCCTCTCTTTCTTCATTTTCCTTTTCCTTTCTCCCTCTTCCTCTCTCTTCCTCTTCCTCTCTCTTCCTCTTCCTCTCTCTCCCTCTTCCTCGCTCTCTCTCCCTCACTCTCTCCCTCTCATTGTCTCTCTTTCACCCTCTTCCTTTCTCCCTCTTCAAAGAAGTCAATGACCTCCTGATCAGGGGCCAATGACCTCCTGACCAGGGGTCAATGACCTCTTGACCTGGGGTCAATGACCTATTGATTGACTGATTGACTTTTTCTCTCTCTCTACCTCGTGCTCGCTCTTCCTCTTTCTCTTCCTCTATCTTCACCTCAATTTCAATCTTCCTCTCCCTCTCTCGCTCTCTCTTCCTCTCCGTATTCCCCTTTCCTTCTCTCTTTCTCTCTCCCTCGTCCTCTATCGCTCTATCTTACTCCCTCTTTCTCTTTCGCCCTCTTTCTCCCTCTATCAACCTCACTTTTCTCACATTTAACAAAAATTGTTTAAAAGGCTACAATTTTCAAAACGGATGCCTTTAAAGGAAGTATAAGAAACCGTGGAATTTGACCACGAGAGAAGGTAAACCTTGGTATCTGATAGAAATTCCTGAATTTTTGTGCAAAGAAGGGGCCAATGACCTCTTGATATGGGGTCAATCACCTCTTGACATGAGGTCAATGACCTTTTGTAATGGGACAAAGATATCTTGTAATGGGGTCAATGCCCCCAGGAAAGAGAGAAAGGCCACGACAGAGAGTTAGGGAGAGAAAGAGCGAGAGATAGGAAGATGGAGAGAGAACAGGTCAAAGACATCATGGCAGGGGGTCAATGACTTCTTGACCTGGGGTCACCTGGGGAAAAATGTAGAGAAAGAAGGAGGGGCAGCGATAGAGAGAGAGAGAGAAAGGGGGAGAGCGAGAGAGGAAGAGGAAGAGAGAGGTAGAAAGAGAGAGAGCGAGAGAGAGAGAGGAAAGACGAAAGAGAAAGGAAGAGGGAGATGGGAAGAGGAGAGAGAGAAAAGATAGAGAGGACGAGGGAGAGAAAAAGGGGAAAAGGGAGGGGAAGAGGGAGGGGAAGAGAGAGAGGGATAGGAAGAGAGAGAGAGGAATGACGAAGGAGAGAGGTAGAGATGGCAATAGAGACGGAGAGGAAAAGAGAGAAAAGGTCATTGACCCCAGGTCAAGGGGTCATTGACCTTTTCACTTGGGGTCAATGAGAGAGGACGAGGGAGAGACAGAGGGGGAGACAGAGAGAGGGGGGAGGGGAGAGAGAGAGGGGGAGAGAGAGAGAGGGGGAGAGAGAGAGAGGGAGAGAAAGAGAAAGAGGGAGAGAAAGAGAGGGAGGGAGAGAAAGAGAGGGAAAGAGAGGAAGACAGAGGGAGAGAGAGGGAAAGAGAGAAAAGGTCATTGACCCCAGGTCAGGGGGTCATTGACCTTTTGACCCGAGAGGAAGAGCGGGAGAGAGAGAGAGGAAGAGCTGGAGAGAGAGAGAGAGAGAGAGTGAGAAAGAGAGGAAGAGCTGGAGAGAGAGAGAGTGAGAAAGAGAGGAAGAGGGAGAGAAAGGAAGAGGGGTGAGAGGAAGAGGGGGAGAGAGAGGAAGAGGAAGAAGGAGAGAGGAAGAGGAAGAAGGAGAGAGAGGAAGATGGAGAGAGAGAGGAAGAGGAAGAGAGAGAGAGAGAGAGGAAGAGAGAGGGAGAGGGAGAGAAAGAGAGAGAGGAAGAGAGAGAGAGAGAGGAAGAGAGAGAGAGAGGAAGAGGGAGAGAGAGAAGAAGAGGGAGAGAGAGAGAGGAAGAGGGAGAGAGAGAGAGATAGAGAGAAAAGGTCATTGACCCCAGGTCAGGGGGTCATTGACCTTTTGACCCGAGAGGAAGAGGGAAAGAGAGAGAGGAAGAGCGGGAGAGAGAGAGAGAGGAAGAGCTGGAGAGAGAGTGAGAAAGAGAGGAAGAGCTGGAGAGAGAGAGAGTGAGAAAGAGAGGAAGAGGGAGAGAAAGGAAGAGGGGTGAGAGGAAGAGGGGGAGAGAGAGGAAGAGGAAGAAGGAGAGAGGAAGAGGAAGAAGGAGAGAGTGAGGAAGATGGAGAGGAAGAGGAAGAGAGAGAGAGAGAGGAAGAGAGAGGGAGAGGGAGAGAAAGAGAGAGAGGAAGAGAGGGAGAGAGAGAAGAAGAGGGAGAGAGAGAGAGGAAAGGTCAAAGGTCAATGACCTTTTGACCTGGGGTCAATGACCTCTTGACCTGGGGTCAATGACCTTTTGACCTGGGGTCAATGACCTTTCGACCTGGGGTCACTGACCTTTTCTCTCTTCCTCTCTCTCTCTCTCTCTCTCTCTTCCTCTTCCTCTCTCTCTCTCTCTCTCTCTCTCTCTCTCTCTCTCTCTCTCTTCCTCTCTCTCTCTTCCTCTCTCTCTTCCTCTTTCTCTTCCTCTCTCTCTTCCTCTTCCTCTCTCTCTTCCTCTCTCTCTCTCTTCCTCTCTCTCTCTCTCTAATTCTACCTCTCTCTCCCTCTTCCTCTCTCTTCCTCTTTCTTTCTCCCTCTTCCTCTCTCTCTCTATCTCTCTCTCTCTTCCTATCTCTCCCTCTTCCTCTCTGTCTGCTATTCAATGACTTCTTGACCTGGGGTCAATGACCTTTTCTCTCTCCCTATTCCTCTTTCCTCTTTCAATTAGATTCCGTCCATAGACAAAAACAATTCTTAGTATTTTGATTTGTTCCCACAGGAGACTATTAAAAGGAGGGGCAGCGAAAGAGAGAGATAGAGGGAAAGGAACAGGAAGCGAGAGGAAGAGGGAGAGAGAGGGGAAGGACGAAAGAGAAAGGAAGAGGGAGATAGGCAGAGGGAGCGAGAGGAAGAGAGAGAAAAAGGTCATTGACCCCAGGTCAAGGGGTCATTGACCTTTTCACTTGGGGTCAATGAGAGAGGACGAGGGATAGAGAGAGGGGGAGAGAGAGAGAGAGGGAGAGAAAGAGAGAAAGAGAGGGAGGGAGAGAAAGAGAGGAAGGGAGAGAAAGAGAGGGAGGGAAGAGGGAGAGAGGGAAAGACAGGAAGACAAAGGGAGAGAGAGGAAGAGGGAGAGAGAGAGAGGGATAAGGAGAGAGGAAGAGAGAAAAGGTCATTGACCCCAGGTCAGGGGGTCATTGACCTTTTGACCCGGACGGAAGAGGGAGAGAGAGAGGAAGAGGGAGAGAGAGCTAGAGGAGGAGGGAAAGAAAGAGAGGAAGAGCGGGAGAGAGATAGAGAGAGTGAGAAAGAGAGAAAGATGTAGAGAAAAAACGGTGAAAAAGAAGGAGGGGAAGCGAAAGAGAGAGAGAGATAGAGGGAAAGGTGGCGAGAGGAAGATGGAGCGAGAGGAAGAGGAAGAGACCCCAGGTCAAGGGGTCATTGACCTTTTCACTTGGGTCAATGAGAGAGGACGAGGGATAGAGAGAGGGGGGGAGAGAGAAAGAGGGGGAGAGAGAGAGAGGGAGAGAAAGAGAGTGAGGGAGAGAAAGAGAGGAAGGGAGAGAAAGAGAGGGAGAGAAAGAGAGGAAGGGAGAGAAAGAGAGGGAGGGAAGAGGGAGAGAGGGAAGAGGGAGAGAGAGGAAGAGGGAGAGAGAGGAAGAGAGACAGGACGATTGTGAGAGAGAGGAAGAGGGAGAGAGAGAGGAAGAGAGAAAAGGTCATTGACCCCAGGTCATGGGGTCATTGGCCTTTTGACCGGGAGGAAGAGGTAGAGAGAGAGAGGAAGAGGGAGAGAGAGCGAGAGGAGAAGGGAAAGAAAGAGAGGTAGAGCGGGAGAGAGAGATAGAGAGAGTGAGAAAGAGAGGAAGAGGGGGAGAGAGGAAGAGGGGGAGAGAGGAAGAGGGAGAGAGAGAGAGGAAGATGGAGAGAGAGGAAGAGGAAGAGAGGAAGATGGAGAGAGAGAGAGGAAGATGGAGAGAGAGAGAGGAAGATGGAGAGAGAGAGAGGAAGAGGGAGAGAGAGAGGAAGAGGGAGAGAGAGGGAGGAAAAGGGAGAGAGAGGAAAGGTCAAAGGTCAATGACCTTTTGACCTGGGGTCAATGACCTTTTGACCTGGGGTCAATGACCTTTAGACCTGGGGTCAATGACCTTTTCTCTCTCCCTCTTTCTCTCTCTCTCCCTCTTTCTCTCTCTCTCCCTCCTTCTCTCTCTCCCTCTTTCTCTCTCTCTCCCTCTTCCTGTCTCCCCCTTCCTCTTCCTCTCTCTCTCTCTCTTCCTCTTCCTCTCTCTCTCTCTCCCTCTTCCTCTCTCTTTCGTCTTTCCTCTCTCTCTCTCTCTATTTCTACCTCTCTCTCCCTCTTCCTCTATCTCCCTCTTCCTCTCTCTCTCCTATTCAATGACCTCTTGACCTGGGGTCAATGAGTTTTCTCTCTTCCTCTCTCTCACGCTTATCCTCTCTCTCTTCCTCTTCCTCTTTCTCCTATTGGCCCCAGGTCAATGACCCCTTGACCAGGGGTCGATGATCTTTTCTCTCTACCTCTTCCTCTCCGTCTCTATTCCTATATCTTCCTCTCTCTCTTCCTCTCCTCTTCCCCTTTCTCTCTCCCTCGTCCTCTCTATCATTGACCCTAGGTCAGAAGTGCTGTCCATAAAAAGCTACTTATATTTATTTAAGGCCTTAACTAGCTCCTTGCCCAATAGAAGCCTTTCAATTAGATTCCGTCCATAGACAAAAACAATTCATGGTATTTTGATTTGTTCCCACAGGAGACTTTTAAAAGGAGGGGCAGCGAAAGAGAGAGGGATAGAGGGAAAGGAACAGGAAGCGAGAGGAAGATGGAGCGGGAGGAAGAGGGAGAGAGAGGGGAAGGACGAAAGAGAAAGGAAGAGAGGGAGATAGGCAGAGGGAGCGAGAGGAAGAGAGAGAAAAAGGTCATTGACCTTAGTTCAAGGGGTCATTGACCAAGGGTCAATAAGAGTGAGAGGAAGAGAGAGAGAGAGAGGAAGAGGGAGAGATAGAGAGGAAGAGAGAGAGAGGGAGAGAGAAAGTAAGAGGGAGAGAGAGAGTGGAAGAGGGAGAGAGAGGAAGAGGGAGAGAGAGGAAGAGGGAGAGAGAAAAGGTAATTGACCCCAGGTCAGGGGGTAATTGATCTTTTGACACGGGAGGAGGAGGGAAAGAGAGAGAGGAAGAGCGGGAGAGAGAGAGAGAGAGGAAGAGGGAGAGAGAGAGAGGGAGAGAGAGGGGGGGGGAGAAAGAGAGGAAGGGAGAGAAAGAGAGGGAGGGAAGAGGGAAGAGGGAGAGAGGGAAAGATTGGAAGACAAAGGGAGAGAGAGGAAGAGAGAAAAGGTCATTGACCCCAGGTCAGGGGGTCATTGACCTTTTGACCCGGGAGGAAGAGGGAGAGAGAGAGGAAGAGGGAGAGATAGCGAGAGGAGGAGGGAAAGAAAGAGAGGTAGAGCGGGAGAGAGATATAGAGAGAGTGAGAATGAGAGGAAGAGGGGGAGAGAGGAAGAGGGGGAGAGAGAGGAAGAGGGAGAGAGAGAGAGAGGAAGATGGAGAGAGAGGAAGAGGAAGAGAGAGAGGAAGAGAGAGAGGAAGAGAGAGAGGAAGAGAGAGAGGAAGATGGAGAGAGAGGAAGATGGAGAGAGAGGAAGATGGAGAGAGAGGAAGAGGAAGAGAGAGAGGAAGAGAGAGAGGAAGAGAGAGAGGAAGATGGAGAGAGAGGAAGAGGAAGAGAGAGAGGAAGATGGAGAGAGAGGAGAGGAAGAGAGAGAGGAAGAGGAAGAGAGAGAGGAAGAGGAAGAGAGAGAGGAAGGTGGAGAGAGAGGAAAGGTCAAAGGTCAATGACCTTTTGACCTGGGGTCAATGACCTTTTGACCTGGGGTCAATGACCTTTAGACCTGGGGCCAATGACCTCTTGACCTCGGGTCAATTACCTTTTCTCTCTCCCTCTTTCTCTCTCTCTCCCTCTTTCTCTCTCTCTCCCTCCTTCTCTCTCTCCCTCTTTCTGTCTCCCCCTTCCTCTTCCTCTCTCTCTCTCTCTATTTCTACTTCTCTCTCCCTCTTCCTCTCTCTCCCTCTTCCTCTATCTCCCTCTTCCTCTCTCTCTCCTATTCAATGACCTCTTGACCTGGGGTCAATGAGTTTTCTCTCTTCCTCTCTCTCACACTTATGCTCTCTCTCTTCCTCTCTGTCTCTCTCTCCCTCTTCCTCTTTCTCCTATTGGCCCCAGGTCAATGACCCCTTGACCAGGGGTCGATGATCTTTTCTCTCTACCTCTTCCTCTCCGTCTCTATTCCTATATCTTCCTCTCTCTCTTCCTCTCCTCTTCCCCTTTCTCTCTCCCTCGTCCTCTCTATCATTGACCCTAGGTCAGAAGTGCTGTCCATAAAAAGCTAGGAGAGAGGAAGAGGGAGAGAGAGGAAGAGGGAGAGAGAAAAGGTAATTGACCCCAGGTCAGGGGGTCATTGATCTTTTGACACGGGAGGAGGAGGGAAAGAGAGAGAGGAAGAGGGAGAGAGAGAGAGAGGAAGAGGGAGAGAGAGAGAGGAAGAGAAAGAGGGAGAGAGAGGAAAGGTCAAAGATCAATGACCTTTTGACCTGGGGTCAATGACCTTTTGACCTGGGGTCAATGACCTCTTGACCTGGGATCAATGACCTTTTCTCTCTCCCTCTTCCTCTCTCTCCTTCCTCATCCTCTCTCTCTTCCTCTCTCTCTCTCTCTCTCTCCCTCCCTCTTCCTCTCTCTCTCTCCCTCTTCATCTCTCTCTCTCCCTCTTCCTTTCTCTTTCGTCTTTCCTCTCTCTCTATATCTACCTCTCTCTCCCTCTTCCTCTCTCACTCCCCCTCTCATTTTCTCTCTCTCACCCTCTTCCTTTCTCCCTCTCCCTTCTTCAAAGAGGTCAATGACCTCCTCTTCTGGGGTCAATGACCTCTTGACCTGGGGTCATTGACCTGGGATGATTGGCCTTTTCTCTCTCTCTTTACCTCGTGCTCTCTCTTCCTCTTCCTTTCAATCTTCCTCCCCCTCTCTCTCTTCCTCTCCGTATTCCCCTTTCCTTATCTCTCTCTCCCTCGTCCTCTCTCGCTCTCTCTCTCCCTCGTCCTCTAACCAAGGTAAACTTCGGTATCTGATAGAAATTCCTGAATTTTTGTGTAAAGAAGGGGCCAATCACCTCTTGACATGACGTCAATGACCTTTTGTAATGGGACAATGATATCTTTTGATGGGGTCAATGCCCCCAGGAAAAAGAGAAAGATCACGACAGAGAGCTAGGGAGAGATAGGAAGAGGGAGAGAGAACAGGTCAAAGACATCATGGCAGGGGTCAATGACTTCTTGACCTGGGGTCACCTGGGGAAAGATGTAGAGAAAAAACGGTGAAAAAGAAGGAGGGGCAGCGAAAGAGAGAGATAGAGGGAAAGGAAGAGGTGGAGAGGAAGATGGAGCGAGAGGAAGAGGGAGAGAGAGGGGAAGAACGAAAGAGAAAGGAAGAGGGAGATAGGCAGACGGAGCGAGAGGAAGAGAGAGAAAAAGGTCATTGACCCCAGGTCAAGGGGTCATTGACCTTTTCACTTGGGGTCAATGAGAGAGGACGAGGGATAGAGAGAGGGGGAGAGAGAGAGGGGGAGAGTGAGAGGGGTGGAGAGAGAGAGGGGGGGAGAGAGGGGGAGAGAGAGAGGGTGAGAAAGAGAGGGAGGGAGAGAAAGAGAGGAAGGGAGAGGAAGAGAGAAAAGGTCATTGACCCCAGGTCAGGGGGTCATTGACCTTTTGACCCGGGAGGAAGAGGGAGAGAGAGAGGAAGAGGGAGAGATAGCGAGAGGAGGAGGGAAAGAAAGAGAGGTAGAGCGGGAGAGCGGGAGAGAGATATAGAGAGAGTGAGAATGAGAGGAAGAGGGGGAGAGAGGAAGAGGGGGAGAGAGAGGAAGAGGGAGAGAGAGAGAGGAAGATGGAGAGAGAGAGAGAGGAAGATGGAGAGAGAGGAAGAGGAAGAGAGAGAGGAAGATGGAGAGAGAGGAAGATGGAGAGAGAGGAAGATGGAGAGAGAGGAAGAGGAAGAGAGAGAGGAAGAGGAAGAGGGAGAGAGAGAGAGGAAGATGGAGAGAGAGGGAGGAAAAGGGAGAGAGAGGAAAGGTCAAAGGTCAATGACCTTTTGACCTGGGGTCAATGACCTTTTGACCTGGGGTCAATGACCTTTAGACCTGGGGTCAATGACCTTTAGACCTGGGGTCAATGACCTCTTGACCTCGGGTCAATAACCTTTTCTCTCTCCCTCTTCCCCTCTCCCCCTTCCTCTTCCTCCCTCTCTCTCTCTCTCTCTCTCTCTCTCTCTCTTCCTCTATTTTCTCTCTCCCTCTTCCTCTCTCTCACACTCGTAATCTCTCTCTCTTCCTCTCTGTCTCTCTCTCCCTCTTCCTCTCTCTCCTATTGGCCCCAGGTCAATGACCCCTTGACCAGGGGTGGATGATCTTTTCTCTCTACCTCTTCCTCTCCGTCTCTATTCCTATATCTTCCTCTCCTCTTCCCCTTTCTCTCTCCCTCGTCCTCTCTATCATTGACCCTAGGTCAGAAATGCTGTCCATAAAAAGCTACTTATATTTATTTAAGGCCTTAACTAGCTCCTTGCCCAATAGAAGCCTCTCAATTAGATTCCGTCCATAGACAAAAACAATTCTTGGTATTTTGATTTGTTCCCACAGGAGATTTTTAAAAAGAGGGGCAGCGAAAGAGAGAGGGATAGAGGGAAAGGAACAGGAAGCGAGAGGAAGATGGAGCGGGAGGAAGAAGGAGAGAGAGGGGAAAGACGAAAGAGAAAGGAAGAGGGAGATAGGCGAGAGGAAGCGAGAGAAAAAGGTCATTGACCTTAGGTCAAGGGGTCATTGACCAAGGGTCAATAGGAGAGAGAGGAAGAGAGAGAGAGAGAGAGGAAGAGAGAGGGAGAGAGAAAGTAAGAGGGAGAGAGTGGAAGAGGGAGAGAGAAAAGGTCATTGACCCCAGGTCAGGGGGTCATTGACCTTTTGACCCGGGAGGAGGAGGGAAAGAGAGAGAGGAAGAGCGGGAGAGAGAGAGAGAGGAAGAGGGAGAGAGAGAGAGAGAGAGAGGGAGAGAGAGAGAGGAAGAGGGAGAGAGAGAGAGGAAGAGAAAGAGGGAGAGAGAGGAAAGGTTAAAGGTCAATGACCTTTTGACCTGGGGTCAATGACCTTTTGACCTGGGGTCAATGACCTTTTGACCTGGGGTCAATGACCTCTTGACCTGGGATGATTGACCTTTTCTCTCTCTCTTCCTCTTCCTCTCTCTCTCTCTTTCTCTCTCTTTCGTCTTTCCTCTCTCTCTCTCTCTCTTTCTCTCTCTTTCGTCTTTCCTCTCTCTCTCTCTATTTCTACCTCTCTCTCCCTCTTCCTCTCTCGCTCCCCCTTTCAGTTTCTCTCTCTCACCCTCTTCCTTTCTCCCTCTCCCTCTTCCTCTCTCTCCTATTGGCCCCAGGTCAAAAGGTCAATGACCCCTTGACCTGGGGTCAATGACCTTTTCTCTCTCCCTATTCCTCTTTCTTCCTCTCTGTCTCCCTATTCCTCTCTCTCCTATTGGTCCCAGGTCAAAAGGTCAATGACCCCTTGACCTGGGATCAATGACCTCTTGACCTGGGGTCAATGACCTTTTCTCCCTCCCTCTCTCTCTCTCTCCCTCTTCCTCTCTCTTACACTCGTCCTCTCTCTCTCTCTCTTCCTCTCTGTCTCTCTCTCCCTCTTCCTCTCTCTCCTATTGGCCCCAGGTCAACGATCTTTTCTCTCTCCCTCTTCCTCTCCGTCTCTATTCCTATATCTTCCTCTCTCTCTTCCTCTCCTCTTCCCCTTTCTCTCTCCCTCGTCCTCTCTATCATTGACCCTAGGTCAGAAATGCTGTCCATAAAAAGCTACTTATATTTATTTAAGGCCTTAACTAGCTCTTTGCCCAATAGAATCCTTTCAATTAGATTCCGTCCATAGACAAAAACAATTCTTGGTATTTTGATTTGTTCCCACAGGAGACTCTTAAAAGGACTAGTTTCTACTGGACATTGTTAAATCTTCATTACATGAAAAGCCCTTTTGTTTATAGAAGGTCTTGATTAGGTAACCACCCAAAGAAAACTTTGAATAGCTATTTTACCCAAAAAGTCCTTTCAAAGTTCTTTGGTCCATAGGAAGGCCTTTTATTTAAATATGAATTTAGATAACTCCTCAGCCCATAAAAGTCCTTAAATATATTTTCAGTCCATATATGTCCTTTAAAAGCTATTCTGAATAAAAAATCTTCTTTCATTTATAAAGAGGAGATATTGAAATATGTTTTTTTAATATCCATCAACATTGATTTTAATGTTCTTTTTTTTTCTCCTCCACTTTCTCCAAAATTTCAATATTGTGTCGGGGGCCACATCAACCATCCATCATCATCGAATTAATAATGGTTACAGTGATTTGCTTATTTTGTTGCTTTCGATTTTTTTTCCTCAATAATGATTGCATTGACCTTTTTGGTCAATGAAATGTTGTTCGCATATTTTTTTCTTTCCCTGGCTAACAAATAATGTGGCCAATTTTCGGCTCGTGTTGCTCAGACTCTGTCTGCAAGGCGGGCCGGCAATGATTGGTTACATTTTAAAATTATGGTAGCTTAAAATGATAGAATGTCCTTTTTTTGGAAGGATCCAGAGGACCACAGACAAAAAGAGGGAAATATGTATTGATTTGCCATCAATCAAATTGTTGAATGGCTAAGGGCTTTTAGGCAATGTTCACTATTCGAGGAATTTTTTAACGGGGGAGAGGGTATGTTTTGTAGTGGGCAATTGGAGAGAAGACTTGTCAATCCTTAGAAATTTTTGAAATAAAAACTATTTTCCCTTGGGCGGGTTTTTATATGAAGAACTTGCATAGATCAGAAGACTTATTGGCATTTCCCAGCATATCCTGAATTCTGTTATTCTGGAGGTTGTATTAAAGCTTTGGGAACATAAACTTTTGGCCGCAGACTTTGGACGCGCCACCCAAGAATGGTTACAAAATCAGGTTCCTCGCTTCATTTCCAGCGCACAATGAATGGCCGCCAAAATTTCCGGATACCAATCCGTTGGACTATTGTGGCTGGAGTTTTTTGGAAAGCAAGGTTAGCATTAAAAAATACCAAAGTGTCGATCGCCTCAAGCTAGCGCTTCACCGGGAATGGGCCAAAATACCGCAGAGCAACATTCTGGCAGCGTGTGTCGGTTTCATGGGCCTTTTAAAGGCCATAATTCGTGCCAAAGTTCAACAAATTCGAACAAAATATCGCAGAGCAACATTCGCGCAGCGTGTGTCGGTTTCATGGGCTATTTGAAAGTCATAATTCGTACCAAAGGTGACCAATTCGAACAAATCAAAACTTATTCTAAAATTTGATGCAATTTCCGACATTTTTCCTATCATTCAATAAAATTTAAAAAATGTAAAAATTATGGTGTTTGACTTGTTTGCAGTTTTCCTATCTCACCCTGTAAAAACCAATCCAACTAGAAGAATTTTTCCTTAAAAAAATTCTGAGGATTCACAACTTTACCATAGTTTAATTTCTTGAGTCCCCATCGACTACGCCTGTGTTCTGTTCTTTCCATTGGTTGGGAGATGGATTTTCACATAAAATGAGAATAGATTCCAAGTTCTAAAAATATGATTAATGTCCTCATATCTAAGAATATGGAGATGTCAACGGATGTACGTGGAGGGACATAAATACCTGGAAATCATCCTAAAGGTATTCTTCGTATAAAGACTATATGGTGGGATATTTAAAGGATATTTTTTTTAAATTTTAACAATTTGTCTGGTACTTATTTAGTTATTGGAATTTAACACATAATTTTGTGTGAGGGGATGTTGGGGCGTATAATTGTTGACAAAACGTATACGCCTTGAAGTTTATGGGAAATTTCTTAAAGTTTTTAGTTCATTTACTTGAAACATTGTTGAAAATAAATTCTATTTCAAAAATTCCTTTAATTCAAAATTCATTCATTTAATTCAAAAATTCATTTAATTTTCTATAAAAATATCCAAAATTTGATACTTGAAGATTTTGGTCCTTGAGCCTACCACCGCCTACCTCCTATCTTCACCGATTTTCTAATTACAATATTTCCAAAAAAAGATGAATTTTCTATGCTTTAATATTTTAAATATTATTAACCCCCCTAACCTTCTCCCTACCTAAGCCCACTACTCAAACTTTTCAAATCAAAAAATTGAAAAATATTTAATTTGACCAAATTTTAAATAAACATTCCCTTGATTTTTCAAAAAAAAAAAAAAAAAAAAAAAAAAAAAAAACAGGTAAAGAAAGCCCTAAAGTCGGGCGGGGCGACTTCATGATACCCTACACCATTTTGCTAATTTAGTAGAGCTTCGCATAACAATTAAAAGTTTTTATGGGAGAATTCAATCATACACGCTATGCTTATAATTATAATTTAAAGTTCAAAGGACTAAATATTCCCAAGCAATTGTATCTTTTAAATTCGGACTTCTATCGCCCATTTGGTGCAAAATTAATTTGAAATCAGATAAAGATATATATATGGGAGCTATATCCAAATCTGAACCGATCTCGATAAAATTTAGCAAAGGTATTTCTGAGCTGCATTTGATATATTTCCCCAAAAATATTGTTGTTACAGAGTGCATATTACGGCTGCGGAGGACAATAATAAGAAATCGGATGAACAATATATATATGGGAGCTATAGCTATATCTGAACCGATCTTCACCAAATTTGACATACTAGCTTCTAGACACAATTCGGTCGTAAGTGTCAAATTTCATCCCATTTGGACAAATATTCGACGTTTGGTGCACAATAAAAGGTAAATCGGACGAAGTTATATATGCGAGATATATCCAAATCTGAACGGATCTCGATAAAATTTGGCAAAGATATTTCTGAGCTGTATTTTATATATTTCCCCAAATATTGTTGTTACAGAGTGCATATTACGGCTGCGGAGGACAATAATAACAAATCGGATAAACAATATATATGGGAGCTATAGCTATATCTGAACCGATCTTCACCAAATTTGACATACTAGCTTCTAGACACAATTCGGTCATAAGTGCCAAATTCCATCCAATTTGGACATATATTAGACGTTTGGTGCAAAATAAAAGGTAAATCGGACGAAGTTATATATGCGAGATATATCCAAATCTGAACCGATCTCGATAAAATTTAGCAAATGTATTTCTGAGCTGTATTTGATATATTTCCCCAAATATTGTTGTTACAGAGTGCATATTACGGCTGCGGAGGACAATAATAAGAAATCGGATGAACAATATATATATGGAAGCTATAGCTATATCTGAACCGATCTTCACCAAATTTGACATACTAGCTTCTAGACACAATTCGGTCGTAAGTGTCAAATTTCATCCCATTTGGACAAATATTCGACGTTTGGTGCACAATAAAAGGTAAATCGGACGAAGTTATATATGCGAGATATATCCAAATCTGAACGGATCTCGATAAAATTTGGCAAAGATATTTCTGAGCTGTATTTTATATATTTCCCCAAATATTGTTGTTACAGAGTGCATATTACGGCTGCGGAGGACAATAATAACAAATCGGATGAACAGTATATATATGGGAGCTATAGCTATATCTGAACCGATCTTCACCAAATTTGGCATATTAGCTTCTGGGCTCAATTCGGTCATAAGTGCCAAATTCCATCCAATTTGGACAAATATTAGACGTTTGGTGCACAATCCAAGGTAAATCGGACGAAGTTATATATGGGAGCTATATCCAAATCTGAACCGATCTCGATAAAATTTGGCAAAGATATTTCTGAGCTGCATTTGATATATATCCCCAAATATTGTTGTTACAGAGTGCATATTACGGCAGCGGAGGACAAAAATAACAAATCGGACGAACAATATATATGGGAGCTATAGCTATATCTGAACCGATCTTCACCAAATTTGACATACTACCTTCTAGACTCAATTCGGACATAAGTGCTAAATTCCATCCAATTTGGACAAATATTAGACGTTTAGTGCACAATAAAAGGTAAATCGGACGAAGTTATATATGGGAGCTAAATCCAAATCTGAACCGATCTCGAAAAAATTTAGCAAAGGTATTTCTGAGCTGTATTTGATACATTTCCCCAAAATTTTGTTGTTACAGAGTGCATACTACGGCTGCGGAGGACAAAAATAACAAATCGGATGAACTATATATATGGCAGCTAAAGCTATATCTGAACCGATTTCGATCAACTTTGGCATACTAGCTTCTAGACTCAATTCGGTCATGAGTGCCAAATTCCATCCAATTTGGACAAATATTGGACGTTTGGTGCACAATAAAAGGTAAATCGGACGAAGTTATATATGGGAGCTATATCCAAATCTGAACCGATCTCGATAAAATTTGGCAAAGATATTTCTGAGCTGTATTTGATATGTTTCCCCAAATATTGTTGTTACAGAGTGCATTTTACGGCAGCGGAGGACAAAAATAACAAATCGGATGAACAATATATATGGGAGCTATAGCTATATCTGAACCGATCTTCACCAAATTTGACATACTAGCTTCTAGACTCAATTCGCTCATAAGTGCCAAATTCCATCCAATTTGGACAAATATTAGACGTTTGGTGCACAATAAGAGGTAAATCGGAAGAAGTTATATATGGGAGCTATATCCAAATCAGAACCGATCTCGATAAAATTTAGCAAATGTATTTCTGAGCTGTATTTGATATATTTCCCCAAATATTGTTGTTACAGAGTGCATATTACGGCAGCGGAGGACAAAAATAACAAATCGGATGAACAATATATATGGGAGCTATAGCTATATCTGAACTGATCTTCAGCAAATTTGACATACTAGCTTCTAGACTCAATTCGGTCGTATGTGCCAAATTTCATCCAATTTGGGCAAATATATGACGATTGGTGCACAATCCAAGGCAAATCGGACGAAGTTATATATGGGAGCTATATCCAAATCTGAACCGATCTCGATAAAATTTGGCAAAGATATTTCTGAGCTGCATTTGATATATTTCCCCAAATATTGTTGTTACAGAGTGCATATTACGGCTGCGGAGGACAATAATAACAAATCGGATGAACAATATATATGGGAGCTATAGCTATATCTGAACCGATCTGAACCAAATTTGACATACTAGCTTCTAGACTCAATTCGGTCGTAAGTGCCAAATTCCATCCAATTTGGACAAATATTAGGCGTTTGGTGCACAATAAAAGGTTAATCGGAAGAAGTTATATATGGGAGCTATATCCAAATCTGAACCGATCTCGATAAAATTTGGCAAAGATATTTCTTAGCTGCATTTGATATATTTCCCCAAAATATTGTTGTTACAGAGTGCATATAACGGTAGCGGAGTACAAAAGCTATACCCAAACCGATTTCGATCAAATTTGGCACACTTATTTTCAGGCCAAATTTGGTTGTATGTGCAAAATTCCATACTATTCGGGCTGATATATTACACGTTTGGTGCACAATAAAAGGCAAATCGAACGAAGATATATATGGGAGCTATATCTAAATTTTGACCGATTATCTCCAATTTCAATAGGGTTCGTCCTTGGACCAAACAAATGATTTGTGCAAAATTTCATCTGGATCGGAAATAAATCAAAGTATTAAAAAATATCTCATTTGGTAAATTTCGAATTTGCCCCTCCTTTCCCCCTACACCTCTCTGGCAAAATTTGTCAATTCCCACCCCTAACCACAATTCAAATAATTTCGTGAAAGCCAAATCATTTCCAACTTTTATTTCAAAGTTCAAAAATAAAATTCATTTGAAATTCTTTTGCCCTTGTAATTGTTCCGTTCATGCATTTTTTTTTTATTTTATTTTGGAATTTTTTCACGAATCCTCCGACAACCTTTAATGTCTGTCATTTGGCATTGGATTGTGTGGGTTTGTTTTTTTGTTTCCACTTCTTTTTTTTTTGCCATTGGAATTAATTTGTTAATTATTTCCGTTGTGAACATGTTGTTCGCCAAAGGCCAACGAACGTCACTGCCTACCGGGACCTGCCTCTAACCCCTCTCCCGCTCTTATTTTCCAGTTCCACACCAAAGAATGTCTGCCGCCAATTTCCTTCTTCTGCATTTTTATGGTTTTTATTGCCCACAAAAACAGAAAAACATGACCGGGGAAATGTGAAAATATTTGTTTCGTTTTTTTTTTTTTTTTTTTTTTTTTTTTTTTCACAGGTTCTGTTCTTAGTGGAGGTTCGTTGAAATTTCTATGGATCGTAAATTTTGCCGAATGGAATTTTATTTTTACATTTTAATTATTTTCAACCACGTAAACAAATAGAGTGGTGGAGTTTGAGAGAGGGGGGGATGGGGAGTTCTAAACGGCATTCCTGTTGAATTAAGGTGTCAGTATTGAAAGTAAGAATCTACAAAGTGTTGTGCAAGTAAAGGAGGGCTTTAAAATAGATTTTTCAAATAAATTAACTTACAAATTAAAATGCAGTAAGTTCGGCCGAGCCGGACGTGAATACCCTCCACCATTTGGAATGAATTTGGAAATTCTTAAAAAATAAAATCCGTTAAAAATTCTGTTAAAATCTTAAAAATGCCGAATACATCCGTTATATTAGGGTCTATATGACGTGGACCTACATAGGCTTTGTTTGTCATACCATATTTATATTCAAATCGAAACTTGAAATAAACGTTGAAAAATGTAGCTAAAATCATAAAAATATCGTATATAAGGAGGTACCGTTATATCGGAGCTATACGAAGATTACTAATCTCAAATACGACATCTCAAACAATTCGGTGAGTATTGTTACTAAAATCGTCAAAAATACCGAATATAGGGAATTACTGACATATGGAGTCTATACGAAGACCTGGACCTTCATAGACAATTTTCTGTCACAGACTGTAGTTCCCATTACGAACTCTAAAGAGGTAATTTGAAAAAATTCCGGTGAATAAGGACGTTAAAATCATCAAAATACCGAATATTGGGAGGAACCGTTATATGGGGGCTATATGAAAACTTGAACCTGCACAGACAATTTTCTGTCTTAGGCTGTAGTATCCATTACAAACTTCAAATACCAAATTTGAAACAATTCCGATGAAAAATCATCAAAAAACTTAAAAAAAATCCCATAAACTTTAAGGCGTATACGTGTTGTCAACAATTATACGCCCCAACATCCCCTCACACAAAATTCTGTATTAAAGTCCAAAAACTAAATAAAAGCCGACCGAATTTCTAAAATTTAAAACAAATTTCCTTTCATTTCATAGCAACAAAAAACAAATTTTGCAAAACCTCTTTTTAAAATCATCAAAATACAGAATATTGGGAGGTACCGTTATATGGGGGCTGTACGAAGATGTGGACCTAGGCTGTAGAATCCATTACGAACTTCAAATGCCAAATTTGAAACAATTCTGGTGAATAATGCCTCTAAAATCATCAAAAAACTTAAAGAAATTTCCCATAAACTTTAGGGCGTATACGTGTTATCAACAGTTATACGCCCCAACATCCCCTCACACAAAATTCTGTGTTAAATTCCAATAACTAAATAAAATCCGGAAAAATTCTTAAAATTTAAAACAAATTTCCTGTCATTTTGTAGCAACAAAAAACAAATTTTGCAAAACCTCTTTTTGGATTTTTGCAGCTCATCCTTAAATTGCAAAAAGAGATTTATGAAATATCTTCGGGCCGCATCATTTGTTTGTCTGCCCATGTAATGCCGTGAGCTGCTGAATTAGGGTATTAAACCACAAAAAAAATGGAAAAAAAACGAAAAGATCGACTGGATTGCAAAGCTGTACAACGACCTTTGCGAGGAAAATAAAAAAAAAAACGCTACAAAGTAAATATTACCTTTTCTCCCACACCAGAAAAAAAAAAACGAAAACGAAAAAGAAAAAGGAATTGAAAGTGGCAATGGATATGGAAAAGGAAAACATCAACGGACACTTATAAATTATTTAAATATATGTAAATACCAGCAAAAAAACCCAGCTACTACCTATAAAAATGTTAATATAAAATATTGCAGAATCATAAAAATTCATATCAAGAAAAAGCAAAATCAACAGCAGCTACAACAAAATATTGAAAGCAAGTAAGTGAAACATTATGGCCCTGCCACCCTTGGCACCCTTAATGCATTTTAATATTTAATGACTCTGTTTTTTATTTTATTTTTAGTTAAAAGAAAAAAAGAAAACCCTTCATCGTCCACAGCGACATCGTCATTTTGTCGTTAAAATTATGATGATGACTCCATCGGCGTATGGCAGGAAGGCAACACTTTGGCCATTTTAAGACATGGTAATTTCCATGATATTACCACGGGTGTTGGAGCTAAGTGTTGTGACCAATGCCGTAAATCATTATAATCAAAAAGCGAAGGGAGTGAAGAAGAGACGGACAACCGGAGAAAATGGCAATAGTTGCCATTTCTTGGGCTAGGTGCGTACTTGAAGAGTTCTCATGTATGCATATGTAAAAGGAGTTTTAACACCAGTTATGTGGTTGCAAGTTGTGGTGTGGCATTGTAATGAAGTTGTTATATACCTGCAGTAGGGACTATGATTAAATGGGGTTTGGCAGAGTAATCACCTGTGGTTGGAAAATTATTATATGTGAAGATTATTTACGGAAGATGAATGATGTTAGAGGGGCTATTACACCCGAAAAGAAAGAGAGAGTGGGAAGGGGGAAATGAGAGAAGAGAAAATGTGGGATTGCGTATAAGCTATTAAAATTAATATATTTGTTTGCCCTATTTGTGGTACCGATCCTTTATGAACTACAATTGTGGAGACAAAGTTCTGTTATGAGAAGCACTGCATCAAAATAGGGACTTTGTAGCGAATGAGCAAAGTCAACAATTATACGTCACGTGGAACCATATTTAATCAACGGAAAAGAAATGAAGTCAGAAGCAACATATGACCGTTTAATAACAATTACTGAGCAGAATCCTGAGACCATGGATCGGTAATGTTTTTTTTTTTTCGCTAAAAGCAGAGCTCAACAATTAAAGAGTTGCTCCGCTTGGCCGAAAGTGGTAAACTGCCGAATTTGGTTTTCATCGATGAGAAAACAAAATGATCGTGTTCACTTGCCAAAGAGGTCAGCTGAAAATGTGCTCCTTCGGTTGGCCATCACATCTCAAGCGCCGACCATGGTGATGGTTTAGGCTGCCATAACAACAAGTTTTCGCTCTCAGCTAGTATTAATTTACCTTAGAATCAGAATAAATGCCGAATATTATCGCTAAAATATCCTGGAGGGCATATCAAAGCAATGGGCACGCAAAAACTTTGTTCGTAGACCTTGGGAATTCCAACAGGACTCAGCAGCATCGCACTCAGCACGTTGAGGTCTTTTTTCAATTTTGCTCTAATTTGGATAGGAATACTAAAACTGGCCACCAAATATTGAACATCGCTCTGAGTGGTACAGAGTTCGATTGTCCTGGTCACAACAAGTGACCCATTTTGACGGAACTTTACATATTATATATTTTTTGAGGAGTTAATGCCTATTATGTGAAATACTGCATCAAAAAGCGGTTATGTAGCGTATACGTTATGTCAACAATTATACGCAACGATGAACCATATTTAATCAAGAAGTAGAAATAATAAGTTGTCCATCAAATATTGATCCCTCTCACTGATACAGAGCTCGAAAGAAAAAACTATTTTAACGGAACTTCAATATTATATAGTGTATGTATATCATTTGATACGGTCGAAATGTGCATCATCGAATTGACGGTTATAGTCCTTTAGACCAAATTCGTTTCAGGATATTTGGAGTCGATCTAGCCATGTCCCTCTGTCTGTCCGGCTAGAGCGCACAATAACTCTTGAAGGCAATATCTGATTTGGTCTAAATTTGGCACATCGTAACATTATTGTCAAACTTAGATGAAGTTTGGATATGGGCAGTATCGCTGCACTCTTTCTGATACCTCCCCTACAAAAGATCGACATTTTCAGAAAATTATTTTACTGCACAGAAAGAGAAACGATATTCCGACTTTGCCTCAACTTTGCAATTCCTAACATTAGCATTAGCGAAAACTGAAATAAGCATTTGATTCTCTTCATCATCCACACATCCCATTATTTTTACTAACACAATATTTCCTGTGAAGATGGAATATATCGGCGCACTCCTTCTGGTGCTTCCCTGGAATATTTCGGTCCGCTATAACTTGTACCCCACGCATATTTTCACATTTTCCAAAAATTTGCACATACCCCATATAAAGTATAGGAAGGTGGCAATATAGTGAAAAATATTTATATCAGTCTTTGATCAGATACGAATTGGACAATATCGGCCAACGGCTTCGGACCACCCCTCCCCCCTAGAAGGTCAACAGTTAGAGCAACCATAACTCAAGTCTGGGGCTATATATTTATTGGTAAAACCGACTGATACTTATTTATCATTTTACCCACTAAATATTATCCGATGGCCATCCAAAATACTAGGCTCCCGCCCTGTTTTGTACTCTAATTTCATGCAAAATTCTATGTCGTGCACTTCGCCCAATGCTAAATTTTGTAACACTTAATAGCTTTCGAAAAATTCTACTACACCTTTCAAAGACCACCTCCATATCTTAAACGCAGGCACCAACAGAGACCTCAATATCAAATTTCGGGATTCCAGTTCTAGCCCTTTATTTAATACCTAATGTAGTACCATTTAGTCCTTTTCGAACAAATATAGGATGTATTTCCAAAAAAAAAAAAAATCTTAATATCTCAACTTTAGACACCAACCGTGAGCTTAATATCAAATATCAGGATTTCAGCTCTATAATTTCCCCATTAACAAATTAAGTACCACTTCCATACCTCATTTTCAGATGCCAACACAGACTTCAATATGAATTTGGAGGATTCCAGACCTATACATTCGCCCAATACCATTTAACACTTTTTAAATACATTCTAAACCATCCTCAAATTTTAAACACAGGAGCCAATAGTAATCTAAATTTCAAATTTCAGAATTCTATTTCCATCCCTACACTGAATTCGGTGCTCTTCGTACAATTATAGTACACACACAGGCACCAACATTGACATCCACATAAAATTACGCAATTTCAGCTCCATATCATGTTTAGTGCCATGTTTAGTACCTAATAGTACTTTTCGAACAATCATAGTACACATTACCAAACTCTCTTTCTTTCCTTAAAAATATATAACAACAGTGGCTTCCATATCAAATTTCGCGATTCCAGCTCTATCTTTTCACCCAATGCTAAATTTGGTACCACTTGCACATTTCCAAAACCCCCTCCATATATCAAGCCTACACATGAAAAGTGACCCTAATATGAAAATTCAGGATTTCAAGGAATATCTGCTCACCTAATAATAATATTGTGGCAAACATGGTACTATGTAGTACTTTTCGTACAAATACAGGTCGTTTTTCCAAACCACACCAAATCACAATCCCTGACACCATAAGTAATCTAAATCTTAAATTTCAAAATTGTATCTCTATACTTTCACCCAATACCAAATATAGTACCATTTAGTACTTTTCGTACAATTAAAGTACTCGTTTCTGAAACCATCTCCATATGTCCAGGCTATACATGAACAGCGATTTTAATATAAAATTTCTGGATTTCAAAAATTATCTGTTTACCCAATACCAAATTGTACCAAATATGGTACTGTTTAACACCTATCGTACAATTATGCTACGATTTCCAAATTCACTTCCACATCTCAATTCCAGATACCAATAGAGACTTAAATATCAAATTTTGGGATTCCAGCTCTATCCCTTCACCCAATACCAAACATAGTGCCATTTAGTACTTTTCGTACAATTATAATTCACACATTCACACTATACCAAATACAGTTATATTTTGAACTTTTCGTATAATTATGGAATAACATTTTCAGGTGGTTTTATCACAAACCCACCACCAACAGGTACATCAGTATCAAATTAACACAATATCATTCAGTACTTTTCATAAAATTATAGTACACATTTCCGAAACCATCTCCACATGTACAGGTAACACATGACTTTAGTGAGAGTGACTTTAGAGCAAAATTTTAATTTCAAGCACTATCTTTACCTCCAATACCATATTGTTCCAAATATAGTACAATTTAGTACTTTTCGTGCACTTATAGTACATATTTTCAAAAACCATCTCTTTATCACAAACTTACCACCAACAGGGACCTCATTGCAAAATTCCAGCTTCATCCGTTCGCCCTAAAACAACAAATTCCAAATTTAGTACAGTTCGCACACTTAGTACACACTATTAAACCCACCTTCATATATCACATTTATTTTCCAATCTTGATCCTAATACCAAAGTTTTTAAACTCTATCCGTTCACATAATACCAAATGGTACAATTTTTGAAGTCTAGTACCATTTTAGAACTCTTCATAACCTTAAAGTTTGAATTTACAAAAATCCTCATGTACATATATATTTATATAAATTAAATAAATTTTATAAGTTTAAATTTTCTAGCTTATTCTGTTTGTCCAATACAAAGTAATCAATTTTTAGTACATTTTAGTACTTTTCGTACAGTACATTTCCAACTTCCACAACATGACTGACCCTCGTGCAAAATTTCAAGATTCTAGCTTGAGCCGTTTCGTCTGGGCCTTAATTCTTATTCTGATATAGCCAGTCAGTCAGTTATTTCACTAAGGAGATTATTCTGCAAGAACATTTCTCGAAGATATAAAAAAAAAATATGGAGAAAACTATAAATTGTTCTCCCATATTTTTATATTTACAGGAAATATTCTTGCAGAATAATCTCCTTTAGATCCTTTATGGGATTTTATTACCTCCATAATACAGTAAGATATTTTCAGAGTTATTTTATTATTTTGCTTTAATTCCGAGTTCTCGATAGCAAGCCCTTACCCTCCTATGAAGTTAACCTCCCCGAAAAAAGTCCTTAATTATGAAGTGTGTCATTACAGCCTCTCATCTAAGCCAAATGAGTCGATAAAATCCTTTTATATTGTCAAATATTTGAAATGCATCCAATTAACACAAATATTTTTAGGCCATGTTCACAAAAAAGGTGATTTTCATTTTTTATGAGATTATGTTTTTGATTTTCTGCAAATAACCCAAAACAACAACAACAACATCGACATCGGCATAACACAGAGAATAATAAAATTGTAAAATACCAAAATAGAAATAACAAAAAAAAAAAAGTTGATCGAAATTTCAAATAATTGGCTTGTTAAATTAAAGCGGCAGTAGGTTGGAAAGAACGAACTTGGGATACCCTAATAGAGATATTTTTGAATATTGGTATTAAAAAGATCAAAGATTAAATAAAAACACAAGCAGGATCTAGTGGATCAGCTCATATACTATCCTAGGTCCTACATTGAAAGAAATTAAACGAAATTATGTCAGCTTCATGTTTTGCGGAATGGTTGATATTTGATGAGAGCCAATGATATTGAATGCCAATAAAAGTTATTTCTATTAGAGTGACAGGATGGGTCCTCCATACAGGAAATAAAATATAACACCGCTTCATACTTTTCGGAGTGGTTGAGATCCGATCATGGACTGGATTCTTGTTCTATAAAATGTGAACTGAAAAATATTTCCTTTACAATTATTTTAATTTGACATTTCTTTCCTTCATAGAAGTTTTCATTTCACATTTTCATAGAACAAGAATTGAGGTCCAGGAGCCCATAATATCGAATTTAATTTAAATATCTTTCGAGTTAAATCCACACCCTCATTTTCACCCTCTAAACTATATTAAAATTCCTTCCTCTTCCTCCAAACGGAATCCCAAACTAAATATACCCACTCAAATTCAAGTTGTAGGATAATAAAAAATTATGAGCTTCGAACAAAAATTTGTGTTAGAATATTAACTCAATGCTAGCGTTAAATGTCGACATGAGTGGCAAATAAATTTTTATGATATTGATTATGGGTTTTGCCAAAAAAAGCAGCAAAAAAAAAAACAGGGAGAGAGAGAGAGAAATAAAGGTAAAACGAATTGAAATGCTAAATCGATAACAAAAACAAAAATGTGATTTCACAAAACGATAAGGAAAAAATATTTAAAATTCAATTAGGATGAAAATTATTTTTTAAGCCATAATAAAAAACAAACACACACACAACAAATATCACCATAGATTTTTATTTGATTTCACATTTAAATCTAAAATAATTGTCAGCAATTAAAATCGAGGGCCTTTGTGTGAAGTGAGCTGATTTTCATTTTTTTTTTTTTCGTTTTTTCGGAAGTATCAAAATGTGGAGATTGGATAATTCTCACCTCAATCCCGAAAAATTATGGAAACAATATTTGTGATGCAATAATAATATATTTAATATCTGGGACCGACTAAATGAAATTAATATCACAATTTTTTTATTAAATGAAAAATTTAAAAACTTCTTTAAAATGTCGTTGATTAAGAACGAATGTGAAGGTTAGAAAATTATTTTCAAAATAGACATAATATATGTAAAAAAAAAAAAAAATAAATAAATAAATATATATATAAATAAAAAAAATTTCATTATATAAACTGCTCAGAATTTTGAACCCAGGAATGAGCGTGTTGTCATTAGGATTTTTTGATACTTGGAAACAAACTAGGATAAAAATCGGAAAAAAGTCGATTAAATATCCATGAACCAAAAAATACGTAATATTACAGGAATTTCCAAAGTGATATCTTGAGAATTTATTCAATTTTTATGAAAGAAGTTAATTCAAGGAATTTTTGAATAAAGTTATTTTTTGCATTTTTATGAAAGATTTAATAATTGAGAGTAATTTGACAAATACTTTCATTTTGAAAAATGATAATATCCTAAGAATCTTCTAAAGGATTTATTTTTTCATTTAAGACCAACAGACATATATTAAAAAAAATTGTAGTTTAGAACAGCTGAATTGAAACAAAAATGTAAGACGAAAATGGTATTGGGGAGTGTTGAAGCCTTTGTTTGGACAAAAAACAAAAAAAAAAAAAAACAGTAAAGAAAGCCTTAAAGTCAGGCGGGGCCGACTTTATGATACCCTACACCACTTTGCTAATTTAGTAGAGCTGCGCATAACACTCAAAAGTTTTTATGGGAGAATTCAATCATACACGCTATGATTATAATTATAATTTAAAATTCAAAGAACTAAAAATGCCGAAGCATTGGTGTCTTTTAAATTAGGACATGTATTGCCCATTTGGTGCACAATTAATTTGAAATCGGATAAAGATATATATGGGAGCTATATCCAAATCGGAACCGATCTCGATAAAATTTGGCAAAGATATTTCTGAGTGGTATTTGATATATTTCCCTGAAAATCGTTGTTACGGAGTGCATATTACGGCTGTGGGTAACAAATATAACAAATCGAAGAACATTATATATGGGAGCTATAGCTATGTCTGAACCGATCTTCACCAAATTTGACATACTAGCTTCTAGACTCAATTCGGTCGTAAGTGCCAAATTCCATCCCATTTGGACAAATATTAGAAGTTTGGTGTACAATAAAAAGTAAAGCGGACGAAGTTATATATGGGAGCCATATCCAAATCTGAACCGATCTCGATAAAATTTAGCAAATGTATTTCTGAGATGTATTTGATATATTTCCCCAAATATTGTTGTTACAGAGTGCATATATCGGCTGCGGAGAATAAAAATAACAAAACGGATGAACAATATATATGGGAGCTATAGCTATATCTGAACCGATTTCGATCAAATTTGGCATACTTATTTTCATTTTATAATCTGATCGTACGTGCAAAATTCCATACTATTCGGACTGATATTACACGTTTGGTGGACAATAAAAGGCAAATCGGACGAAGATATATATGGGAGCTATATCTAAATTTTGACCGATTATCTCCAATTTCAATAGGGTTCGTCCTTGGGCCAAACAAATGATTTGTGCAAAATTTCATCAGGATAGGGCAATAAATGCGAACTGTACTTTGTTTACAAAAATACATGGACAGACGGACGGACGGACATGCATAAATCGACTCAGAATGTGATTCTATGCAGATCATCAAAAGGAACTATGGGTCTATCTCGTTTCCTTTTGCCTGTTACAAATAAATGCACAAAGACATAATACCCTGACCACCTTGTGGTGTAGGGTATAAAAAAGAACCAAGAAAAAAACAACCAGAATTTTGAGCCAAGAAATGAGAGTGTTGTCATTAGGATTATTTGATACTTGGAAACAAATTAGGAAAAAGAAAACATAATCGGCACCAAAGAGCGTAGCATTATGATTATTTTCAACCTGATATTCTAAGAATTTATTGGATTTTTATGAAAGATATTGATTTATGGCATTTTTGAATAAAGCTCACATTTTATAAATTTTCTGAAAGTTGTAATAATTGAGAGTATTTTGACAAATGCTTGCATTTTAAAAGATGTCAATATTCCAAAAATCTTTTGAAGGATTTTTTGAATTTCATTTCAGACCAAAAGATACGCTTTAAAAAATAGAAAAGCTGAACTGAAACAAAAATGTAAGACGAAAATGGTATTGGGAAGTGTTAAAGCCTTTGTTCGGACCAAAAAAAAAAATATTTTACCAATTTTTTGAAGATTCCTTTCAGGGCGAAATATGTGGATTTTTAAGTATTTGATAAAGGCTATATTAAAATAAAAGACTCTCATATTTAAAAAAAAATAAATAGATAACAAGTAAAACAGCTACAAGTTCGGCCGGGCCGAACTTTGAATACCCTCTACCAAAGGGAAATATTTTGGCAATTTTCAAAAAAACAAAAAAAAATAAATAAATAAATAAAAAATAAAAATAAAATAAATAAATAAAATTCATTAAAAATTCTGTTAAAATCCTAAAAATACCGAATCCAACGTTATATTAGGGTCTATACGTCAACGTGAACCTGCATAGGCATCTATGAAACTTGAATAAAATCGGTTGTCTTAGGCTGCAGCATCCATTACGAACTTCGATTACCAAATTTGAAACAATTCCGGTGAATATTATCGCTAAAATCATCAAAATACTGAAAATCGGGAGGTACCGTTATATGGGGGCTATATGAAAACGTGGACCTACATGGCCCAATACTTAAAGTCCTGCAGACATAAAATACATTTGGGTAAAATTTTATCGATATACTTCAATTCGTTCGGAAGCTAAAGTAATTTCCACCTACGGACAGACGGATAAACGGATAAAAAGACGGACATCGCTAAATCGACATAGAATTTTATGCTGTGGGGTCTAAAAAGTGTATTTCGAGGTGTTACAAACGGAATGACAAACTTAATATATCCTCCATACTATGGTGGAGGATATAAAAAACCAGTAAGGAAAAGTCAAAAGTCGGGCGCAGCCAATTATATGATACCCTACACCACTATGCATATATAGTAGAGCTCCCTTAACAAAATAATTTATTTGAAGTAGATCATACCACCTATCAACATTTGGCTTCGGAGCAGTTATATTTTGGTTTCAGAGGGAACTACATGTGGGAGGAATATCCAATTCTGAATCGATTTTTACTAAGTTTGACGGATCTATTTTTTTCTTTTACACCAAATAACATAGAGTGCATGTATTACATCGAGAAGACAATTTCCACAACACGGAATCGTACGTGCCGAAATTCACTCCATTTGGGCTGATATACGCCGTTATTTGCCCAATAAACCTGAAATCGGATTAAGGATACATATGGGAGCTATATTCAAATCTTAGCCGTCTCGATAAAATTTGGCGAAGGTATTTCCGAGCTCTATAAGATATTTGGTTTGGAGTGCATATTACGCATGTGAGGGACTTAACTTTGAGTGATATTGGCCACTTGGTGCACAATTAACCCGAAATCGTTTAAAGATATATACGGGAGCTATATCCAAATCTTAGTCTCGACAGAATTTGGCAAAGGTATTTCCGAGCTCTATAAGATATCTTGTACCAAATATCATTGTTATCGAATGGATATTACGAAAATGAGGGACTTAAACACCAAATCGCATGGAACATATATATGGGAGATATAGGTATATCTGAACCGATATCATCAAATTTGAAGTACTTGCTTCTATCCTGAATACGGTCAGATATGCCAAAATTCAGGTCATTTGGACTTATATTGGCCATATATTGGTTCACAATTAACCCGAAACCGGTTGAAGATATATGGGAGCTATATCTAAATCTGATCCGATTATCACCAATTACAATAGGGTTCGTCTTTGGGTCAAACAAATATTGTTTGCCAAATTTCATCTCAATCGGATAATAAGTGCGACCTACATTTTGTTCACAAGAATACATAGACAGATGGACGGACTGACATGCATTAATCGACTGAAAAAGTGATTCTATGAATATCCTCAAAAGTAAGTGTGGGTCTACCTCGTTTCCTTCTCCACCACTCTATGGAGGGTATATTACCTTTGTCATTCATACAAATTATATATAGATTCTGGATCAGGGTAAAATTTTAAGAAGATTTATCGATGTCTGTGGGTCTCTCTGTGTGTCTGTGTGTCTGTCTCTCCGTCTGTCCTTCTAAGAACGTTTAAGAAACCTTCAAAGAGTCCGAGTTTTTTTGTTATTCTAAAGATTTTTAAGGTTTTCAAAGATATCACGTTCATTTTTCTTTATGGGATGCTTAAAAATCCTTTTAAATTCATGTTTATTTTTCTTCTAAGTACCGTTAAAATATTCTTGAAAGTCCTAATCCTTGTAAAGAACTTTAGAAAAATTAGAAAAAATTGTTCCTCCAAAGACCTTCAAAAACTCCCAAAAGTTCAATGATTTTGCTTTTCTAAGGACTTCTCAAAAAACCTTAAAAAATAAACATGTGGCGCTCATCTCAGGTCCTTCAAAAATCCTACAGTTAATAAAATTTTTGTGATTTTGAAAAGATTCCTAGAAAACCTATGATTATTGTTCTACTGAAAACCTTTGAAAATGTTAAAAAAATCCTCAAAAACATCTTCAATCTTCTGGTCACCTAAGGACTTTTTAAATATCTAAGTTTATTACTAGTCTCCTAAGGATCTTTACAAATCCACGTTTATTGTCCCTTTAAGGATCCTCAATAGTTAAAAAAATCTATGCTTATTTTTTCTTAAAAATCTTTAAAATTTTGAAGAAAAAATCCACTTATGTTTATTTTTTACAGAAAGTCCGCGTCTTCCACTCTTCAAATGATATTTAAAAACCAACATCGATTCTACTTATGAGGATTTAAAAGAAAAAATCTTAAAAAAATTATTTTTCGTTCTTTTCAAGACCTTTAAAAAAACAGTAAAGTTTACGAGATTCCTTTTCTAAGGATTTAAACCAGTAAAGAAAGTCTTAAAGTCGGGCGGGGCCGACTTTATGACCCTACACCACTTTGCTAATTTAGTAGAGCTCCGCATAACAATTAAAAGTATTTATGGGAGAATTCAATCATACACGCTATGATTACAACTATAATTTAAAGTTCAAAGGACTAAATATGCCGAAGCATTTGTATCTTTTAAATTCGGACTTGTATTGCCCATTTGGTGCACAATTAATTTGAAATCGGATTAAAACATATATGGGAACTATATCCAAATCGGAACCGATCTCCATAAAATTTGGCAAAGATATTCCTGAGCTGTATTTGATATATTCCCCTGAATATCGTTGTTACGGAGTACGGCTGTGGGTAACAAATACAACAAATCGGATGAACAGAATATATGGGAGCTATAGCTATATCTGAACCGATCTTCACCAAATTCGACATACTAGCTTCTAGACCCAATTCGGTCGTAAGTGCCAAATTTTATCCCATTTGGGCAAATATTAGACGTATGGTGCACAATCAAAAGTAATTCGGACGAAGTTATATATGGGATCTATATCCAAATCTGAACCGATCTCGATAAAATTTAGCAAATGTATTTCTGAGCTGTATTTGATACATTTCTCCAAATATTGTTGTTACAGAGTGCATATTACGGCTGCGGAGGACAAAAATAACAAATCGGATGAACAATATATATGGGAGCTATAGCTATATCTGAACCGATCTTCACCAAATTTGACAAACTACCTTCTAGACTCAGTTCGGTCGTATGTGCCAAATTCCATATTATTCGGACTGATATTACACGGTTGGTGCACAATAAAAGGCAAATCGGACGAAATTATATATGGGAGCTATATCCAAATCTGAACCGATCTCGATAAAATTTAGCAAATGTATTTCTGAGCTGTATTTGATACATTTCTCCAAATATTGTTGTTACAGAGTGCATATTACGGCTGCGGAGGACAAAAATGACAAATCGGATGAACAATATATATGGGAGCTATAGCTATATCTGAACCGATTTCGATCAAATTTGGCATACTTATTTTCAGGTCCAATCTGATCGTACGTGCAAAATTCCATATTATTCGGACTGATATTACACGTTTGGTGCACAATAAAAAGCAAATCGGACGAAGTTATATATGGGAGCTATATCCAAATCTGAACCGATCTCGATAAAATTTAGCAAAGGTATTTTTGAGCTGCATTTGATAAATTTCCCCAATTATTGTTGTTACAGAGTGCATATTACGGCTGCGGAGGACAAAAATGACAAATCGGATGAACAATATATATGGAAGCTATAGCTATATCTGAACCGTTTTCGATCAAATTTGGCATACTTATTTTCAGGCCTAATTTGGCTGTATGTGCAAAATTCCGTACTATTCGAGCTGATATTATACGTTTGGTGCGTAATAAAAGTCAATCGGACGAAGATATATATGGGAGCTATATCTAAATTTTGACCGATTATCTCCAATTTCAATAGGGTTCGTCCTTGGGCCAAACAAATGATTTGTGCAAAATTTCATCTGGATAGGGCAATAAATGCGTACAGTTCGTTTACAAAAATACATGGACGGACGGACGGACGGACATGCATAAATCGACTCAGAACGTGATTCTATGCAGATCATCAAAAGGAACTATGGGTCTATCTCGTTTCCTTTTGCCTGTTACAAACAAATGCACAAAGACATAATACCCCGACCACCTTGTGGTGTAGGGTATAAAAAGCTTTATAAGGATCTTGAAAATGTTTAGAAATCGCTAAAAAATATGAAAACGCAACATTCACTTTTCCTTTATGGACCTTTAAAATGTTTGAAAGTCAAGTTGAAAGTTTTTCTAAGGTATTTAAAAATTCGGGTAAAAGTCCACGTGATCTTTTATGACTCTTTAGGGTTCTTCTTTGTTTTTAGGCATATTTTAAAAAGACCTGTAAACAAAAACGTGTTTTCGCTTCAACTTCTAAAAAGACTTTTTAAACCACATTTTTCGTCCTTCAAGTCACCTCAAGAAAGTCAAGCAGTTCTTCTGGAGGCTTTATAAATTAAACGACATTAAAAAAAATTATTGTCCTTCTTAAATATTTATAAAAAAATCATCCTTTACTGGATTTTTATAAGTACATATAAAGAATAGTTTATATAGGACTCTAAATGACAGCTTTTAATCTCCGGAAGGACATTTAAAACGGATTTTTTTAAGTGATGCTCTAGGCATCAATAAATGTTCTTCTTCCCAAATACATAATCCTTATAGGTCATCCTGTGGTAGGATCTTCCCAAAGGGAGATCAGTGTCCACTTAAGATGAAAGACCCACGAATATAGGTTCTGAACTCAACTTAGTGTTTAAAATCATTGGTTGTCCTCTTTCAACCCCCTCCCCTTTCCACACCACAGCAACTTATTTTATCATTTAAAACTCCAATGCAACTCTCAACCATTGCAAATTGTCAGTCACTCAAAAATTTTATATTTTTTTAAACAACTTGAGAACTTTTAATAATAAACAAAACCATGAAGAACAACAACAACTCGAATTTTTTTAATCCCCCCTTCAGAGTGTAAGACAATACTTCGAACCAAAACAATAGCCCATTGTGTGTGTGTGGAACAAAAGTGGAAGCGGTTGCGATAATGAAACTATAAAAGGAGTGTGAAGAGAGAGAGAGAGGAGGGAGAGCGAGAGACACAACTCTAATCGAAAGTGGATGATTAAAAGTTCCACACTACTTGTTTACGATTGTTGTCAAAAAAAACTTTTTCTCAACAACAACCACAATAACGACAACAACTAGAAATGACAGCAAACAATGGCAGACAAACTCATGGAGGACAATTAAAATAACACGTGTCGTTGTTACTACTCTAATATCATCGACTCACTTGTTTTAATTGTTGAAACGTGCCAACAGAGTTTTTGGATAAAAAAAAAAAGAAAAAAAAATATTGAATATTTGTTGAATGTGTGGATTTTGTATGAATTTGATGTTTATAAAAAAAGGGGAATTGGAAAAATATATTTTTTAAAAAAGTAAAGATTATGGACTCTGGAGTACTTTTAAAAATGTTCTAAAAATCTATGATTTTAGATCAAAACCTACCAGAAAAATTTCCTCAAAAATCATGATACTTACCCTTTAAAAATATTGTAAAAAATTCAAGACAATTATTTTTCAAGATAAAATTATTAAACATCCCTATGCCTTTGCCTAAAAAAACCCTTTCTAAATTGACGACTGTGGGACAATTTTTTTTCAATAATTACGAGGAAAATCCAGCAGTTAATCTAAAAAAAAAAAACTAAAAGCATCAGTCGGTTTTGCCGACAAATGTTCGATAATTTCAATATATTTTGACTTCTGTTATGATCATTCAATTTATTGACCCTCTATAGGAATAGGTTTCGAAGGAATGGGCCAATATTGTCCATTTTGTATCGGATCTAGATAAATATTATATAAACATTGCAACGTGCCAGGTTTTAACTATATTGGTTACTTTCCTGAGAGATGTGTGTTAATTTTTGAAAATTATAAAATGTTCGTCAGATATCAGATATAGTCGACCGAAGTATTCAATTTTCATATTTCTTCTAACAGAGATAAAAATATTGATATCGAAAAAATGATGCAAAATCATAAATCGGCAAATATTCTAAAATGAGATTGGGGTAAAGCCATTGCAATTCCAAAAAGTGCAAGAACTTAAACCGCAGCAGAAAGAAAATAGTCTCAATAGAGCTAAGGAGTTGAATTTGGGTTTCTCGGATGAGAAAACATTCGTTGTCCAGCACTTTGTAAACAAAAAAAAAATGATCGTGTCAAAGAGGTCAGCTGAAAATGTGCATCTTTGGCTGGCCACCAGAACTAAAGCGATGGCCATGGTGATAGTGTGGGCCGCCATAGTAGCCGGTGGTTGCTCTCCTCTCAGAATAAATGCCAAATATTATCGCAAAAATATTGTTGAGGGTGTATTAAAGCTATGGGCACGCAAACATTTTGGCTCCAGACTTTGGACATTGCAACAGTACATCAGCACGCGCTACCCAAGAATGGTTACAAAATGAGGTTCCTCGCTTCATTTCCAGCGCAAAATGGCCACCAAAATCTCCGGATATCAATCCGTTGGACTATTGTGTCTGGAAAATTTTGGAAAGAAAGGTTGGTACTAAAAAATACCAAAGTGTCGATCATGGAGATTGGGCCATAATTCAGCAGAGCAACATTCGCGCAGCGTGTGACGGTTTCATTGGCCGTTTTAAGACCATAATTCGTGCCAAAGGTGACCAATTCGAATAAATCTAAACTTATTTTAAAATTTGTAGCTATTTCCGACATTTTTTGCTTTCATTCAATAAAATTAAAAAAAAAATGTTAAAATTATGGCGTTTGACTTTTTTGCAGTTTTTTTATCTTATTTCTCATTTCGTAATATTAGGATAAAGTTTTGAAATTATAGGAATTACATGATATTTGGATTACATCCAGAATCATTGGTGATCACATCGGTCCAATTTTGGAATAGTCCTTTACAAGGGGACTCCGATTTCAAGCATTTTTTTGGGTTTTGGCCACCCATACCCATATTTACGCACTCCGCCGTGTTTTCTAATTTGTTTTGTTAAATTTTGTGTGCCCTTTTTATGGCACATTTTTACGCGATTTTCTTTGATGTTATCCTTTTCTGGCAAGAGACGATTCCGAATTGATGAGAATTGAGAAAATCAATCCAGCGGTTCTTAACTTATCAGTGATCTAATTAACATTCCCTTCTTTGATATATTAGATTGTATATATTTTGCTACATATGCAAGATTTCGGATATGAGCATCAATATAACGGTCAGAAGTGACATTTTCGTGTATTTGTGATTTCGCCAGGATAAAAAATATTCGCGGTTTAGTGGAAAATTTCGTATTTTTTACAAAAAAGTTATAGTCTATTTTACCCGCCAGTCCTAAACTCTAACTTCATGCAAAAATCCGATCAGCTCGGCGAGCTAGGAAAATCCATATATACCTACCTATGTGGGAAACCAAAATTTCGAGGTGTTACATAATTTTTAGCCCAATCAAACTTATAATACCCCAAACACATATTGTTGTATGGTATAAAAACTTTCAAAATATCAAGAGTCCTATGAAAATATCCTTAAAACTCCACGCTTTCTATCATTAAGAAAATATTATTAAAATTCCAGTTATAAATTATCCTTCAAAAAATATTCTTAAAAATAAAGAACCATTATCCGTCAAGGAAATGGTATCAAAAATCAACTACTATTTCCCTAAAAAATAGTCTTCCAAAATCGACGACTATTATTATTAAGAATCTTAGTCAATTATACTCTTAAATTGTCTTTAAAAAATACCCAACTATTATCCTTTAACATTTTTTCTAACACATTCACAATTATTATCCTTTGAAAAACGTTCTTAAAAATTTAGGACAGTTATCTTTCAAAGAGTTAAAGATTAAATATATTTTTTAATAAATATATTTTTATAAAAATATATTTTTTAAAAATCCACAATATATTTATACCCTCCACCATTCTATGGATGGTATATTAACTTAGTCATTCCGTTTGTAACTTCTCGAAATATTCATAATAGACCCTAAAAAGTGTTTATATTCTGGATCAGCGTAAAATTCTAAGACGATCTGGCGTTGTCGGTCTGTCTGTTAAATTCTCGCTATCTTTCGAACGAGTTGAGATAGAAGGCTAACATAAATCTATAGTTTACCAGTAGGCAGGTTAGGTTCGTAAATGGGCCATGTCGGTGCACGTTTTCATATAGCCCCCATATAATGGTACCTCCCGACATTTGGTATTTTCATGAGTTTAGCGACATTATTTAATGGAATTATTTAAAATTTCATATTTGAAGTTCGTAATAGGTACTACAGCCTTTAACAAAAAAATTTTTTATGTTGATCCAAGTCTTCGTATGGTCCCCCTATATCACGGTACCTCCCAATATCCGGTATTTTGACGATTTCAGCAACATTATTCACCGGAATCGGTTCAAATTTCGTACTGGAAGACCCTATGGGTACTACAGCCTTTGGCAAAAAATTTTGCTTGGAGATGTTCGTATAGCCCCCATATAACGGTACCTTCCAGTATTCAGTATTTTGATGATTTCCGCAATATTATTCGTGTTTGCGTAGCAATAAAAAATGAAGAGAAAAATGGAAAAATAAAAACACAACATTTTTAGTTTTAAAATGCCAATAGATTTGTGGGTTTTTTATTGAATAAAGTGGTAATATTATCGTAGATAATATTTTACCTGTACTTTGCTGGTGCGAATTGGACGTAATCCAGAAACGAATTCTATGATTCTAATCGTTACAATGTAACGAGAAAAGCGTAGGTGTTGCAAAGTGGCGCTCAATGCTTAATTCGCTAGTTATAATTTTGACATTATCACTTTTATCACAAAGTTGTATTCAAACGAAGTATAAGAATTATAAGGTATGCAAATAAAATTAAATTAACGAGAAATATAAGAACAATAATGATTCTTAATTAAACATTGCCGCCAGCCTTGCAACATCTTGCTATGTTGCAATAAAATAATGAAGTTTTAAAATTTCAATATATAAGTATGCTCGGTGAGCCAAGGCAATTTAATATTGCATAATTTGGAAAAAATGGTTTGGAGCTCAGTAATCAGCAGGTCGCGGGACACCGTATGGCTGCACTCAGAAAGAGGCCAAACAGGTCACCTTTCGGAAGCAACACCAACCAAACATGGTTAGTTGTACCGAATACGGGAAGCCTGTTTCACTCCTTTATGTGCTCTCACAGGTATTACACTGGGACCTGATTCTTTGATTTCCTCTGAAAGAGGGGCAGGTCCAGTGCTCCCGGCCTGGTTTGGCTCCTTTATAAGTTGGGAAGAGAGCGCTGATGTAATGTAGTACATAGGATTGTCAGCTGCCGATTTGTCATCAATAGGAACTTAGATTGTATACCTCCTGTGATAGATTTAGCCGGAAGTTCTTCTCTCTCCTTGTTGGATATGGGGACGAGATCCTCATAATCGGGAAGAGTGGCGGCCATCATACAAATATTTTCCATTCTGTGAAAAGATAGAGACGCCGCGAAGTGAGAAGTACTAACAATTTAAAATGGTCAAATTGACCAACTAGTCTACTGGTCGTCTTACAATTTTGTTTTTACGTAGGCGACGCGGGCGCGACCGTCGATGCCGGGATAAACGTGAGTTAAACGACCTAATTTCCACGTTGTGGGAGGTTATTGTTTGTTTTGAATTACTATAATGTCATCCGTTTGAATATCGCGCTCTAGATACAACGTACTTTAATTTCTACCGTAAGCAGATTTGAGTAGTCGCTTTTAATTTACAATGCCGATGCACGATATTCAAAGGAGATTCATCTATTAAAGGTTCAGGAGGTGCTAGGATCGGAGACCCTTATCAAAGAATGACCTGGTGTTAATGATATACGATTTTCTGAAAATCATTCATTGGGTAGCTTCAAGATGTATTGTAGAAAAGCAAACGGATACACATACGTAGCCCTATGTAATTTCACAACAACGCCCTGTAAAGGATTTTAAATTGAAAAGATCAGCGAAATCTATGCCTGTAGCGAAGGGTCCAGTTTCCAGAAACGAAAAGGTGTGTTACTAAGCCTATTACGAGGGGAGTAAGAAACGTTGGTTGCAAATGTCGTTACGCTTCTTGAATGAGTTATACTAGTAGGGATCGGACCTGTAATAACCCAGCCGAAAACAGTTCTTTGGGCAACTAGGGAGCCTAAAATATGGGAATGTATACCCGGGAGAATTATTTTTGGATATAAATCTGCCCCTATCAATATTTCTACTGGACGACAGTCGAACAAATTTTTATCTGCCAAACGTAGATTTGACATATTAGGAACAAGTTCCTTGCTGATGGGAATCGAAGGAAGATTGCCTGAGATGGTTGGAACAACTAGTGCTGTCATTTCTATTAAGATAGTACTGTCTACTGGCGATCCTACACACAAAGAACATGATTTTTGTGACATGATTGAAACCTCTTGGTTTACTCCAGAGATTGTTGCTTGAGAAGATATTGTGTCTATACCAAGTCGCTGCTGTAAGCTTTCTGACACAAATGATGCTTCGGAAGCAGGGTCTATAAGAGCACGAGCAGTATACGTGACCCCATGATGAATAATGTTGACCATAGCTGTGCCCAGTAGGACCGATTTATTTTGCGAGGTATGGAATACCTGCCTACTTAAAGCATCTGAATTTTGACCCGAAGAAGTCGAAGGCGTATTTGGATTGGAAGTAGATTGTTGGGGGGAGCGTGGCCTACGAATCGGTTGAGGAGAAGTCTGTGACGGAGTCGTAAAACTATTATTTGGTGCCGTATTATAGTGCAGAAGTGTGTGATGACGTTTATGACATTGGGAGCAATTATGGAAACTTGTACAATTCCTAAGATCATGACCTCGTGATAGGCAATTAATGCAAAGTTTGTGCCGCTTTACAACTGAATAGCGGTCTGCTGAAGTGCGCTTTCTAAATTCTGGGCATTCACGTAAATGATGGATTTGCCTAGGACAGAATATACAGAATTTATCAGAGGAAGATTGTGGAGACCTAGGTGGAGCAGCATTCGTAAAATGTGTCCTAGCTTTATTTTGCTCTGATTTTGTAGTGGAGTCTATACCCTTTATATCTTTAAGGCAGGTGAGCGTCTGGATTCTTTCTGTCAAAAAGAGATCCAAGTCTTTCCAGGAAGACAACGCTGATTTATCTCTAATACCTTGTTCCCACAGCGTAACTGTATTTTTGGGAAGCCTTTGTAAACAAAGAAAAACTAATATTGGGTCCCAATTGTCAGTAGCAACGTCATAAATTGACGTAGATGAGACACAACCATTAATACCTCTTTGCAAACCTTTTAAACCTGCGCTAGTTTCGATATCGAGCACTGGAAGATCAAAAAGAGCCTTAAGTTGGTTGTTAACCAGAATTCGAACATTATCATATGCTTCTTTTAATGATTTCCAGGCCAAGCTAAAACTTTTATGAGTGAGAGGGAATCTTTTCACAATTTCTCGTGCGTCACCACTTGTTTTTTTGAGAAGATGGCACAATTTCTCTATATCACTAAGTCGCGAATTGTTAATGTAGACCGCAGAAAAGAAATCTCTAAATGTCGGCCAAGTAAGAATGTCACCATCGAAAACATCAATATCACATGGGGGAAGGTTGATACAATGCAGGAAACTATCATTCATCGAACCAGTGGAAACATCTGGAAGATTTGCTGATTGATGCGAAACACCTAAAACAGAAATAGTTTCCTCAAAATGCGACAAATTTGCACGTGGAGTGCTTGATGAATTTGCTACTCTAGGAGAAGTTTGAGCTTTCGGCGAAGTCCGAAGCTGATCAACTTTCCTATTTATAGCCGATAACACCTTCACATAAGCTTTAAATGCGACATCGTATTTACTCTCAACCGATGTTAATTCTTCTGCAGAAGAAGAATCAGACGACTGAATGTCGTTCAAACACTTTTCAAAAAGATTTTTCACTTTACCCCAGAGCTCCTTTGCTTCAGCTCCTTGAATTTCTAAGGAATAAACGTCTAAATCTTCATCCAGAATGGAAGTGAAGTTGGCTTCGAATTTTACCAGAGCATCAGTGGCTCTGATGAAGAAATCGAGAGGAGTCAAAGGCATATTGAGGGTAAATTTATGTAAACAATCTCAAAAAATCAAAAAACGAGTTAATTATCGTAGATAAAAACTCAAATGTCAAAAATAAGCAATAGTTTTCAAAGTTTAAAGAAACCAAAATTTCCAACAAAGGTAATAAAATAGAAAAAGAACAAATAAAAATGCGCAAAAAAAAACCCAAAAATCAAAACTTTTGCAAAAAATTGCAAGTGAACTAAAGATAAAAATCTTGTAAAAGAACGAAATTCTTTTAATAAACCAGCAAAGTTTTCTATTTGTGTGATGTATCGTAAATACTAAAAATAAACTACTCAAAATTTAATAAAAATGTGAAAAAAAGCAAAAACCCAATTTTTCAAAGTGTATTGAAAATACCATAAATTTCTCTCAGTGTATACGTAATATACAAAGTTTTAATTATAACACCAAAGTGTCCAAAAATATTAAAACTTTTTACGAGAGAAGAAATATTTTCTCGAAAAAAATCAAAAATATTCCAAAAAATTAGTAATTTTTAATATTACCGGATGTAGTGTGCACGGACTGTAGGGTACACACGACCAAAATTTTTTTAAAGTATTTAAAAAAATTATCAAATTATATAAAAATCAAAATTTTAGATATAAAATGAAATATCTTCAATAATATATATATAAATATATATTCTCTATTAACCAGGACCGACTGTAGGGTGCACGACGATTTTCCAACAATTTTTTATTCGCGTTTATATTAAAATAATATTTTATCGAAAATCGTACCAAAAAATTTCCGACCAAAATTGTAGTATACAAATTTTTATAATACGCGATGGCAACCCTATTCGTGTGTTTAACTGGTGGTGAGTGGGAACAGTGAGAATACCATCCAACATTAACAACAACAACAATAATGGTCACTGCTGTTAATGCTGCTGTGTGGTTCGACGACTGCCTGTGTGTTTATTGTTGTTTTTTATTATTATTTTGTTTTATGCTTTAGCCTTTAATTTTTGCGTTGTAAAATCACAAGATAGGCTTTTTCTCTTATTGAAAAATATAAACAAACACCGAATTTTTCTTAGGCACTGTTCTCACTTGTTTTTTCTTTTATTTTCTCTTCGAAAACCACCACTTTTTGTACGATCGATTGGCTTTGAAATGATCGAGGAAGAATAACAACAAAAACGATACGCGTATTGTAAGACGACCGTAGGTTTCTCTATTTGTTTGGGAATTTATTTTGTTGATAAAATAAAACGAAAACACTCGCGGTCACACTCTTCGATTAAATACGTACCTTGATATTTAAATTATGATTTAAAGATGAGGTAAATGAGAGGATTTGATGATTTGTAGAGGTGAGTTGAGCTTCTATGGAAATAGAAGAAGAATTGAATTTGTTATTTGTCGTAAACAAAAAACTATCCGGCTCGCTCAGGACCAAATGTTTGCGTAGCAATAAAAAATGAAGAGAAAAATGGAAAAATAAAAACACAACATTTTTAGTTTTAAAATGCCAATAGATTTGTGGGTTTTTTATTGAATAAAGTGGTAATATTATCGTAGATAATATTTTACCTGTACTTTGCTGGTGCGAATTGGACGTAATCCAGAAACGAATTCTATGATTCTAATCGTTACAATGTAACGAGAAAAGCGTAGGTGTTGCAAAGTGGCGCTCAATGCTTAATTCGCTAGTTATAATTTTGACATTATCACTTTTATCACAAAGTTGTATTCAAACGAAGTATAAGAATTATAAGGTATGCAAATAAAATTAAATTAACGAGAAATATAAGAACAATAATGATTCTTAATTAAACAATTCGTTTCAAATTTAGTACTCGAAGAACCTAGTGGGTACAACAACTCATGGCAAAATAATTCTTATGCAGGTCCACGTCTTCGTATAGCCTTCATATGACGGTACCTTCCGATTCTCCGTATTTTCATGATTTTTGCGATATTATTCACCATAATTGTAAAAAATTTCGTATTTGAATTTAAAATTTCATATTTGAAGTTCGTAATGGACACTACAGCCCATGACAAAAAATTTCGTATGCAGGTCCATGTCTTCGTATAACCCCATATAACGGTTTTCATTTGAGTGGTTGTTTTTGGAATTTTTTTTTTTTAATTTTTCAATTTCCTTCGAAATGGTGGATGGTATTAAAAGTTCGGCCCGGGCGAACATAGCTGCTTGTATTTTTCTAAGGTCGTTTTCAAAATAGCCAAAAATTCAAAATTATATATCTGAAACATTGTAAAAAATCCTTGACTTTCACTGTGCCCCACCACCAGGACAAATAATCTCCCATAAACTTTAACTTATGTTTTTAAAATAATTCGTTCTCTTATTTGTCATCTACTTAAATTTCATTTATTGTCTTTGTACTACTTCAATAATAAGCTTCCATTTGTTTTCATCTTTTCTGTTTCTCCTCTGATTTTTTTCCTGGGTATTTTTGGTTAATGAATCTTATAGATAGATAGATGTGTGTGTGTGTGTTTTTTTTTTTTTGTATTTATGTTAGGAGTACTTATATGGATGCAAGCAAGCAAGCCATTCCTCTCGCGGGATATTTAAGTATCACTTGAGACACATAAAACCTTGGGTATTATACAAAAAAACAAACACACCCACACACATACAAATACTCAGAAACATAAAGCCAATCACACACTAAGTATAATGGTTGAAATGAACCCTATGGCCCTAGCATATATTTTGTGTTTTGTTACATCTTTTGTGTGTTTTTTATTTGCCACTGGCATTGTATAATTTCAAAATGATGGAGAATAGAATATAAGTGATTCGGGGAAATACCATTTTTCCGAAGGTAATGGGTTATTACATAAAAGAAAGTGGAATAAATACTGGGAGCGAGGGCGAGTGAAATCTTAAGGGAATGTTGTGTTTTTGTAGCAAAGGTGGATCATTTGCTAATATATTGGCTGAACCAAAAGCTAAGCCTATACTTACAGTCTTTATAAAATAGCGTTTCTACACAATAAGTACTCATATTGTCAAAATTTGGCGAATTTAAATGGAAACAAATAAGCAAAGGCTATAGTCGTGCGGGGCCGACCATGTGATACCCTACAACACTACAATATGTTAGAAGCCCCCTTATGTCCAAATCGATTTTGGAAGATTTCGCTTTCGAAATATGTCACGGAGCACTGCTCAGATGTTACCCTTAGCATTTTGACCAGTGACATTTGCCCAATATTTACGCACTCCGTCATGCTGCTAGTTTTTGTGGTCCATTTTACAGTTAAATATAATCCAATGGTCATCTAAAATGATTGAACCATTCCCTGTCCTTAATTCTCTTCTCAGGCGTGTCGATTGGCTTTAATTGTTTGAACGATGTTTGGCTATATTCGTCAACGAAATCATCATAAAAAACCAGAAGTTCGGATTTTGTGTTTTTCGGATATCATTGTCATGCCATTTGGTTTCTATTTGTGACCTTTCTTACGGCTGCAAAATCAGGAGCATTTTTAGTTGTTGGTCCATAAATATATGGCGGACATCTTTAAAAACAATAGGCCTAGCCCTTCTAAGCCTAACCCTATCCCTATGAAAATGTTCATGAGGATCGGTCGATAATTGCAATCTGTATATAATAAACCCAACCTGTGTTGTAAAGCGAAAAAAATTTAACAAAATATACACTTCAATATTATAAATAAAGTAAGCAAAGGCTATAGTCGGGCGGGGCCGACCATGTGATACCCTACAACACTACAATATGTTAGAAGCACCCTTATGTAAAAGTCCATTTTGGAAGATTTCGCTTTTGAAATTTTGTCAAGGAGCACTGCCCAGATATTGCCCTTAGCATTTTGACCAGAGACATTTGCGCTCTCCGTCGTGCTGTTAGTTATTGTGGTCCATTTTATAGCTAAATATAATCCAATAGTCATCCAAAAAGCTAGAATTCTTCCCTATCCCTAACTCTCTTCTCAGGCATGTCGATTGGCTTCAATTGTGTGATCAGGAATTTTTTTTCTGTTTTTGGTTCATTATATATAATATTTTGCGATCATCTCCAAAAGCAAGAAGCCGCTCTGTATCTACAAATTTAGACCCATATATATTATTTGCTTGACTACGATATTTGGCTATGTCACGAAATCATCATAAAAAAGCCAGAAGTTCGCCTTTTGTGAATTTCGGATATCGGTTGTAAGTAATATTGGTATTTTTTGCACACAAAAGTAGTAGTCCATTCTAACCGCTGTCCTAAACCCTAACTACATGCAAAATTAGAGTCATTTGGTTTCTATTTGCGATCTTATAACGGCTGCAAAAACAGGAACATTTTTAGTAGTTGGTCCATTTTAACCCCAAAATATATTGTGGTCATCTTTGAAAACAATAGCTCTTTTGAGCCTAACACTACCCTTGTGAAAATTTTCGTGAAGATCGGACGATAATTGAAATCTGTATATAATAACCCCAACCCGTGTTGTAAGGTGAGAAAAAATACAAAATGTACACTTCATTATTTTAAGTCAAATTGAAAAAACCGCATGCGATAAAATATATAAAAAAAATAAAAATATGGCACAAAATACTAAAAAATCTATAATAACACCATTATTGGCACATTTTATACGATTTTTTTAGATTTTATACTTTTGTGACAGGAGGGCATTCTAAATATACAAAATTTGTCAAAATCGCTTCAGCCATTCTGGAGATATAAGCATTCTAGCTAACATCCCCTTCCTTTGTATACGTACATTGTATATATTTCGCTATATATATTCAACATATTTACTATCGGCATCTACTTAACTGTCAGAATTGACCTGTTCGTCTAATTGTGATTTCGTCGGGACTAAAAATATTCGCGGTTTAATAGAAATTTGTCTTTTATGGAACACAAATGATGTGGCCTATTTCACCCACTAAATATTACCTGATGACCATCAAAATTGGAAGGCTTCTGCCCAGCCCTAAGCTCTAGCCCCATGCTGACTTCCGCTTTGATTGGTCTATAATTGCGACCTGTAGAGCAAGTGGAAAATCAGGATTTTTTCAGTTTTTGGTCCATTTCAACCCCTATATATTATGCGATCATCTCAAAAAGAAATTGGGTTCTATTCTGACCCTAGTCCCACCTCCATTCTAAATTTCGTGAAGATCGGGCCATAATTGCGACCTGTAGAGTGATTACAAATTAACATAGACAGACGGACGGACGGACATACAAAGCTAGATCGACTCAGCTCGGCGAGGTAGGAAGATCCATATATACTTTCCTATGTGGGAAACTAATATTTCGTGGTGTTACATAATTTTTGGCCCAATCAAACTTATAATACCCCCAACATATAGTGTTGTAGGGTATAATAAAGGCCTTACCTATGTTTAGCCTAAGAACCCAAAAAATCCTTCGTGGTTTTGATCTTAAACCGAATACTATCAAGTCCACATAAAAATTTCCTAACCCCAGACTGTCCATAGTACATTGAAATAACAGGGTGAAATGAAAAAAGTGCAGCCAACTTCAAACTCCTGTCATTTCCAAACCACTTGTCCGACAGCTGTTAAAATTATTCCAGTGACAGCTTATTTTATTGTTTACAAGCGTACAAAAGTATTTTGGTGAGAATTTTCGGGAAAAAAGTTATTCGTGATGGAATTCAAGCGTGATGGTGGGATTTCTTTATATTTGGTTGGTAAACCACAAGTGGCTAGCGTTAGAGCACTTCAGCATTTAAATGTGAATAAGTCTTTTGTGTCTCGTACCATTGCTCGTTACCGTGATACTGGTAGCGTAGCCCGACGGAAGTCAAGGAAGTGGGAGGAAGAAAACAGCAACATTAGCAGAAATGGTTTGAAAAGTAAAGAAGCGACTTGATCGAAATCCGCGTCGCAGTGGCGGAAAAATGGCTCGTCAGCTGAACATATCGCAATATTCCATTCGGCAAATATTGAAAAATGAGCTCGGAGTAAAGCCATTGGAATTTCAAAAAGTGCAAGAACTTACACCACAACAGAAAGAAAATAGCCTCAAAAGACCTGAAGAGTTGCTTCGCTTAGCCGAAAGTGGTGAACTGCCGAATTTGGATTTCTCCGATGAGAAAACACTCGTAACAGTCCAACAGTTTGTAAACAAACAAAATGATCGTGTTTACTTGCCAAAGAGGTCAGCTGAAAATGTGCACCTTCGGTTGGCCACCAGAACTCAAGCGCCGGCCATGGTGATGGTGGGGGCCGCTGTAGAAGCCGTTGGTCGCTCTCCGCTCGTATTAATCGATTGTGACATCAAAATAAATGCCGAATATTATCGCGAAAATATTCTGGAGGTTGGAATAAAGCCTTGGGCACGCAAACATTTTGGCCGCAGACCTTAGACATTCCAACAGGACTCAGGACTCCATCGCACTCAGCATGCGCCGCCACCCAAGAATGGTTACAAAATGAGGTTCCTTGCTTAATTTCCAGCGCACAATGGCCACCAAAATCTCCGGATACCAATCCGTTGGACTATTGTCTGTCTGGAGTATTTTGGAAAGTAAGGTTGGCACTAAAATATACCAAAGTATCGATAAGCTCAAGTAAACGCTTTGCCGGGAATGGACCAAAATACCGCAGAGCTACATTCGGGCAGCGTGTGACGGTTTCATTGGCCGTTTGAAGGCCGAAATTCGTGTCAAAGGTGACCAATTCGAACAAATCTAAACTTTTTTTTTTAAAATTTGATGCTATTCCGACATTTTTTGATATTATGCAATAAAATTTAAAAAAAAAAACTGAAAATGTGCCATTACAACTCAAGCGCCGGCCATGGTGATGGTGTGGGCCGCCATAATAGCCGAAAAAATAAAAATAAAATTAAAAATGTTGCAGATTTTTTTATCTCACCTTGCATATGTATTTCCGATTTGAGGTTTTATGTCCCTCACATGCGTAATATGCATCACACAACAATGATATTTCGTACCTGATATCTTATAGAGCTCGAAAATGCCAATCTTATATCCTATAATTTTATCGAGATCGGCTCAGATTTGGATGAAGCTCCCATATATATCCACATTGCGATTTCAGGTTCATTGTGCAAATAATGCCTAATATCAGCCCAAATGAAGTGAATTTCGGACGAACGTTTCCATTTGGTGGAACTCGGCTCCGAAAAATATATTTTTTTAAATAAATTGATTCTCGAAGCAATTGGTTTCAGAGAGTACTAATATATGGGAGGCATAACTAATTCTGAATCGATTTTAACCAAATTTGGCGTAGACATTTTAATTCTATAGCAATGTCATTTGGTATAAAAAAATGTCTCCGCCAAATTTGGTTAAAATCGATTCAGAATTAGTTATGCCTCCCATATATTAGTACCCTCTGCAATAATAAGTGGGCGATATGATGTAATAATGTCGGGTTGTTGAAAGGTGTGAGTAACCAGAGATAATGTTCACGTAACCGACTATTTGAAGGTAATCGGGAAATCGTAGATTGTCGTTGACTGACAGACGGTAGATGAGAGAAAATCGGAAGTCGTGCTATAATCGTTCGTATAATCTGCAGCTCACTGCGGAGATATTAGGGTGAATAAGTTCAGGTCGTCTAAGATGGATCGTAGATTCTTGGTACAAACAATTGTCCATCTAACCGAAGAGAGCAAAGCCCATATCATTGTCGGACTCTTCGGATTCTTCTTCCTTTTTCTTTCCATTCTTATTGTCTTCAACAGCGGGAGCAGCACCACCGACGACGGGAGCAGCTGGGGCAGCACCGGATCCAATGGCGGTAATCAAGTCCTTAACATTGACACCTTCCAAAGCCTTGGCGAACAAACCGGGCCAGTAAGGTTTAACTTCGACATTGGCCGCCTTAAAGACAGTCGAGATTTTTTAACCAGTGATGGCTACATCATCATCGACTCACTGTGATGAGATGTAGAGATATTTGGGTAAAGATATTCAGCTGCACTAAGATGGATCGGAGACCCTTGAAACAATCGTTCCAGCACTGCAGCTCGTTGTGGGTATGTTCAAGAGCACATGTCCAGGCACTCTAAGATAGATCGGACCTCTTTCCGTTTCGACAGCCCAATGTGGGTATGTCCGAGAGTACATGTCTAGACGTTGTAAGTTAGATCAGAACTCGTTCGAGTTCAGCAGCTCCTTGTGGGTATGTCTGGTGTCAGCTGCTTGGATCGTCTCCTTAATGGCTAAGAAATTGATACTGCTATCTCTGTAGTTTACGACTACCTCTATTTCACCATCAATGTATGGCACTTTCTGAAGCTATGGTGGTAGTTGTCAGATTTAGCATTTTTATACCCTATACCACAAGGTGGTCAGGTTATTATGTCTTTGTGCATCTGTTTGTAACAGGCAAAAGGAAACGAGATAGGCCCATAGTCACTTTTGAGGATCTCCATAGAATCACTTTCTGAGTTGATTTATGCATGTCAGTCCGTCTGTCCGTCCATCCGTCTGTCCATGTATTCTTGTGAACAAAATGTAGGTCGCATTTATTTTCCGATTAAGATGAAATTTTCCAAACTACATTTGTTTGGCCCAAGGACGAACCCTTTTGAAATTAGAGATAATCGGTCAAAATTTAGATATAGCTCCCATATATATTTTCGTCCGATTTGCCTTCTATTGTGCACCAAACGTGTAATATCAGCCCGAATTTTTCACATACAACCAAATTAGGCCTGAAAATAAGTGTGCCAAATTTGATCGAAATCGGTTCAGATATAGCTATAGCTCCCATATATATTGTTCATCCGATTTGTTATTTTTGTCCTCCGCAGCCGTAGTATGCACTCTGTAACAACAATATTTGGGGAAATATATCAAATGCAGCTCAGTAATAGCTTTGTTAAATTTTATCGAGATCGGTTCTGATTTGAATATAGGTCCCATATATAACTTCGTCCGATTTACCCTTTTCTGTGCACCAAACGCCTAATATTTGCCCAAATGCGATGGAATTTGGCACATACGACTGAATTGAGTCTAGAAGTAAGTATGTCAAATTTGATCGAAATCGGTTCAGATATAGCTATAGCTCCCATGTATATTGTTCATCCGATGTGTTATTTTTGTCCTCCGCAGCCGTAGTATGCACTCTGTAACAACAATATTTGGGGAAATATATCAAATGCAGCTCAGAAATAGCTTTGTTAAATTTTATCGAGATCGGTTCAGATTTGAATATAGCTCCCCCAGCTATAACTTCGTCCGATTTACCTTTTATTGTGCACCAAACGTCTAATATTTGTCCAAATGCGATGGAATTAGGCACATACGACCGAATTGAGTCTAGAAGCTAGTATGTCAAATTTGATGAAGATCGGTCCAGATATAGCTATAGCTCCCATATATATTTTTCATCCGATTTATTATTTTTGTCCTCCGCTGCCGTAATATGCACTCTGTAACAACAATATTGAGGGAAATATATCAAATGCAGCTCAGAAATATCTTTGCCAAATTTTATCGAGATCGGTTCCGATTTGGATATAGCTCCCATACATATTTTTTTCTGATTTCAAATTAATTTTGCACCAAATGGCCAATACAAGTCCGAATTTAAAAGATACAAATGCTTCGGCATATTTAGTCCTTTGAATTTCAAATTATAATTATAATCATAGCGCGTATGATTGAATTCTCCCATAAAAACTTTTAATTGTTATGAGGAGCTCAACTATATTAGCAAAGGGGTGTAGGGTATCAGAAAATCGGCCCCGCCCGACTTTAGGACTTTCTTTACTGGTTTTTATTGAAACATTTTTTCCAGTCTCCATATCACAACCCTTTCTCTCCATTTCCAATTCTACTACTTCATAGCACATCACTGATTTCTTCGGAATAAAAATTAGTTCATAATTTATTTCGTGCTCTTTATGAAAGTACTCAACATTATCTTGATTCAGATGAAAGTAGTGAAGTTTTTTTTGTTTTTTTTTTTTTTTTTTTTTGTGGCAATAAAAACAGAACTCCCAATATTTGCTCCATAACAACGACGAGAACAAAAAACAAAGCAAAGTGTTAAAGCGTAAGAGCTGATACGGGATCATATTTCCGCTGTTGTCTTCTCGTCTGTTGTTTGTTTTTTTTTTTTTTTTTTGCTTCGCAGGATGCTATTTACTTAAGAAGGATATGTTTGTTGAATTTCTGTTTTTCATTTCATTTTTTTCTTCTCTTTTTATGTTGGCTTCCATTTAGCTTTAGCTTTGGTTGAAAGATGAAATCTTCTATAAAATATTTGCTTTTACTGCTTTCCTCACACAGCTTTGTGGAATCAAAGCACTAGTCTAAAGATAGTAAAACGAAGAAAAGTGTATCAACAAATGGAGGAAAATTTCAAAGAAATTTTCATTAAAAATAGCTAAAAACGAGGAAAATCTGGTACAATTTGTGGTGCGGTGTGGCAAACAATTTTTGGCACACAATATCATGGCATACTTTCAGGAGTTATATTTATGTGTCTTATTTGCTGATGTTGTGGTTGCTGTTGTTGTCATAAAGTGTTGCTTGCATACATTCAAGCCGTCGTGGTTTATAATTTATGACAAAGATTTTCAGGGCGTTAATTGAATTTCGCCATTTTATTCGGCATTAGTGATAATGAGCGGTTTCTTTGGGAAAACATTTTCTTGAAATTTCTTCTTAATAAGATTTTGGGTTTTATGGTCAGTTTGGATTTTCGTTGTGGATGTGGTGTCTGGAGAATATAAAATGTGAGAGAATTATTAGTGAGAAATTTAAAAAGGGAAATAAATTTGAATTTAATTTTGAGAGTCTTTTCGGATAGTATTGAAAATTTAGATATGGAAAATAATTATTAAAATTATTCAAATTTTTGAACAGTTTTTCTTCCACGTTTTGGCTGTATCAAATCATATATACCCTCTCTGGGCATATGACTGAGTTTTAATATAAACAGATGAGTTTTTTTTATATAATCAATTAAATAATTGTCCGAACTCACAAAGATGAAGATATTTATACCAATCTAACTTCGAGCTCGAACAATTATTAAATTGATTTTATAAAAAACTCATCTATCAAAATATATATACCCTCAGCCATATGGCTACAGAGGGTATATTTAATTTGATACGGCCAGAACGTGGCTCATCGAAATGAAGGTTTTTGACCCTAAGCCTCTTTGGACCAAAATCCGTTTCATGACATTTGGAGTCGATGCAGCGATGTTCATGCGTCCATCTGTCTGTTGGGTCGGTTGGTGTGCACGATAACTCGTAAAGGGAGTATCCGATTTTGTCCAAACTTTGTACATCGTAATATTATAATAAAAATAATTATAAGTCATTCTTGTAGCTATCCCCCACAAAAAGTCGATATTTTCAAAAAAAAAAAAAAAAAAAAAAAAAATAAATAAATAAATATTATACTGCACAGAAAGAGAAGGGATAATCCGATTTTGCTACAACCTTGCAAATCCTAATATTTGCTTCAGTGCTAGGTCAGGTGCGAAAATGGACAAATGGACAATATCATCTACTCCATCAAGTACCTCCCACCCAAAGGGTAAAAATTTGGAATAATTATAACTCTTATAAAATATTAAATAAGAGTCCGATTGTTTTCAAATCTTCACACATCTCAATATTTTTATTAACCCAAGATCTGGTGTCCACTCTTTCTGGTGCATACCCCACAAATGGTCGAACTTTTTCAAAGAAAATATTTTTTTCTGCACAGAAAGAGAAATAATAATCCGATTTTGTTCGAACTCTGCCAACCCTAATATTTGCATCAGTCCTAAGGCAGGTGCGAAAATCGACACTATCGATCCACTCCATCAAGTACCTACCGCACAAAGGTGTCGAAATTTTGAAAAATTTTAACTCTTATAAAATGTTACGTAAGAGTCTGATTGTCTGCATATTTCACAAATCCCAATATTTTGATTAACGTAAGGTTTGGTGTTAGGATTGGATATATCGGTACATTCCTTCTGATACGTTCCCCACAAAAGGGTCAATATTTTGGACATTCATGAAGCTACTAAAACGTGAAATTAATATCCGATTCCATTCAGACTTAACACATCTCAATATACATCAACACAAGATCTGCTATAAAGACGGTAGCTATCGGACCATTCCTTCTGGTACCTCCCCCACAAAGGGTCAAAATTTTGAATAACCAGAGCGATTATAAAATCCGAAATAAGCATCCGGTTCTGTTTATATTTTACACATCTCATTACTTCTACTAGCACAAGATCTGATGTGAAGATGGAATATATCGGCTAACTCCTTCTGGTAACTCCCCCTCCAAGGGGTAACATTTTGAATACCCAGACAGCTCATAAAACGCGAAATTAACATCCGATTCCATTTCGACTTGGTACATCTCAATATTTCCATCAACACAAGATCTGTTATAAAGATAGCACAGATCGGACCATATCTTCTGATTTCTGGTTTCAGACTTGGTACATCTCAACATTTGCATAAACACATGACCTGTTATAAAGATGGTAGAGATCGGGCCATTCATACTGGTACCTCCTCCACAAAGGCGCCAAAATTTTGAATAACTAAAGTGATTGTAAAATCCGAAATAATAAAAAATAATAAAATCATACATTCCATTATTTCTACTAACACAAAAGATCGGACAATTTCTTCCGGTACCTCCCCCCCCCCTTTAGAAGAAAAAAAAACGCTGAGAAAAAGAGGAATAAACATCCGGTTCTCTTCATATTGCACATAGCCCATTATTTCCACTAACACAATATCTACTGTGAAAATGGGATATATCGGTCCACTCCATCTGGTACCTCCCCCACAAAGGGTCAATATTTTGAATAACTATGAAGCCCCGAAATTAACATTCGATTCCCTTCAAACTTGGCACAACTCAATATTTCCATCAACAAAAGATCTATTATAAAGATTTTAGAGATCGGACTATTTTTTCTGGTACCTCCCCCACATAGGGTTCAATATTTTGAAAAACAAAATGCTCAAAAGTAAGAAGTAAATGAGAATCCACCTCTCTGCAACTCTCACACACACAAACATTTTTTCTAACAGAAGATCTGTTATGAAGATGATATGTATCTGCGGACCCCATCTGGCACCTCACCCACAAAGAGTTACAATTTTCAATATTTTTATCTGTCATAACTTGCGCAACAAGTCAGCGATTCCTTACAACTTGCTATATCTAAATATTTCTCCCGACCAGCAATCTGAGATGAATATAAAATTTACGATTCCGCATCAGATTGAATATAAATGTTCGATTTTCATGTCATTTAGCCCATACCAATATTGTTATCTGTATTAGATGAAGCATGAAAACGGAATACTTCGGTCGACTATATCTGGCACCCCAAGCACATTTTAACAGTTTTCCAAAAATTATCACATATCTCATATAAAGTGAGGGAAGTAGTCGATATAGTCCAAACCTGGCAAGTTGCAATATTTATACCATTTTTATTTAGGCCCGCTACGAAATGGACGATATTGGCTCATTCCTTCGGAACCTACTCCATAGAGGGTCAAAGATTTGAAAAATAATAACAGAAGTCAACATCTTATTAAATAATCGATCATTGGCTGAGGGTATACATCTGTCGGCAGAACCGATTGATACCTCTTTTAATTTATAAATATCATAATTTTGGCAAGTCTTCTGAATATCTTATTTTTTTTTATACACTCCTATGGAGGTTTGTGTATTCTAGTATATTCTTTATCATCATAAAATTCTATGTCGATTTAGCAATGTCCGCCCGTCTGCCCGTCTTCGGAAATCACTCTAGCTTCCGAACGAAATAAAATAGGTTAATAAAATTTTACTCAAATATATATTATGTCTGCAGGACTTTTGTTATTGAAAATGGGCCACGTACGTCCATATTATGTACCTCCATATTTTTGGTGGTGGTGATTTAAGCGACATTATTCACTGGGATTGTTTCAAATTTCGTATTTGAAGTTCGTAATGGATACTAAAGCCTAAGACAGAAAATTGTCTGTGCAGGTCCACGTCTTCGTATAGCCCCCATATAATGGTACCTCCCGATATTCTGTATTTTGATGATTTTAGCGACACTATTCCACGAAATTGCATCAATTTTGGTTTATGAATTTCGGAATGGATACTACAGCCTAAGACACAAAATTTTCCGTCTAGGTCTACGTTTTGGTATAGCGCCCATATAATGGTTCCTCCCTATATTCGGTATGAACTACATTATTCACCGATTTTTTTTTTTCTTTCAAGTTTTACATTTGAATATTGTAATGGCTTATGACAAAAGTTGCCTATGCAGGTCCACGTCCACAACCTGAAATAACGGCTCCATTCATTACTTTTTACATTTTAAGAGAAATTTTAACGGATTTAATTTTTTTGAAAATTGCCAAATTCGTTCCAAATGGTGGAGGGTATTCAAAGTTCCCGGTCGAACTTACAGTTTTTAATATTATTATTATTATTATTATTATTATTATTATTATTATTATTATTATTATTATTATTATTATTATTATTATTATTATTATTATTATTATTATTATTATTATTATTCTTATTCTTATTATTATTATTATTATTATTATTATTATTATTATTATTATTATTATTATTATTATTATTATTATCATTATTATTATTATTATTATTATTATTATTATTATTATTATATTATTATTATTATTATTATTATTATTATTATTATTATTATTATTATTATTATTATTATTATTATTATTATTATTATTATTATCATTATTATTATTATTATTATTATTATTATTATTATTATATTATTATTATTATTATTATTATTATTATTATTATTATTATTATTATTATTATTATTATTATTATTATTTTTATTATTATTATTATTATTATTATTATTATTATTATTATTATTATTATTATTATTATATTATTATTATTATTATTATTATTATTATTATTATTATTATTATTATTATTATTATTATTATTATATATTATTATTATTATTATTATTATTATTATTATTATTATTATTATTATTATTATTATTATTATTATTATTATTATTATTATTATTATTATTATTATTATTATTATTATTATTATTATTATTATTATTATTATTATTATTATTATTATTATTATTATTATTATTATTATATTATTATTATTATTATTATTATTATTATTATTATTATTATTATTATTATTATTATTATTATTATATTATTATTATTATTATATTATTATTATTATTATTATTATTATTATTATTATTATTATTATTATTATTATTATTATTATTATATTATTATTATTATTATTATTATTATTATTATTATTATATATTATTATTATTATTATTATTATTATTATTATTATTATTATATTATTAATTATTATTATTATTATTATTATTATATATTATTATTATTATTATTATTATATATTATTATTATATATTATTATTATTATTATTATTATATTATTATTATTAGTATATATTATTATTATTATTATTATATTATTATTATTATTATTATTATTATTATTATATTATATTATTATTATTATTATTATTTATTTATTTTTTTGAGATAATTGTTTCCTTATTTTAGTCATTCCTTAACTCTTAATAAACATTGAATTAAACATCCTGCCATAACATCCTTCATTTAATAACAAAATGCAAATAATTTCCATTCTCTGTTTTGTTAACTCTACACATAATCTATTTTTCCCTCATTCATTCACTTTCCGCATAACCTTATCAAGAACATCGTAAAGAAGAGATTAAAAGTGCACTTTGTTAACGAAATGGAATTTGTGATTAGTTTACATTTTTAGCCAAACATTTTGACAACTTTACAAGAAGAATATATTTTATTTACCAGCAAGAGGAACTATTCCATTCATTTTTGTTGTTGTTGTTGCGATAGTGTTGTAAACATTACTACTAATGCCAACCCCGATTCAGATGAATTCTCTCGTGAACGATGCACACCGTCTGGCTGAGCTGTGTAATTCCTGGAAGATGTTAAATATTTTATGGGGACACCGGTAAATTGGTTGCCAGAGCTACAAACAAAAATTTCATTTTTAACATTTCTGTAGTTTTTTTTTTTTTTTTTTCTTTTTTTTTTTGCAACGAAATAGTAACAAAAGAAGGTCAACTAGCTTAGAATCCAACAAGATAAATAAATAAAATAACAGCAACATTGCAATTCATATTGAAAGCGGATTGATCCGAAGGCGTGGCACGACGAGAGAGATAAAGCAATGAAGTTAAAAGCAAAACTTTCATTAATTAGTGTTTATTTGTTTGGTTTTTTCTTCAGGGTTTTTTTTTTTGACAAAAAAGAGAAAAATGGAAACTTGATAAGTGGAATACAATGAAGTAAAAAATAAAAAAATTAAAATAAAAATAAAAACAAGTAAGCAAAGGCTACAGTCGAGCGGGGCCGACCGTTGAATACCCTACAACACTATAATAAACGATACAGTTTATATAGGCGAGATACTCGAAAGAATTCCTCAAGATATTGTGACAAATTATAAAAGAAAACCATCAGGTTTCGTTCTCTAATTTTCCAATAATAGCAACTTAAACTAATTTGCTCATTTCCAATTTATTGATAGATGTTGCACTTAAATGGTCTTCCTAGATCTGGAACCAATATTTCCCAAAAGACCTATAACCTCTCAGAAGTGGCAAAAGATTAACATTTATTATTGGTTTTTGACTGAAACGCATCTATATGAGATACAGACATTTGACTATATTCTTCAACGAAATCAGCGTTAACGAAATAGTCAGAAGTGCGTCTTTCCTGTATTTGTGAATTCTCCAAAAAGTCACTGGAATGGACATTTTCGTATTTTGTCTACAATAGTTGGCAAACTATTTCCCACATTGAATATTTTTGGATGGCCATCCAAAACTACTTGGCTTTTGCAATGTCCGGTAACCCCCATTCAAATGTGCGTGAAGATCGGTTGATAATTACAACCTGCTTACAATTTTGCAGTTTTTTGGTCCACTACATATATGGCGATTATCTCCAAAAAGAGTAGGCTTCTATTCTGACCCTCATCTTATCCCCATGCAAAATTTCGTAAGGATCGGGCCATAAATGCGATCTGTATATGATATCCTAACTACTTTGTTTTGTTAGCTGTAGAAATATTACCAAATGTTTAATTCAAAATGAAAATATGCCAAAAATATGACAAAATTGAAAAAATATGAGATATATTTAAAAAATCAATATTTTCATCTTCATAGAGATATTTTTATGCGATTTTTTAGACGTTTTTTCTTTTCCGCCAAGAGGCCATTCTGAATTAATGAGAACTGTCGAAATCAGTTCAGACGTTCTCGACATATAAGAGATCTTTCAAGCATATCTTCTTTTATAGACATATATATCGCACATATTTTGCTATATATCCGATTTGTTGGATGTTAACATCAATGTAAAGGTCAGAAGTAACCTTGTCATGGCTTTGGGATTTCGCCGGTATTTAAAATATTCGCGGTTTCATGAAAAATTTTGAATTTTTTCAAAACAAAAATATGGTCTATTTTACCAGCAAAATATTATCCGATGACCACCCAAATTGGTAGGCTTCTTCTCCGCCCTAAACTCTAGCTACATGCGAAATTCCGCGTCGATTGGTCTATAATTGCGACCTGTATAGCTACTGCAAAATCCGACATTTTTTCAGTATTTGGTCCATTTCAACCCCTAAATATTATGCGATCATCTCCAAAAGAAATAGGGTTCTATTCTGACCTAAGCCCCACCTCCATTCTAAATTTCGTGAAGATCGGGCCATAATTGCGACCTGTAGAGTGATTACAAATTAACATGGACAGACGGACAGACGGACGGACGGACATACATAGCTAGATCGACTCAGCTCGGCGAGCTAGGAAGATCCATATATACTTTCCTACATGGGAAACCAATATTTCGAGGTGTTACATAAATTTTGGCCCAATCAAACTTATAATACCCCCAACACATAGTGTTGTAGGGTATAAATACAATGAAAAAATGGCTTAGAATGAGAGAAAAAAAAGCACAATCATGTTTTCTGTAGAAGCAATACCTTTCAGAAGATCTTCTATAAGAGAACGTTTTCTATGCTTAGAAGGCAAATCAAGTCCTTTTATAGAACGGAAACATATCTAAGTCCTGAAAAGAGAGAAAATCCGTCAAAATCTTCAATTTATAGAGAGAGAAAAAATATGTTGAAAAATATTTTATCAGTCCTTCTATAAGTGGAAGATATATCAATGTCCTCTATAGAGAGAATACCTGTCAATGTCATTAAGTGAAAGAGAGAGAGAGACTTTATCAAGGTTTTCTATAGATAAAAGTACTTCCTAAGTAATCTTTGGACGAAATTCTAAAAAGATAACGTTTTCTAGGGACAGGAGACATTTGGGGTTCTTCTACACAAAGGAGACCTTCTCAGGTCTTCTTTAGAAAAAAAGATTTAAACCTTTTCAAGTTTTTTATAGAAAAAGTACTCTGTAAGATTTTCTATTGAAAAAAGATGTTTCGAGGTCATTTACAGACAGAGAGAGAGAGAGAGAGAGAGAGAGAGGGAGAGAGAGAGAGTGAGAGAGAGAGATAGCCTATCAATGCCTTCAATAGTGGGAGTGTTTATTTATTTTATGGTCTTCAATTTATTTTCTATGGACAGGAGAACTTTTTGGTTCTTCATACAGAGGAGACCTTCTCAGGTCTTCTTTAGGAAAAAAAGCTATAAACTTTTTCAAGTTTTTATAGAAAAAGTAAGATTGTAAGATTTTCTATTGAAAAAATATGTTTCGAGGTCCTTTACACAGAGAGAGACAGAGATAGGCTATCAATGTCTTCAATAGTGGGAGTGTTTATTTATTTTAAGGTCTTCAATATATTTATTTTAAAGTCTCTTCAGTTCTTGTTTTTAGTAAATTTTCTCTAAAGAAGACCCTCACAATTCTTTAGAGAAAAAATTTACTAAAAACTCTTCTATTGGAAAAATATTTTATCAGGACTTTTGTGGGACAAGGCATATCAAGGCCATCTAAAGAAAGAAACCCAGTCACTACGTTTAATGCAAAAATGATTTATTAAGGAGCTTATTAGGGTCCATAGAGAAAAGACCTTCCCAGTTCTTCGTCGGAGAAATGCCCTATAAGGGTCTAATTTGGAAAAAAAAGGGATTTCCAGGCGTTCTATAAAGAGGAGACTTTGCAAGATTCTCTATTGAGAGAATGTCTGTCAATAACATTAATCGCAGGAGGATTATTCAAGGTCTTCCTTAGAGAAATATCTTCCCAGTTCTTTTTTAAGGAAATTACTATAAGGGTCCTTTTTACATGAAATGACATAAAAAGGTCTTCTGCAGAAAAAAATCTTCCCTGGTATTTTGTAGGGAGAGGCATATCAGGGACCCCTGCAAAAATAAAACCCATAAATGTCTTTATTGGAGAAAGGATTTATTACGTTTTTTATAGAGAGTAGAACTTCCCAGTTCTTCTTTAGAGAAATGACCTATATGTGTCTTCTTTAGAAAATAAGCCCGAAAAGATATTCTGTAGTAAAAAGGTTTTACAAGGACTTCTATAGAAATAATCCATACCAAGGTCCTCTATATAAAGAAAAAACATTTTAATATCATCATTATTAAGAGGAGTTATGAAGGAGTACTATTGAGACAAGACCTTGCCAGGTCGCCTTTGGAAAAATTACCTTTAAGGGCTTTCTTTAGAGAAAAAGACTTTAAAAGAGCTTTTATTAGGAAAAGGCCTACAAAGACCCCCCATACAAAAAGAGGACCTTTCCAGTTTTTCCATAGAAAGAAAATCTTAAAAATTCGTTCACACGAAGACGATTTATTAGGACATAGGACCTTAATAAAGTTTCAATAGCGAGAAGACCTTCCCAGATATTCTGTGGGTAAATAAACGATAAGCGATTTCTTTGGAGAAAAAAATTAAAGTTTTATATTAGGAAATGACCTACTAAGGTCTCCTATCAAGGTCTTCTGCAAAATATGAACCTTTCCAGATTTTCCATAGAAAGTACACATTTCGAGAGATATTGGGGTTATACGAGAGCTATATAGAAATTACTATGTTTTCAATGTTTTCTATAAACCAAAGAATTTTCTAGGTCTTTTATTGAAATAAGACCAATAAAAATATTCCAAATAAAGAAGACTTTTCGAGTCATTCAGTAGAGAGAACACCTCTTAATGCCTTCTTTACAAAGAATCTTTTCTATATTCTCGTTATGGAGAGGACCTTAAAAGTTCTTCTATTGACAGAAAATAGTTAAGATATTCAATAGCCAGAAGTTCTAGAAGTACTCAGGTCTTCCATAGAAAAGAGACTTTTCAGTAGTTGTTAAGGGAAATTTTCTTTTATTGAGACCTATCGGAGTCTTCTAGAAGAAATAGACGTAGTCTTTCTATGGAATACCTTAAAAGTTCTTCTTGTTTCTATAGAATACAAAAAAAAACATCTTTCTATGGGAGATATTAAGGCCTCGAAAGGCATAGTTTCCATAGTATACCTCTAAAGATCTTCCTTTCATAATAGACACATTTTTTTTTTTTTTTGACAGAGGACATCAAAACTTTAACTTCCTATAGACAAACTTTTATAAAATGTAGTTTTTTACAGAAGTTTTCACACGGTCTCCTTTTTTTATATAGAAGACCTCTAAATATCGTTTTTCTATGGAAGACAAAGGAGAAGAGAAGGAGACCTCTACGAGACATTTTTCATTAAAAGACCACAAAAATTGCTTTCCTACAGTAAAAAACCTACAAAGATCCCCTTTCTAAAGAATACCTCAAAAGCTCTTCTTTCTATAGTAGAACTCCAGAAAATTTCAAAAGATCTTTCTTCAACAGAAAACTGCAAAATTCCTCCCCTTGTTTTCCTTCAGTAAAAAACCTCCAAAGATCCCCTTTCTAAAGAATACCTCAAAAGCTTTTCTTTCTACAATAGAACTCCAGAAAACTTCAAAAGATCTTTCTTCAAAAAAAAAAAAAAAAAAAAAACATCAAAATTCCTCCCCTCTCCCTTCCACCTTTAATAGAGAGAAATAACGACGATTCCCTCAACCCACTTTCATTTTCTACTGGCGACCCAATTTCTACGAACATGTTGGGGTCATAAGTAGCAATTTGTCTCTAATACAAGAACATGTTGTTTTTTAATACATTTTATTTTATTGCAACTAAACATGTTCGACACAAATGGCTTAAAGCATATTGTTGACCTCATACCGAACAAAATGGGAGGGTTGGGTTTATCTAGCGTTTGTGGGAACTAAGTGGTGGCAATACAAAATAAAAAATGCAGAAAGCGTTAAATTATTGTTCGCAACGGATTAAGGATACCTTGGTACTTTAGAAAAAACCTTAGTCCGATAGGAAACATATGCAAATATTTCACACAATAGGTCTTTTATAAAAATTTCGTTAAAAAATCCACGCCTAGACCTGTGTTGGTCTTTTAGAAAATTTCGTTTAAAAAATCCACGACTAGAGCTGTGTTGGTCCTTTAGAAAATTTCGTTTAAAAAATCCACGACTAGAGCTGTGTTGGTCCTTTAGAAAATTTCGTTTAAAAAATCCACGCCTAGTGATCTGTTGGTCAATTAAAAATTTCTTTAAAAAATCCACGCCTAGAGCTGTGTTGGTCCTTTAGAAAATTTCGTTTAAAAAATCCACGCCTAGTGATCTGTTGGTCAATTAAAAATTTCTTTAAAAAATCCACGCCTAGAGCTGTGTTGGTCCTTTAGAAAATTTCGTTTAAAAAATCCACGCCTAGTGATCTGTTGGTCAATTAAAAAATTTCTTTAAAAAATCCACGCCTAGAGCTGTGTTGGTCCTTTAGAAAATTTCGTTTAAAAAATCCACGCCTAGTGATCTGTTGGTCCTTTAGAAAATTTTGTTTAAAAAAATCCACGCCTAGAGCTGTGTTGGTCCTTTAGAAAATTTTGTTTAAAAAAATCCACGCCTAGAGCTGTGTTGGTCCTTTAGAAAATTTCGTTTAAAAAATCCACGCCTAGAGCTGTGTTGGACCTTTAGAAAATTTCGTTTAAAAAATCCACGCCTAGAGCTGTGTTGGTCCTTTAGAAAATTTCGTTTAAAAAATCCACGCCTAGAGCTGTGTTGGACCTTTAGAAAATTTCGTTTAAAAAATCCACGCCTAGAGCTGTGTTGGTCCTTTAGAAAATTTCGTTTAAAAAATCCACGCCTAGAGCTGTGTTGGACCTTTAGAAAATTTCGTTTAAAAAAATCCACGCCTAGAGCTCTGTTGGTCCTTTAGAAAACTTATTTAAAAATCCACGCCTAGAGCTGTGTTGGTCCTTTAGAAAATTTCGTTTAAAAAATCCACGCCTAGTGATCTGTTGGTCCTTTAGAAAATTTCTTTAAAAAAATCCACGCCTAGTGATTTGTTTGTCCTTTAGAAAATTTCTTTAAAAAAATCCACGCCTAGTGATCTGTTGGTCCTTTAGAAAATTTCGTTTAAAAAATCCACGCCTAGAGCTGTGTTGGTCCTTTAGAAAATTTCGTTTAAAAATCCACGCCTAGAGCTGTGTTGGTCCTTTAGAAAATTTCGTTTAAAAAATCCACGCCTAGAGCTGTGTTGGTCCTTTAGAAAATTTCGTTTAAAAAATCCACGCCTAGAGCTGTGTTGGTCCTTTAGAAAATTTCGTTTAAAAAATCCACGCCTAGAGCTGTGTTGGTCCTTTAGAAAATTTCGTTTAAAAAATCCACGCCTAGAGCTGTGTTGGTCCTTTAGAAAATGTCGTTTAAAAAATCCACGCCTAGAGCTGTGTTGGTCCTTTAGAAAATGTCGTTTAAAAAATCCACGCCCAGAGCTGTGTTGGTCCTTTAGAAAATGTCGTTTAAAAAATCCACGCCTAGAGCTGTGTTGGTCCTTTAGAAAATGTCGTTTAAAAAATCCACGCCTAGAGCTGTGTTGGTCCTTTAGAAAATGTCGTTTAAAAAATCCACGCCTAGAGCTGTGTTGGTCCTTTAGAAAATGTCGTTTAAAAAATCGACGCCTAGAGCTGTGTTGGTCCTTTAGAAAATGTCGTTTAAAAAATCCACGCCTGGAGCTGTGTTGGTCCTTTAGAAAATGTCGTTTAAAAAATCCACGCCTAGAGCTGTGTTGGTCCTTTAGAAAATGTCGTTTAAAAAATCCACGCCTAGAGCTGTGTTGGTCCTTTAGAAAATGTCGTTTAAAAAATCCACGCCTAGAGCTGTGTTGGTCCTTTAGAAAATGTCGTTTAAAAAATCCACGCCTAGAGCTGTGTTGGTCCTTTAGAAAATGTCGTTTAAAAAATCCACGCCTAGAGCTGTGTTGGTCCTTTAGAAAATGTCGTTTAAAAAATCGACGCCTAGAGCTGTGTTGGTCCTTTAGAAAATGTCGTTTAAAAAATCCCCGCCTAGAGCTGTGTTGGTCCTTTAAAATATGTCGTTTAAAAAATCCACGCTTAGAGCTGTGTTGGTACTTTAGAAAATGTCGTTTAAAAAATCCACGCTTAGAGCTGTGTTGGTCCTTTAGAAAATGTCGTTTAAAAAATCCACGCCTAGAGCTGTGTTGGTCCTTTAGAAAATGTCGTTTAAAAAATCCACGCCTAGAGCTGTGTTGGTCCTTTAGAAAATGTCGTTTAAAAAATCCACGCCTAGAGCTGTGTTGGTCCTTTAGAAAATGTCGTTTAAAAAATCCACGCCTAGAGCTGTGTTGGTCCTTTAGAAAATGTCGTTTAAAAAATCCACGCCTAGAGCTGTGTTGGTCCTTTAGAAAATGTCGTTTAAAAAATCCACGCTTAGAGCTGTGTTGGTCCTTTAGAAAATGTCGTTTAAAAAATCCACGCCTAGAGCTGTGATGGTCCTTTAGAAAATGTCGTTTAAAAAATCCACGCCTAGAGCTGTGTTGGTCCTTTATAAAATTTGGTCCTTGTTGGTCCTTTAGAAAATTTCTTTAAAAAAATCCACGCCTAGTGATCTGTTGGTCCTTTAGAAAATTTCTTTAAAAAAAATCCACGCCTAGAGCTGTGTTGGTCCTTTAGAAAATTTCGTTTAAAAAATCCACGCCTAGAGCTGTGTTGGTCCTTTAGAAAATTTCGTTTAAAAAATCCACGCCTAGAGCTGTGTTGGTCCTTTAGAAAATTTCGTTTAAAAAATCCACGCCTAGAGCTGTGTTGGTCCTTTAGAAAATTTCGTTTAAAAAATCCACGCCTAGAGCTGTGTTGGTCCTTTAGAAAATTTCGTTTAAAAAATCCACGCCTAGAGCTGTGTTGGTCCTTTAGAAAATGTCGTTTAAAAAATCCACGCCTAGAGCTGTGTTGGTCCTTTAGAAAATGTCGTTTAAAAAATCCACGCCCAGAGCTGTGTTGGTCCTTTAGAAAATGTCGTTTAAAAAATCCACGCCTAGAGCTGTGTTGGTCCTTTAGAAAATGTCGTTTAAAAAATCCACGCCCAGAGCTGTGTTGGTCCTTTAGAAAATGTCGTTTAAAAAATCCACGCCTAGAGCTGTGTTGGTCCTTTAGAAAATGTCGTTTAAAAAATCCACGCCTAGAGCTGTGTTGGTCCTTTAGAAAATGTCGTTTAAAAAATCCACGCCTGGAGCTGTGTTGGTCCTTTAGAAAATGTCGTTTAAAAAATCCACGCCTAGAGCTGTGTTGGTCCTTTAGAAAATGTCGTTTAAAAAATCCACGCCTGGAGCTGTGTTGGTCCTTTAGAAAATGTCGTTTAAAAAATCCACGCCTAGAGCTGTGTTGGTCCTTTAGAAAATGTCGTTTAAAAAATCCACGCCTAGAGCTGTGTTGGTCCTTTAGAAAATGTCGTTTAAAAAATCCACGCCTAGAGCTGTGTTGGTCCTTTAGAAAATGTCGTTTAAAAAATCCACGCCTAGAGCTGTGTTGGTCCTTTAGAAAATGTCGTTTAAAAAATCCACGCCTAGAGCTGTGTTGGTCCTTTAGAAAATGTCGTTTAAAAAATCGACGCCTAGAGCTGTGTTGGTCCTTTAGAAAATGTCGTTTAAAAAATCCACGCCTAGAGCTGTGTTGGTCCTTTAAAATATGTCGTTTAAAAAATCCACGCTTAGAGCTGTGTTGGTACTTTAGAAAATGTCGTTTAAAAAATCCACGCTTAGAGCTGTGTTGGTCCTTTAGAAAATGTCGTTTAAAAAATCCACGCCTAGAGCTGTGTTGGTCCTTTAGAAAATGTCGTTTAAAAAATCCACGCCTAGAGCTGTGTTGGTCCTTTAGAAAATGTCGTTTAAAAAATCCACGCCTAGAGCTGTGTTGGTCCTTTAGAAAATGTCGTTTAAAAAATCCACGCCTAGAGCTGTGTTGGTCCTTTAGAAAATGTCGTTTAAAAAATCCACGCCTAGAGCTGTGTTGGTCCTTTAGAAAATGTCGTTTAAAAAATCCACGCTTAGAGCTGTGTTGGTCCTTTAGAAAATGTCGTTTAAAAAATCCACGCCTAGAGCTGTGATGGTCCTTTAGAAAATGTCGTTTAAAAAATCCACGCCTAGAGCTGTGTTGGTCCTTTATAAAATTTCGTTTAAAAAATCCACGCCTAGAGCTGTGTTGGTCCTTTAGAAAATGTCGTTTAAAAAATCCACGCCTAGAGCTGTGTGGGTCCTTTAGAAAATGTCGTTTAAAAAATCCACGCCTATAACTGTGTTGGTCCTTTAGAAAATGTCGTTTAAAAAATCCACGCCTAGAGCTGTGTTGGTCCTTTAGAAAATGTCGTTTAAAAAATCCACGCTTAGAGCTGTGTTGGTCCTTTAGAAAATGTCGTTTAAAAAATCCACGCCTAGAGCTGTGATGGTCCTTTAGAAAATGTCGTTTAAAAAATCCACGCCTAGAGCTGTGTTGGTCCTTTATAAAATTTCGTTTAAAAAATCCACGCCTAGAGCTGTGTTGGTCCTTTATAAAATTTCGTTTAAAAAATCCACGCCTAGAGCTGTGTTGGTCCTTTAGAAAATGTCGTTTAAAAAATCCACGCCTAGAGCTGTGTTGGTCCTTTAGAAAATGTCGTTTAAAAAATCCACGCTTAGAGCTGTGTTGGTCCTTTAGAAAATGTCGTTTAAAAAATCCACTCCTAGAGCTGTGATGGTCCTTTAGAAAATGTCGTTTAAAAAATCCACGCCTAGAGCTGTGTTGGTCCTTTATAAAATTTCGTTTAAAAAATCCACGCCTAGAGCTGTGTTGGTCCTTTAGAAAATGTCGTTTAAAAAATCCACGCCTAGAGCTGTGTTGGTCCTTTAGAAAATGTCGTTTAAAAAATCCACGCCTAGAGCTGTGTTGGTCCTTTAGAAAATGTCGTTTAAAAAATCCACGCCTAGAGCTGTGTTGGTCCTTTAGAAAATGTCGTTTAAAAAATCCACGCCTAGAGCTGTGTTGGTCCTTTAGAAAATGTCGTTTAAAAAATCGACGCCTAGAGCTGTGTTGGTCCTTTAGAAAATGTCGTTTAAAAAATCCACGCCTAGAGCTGTGTTGGTCCTTTAAAATATGTCGTTTAAAAAATCCACGCTTAGAGCTGTGTTGGTACTTTAGAAAATGTCGTTTAAAAAATCCACGCTTAGAGCTGTGTTGGTCCTTTAGAAAATGTCGTTTAAAAAATCCACGCCTAGAGCTGTGTTGGTCCTTTAGAAAATGTCGTTTAAAAAATCCACGCCTAGAGCTGTGTTGGTCCTTTAGAAAATGTCGTTTAAAAAATCCACGCCTAGAGCTGTGTTGGTCCTTTAGAAAATGTCGTTTAAAAAATCCACGCCTAGAGCTGTGTTGGTCCTTTAGAAATGTCGTTTAAAAAATCCACGCCTAGAGCTGTGTTGGTCCTTTAGAAAATGTCGTTTAAAAAATCCACGCCTAGAGCTGTGTTGGTCCTTTAGAAAATGTCGTTTAAAAAATCCACGCTTAGAGCTGTGTTGGTCCTTTAGAAAATGTCGTTTAAAAAATCCACGCCTAGAGCTGTGTTGGTCCTTTAGAAAATGTCGTTTAAAAAATCCACGCCTATAACTGTGTTGGTCCTTTAGAAAATTTCGTTTAAAAAATCCACGCCTAGTGATCTGTTGGTGATTTAGAAAATTTCGTTTAAAAAATCCACGCCTAGAGCTGTGTTAGTCCTTTATAAAATTTCGTTTAAAAAATCCACGCCTAGAGCTGTGTTGGTCCTTTAGAAAATGTCGTTTAAAAAATCCACGCCTAGAGCTGTGTTGGTCCTTTACAAAATTTCGTTTAAAAGATCCACGCCTAGAGCTGTGTTGGTCCTTTAGAAAATTTCGTTTAAAAAATCCACGCCTAGAGCTGTGTTGGTCCTTTAGAAAATTTCGTTTAAAAAATCCACGCCTAGTGATCTGTTGGTCCTTTAGAAAATTTCTTTAAAAAATCCCCGCCTACAGCTCTGCAAATCCTGAAGAAAACTATTCAAAAATCCATTGCAAAAATTTAGAGGCTTACCCCCTTAAGTTAGGTACCCTTTAAATTATCCTTTTCGTTTAAAAAATCCACGCCTAGAGCTGTGTTGGTCCTTTACAAAATTTCGTTTAAAAAATCCACGCCTAGAGCTGTGTTGGTCCTTTAGAAAATTTCGTTTAAAAAATCCACGCCTAGAGCTGTGTTGGTCCTTTAGAAAATGTCGTTTAAAAAATCCACGCCTAGTGATCTGTTGGTCCTTTAGAAAATTTCTTTAAAAAATCCCCGCCTACAGCTCTGCAAATCCTGAAGAAAATTATTCAAAAATCCATTGCAAAAATTTAGAGGCTTACCCCCTTAAGTTGGGTACCCTTTAAATTATCCTTTTTAATTTCGCCTAATCCCAGTGACATATTTTCCGTTCTTCCATTCCACTCACATGAAATGTCAGTATAATGACACCAGCAGCAGCAGCAACAACAACAACAACAACGACGAGACAAAATCATTTTGAAATCACCAATCATCAGCAAATTGCGCAACTTCCAAGTATCCTTTATTTTGCATCAACTTCTAACAGCAGTTCTCTATGTGTTTGTATTTGCATAGTAACATACTCACACACACAGACGCATAATGCAGCACATTTCATGGCAGTGATGGTGGTGGTGGCAGTATTGGTGTTGTTGATTGTACCACCACCACCACCAAAATTCCTGACAATGAACATTGCTTGTAGCTCATCTGTGTTGTCCAACAAGGATTGCTCCATTTTCTGGCATATTTCACAGCATTTGCGGAGGATGTAGTAGAAGAACTTGAAGCTAGTCGCTCGATTTTTTTTTTTTTTTTTTTTGCCAACCACATAATGACCATGGCAAAGATGTATGCCATGGCATGCAACGTTTCGAAGCGGACAAGCAAACACTTTTCGATGCTCTCTTCAAAAAAAGGGAAAACAACAACGAAATTGAATAGGAAATCACTGTGTATTGTGTCCTGAACGTGGCGGTGATGGTGTTGTTGGTGGACAAGGCAAATTTCACGATAAACACAACCACAACCAAGAGATCCAATTTTTCCCCGTTTCGCACAACATTCCTTCATTTGCCAAATACCGCTAATCTCTGTTTCTTCGTAAGGCAGGCGGAGAAGAAAAAAAATAAAACAACGTTTTTGGTTAGTCTTTCAAAAGAAAATGTAGTTCAGTGGGTCTCAAAGATTAAACACAACAACAACAACGACAGCAACAACAAGAATATTCACGGTTTTGTTTTCGGCGAATTGGACTTGACTGGAAACAATGCAAAGCCTTAAAAATGCCAATGGTTTGGAGTGAGGTTTAATTGATTACTTTGTTGTTCGATAAAGGTAACGGCGGTTTTTCATCGAAGTTGGAAAGCTAATCTGATGTTAAATAGAAATTGAAACTACATTACTTTCTTCGAAACAGAACGTGCCTTTTTCACAGTGACAGGATAAAATTGCTTCGTAGAAGATGAACAGTCAATCTGCTACAAAGTCATTCAAAGACCCTCCTCTGACAATCCGTTGCCAAAAGTTTATTCCTCGGTCCTCAGTGGTTCTAAGACCTTCTGCAAGCCTTCTGCGTATAGAATGTCATTTTTCTACCGAAAGATGATGTTCTCGAGGTCTCCAGAAAACCAGTAAGGAAAGGTTAAAAGTCGGGCGGAGCCTTTCACTAGTCGTATTTATTTGAGCTCCCGTAACAAAAAAGTTTATATTGGGAATTAGAAAGAAGTGCAGGGTGAAATAAAAAAAATGCCACAAAATCGAACGCCATCATTTAATTTTTTTCTTATATTATTGAATGAAAGCAAAAAATGTCGGAAACAGCATCAAATTTTAGAAAAAGTTTAGATTTGTTCGAATTGGTCACCTTCGGCACGAATTATGGCCTTCAAACGGCCAATGATACCGGCGAAGCGCTTGCTTGAGGGGATCGACACTTTGGATTTTTTTTTGGGCCAGACGTGCTTTCTAAAATACTCCAGGCACAATAGTCCATCGGATTGGTATCCGAAGATTTTGGTGGCCATTGTGTGCTGGAAATGAAGCGAGGAACCTCATTTCGTAACCATTCTTGGGTGGCGCGTGCTGAGTGCGATGGTGCTGAGTTCTGTGGGTGTCCAAGGTATGCGGCCAAAATGTTGCCGTGCCTTTTAGACACCGTCCAGAATATTGTCGCGATAATATTCGGCATTTATTCTGATGCCACGGTCGATTAATACGAGCGGAGAGCGACTATCGGTTATTATGGCGGCCCACACAATCACCATGGCCGGCTCTTGAGTTCTGGTTTTAAGTATTGGTATCTAGGATGAATTCAGTTGTAATTGCCAAAATTTAGTCCACTTGGTCTGATATAAGCTATTTGGTGCACAATAAACAAGAGAGAGGTTGAAGATATATGTGAGAGCTATATCTAAATTTGAACCGATTCTCACGAATTGCAATAGGCTTCGTCCTTGTTCCAAACAAATATTGTTTGGAAAATTTAATCTCAATCGGATAATAAATGCAACCCGCATTTTGTTCACAAAAATAAATGGACAGGCGAACGGAAAGACGGACTCACATGCAATAATCGACCCAGAAACTGATTTTATGAAGATCCTCAAAAGTAACTATCGGTCTATCTCTTCCTTCTCCATTTTATAACCAAATGCACAAAGACAAAATACCTATACCACTATGTGGTTTAGGGTATAAAAAATCCTCTTACAAGTCTAATATAGGCTACAGTTCCTCTGTAGGCAGAAGCTTCTATTATATTATTCTTTAGAAAGATAGAGATAATTTGAAGATATCTACGAAAAGAATAACTGGGGAGAAATTCTATTAAAAATATCTTTTGAGGTCTTCCATGAAAGAAGGTGTTTCGAAGGACGTCTATGAAAATTTAAATTTTAGTTCTGAACATATATCTGCATAGAGAAAATCTACTACAACTTTCAATAGTTTTTTTATAACAAGTTGGACTACAAAAATACTTATTCGATAAAAATAAAATAAATAAAAATAAAATAAAATAAAATAAAATAAGACAATATATTTCTATACAATTTTCTGAAGGTATTCAATACATAGAACCTAAACACTTTCAAGGAAAGAAGACCTGTACAGGACTTCTGTTAAAAGAACATTTCCAAAGATTTTCAATGAAAAAAAGACATCCCAAAGGTATTCTTTGGTAGGAAAACCCCGTTCTGGGTGTCAATACGGAACTAATTATTTCTAAACTACTTTATATAAAGAACAACTCCTAAAGCTGTTCTATGGGAAGTAGATCTCCTTTTTATAAGAAAAAATCATCCTAAATCTCTTCTACGAAAATAAGTCCTCCTAAAATGTTTCAATAAACAAAAGCTCTCACATAAGCCTACTATAGAAACATGTTATGCTAGAAGTCCCTACGGAAGGAAGATCTCCTCGATGACTTCCCAGAGGAAAATTATCTCCTCGAGACCCCTTAGAAGTTTTTTTAATGAAAAAACGTCTAGGTGCTTTCTACGGGAAAAGGACCCCCAGAGAAAATGAAAGTCATTGAGGGATCTTCGATAAAATAGTCCTTGTATAAAAAAATTCATGAAAAAATAGAAGACCTCCCAGAGGCTTTTTATAGAAAAAAAAAATACCTCTTAAAGCTTCTATATAGAAATAATCCTACAGAAGTCTTTGAAGCAGAAAGATCTCCTCGATGCTCGAATAACCCTAGAATAAGTCTTCTATGGAAAGAAGACCTTAAGAAAAAAATTCAAGAGGACTCCTATGGAAAGCGAACCTCCTTAAGGTGATTTATGAAAAATAGCCCTTGGGGGTCCTCTATGAAAACCAGTTCTCTGGAAGTCTTTCATAAAGAAAGGGCTCATACGTGTCTTTCATTGAAAAATCCATACTAGATAGATTTCATTTCAAGCTAGGCCTCCTGGAGGCACTTCATTTAAAAAGGACCTTCTGGAGGACCTAGAGACAACTTCTATGGATAACATATTCTAGCTGTGATTTACAGAAAAATTACCTCCAATTGGTATTTTGTGATCTAGAAAGTCTTCGTCTGCTATAAAATGAACCCCATATAAATCCTATATCGGAAAAAATCTTTGAGGCCTCATCTATGGGAAAAACTATATTTGTAATCTATGAAAAAAAAAACTCAAAAAGTTGTCAATGGAAAATTCTTCGGAGCTCCTAGAGTTATGGAAAAATAGCCCCCTAGTGGTCTGCTACAGAAAAAAATCTTCTTAAGGTCTTCTATAGAAAAAAACTTATTAGTCACTTTATTAAATAAAGACCTTTTGGATGGCCTAGAGACAACTTATGTGAATAACATATTCAAGCTGCCATTTACAGAAAAATTACCTCCAATTGGTATTTTGTAATCTAGAATGTCTTTGCTATAAAATGAACCCCATATAAATCCTCTATCGGAAAAAATCTTTGAGGCCTCGTCTATGGAAAAAAATTTATTTGTAATCTATGAAATATATCTTTGGAGATCCTCTATTGAAAAAAATCTCAAAAAGTTGTCAATGGAAAACTAGAACAAGAATTCTTCCGAGCTCCTAGAGTTATGGAAAAATAGCCTCCTAGTTGTCTGCTACAGAAAAATAGCTGCCATTTACAGAAAAATTACCTACAATTGGTATTTTGTGATCTAGAAAGTCTTCGTTTGCTATGAAATGGACCCCATATAAATCCTGTATCGGAAAAAATCTTTAAGGCCTCGTCTCTGGAAAAAATATTAGTAATCTATGAAAAAATATTTTTCGGAGATCCTCTATGGAAAAAATACTCAAAAAATTGTCAATGGAAAACTAGAAAAAGAATTCTTCAGACCTCCTAGAGTTATGAAAATGAACCCCATATAAATCCTCTATCGGAAAAAAATCTTTGAGGCCTTATCTATGGCAAAAAATATATTAGTAATATATGAAAAATATCTTTGGAGATCCTCTATAGAAAAAAAAAATCTCAAAAAGTTTTCAATGAAAAATTAGAACAAGAATACTTCAGACCTCCTAGAGTCATGAAAAAATTGCCTCCTAGTGGTCTGCTACAGAAAAAAAAAATGTTCTTAAGGTCTTCTATAGAAAAAGACTTATATTTAGGTTCCACAGGAAAAGGAACTCCCAGAGGTCTTTTCTGATCAGATGACTATAGAAAAAAACTTATATTTTGGGCTCCCCAGGAAAAAGAACTCCAAGAGATCATTTCTGATCAGATGACTAACTAAATAATGACTACAAAAATATATTCTAGGGGAAGAAGAGTTTAAAGAAAATATTCTTTCAGAAGTAGGCGATGAAAAATTTCCTATGGAAAGAATCTAATACACAGCCGGGTGCTGCCCACATTTTGGATCATAGGTCGGCTACACATTTCAACTAACCCTTATCAACTACCAGAAGACTCTATTAAAGAAAAAAAAATTCTAAAGGTCTTTTATGACAAAAAGTCCTCCAATTTTGCACAAGTCATTTGTTTGGCCCAAGGACGAACCCTATTGAAATTGGAGATCATCGGTCAAAATTTAAATAAAGCTACCTTCGTCCGATTTGCCTTTTATTGTGCACCAAACGTGTAAAATCAGTCCGAATAGTATGGAATTTTGCACGTACGATCAGATTAGATCTGAAAATAAGTATGCCAAATTTGATCGAAATCGGTTCAGATATAGTTATAGCCCCCATATATATTGTTCATCCGATTTGATATTTTTGTCCTCCGCAACGCAAATATGCATTCTGTAACAACAATATTTGGGGAAATATATCAAATACAGCTTAGAAATTCATTTCCTTAATTTTATCGAGATCGGTTCAGATTTGAATATAGCTCCCATATATAACTTCGTCCGATTTACCTTTTATTGTGCACCAAACGTCTTATATTTGCCCTAATGGGATGGAATTTGGCACTTACGACCGAATTTAGTCTAGAAGCTAGTATGTCAAATTTGATGAAGATCGGTTCAGATATAGCTAGAGCTCCCATATATACTGTTCATCCGATTTGTTGTATTTGTTACCCACAGCCGTAATATGCACTCCGTAACAACGATATTCAGGGAAATATATCGAATACAGCTCAGAAATACATTTGCTAAATATTATCGAGATCGGTCAGATTTGGATATAGCTCCCATATATATTTTTATCCGATTTCAAATTAATTGTGCACCAATTGGGCAATACAAGTCCGAATTTAAAAGATACAAATGCTTCGGCATATTTAGTCCTTTCAACTTTAAATTATAATTATAATCATAGCGTGTATGATTGAATTCTCCCATAAAAACTTTTAGCTCTACGGAGCGGAGCTCTACTAATTAGCAAAGTGATGTAGGGTGTCATAAAGTCGGACCCGCCCGACTTTAATACTTTCTTTACTGTTTTTTTGTTTTTGTTTTTAATTAAATTTTCAATTCTTCATCCCGATTTTCGTTTCCATTAAATTTAATTATTTTATAATAACTTTACTTAAACTTAAATCCAAATTATATTTTTTATGATACACGCATTTATCCTTTAAAAGACTAGCTGACAGCATAAATTTTAATTTTCATAAAATGTTTTCGTTTCAGCTGCTGCTTCATCGTCTGTCTCACTCTCACCTTTGGAATGTTGCAAACCAACCAGGCAACCAAGCAACAGCAACAGCAGCAACAACAACAGCAATGGCAACAAAAGAAACTTGTTAATCCCATAGAAATTGTTGGCCACTTTACTGGTCGTTTCCATGAAGATACCAAAGGCAAGAAGTAAGTGATAATAAGTCGAAAGGATTTTCATGTTAATTTCTTTCTATCCATCTACACACACATATATCTGAAAGTGTGTGTGTGTGTGCTTGCCTAGAAAAAAAAAACAGAATTTCCACAGACTTAGTTGTATAGATAGTTCCTTTATCTCTCTCTTAAATTTTACTTTGTTGTTGAGCAAAATTTTTTTTTTTGTTCAAACACAGTATCAGATTAGTTTAATGGTTTTGTTGTTAGTTTTTAATGATAATATATAAAAATATTTATGTTACGGTGTATGTGTGTGTGTATTTGGTGTTGCTCTTGTCCTGTGTAAAAATATTTTAGTTTTTAAGAAAATTGAAAATTTGTTTTCTGTCTAAGCTCATAGCACATGGACAAAAACTAAATACCTGAAAAACTTGTATTCTCACATAATAAAGGAAGATTTAAAAGCTTGTTGTTTTTTTGTCTTTTAAATTTCCTTAAAGTTTTGTTAAAAACTTTTCAATCAATTAAATTACTTTTTTCTTATCTAATTTTGAACAAGATTTTTTTCATCTATTTCTATAGAAATAAATTATACTTTTTTTAATGGATTTCTTAAAATAAGATGACTTCCTTGTGTACCTGGGTGCGTATGATTGTTGTCGCAATGTATACGCCATCACTTTAAATTGAGTAAAATAACAAATCAGTTTTTCTTTGAAAAAAAAATTGTTCCAAAAAAAAGCTCTTCAATCAATTAAATTCAATTAGTTTCTTATGTTTTCCTGAGAGAAATATACTTCCTTGACATATTTTAAGACAAAAATATTGAAAATTAAATTCCTATGTTTGTAATAACCCAGCATTATGTGAAGTGTGGTTTGAATGTTAAATACCTATTTATGATCCTTTAAGTGAAGAAAACGATAAAGAAATAGATTAAAAAAAAAAAAAATTAAATTAATTAAAAACCTAAGGCTCTGGTGGAAAATTAAGGTATAGATTTTTCCATTGTTTAAGGGAAGTGGTTGGTGGTCCCCAATTAACTTCAATATCATGATAGATTGGTATATTTTTAAAGAACTTTACATGGACCCACTAATATTTAGTTAGTATTACTGCTTTAAGCATTTCCAGATTGTTTCTGATTTCCATAACGCTTTTGGTTTTCATAAGCCAGAACTTGAATAGTTTCAGAACCACGCAACCGCCGATATATAAAGTATCCGAATTAAAATGTATACGATTGTAGCCTTCATTACCTTTCAATCGATTTCTAAAAATGTTCACTATTTTTTAAAAAAACCTTTAATTAAAGCATGTTTGATGGCCTGTATTGCCTTAAGAGTATTCTATTCTTTAAGAAAAAATATTCCTTAAAAATCACCGTTTATTTGACCTTTGGTCCTTGAAAAAATATTCTTTAAAAAATCCAAGTTTATATGACCTTTGGTCCTTGAAAAAATATTTTTTAAAAAGTCCTTGAAAAAATATTCTTTAAAAAATCCACGTTTATTTGACCTTTGGTCCTTGAAAAAATATTCTTTAAAAATCCAAGTTTATTTATCCTTTTGTCCTTGAAAAAATATTCTTTAAAAATCCACGTTTATTTATCCTTTTGTCCTTGAAAAAATATTCTTTAAAAATCCATGCTTATTTATCCTTTTGTCCTTGAAAAAATATTCTTTAAAAATCCACGTTCATTTATCCTTTTGTCCTTGAAAAAAAATTCCTTAAAAATCAACGTTTATTGTTGTATTAGTCCTTGAAAAATATTCTTTAAAAAATCCACGTTTATTTGACCTTTGGTCCTTGAAAAAAAATCCTTAAAAATCCACGTTTATTTATCCTTTTGTCCTTGAAAAAATATTCTTTAAAAATCCACGTTTATTTATCCTTTTGTCCTTGAAAAAATATTCTTTAAAAATCCACGTTTATTTATCCTTTTGTCCTTACAAAAATATTCTTTAAAAAATCCACGTTTATTTATCCTTTTGTCCTTGAAAAAATATTCTTTAAAAATCCACGTTTATTTATCCTTTTGTCCTTGAAAAAATATTCTTTAAAAAATCCACGTTTATTTGACCTTTGGTCCTTGAAAAAATATTCTTTAAAAAATCCACGTTTATTTGACCTTTGGTCCTTGAAAAAAAATCCTTAAAAATCCACGTTTATTTATCCTTTTGTCCTTGAAAAAATATTCTTTAAAAAAAACCACGTTTATTTGACCTTTGGTTCTTGAAAAAATATTTTTTAAAAATTTACGTTTATTTGAACTTTGGTTCTTGAAAAGTATTCTTTAAAAAATACACGTTTAAGGTTCCTTTGGTCCTTGAAAATATATTCTTTAAAAAATCCACGTTTATTTTTGACCTTTGGTCCTTGAAAAAATATTCTTTAAAAAATTCAAGTTTATTTGACCTTTGGTCCTTGAAAAAATATTCTTTAAAAAATCCACGCTTATTGGGCTGAGGGTCCTTGAAAAAATATCCTTTAAAAAATCCACGCTTATTGGGCTGAGGGTCCTTGAAAAAATATTCTTTAAAAAATCCACGCTTATTGGGCTGAGGGTCCTTGAAAAAATATTCTTTAAAAAATCCACGCTTATTGGGCTGAGGGTCCTTGAAAAAATATTCTTTAAAAAATCCACGCTTATTGGGCTGAGGGTCCTTGAAAAAATAATCTTTAAAAAATCCACGCTTATTGGGCTGAGGGTCCTTGAAAAAATATTCTTTAAAAAATCCACGCTTATTGGGCTGAGGGTCCTTGAAAAAATATTCTTTAAAAAATCCACGCTCATTGGGCTGAGGGTCCTTAAAAAAATATTCTTTAAAAAATCCACGCTTATTGGGCTGAGGGTCCTTGAAAAAATATTCTTTAAAAAATCCACGCTCATTGGGCTGAGGGTCCTTGAAAAAATATTCTTTAAAAAATCCACGCTTATTGGGCTGAGGGTCCTTAAAAAAAAATTCTTTAAAAAATCCACGCTCATTGGGCTGAGGGTCCTTGAAAAAATATTCTTTAAAAAATTCACGATTATTGGGCTGAGGGTCCTTGAAAAAATATTCTTTAAAAAATCCACGTTTATTTGACCTTTGGTCCTTGAAAAAATATTCTTTAAAAAATCCACGTTTATTTGACCTTTGGTCCTTGAAAAAATATTCTTTAAAAAATCCAGGTTTATTTGACCTTTGGTCCTAGAAAAAATATTCTTTAAAAAATCCACGTTTAGTTGACCTTTGGTCCTTGAAAAAATATTCTTTAAATCTACGTTTATTCGACCTTTGGTCCTTGAAAAAATATTCTTTAAATCTACGTTTATTCGACCTTTGGTCCTTGAAAAAATATTATTTAAAAAAAACACGTTTATTTGACCTTTGGTTCTTGAAAAAATACTCTTTAAAAATCCACGCTTATTTTACCTTTGGTCCTTAAAAAAATATTGTTTAAAAAAATCCACGTTTACTTGACCTTTTGTCCTTGAAAAATATTCTTTAAAATCCACGTTTATTTTTCCTTTGGTCCTTGAAAAAATATTCTTTAAAAATTTACGTTTATTGATCCTTGAAAAAAATTCTTTAAAAAACCAACATTTATTGGCCTTTGAGTCCTTGAACAAATATTCTTTAAGAAATCCACGTTTATTTGACCTTTGGTCCTTGAAAAATATTCTTTAAAAAATCCACGTTTATTTGACCTTTGGTCCTGGAAAAAATATTCTTTGAAAAATCCACGTTTATTTGACCTTTGGTCCTGGAAAAAATATTCTTTAAAAAATCCACGTTTATTTGACCTTTGGTCCTTGAAAAAATATTCTTTAAAAAATCCACGTTTATTTGACCTTTGGTCCTTGAAAAAATAATCTTTAAAAAATCCACGCTTATTGGGCTGAGGGTCCTTGAAAAAATATTCTTTAAAAAATCCACGCTTATTGGGCTGAGGGTCCTTGAAAAAATATTCTTTAAAAAATCCACGCTCATTGGGCTGAGGGTCCTTAAAAAAATATTCTTTAAAAAATCCACGCTTATTGGGCTGAGGGTCCTTGAAAAAATATTCTTTAAAAAATCCACGCTCATTGGGCTGAGGGTCCTTGAAAAAATATTCTTTAAAAAATCCACGCTTATTGGGCTGAGGGTCCTTAAAAAAAAATTCTTTAAAAAATCCACGCTCATTGGGCTGAGGGTCCTTGAAAAAATATTCTTTAAAAAATCCACGATTATTGGGCTGAGGGTCCTTGAAAAAATATTCTTTAAAAAATCCACGTTTATTTGACCTTTGGTCCTTGAAAAAATATTCTTTAAAAAATCCACGTTTATTTGACCTTTGGTCCTTGAAAAAATATTCTTTAAAAAATCCAGGTTTATTTGACCTTTGGTCCTTGAAAAAATATTCTTTAAAAAATCCACGTTTAGTTGACCTTTGGTCCTTGAAAAAATATTCTTTAAATCTACGTTTATTCGACCTTTGGTCCTTGAAAAAATATTCTTTAAATCTACGTTTATTCGACCTTTGGTCCTTGAAAAAATATTATTTAAAAAAAACACGTTTATTTGACCTTTGGTTCTTGAAAAAATACTCTTTAAAAATCCACGCTTATTTTACCTTTGGTCCTTAAAAAATATTGTTTAAAAAAATCCACGTTTACTTGACCTTTTGTCCTTGAAAAATATTCTTTAAAATCCACGTTTATTTTTCCTTTGGTCCTTGAAAAAATATTCTTTAAAAATTTACGTTTATTGATCCTTGAAAAAAATTCTTTAAAAAACCAACATTTATTGGCCTTTGAGTCCTTGAACAAATATTCTTTAAGAAATCCACGTTTATTTGACCTTTGGTCCTTGAAAAAATATTCTTTAAAAAATCCACGTTTATTTGACCTTTGGTCCTGGAAAAAATATTCTTTGAAAAATCCACGTTTATTTGACCTTTGGTCCTGGAAAAAATATTCTTTAAAAAATCCACGTTTATTTGACCTTTGGTCCTTGAAAAAATATTCTTTAAAAAATCCACGTTTATTTGACCTTTGGTCCTTGAAAAAATATTCTTTAAAAAATCCACGTTTATTTGACCTTTGGTCCTTGAAAAAATATTCTTTAAAAAATCCACGTTTATTTCACCTTTGGTCCTTGAAAAAATATTCTTTAAAAAATCCACGTTTATTTGACCTTTGGTCCTTGAAAAAATATTCTTTAAAAAATCCACGTTTATTTGACCTGTGGTCCTTGAAAAAATATTCTTTAAAAAATCCACGTTTATTTGACCTTTGGTCCTTGAAAAAACATATTTTAAAAAGTGATCGTTTGTTGCTCAGTTAGTCCTTGAAAAAATATTCTTTAAAAATCCAAGTTTATTTGACCTTTGGTCCTTGAAAAAATATTCTTTAAAAATCCAAGTTTATTTGACCTTTGTTTCTTGAAAAAATATTCTTTAAAAAATCCACGTTTTTTTGTCTTGGGTCCTTGAAAAAATATTCATTAAATATCCACGTTTATTTGTCTGTGGGTCCTTGAAAAAATATTCATTAAATATCCACGTTTATTTGTCTGAGGGTCCTTGAAAAAATATTCATTAAATATCCACGTTTATTGGGCTGAGGGTCCTTGAAAAAATATTCTTTAAAAAATCCACGTTTATTTGACCTTTGGTCTTGAAAAATATTGAAAAACCACGCTTATTGGGCTGAGGGTCCTTGAAAAAATATTCTTTAAAAAATCCACGTTTATTTGACCTTTGGTCTTGAAAAATATTGAAAAACCACGCTTATTGGGCTGAGGGTCCTTGAAAAAATATTCTTTAAAAAATCCACGTTTATTTGACCTTTGGTCTTGAAAAATATTGAAAAACCACGCTTATTGGGCTGAGGGTCCTTGAAAAAATATTCTTTAAAAAATCCACGTTTATTGGGCTGAGGGTCCTTGCAAAAATATTCTTAAAAAAATCCACGTTTATTGGGCTGAGGGTCCTTGAAAAAATATTCTTTAAAAAATCCACGTTTATTTGACCTTTGGTCCTTGAAAAAAATGTTCTTTAAAAATCCACGTTTATTGATCCGGGGGTCCTTGAAAAAATATTCTTTGAAAAATCCATGTTTATTTATCCTTTTGTCCTTGAAAAAATATTCTTTGAAAAATCCATGTTTATTTATCCTTTTGTCCTTGAAAAAATATTCTTTAAAAATCCACGTTTTTTTACCTTTGGTCCATGAAAAAATATTCTTTAAAAATCCACGTTTATTTATCCTTTTGTCCTTGAAAAAATATTCTTTAAAAATCCAGGTTTATTGATCTGGTGGTTCTTGAAAAAATATTTCCTAAAATATCCTCGACTCAGTTTGAAGAACAGTGAGTTGAAGCTTTCAGAATTCAAACATTTCTTTAAAAGTACATTACTATAGCCTTTCAATATGATTTTAATCCAAACTTTAAAAAAAATTACCTTGTGAAACAATGAATTTTATAATCTCCCTTTAAAAATAGATTTGGCAGCCGAGCCGTCTGCTGCCTTGAGAAAAAACACATAAATTAGCGGAATATTAACTTTTTAAACGCCTAAAAATAGACAACACTTTACTATATTTTTTGGGTGGTTTGGTATGCGAGAGTTTCCATTCAACAATCCTTGAGGACAATTTTTAATGGCACTATTACATTAACACAAACCCCCCGGGGATGTTAAGCCACCTCCGTGTCCACTATGATTTCTGAACATTAAAGACATTAAAAGTTTTGCGCTTATTGGCATTTTGTTTTCTTCCATGCTTTTCATTTGCACTGTTACTATGGTAAAACAGAAACAAAACGATGAAGAAGAGGAAGGAGCTGAGTAATAACAAACTTGAAATCTTAAGTATCGTCCTTACCACTTCGAAGTCAAAGCAAAAGTACAAATAATGACAAGGACAATTGTGTTGTACTTGTTGTTGTTTTTGTCGGCGGTGGAGATTCTGATGTTGTTGGTTATAAACACTTAAGGCTAACATGCGAACACTCACTGCAAGCTAAACGCGTATAATGACCTTAGTAGTGGTCATAATTTGTAGAGAAATCACAAAGAGAAAAATCAGTGTAAGAAGACGGAGCAAGTTGGAAAACCGAAAGGAACAAGTATGAAAACATAATAGACATCATAATTGTTATTGTTGCTATTGTTGTTGTAGAAATAGAGAAGACAAGAGATTACACGAATTTTTTAACGAATATTTTTCCTAGTATAGGAAAACAGATTTTTGAGAATATTACTTCTAGGATCAAGAGACGCAAGAGTGGGTTTTTGCTAAATCTTTTTTTAAGGATCAACAAGGACTCACAAACACCCACATATCAATAAATATGGATTTTTTAAAGGAAAATTTTTTCAAGGACCAATAAAAGTGGATTTATTAAAGAATATTTTTTCAAGGACCAAAGGACATATAAACGTGGATTTTTAAAAAACATTTGTTCAAGGACCAAACTATAAATAAATGTGGATTTTTTAAAGAATACTTTTTTAAGGACTATCGGAACAATAAACGTGGATTCTTAAAGAATATTTTTTTAAGGACCAAAGGAAAAATAAACGTGGATTTTTAAAGAATATATTTTCAGGGCCCAAAGGATAAAAACACGTGTATTTTTAAAGAATATTTTTTCAAGAACCGAAGGATAAATAAACCTGGATTTTTAAAGAATATTTTTTCAAGGACCAAAGGATAAATAAACGTGGATGTTTTAAAGGATATTTTTTTCAAGGACCAAAGGTTAAAAAACGTGGATTTTTAAAAAAATATTTTTTCAAGGACCAAAGGATAAATAAACTTGGATTTTTAAAGAATATTTTTTCAAGGACCAAAGTATAAATAAAAAATGTGGATTTTTAAAGAATATTTTTTCAAGGATCTTTGAGAAATGCAAGTTTATAATTCTCTGTATTTATATAACCCTCAAAAGGATTCTCCATTCCTTCCACATAAATCCAATTGGCAGCCCATCACCACAAAGCTCACTTATTCCCTTTTTTATCCTCCACATCTCATTAATCACCTGTCATCAAAAATCCTTCGAATTCCTTACTTTTATCGCATTGTCCTACTCATATGTCACCTTCATTTTTACTGGCCTTTAAATTGACACTCAATGTCATGGCCATAATGGAGTTTATATTACCACTACCATTTCTCGTTTTTGGGCGAATAAATGATTTGGTCAAATTGTTTTCAACACTTTGGCCAAAAAGGGGGAAAACTACACATTCTTCCCTCCGAAAAAAAGTTTTTTCTTCTCTCCTCTGTCACTAAATCAAATTGGGTTTGAATACTGGCATCAAATACAATCATTACTGCCCCGACGATTATATTGACGCCCCAGGGAGGCATTAGATTTCAGGTAAAGTATCTTCGAATTGGAAAACTTCTTCACTTAACAAATTGCCACTTTCTCGATGTTTTTTTTCACCAGGCGGCTGGAGGGTACAGGTTTGTTTTGGGCGATAAAAGCATGCATGTGATATTTCGAAAGGATAATCCAAGTGGTTGAAATAACAAACCCACTAACACACACACTCATATATATGTGTCCCCTTGAAGTGCTGGAAAACCATACAGGAAACCCTTTTTATTGTCAACGATTTTGTTGTTGGCCAACCCAAAATGGTTGGAAAACAATACCACATCCCTTTTTTGTTTTGTTTTTGTTTTTTGTTTAGTTTCGCAAACATCACCAATAAAGGTCCTTTTTCCTGGGGATAAAGTGGCCAAGAACAACAATGTTTTGTGTTAGTGTTCGTAGGCGTAAATGTCACAACTGGCGTTTCATGTGTGAAATTTGATCAAACATTTGAAAAATTGGGTCTTGTCGAAAAAGTAAAGAGTTAATCCAGTCTAAGGCTGTTGTTGGTAAAACGTGACATAGTTAGGATATTTTAAGGACAATATCCTTATTCACAATTGACGATTATCTAATCAAGATGAAATCGAATAGTTTAATGCATAAATAATACCTTTTGAAGGACAAATGGAAAATCCGGAAAAAAGTTAAGTAGGGTGGTCAGTCATGTGATTGGTTTAGAAAATCAATCGAATAATAAATAAATTTCCAAATAAATAATAAATTGTGGATAAAATAAATAAAAAAAATAATAAATACTGTTTGAGGATTGCCTATTTTGACAACCCCGGAATATGTTTCATATGTAATTAAACACACTCCTAACTCAAGGGTTCGACTTGAGTATGTAAATTGACTTACTCTGGGCAATTGTGTTGTCTATAGGGCCACTTACGACAAAGGTGTTTTAATACACCTCTCCGCCTTTAATCTGACCACGGTTATCCAACAGCAAGTAGAATTCCCTGAGCAAGTTCTTTCTCCTGGAAGAGCAATTTGTCCAAATATTTTCTTCCTCTGTTGAGACACGCCAAAATTCTCGCCTTCGTTTAGTTCCACTTTTAGCTTAATTTTTATGCAATTTTCTCCAAAATTAATTTGCAATTTTTACTCAACCACTGTGTTGGGTAATATCTACTTTTTTGTTTGCCTCTAGCCCATCACCAAATTAAAACACTTCTTCACTCTTTAGTTGTTTCAAATAAGAATGTTTTATTGTTTTTCTATTCTGGTTTAACAACCAAAAGAATAGCGGGACAATATTTTTTACATTGAATAGCAGCAGAGCGATCAGCAGAGGCAGAGCAATAACATAAACAGATATGATGCACTCAACGTATGTATGTATGTTTGTACGTATGTGCGTTCTCTGCCTATCACTTGATCGTCTGACTGCTCATCCATATTTACAATAACAATGCTAGTTATGATGGATTCTCTTTAGGGCGAATTCAAAGTAAATAATAAAAAAGGGAAAACAGAAAAAATGACATTAAGGTGGCTCTTGTAGCGTTAAAATATTAAGTACTGAAAATAATTAATTTAAATAATGTTATGTTTTCAAAAATGCTCTTTGAGCAACAAATCAAATTTAAATAATATTAAAAAATCATTTGAGTGATTTAACATCCCGGGCCCCATTGAAACCCTGGTTTCAATCAAACTTTATTCTTTAGGAAGTACGGCTAACTTTGCCACGGGACGCTTTAATGTAGTTTGTGATGTCTTGACTTCTGCCACTCGAACAAAACCGTCTGCTCCTGGAATAAGTTTGGTAACACGACCGATGGTCCATTTCATGGGGGGAACATTGTCTTCGTGTATGAGCACCATATCGTTGACTTGAAGATTTTGTTGTGGGTTTTTCCAGCGATAACGATTTTGTAACTGAGCCAAGTATTCTGTGTGCCACCTGCTCCAGAAATGAGACTTTATGGCTGAGATTCGTTGCCACTGTTGTAGATGAGAAATGTCAGAGTCATATTTTATCTTCTCTGGAATACACTGCAACGGGCAACCAATGAGTAAATGCCCTGGAGTAAGCGCTTCTAAGTCGTTGGGATCTGTGGATATCTGGCAGATAGGACGGGAATTTAAAATTGCCTCTATTTCAACAAGGGCTGTGCATAGCTCTTCAAATGTAAGACGAGCACTAGGGAGCGTTCTGAGCAAGTGGCCTTTAGCTGATTTCACAGCAGCTTCCCATAGTCCACCAAAATGAGGAGCTCTGGGAGGAATGAAGGAAAATTCTATGAACTTCGCAGATGAATAATGAGCAATTGCTTCCTTATTTTTGTCGAGGTGGAAAAATTTATGAAAATCACTCAATTTCCTCTCTGCTCCAACAAAATTGGTAGCGTTATCGCAATAAATTCTTGACGGTACACCTCTGCGGCCAGCAAACCGCTTTAATGCTGCTATGAAGGCCTCGCTGGACAAGTCGGATACCGCTTCTAGGTGTACTGCCTTTGATGCGAAACAAACGAAGACAGCAATGTAGGATTTTGATGGAGCTTTCCCTCGAATCCTGAGATACGTTGGTATGGGACCAGCAAAATCAACTCCAACAACATCAAATGGGCGGAAACCGGTAACTCGATCCTTGGGTAAGTTGCCCATTACCTGAGTGAGTAATTTCGGTTTGTATCTTGTGCAATGTATGCACTGATGAACCACCTTTCGGGCCAAAGACCGACAATTGACAATCCAAAATTGCTGCTGAACCAAAGATACTAAGGCTCTTGGACCAGCATGGTAATTAGAGCGATGAATGTAGATCACCATGATTTTTACGAAGGGATCGGTTTTGGGCAGGAGCAAAGGAAACTTCATCTCTGGTGTAAGCTCGGCATTTAATAATCGGCCGCCAACTCTTATTAATTGCACTCCAGAGACATCTTCTATAAATGGAGCCAATGATGACAGCTGACCAGAGACAAATCCATGTTTTGATATTTCAAGGAATTCCTCCGAAAAATAATGTTGTTGAATGCACCAGACTATCCTATGGAGAGAATGTGTCAACTCATCTGGAGATATAGAGGGCAAGTGGAGCGATTTTCTTGAACGAATTCGAAATATATATGAGAATATTCTGAGACATTTTAAATAGTTACTGAATTTATGGACTGCTTTTAGGATATAGGGTAAGTCCTCCTTTTTTGTTATCAATGTAATTTTTCGTCTTTCAATATGCATGTCCGCTTCGCTTAGACTTGGGCCAGAATAATTTGGCCAATTGAAAGATGGACCCATAAGGAAGGAAGGGCCTACGAACCAAGGCGAAACCAGTATATCGGAAACAGAACAACCTCTAGATACTAAATCAGCGGGATTGTATTCAGTAGGAACATATTGCCATAGGACATCAGGGCAAGTTTCTTGAATCTCAGCTACTCTGTTACCCACAAAAGTAGACAAGGTTGAAGAGTGGGAATTAATCCAATGAAGAGTAATCTGAGAATCCGACCAGAAGTAGATTTGAGAAATCGGGAAGTTAAAATATTGCTTTAATTGGCTCCAGAAGGTTGCGAGTAAATGAGCAGCACACAACTCTAATCGAGGCAATGTTCTCGTTTTCAAAGGCGCAACTCTTGACTTTGATGCGATTAAATTTACTGCTATGTTTCCCAAAGAATCTTCACAGCGAAGATATAAACAGCAACCATATGCCTTTATTGAAGCATCTCCAAATCCATGGACCTCTATGTTAGTTGAATTTGGTAGTCGAATGTATCGAGGAATCTTTACTTGGGACAAATTATTGTAATCAGCCATGATGGATTCCCAAGCTGATTCAATTTCTTGAGGAACTGATTCATCCCAATCACATTTTATGATCCAAAGATGTTGGAGCAATATTTTTGACCTGATGATGAGAGGGCTTATTAAACCCATTGGGTCAAATAGCGTCGACGTCAGGGAAAGAATGTTTCTTTTCGTATTATGTACATATGATTTGGATGGGCGAAACTCAAAATGGAATGTGTCATTATCTGAGTGCCATGTCATACCCAAAGTACTTGTGACGTCATCATTTAGCTTCATTTCTTTTACTTCATCTTCACTTGAGACATAACCTGGGTAATTGCTATGCCATTTCGAGAGTGAAAATTTCGAGTAAGATAAAATTTCGGTGACTTCGTTCTTAATGCGTTTTAAAGATACAAGGTCATCCGCTCCAGTAACCATATCGTCGACATAAAAATCATTCATGATTATGCCTTTTCCTACTTCGTATGGGTTGGGAAAACGTTCTGCGGCATAATGTAGGCTTCGAATTGCGAGATATGGTGCCGAAGCTGTCCCGTATGTAACGGTGTTGAGGGCAAATGTTTTTATCGGTTTGGTGGAGTCATCTCTCCACAGTATAAGCTGAAGTTGTCTATCCTCAGGGTGAACCAAAACCTGACGATACATTTTGACGATATCAGCTGTCATTCCGTAACGATGACACCTGAAACGAAGCAGAGTAATTAATAAATTGTTCTGGATTGTTGGACCCACCATCATAATTTCATTCAGGGATGTTTGTGAAGAGGTTCGACATGATGCGTCGAAGACAACACGCAACTTGGTCGACACACTGCTGGGGCGAAGAACACAGTGATGTGGTATGTAATAGTTGGGAACTGAAATATTAGTGTCGTCCACCTGAGACATATGGCCCAATTCCTCATATTCTTTAAGAAATTTTGAGTAATCCTCTTTTAATTCAGGGTTTTTGTTCAATTTTCTCTCTATGGAAAAGAAACGACGCAGGGCAATGTCTCGTGAATCGCCAAGCACATTTGGGTCACCTTTAAAGGGTAATCTCACCATTAAGCGTCCATCCGATTGAACTGATACATTTTTCACAAAATGGTCTTCACATACTTTTTGTTCTCGGGACATATTTTGGCATTTGCTTTCAACGACGTCAATTTTCCATAGCATTTCAATATTTTTATTTATCTCTTGGAAAATATCTTTGTGTTGTACAATGGAGTAAGTAGACCTTTGTGATGATATTGCCGTTTGACTTGTATACTTTCCAGAGACAATCCATCCCAAGAGAGTTTTTTGTAAAGTGGGCAAATTTTCTCCAAGTTTAATTTGACCAACGGATAAGAGCGAAAAGAATGATTCTGCTCCGAGTAAAATATCGATTCCTCGTCGACGATGAAATTCTGGATCAGCTAGCTCTATGTTGGAGGGCAAATTGAAATCATTAACGGAAAGATTATCATCAGGATGATAACCAGTTATATTGCGAGAAACCAGGAACTCTAATGACATATTGAAGTTATTAAGACGAGATCTTATTGTCGTTTGTGTTTTATGAGTGACTCTCAACTTCGAAGAGCCAACTCCAGAGACATCTGTTGAATTTGTGCATTTCTTGAGATTAAGAGATTTGCATAATGTCTCACTTATGAAGTTAACTTGAGAGCAAGAGTCAAGCAGAGCACGGCCCAGTTGATATTTTCCCTCTGAGTCACGAACCAATACTAATGCAGTAGCAAGAATAACAGCACTCACTTGGGGACTGGGTTTGTTTTGAAAGGTGCTATGTGTAGCAGCAGATGATGATGACGGTTCTTCTTCTTTCTGGGGACAGGTTGGTTCTAATTGCTTATGAAGAAGCGAGTGATGACGTTGTTTACAAAATCTACATGAATATTTTGAGGGGCATTGTATGTAACCATGCCCTTTTGATAAACAGTTGAGGCAAAGTTTTTGTTGCTTAGCTTGTTCAATTCGTTGATTAGGAGTAAGAACGATGAACCGCTGACAAGTTGATATCATATGACCCGATTTGGAGCAATGACTGCACACAAAATCTTGAGCCACATTTTTTGTTACGAATGAATGTTGTTTTTGATTATTACTATGTGAGTAATTTGTTGTTATGGTAGGGTTATGCTGTTTTGAAGACCGTCGGCACTGTGCGTCCAATTGCTGACAACGCTTGTCCAACATGGAGCAACATTCAGTCCAAGAGGGTAATTTAGAGTAATCGATGTATTCATCCCATCGTTGTTTGGTTTCAGAATCAACCTTGCTCATTGCGAGATGAATTATGAAGGCATCACAAATTTGTTCACAGGAGCCAAGGGATTTCAAAGAGCTATAGAGAGCAGAAATTGTATCCACAATATTTCTCAATTGCTTTGGAACAGGTTTATTGGACTTCGGAAGTTCAAACATTGATGTCACATTTTCAAGAAAGATTAGTGTGTCATTATCGTACCGCTCCTTCAATCTTTTAAGGGCACTAGAATAATTTTCATCTGTGACTTGGAATGCCTTTATGGTTGCAAGCGCTTCCCCACTAAGACACGAGAGTAAGTGGTTGAATTTTTCCGAAGTAGAAATATTTGGGTCATTGTGGACCAAATTGTTAAACGTATTTATAAAGTTCTTGTATTCCAGATATTTCCCGTCAAACTTCGGTAATTTTAAGCTGGGTAATCTATTAGATGGGACATGAGGCAACACAAAAGATTGATCAGTTACACTAGGACGTCTATCTTGCCCAATTTGAGTAAGAATTTTAGTTTTAATTGAAACATATAGTTCCTCGATTTCGGCTCTTCCATTATCTCTGGGAGACAATCTTTCTATCTGACTTTGGTAGTAAGAAGCTTGCTTGTAGTGGGATTCTACAATTCCCAACCGACACTCAAGTTCTGTATGAGACAATGAAGTGTTGGATTCAATTATATTTTTAATTCGGGTCATACTCCCCTTTGACGAGCCACGTTGTTGTTTCAATTCCTCAATGGTTGTGTCCTTTTGGGAACCCTGGACTTGTTCATCAGTCATTTGGAATTATAATTTAGTATAAATTTGTGTAAAAATGTTTTCCGTTGTTTACCGATGATAGGATTATGTTGCGCAAGAAAGAGAAGCCGGTTTATGAGAATGCCGTCTCAGTCTAATTTTCAGCTTCAGCCACTTGAGCAACGATAGTTTTAAAAATGGCACCAAAAAATTAGATGAAAAGTAGGCGAGAATGCTGTCTCACTCTAATTTTTCAATTCAGCAATATTCCTTATCGCTTATAAAAATGGCTTCGATTCTTTTGCAAAATGACGGAGTAATGGCTGACAGTAAAAAGGCGGGCAAACAAAATCCAAATGCACTTGGGTAATATGGAGCAAAATTTTTGGGTTAAAAAGACACAAGTGTCCTGTCACGGTCGCCAATGTTTGAGGATTGCCTATTTTGACAACCCCGGAATATGTTTCATATGTAATTAAACACACTCCTAACTCAAGGGTTCGACTTGAGTATGTAAATTGACTTACTCTGGGCAATTGTCTTGTCTATAGGGCCACTTACGACAAAGGTGTTTTAATACACCTCTCCGCCTTTAATCTGACCACGGTTATCCAACAGCAAGTAGAATTCCCTGAGCAAGTTCTTTCTCCTGGAAGAGCAATTTGTCCAAATATTTTCTTCCTCTGTTGAGACACGCCAAAATTCTCGCCTTCGTTTAGTTCCACTTTTAGCTTAATTTTTATGCAATTTTCTCCAAAATTAATTTGCAATTTTTACTCAACCACTGTGTTGGGTAATATCTACTTTTTTGTTTGCCTCTAGCCCATCACCAAATTAAAACACTTCTTCACTCTTTAGTTGTTTCAAATAAGAATGTTTTATTGTTTTTCTATTCTGGTTTAACAACCAAAAGAATAGCGGGACAATATTTTTTACATTGAATAGCAGCAGAGCGATCAGCAGAGGCAGAGCAATAACATAAACAGATATGATGCACTCAACGTATGTATGTATGTTTGTACGTATGTGCGTTCTCTGCCTATCACTTGATCGTCTGACTGCTCATCCATATTTACAATAACAATGCTAGTTATGATGGATTCTCTTTAGGGCGAATTCAAAGTAAATAATAAAAAAGGGAAAACAGAAAAAATGACATTAAGGTGGCTCTTGTAGCGTTAAAATATTAAGTACTGAAAATAATTAATTTAAATAATGTTATGTTTTCAAAAATGCTCTTTGAGCAACAAATCAAATTTAAATAATATTAAAAAATCATTTGAGTGATTTAACAAATACCAAAAAAGTATATAACAATTAACCCTATATTAATTAATAATTAATAAAAATTAATTAAAAAAATAAAAAAACAAATAATATATAAAAAATTCATAACAGAAAATAATCAAAATAATTAACTATACGTAACAAAAAATAATAAAAGAAAATAAATAATAAATATTAATTAGTAAACAAATATATAAAATAAAAAAATAATATATTATAACTAATAAGTAATAAATAATGAATAATTAAATAATAAAATATGAAAACAAACTAACAATAAATATTAACAAATAATAAATGACTTATAACCAAAAATAAATTATTTAAAATGAATGGGAAAAGTTATATAATTCTTATTTATGATATTATTTGTTTTTTTTTTTTTTTGGTATTAGTTTTTTTTCAATATTTATTTTTAGTTTGTCAAGAAAAAATCATTGAAAAATTCACGCCTATGAATCTTGGATAAGTTTATAAAAAATCTTTAAAAAAATAACATCTTTGGGCCTTAGAGAAGGCTTGAAAATATCTTCAAAAATGTCACGCTTTTCGGCCTTGGGGGATTAAAAAAACTTTTAAAATACTTTTTAAGGAAAATCGAAGCCTTCAGGCCTTGGAGTAGCATAGAAACCAGTCATGCCTTTGATTCTTGAAAGAGTCCAGAATAAATCGTCGAAAAACTCGCGCTTACGGGCCTTGGAAAACGCCAGAAAAAAATTCAAAATTCTAAATTTATGGGTCTTGTAATATTCCACAAAAAAGTTTTCAAAATTCCAAGTTTATGGGCTTTGAGAAGTGTTGAAAAATTCTTAAGCAAATCCACGCCTTTGAGACTTGTGCGGGAAAGTAGTGCGGGAAGGATATTAAAAAAACTCCACGTCAGTATGCCTTAACGAGTTTTTGGAGCTTGAAAGAATTAAAAAAAAACTTTAGTTCGAGAACTCTATAAAACCTGTTTTAAAACATACGCGCTTTAAAAAAATCCATTAAAATATTCGCCTCCGAAAACTCTAAAAAAATATATAAAAAATTATACACATTCATGCCTTCGAGGACTGTACATAACATTTATACAAAACCCACGCCTATGAATCTTGGTATCTACAAAATATGTATTTAAAAATCCACATTTTTGAATCTTGAAAAAGTTCAGAAAAGGTCATCAGAAAAACTCTTTAAAAAGTTTCACGAGTGAAAGAAAAGGAGTCCAGAAAAACTAGTTTAAGATTCACGACCACTGGCCTTGGACGAGTCTTGAAAATATCTTTAAAAAGCACGTCTATTGGTCTTGTTGGTATCTGGTAATACCTTTAAAAAATCCACGTCTATTGGCCTTGTTGAAGTCTGGAAAAATATCCTTAAAAAACCCTCGCTTATTGGCCTTGTTTGAATCTGGAAAAATCCTTAAAAACCTATGTCTATTGACCTTGTTGGAGTCTGGAAATCTTTAAAAAATCCACGACTGCTGGCCTTGGGAAGAGTCAATACAAAATCTTAAAAAACACGCCTTTGGATCTTGGGAGAGTCGATACAAAACCTTTAAAAACCATTGTTTGAGTCTGAAAAAGAACTTTAAAAATCCACGTCTGTTGGAGGAGTTTAGAAAGAATATTACAAAATCTTAAAAAAAAACATACACGCTTTTGTGGGTGGTGGAGTCGAGAAAAAAATAAACAATCTTTAAAAAAATTACTGTTTTGGGCCACACCTATTGAAGTTTTCAGATGAACGTTTAAAACCTTAGAAAAATATTTAAAAAGTCCACTTCGTTGTGTCTTAAGGGAGTGTTGAAAAAAAAAAATAATTTAATAAAATCGAGATCGAGTTCGTAGATGGGCAATGCCGTTCCACTCCTTCTGGTGGAACGAAAGGTCGAATTTTTCCAAAAAAAATATTTTACTGCAAAGAAAGAGAAAAAATTATCCGATTTTCTTCAAGCTTTGCAAATCCTAATATTTGCATCTGTGATAGGTCAGATGCATCAAGTACCTTCCTCTCTTATAAAATGTTATGTACGATTGTCTTTAAATTATGCACATCACAATATTTTTATTAACCCAAGGTCTGGTGCGAAGATGGAATATATCAGTTCAATCCTTGCTGTAGCTTCCCCACAAAGTGTCAAAATTTTGAATACCCGTTAGCTCATAAAACGCGAAAAAAGTTAATTTTTGACATCAAAGTGTAAATTTTTTAAAAACAATAATAAAAATTAAATCTCGGAACGAAATAGGTTAGAAAAGTATTTAAAAATCTTAAAACATTTTTAAAAGCCTTCATTAAATTTTATATTGAAATGCCAAGGAACTGTCCAGTTTTTTCCGTATTTTTGTGGGGTCTAGCAAATCTTGAAAAAAAAAAAAACAATAATCTTCTAGAGTAGTCTAGAAGAATATTTCCAAATCAAGAAAAATCTTAAAAAAAAGTTCAAATAATACACGTCTTGGAAAGATTTCAAAATGTTTCTGAAAAAAATCAAATCACGCCTTTAGACGTGGGAGGACTTTAGAAAATGTTATTAAAAATTCCGGAGGTCAAAATTTCAAATAAAAAAACTTAAAAAAAAAAACATTATTTCTTCTTCGTCTTCGGACCTAGAAGGAGTCAAAAAAATGTCTTCAAAAATTCCTGCCTTGAAACCTAACGGATTCTGGAAACAAATTTGGACTATGACTTTGGAACTTGGAGGTCAACATTTTAAAAAGAAAAATAACTTTAAACAGTCCATACTTTCTTCTTCGTCTTCGGACCTAGAGGGAGTAAAAAAATGTCTTTAACAATTCCCGTCTTGATCCCCAAAGGATTTTGGAAACAAATTTATACTATGTATATGGTGACCTCCATGGTCCAAAGATAAATAGAAAAATAGAAATAAACTTCAAAAAATTCCGTACTTTTTTCTTCGTCTTCGGACCTAGAAGGAGTCAAAAAATGTCTTTGGACATTGGTTGTCAAAATTTCAAATAGAAAAAAACTTTTAAAAATCCCTAAGAAAACCATAATTTTTAGGAGGTACCATAGATGGGCATGCAAATAAGACAGATATGAATTTATAATAGATTAATTCTTTAAAATTCATGTATAAATAACAAAAAAATATAAATAATGAGACATTTATAATAAACAATAAAAATAAATAAATTAATTAATAAATATTAAAAATTGTAGTATTTAAAAATACCTCAACTCTCATTACAGCCTCCAATAAAAGATCATTGCACTTTCGAAAACATATTCAAAAACGAGCACAAATCAATACCTTTCAACACCATCCACACACAACACGAGATCTCATTGAAAATTTCCACAGAAATCCTTAAAACAAAAGAAAATCATCTTTGCGAAAAAAGTGAATTTTTTTACAGACAATAGCAGACAAAGGACTTTGAACTGTTGGAGGAGAAGAAGAAAAAGGCAAGAGAAAAGAAAACAGGATTTTTCTTAGAACAATTGTTGGCACATTCGAAAAGTACGCAGCATTTTTCAAGTGTACTTATTGTTCTTTTGTGTGCGTACCATTTTCAATTTCGCATCCACAACAGACAATATGAAAATTTGGGTTTGTACTTCAGTCGAGATGATTTTATTGAAATAAAAGGACTTCAAGGAGATTTTTTTTGCTTTGCAATTATTAAAGGTTATTGCACCGAGAAATATGAGATTTTAAAGTTATTTTTCTTGAAGCAATTAAGAGAAAATAAACGAGATTTGTCATAAAGAAAAACCAATTTTTTTCCAACAACAAATTCACTCTAATCCAACAAATGCAGGGTAAGATAAAAAACTGCAAAAAAGTCAAAAGCTATAATTTTTACATTTTTTTTAATTATACCCTCCACTTTGGAAAGGAGGGTATATTAAATTTGTCATTCCGTTTGTAACATCCCTAAATATTCGTCGTAGACCCCATAATGTATATATATTCATAATCAGCATAAAAAACGATTTAACGATGTTCGTCTGTCTGTCGGTCTGTCTGTCTGTCGGTCTGTCTGTCTGTACGTCTGTTTGTCCCTCTGTCTGTTGAAACCACGATACACCCCACATTATTTGACGTAGATCGTCAAAATTTAGCAGAATAATTTGTATTGTGTCTAGGATGGTTAGTATTGAAAATGAGATATATCGGTCCACATTTTGGTATAGCCCCACATAACGGTACCTCCCGATATTCGGTATTTTGATGATTTTTGTCGCATTTTCTTCATGGATTTGTCTGAAAATTGGTATTTGTAGGTCATAACGGGTCGCTGTACATGTGGCAAAACATTGCATGTACAGGTCCACGTTTTGGTATAGCCCCCATGCAAAGGTACCTCCCGATATTCGGTATTTGATTATTTTTGTCACATTTTTCTAAGGATCTGTCTAAAAATTGGTATTTGTTGGTCATAATGGGCTCTAGCTCCGGTGGCGAAACTTTGCATGTATAGGTCCACGTTTTGGTATAGCTCCCATATAACGGTACCTCCCAATATTCGGTATTTTGATGATTTTTGCCACATTTTCTTCAGGGATTCGTCTAAAAATTGGTATTTGTTGGACATAATGGGTTTTAGCTCCGGTGGCGAAACTTTGCATGTATAGGTCCACGTTTTGCTATAGCCCCCATATAACGGTACCTCCCGATATTCGGTATTTTGATGAGTTTTGCCACATTTTTTCACGGATTTGTCTGAAAATCGGTATTTGTAGGTCATAACCGGTCCCTGTGCGTGTGGCAAAACATTGCATGTACAGGTCCACGTTTTGGTATAGCCCCCATGTAAAGGTACCTCCCGATATTCGGTATTTTGATTATTTTTGTCACATTTTTCTAACGATTTGTCCAAGAATTAGTATTTGTAGCTCATAATAGGTTCTAGCTCCGGTGACGGAACATTGCATGTATAGTTCCACGTTTTGGTATAGCCCCCTTGTAAAAGTACATCCCGATGTTCGGTATTTTGATGATTTTTGCCACACTTTTCAACGGATTTGTCTGAAAATTGGTATTTGTAGGTCATAATGGGTTCTATCTCCGGTGGCGAAACTTTGCATGTATAGGTCCACGTTTTGGTATAGCCCCCATATAACGGAACCTCCCGATATTCGGTATTTTGATGATTTTTGCCACATTTTCTGCATGGATATGTCTAAAAATTGGTATTTGTTGGTCATAATGGGTTCTAGCTTCGGTGGCGAAACCACTACGCTTTTGTATAGTTCGATATAGTGGTACCTCCCGATATTCGGTATTTTGCTGATTTTTGCCAAATTTTCCCACGAATATGTCTAAAATTTGGTATTTTTGGGTCATATTTGCTTCTAGTGTTTCCATTACCCAAAGGTGGAGGGTATTAAAAGTTCGGCCCGGCCGAACTTAATGTTTTTTTACTTGTTTCATTTAATGCAAGCAAAAAATGTCGGAAATAGCATCAAATTTAAGAATAAGTTTAGATTTGTGAGAATTGTTAACCTTTGGCGCGAATTATGGCCTTCAAACTGCCAATGAAACCGTCACACGCTGCCCGAGTGTTGCTCTGCGGTATTTTGGACCATTACCGGCGAAGCGCTTGCTTGAGGTGATCGACACTTTGGTATTTTTAGTGCCAACCTTGATTTCCAAAATACTCCAGACACAATAACCAATGGATTGGTATCCGGAGATTTTGGTTGCCACTGTGCGCTGGAAATAAAGCGATGAATCTCATTTTGTAACCATTCTTGGGTAACGCGTGCTGAGTGCGATGATGCTGAGTCCTGTTGGAATGTCCAAGGTCTACGGCCAAAATGTTTGCGTGCACAAGGGTGTATTAACCTTCCAGAATTTTTTCGTGATAATATTCGGCACTTATTCTGATGCCACGGTCGATTAATATGAACGGATATCGACCATCGGCTGTTATGGCGGCCCACACCATCACCATGGCCGGCGCTTGAGTTCTGGTGGCCAATCGAAGGTGCATTTATTCTGATACCACGGTCGATTAATACGAGCGCATAGCGACCATCGGCTGTTATGGCGGCCCACGCCATCGCCATGGCCGTCGCTTTAGAATCGGTCCTGACGGCCCACCGAAGGTGCACATTTTCAGCTGACCTCTATGGCAAGTAAACACGATCATTTTGTTTATTTACAAACTGCTGGACAATGAATGTTTTCTCATCGGAGACGGAGAAAACCAAATTCGACAGTTCACCACTTTCGGCCAAGCGAAGCAATTCTTTAGCTCTTTTGAGTTTATATTCTTTCTGTTGCGGTGTAAGTTCTTGCACTTTTTGGAATTTCAATGACATTATTCCGAGCTCATTTTCCAATATTTGTCCAATGGAATATTGAGATATGTTCAGCTCACTAGCCATTTTTCGGCCACTGCGACTCGGCTTTTGATCAAGTTGCTTCTTTACTTTTCGAACCATTTCTGCTGATGTTGCTGTTTTCTTCCGTCCAATTCCTTGACATCGAGCTACGCTACCAGTATCGCACGGTAACGATCGATGGTACGAGACACAAAAGATTTATGCACATTTAAATGCTGGAGTGCTCTTACGATAACCACTTGTGGTTTTCCAGCCAAATATAAAGAAATCACACTATCACGCTTGAATTCCATCACGAATAACTTTTTTTCTGGAAAATTCTCACCAAAATGCTTGTGTACGCTTGTAAACAATATAATGAGCTGTCACTGGAATAATTTTAACAGCTGCCGGACGAGTTGCTTAGCAATGACAGCAGTCTGAAGTTGGTTGCAGTTATTTTTTATCTCACCCTGTAATTATAAGTACCTATGCTAGTTTTGCTGAGTTTTCACCCGAATCCGACAATTTCCATCGTTTGCATCTTTCTGATAACTTCCGTACATTAAGTTCATCCTCTGACTATTAAATCTCTTCCCCTCGAAATCGTAAGTATACCTCTTAATTACTTTCAAATACAATATCTAACTTCCTCTCGAAAGTAACTACAAAACTCCAACAAATAAACCTATAATGGGCCTCTTAACGCTAATAAAACTATCAAACTTTGTCTTTAGCCAGAAAAAAAAATTAAAAAACAATAATAATAAAACAATAATAATAAACTATTTAACTATTAGGCTATTAAAGAAAAAAGCCACTACAAATTAATTAGAAATTTTTGTTTATATTCCATTCAATATTTGTTTGGCTATTGTTGGAGTTGAAGCTAAAACAAACCGATTTCAGGAAACTTCGCCTCTCATTTATTTGTAAACATTCGATAATTACTTTATTTATGAAACCAACAATTTGAATGATGTCTTTCATATTTGTAGAACAAAATTGACTATTTGTTGGGAAAAAAAGTTTTCGATTACCTTGAAATAGTTTTGGAGAAAGTTTTCGAAACACATGTTTGTCAAGTCATTATGGGGTCCTTTGGATAATTAATGATGTACTCGTCTATAAAGAGAGCAATAAATTATTAAAGGGGACATTTGGGTTGAAGGTTGATTTTTTATACAAATGGCGCCCAATTGCATATTTCTCATGGTAATGTTGGGTAAAGCAATTTTTTTCGACTATGTTTATTATAACTTTCCGGAGATCTTGTGACTATGAAATTTCTCTGAAAAGAACCTTTGGGTATTGGTAGAGTTGATACACAATGTTCAAAAGACTTGATATAAAATCTTTATAAGAATTCACGCCTTTGGGCCTTAGAGAAGTTCAGAAGCCATCTTTAAAAAGACAGCGCCTTTAACCCTTTGGGGGGCTAAAAATATGTTTTAGAAAAATCCTCCTCCTTCTATGTCTTGATAAAGACTTGAAAAAATATTTAAAAATCCATGTCTGGGGAAAATGTTTTGACATTTGGATTAAAATTCCAGTTTTTATAGGTATGGCGCCCAATTGCATATGTCTCATGGTAATGTTGGATAAAGTCTTTTTTTTTTTTTTTGACGATATTTAATGTAACTCTCAGGAGATCTGAAAACTATAAAAGTTCTCTGAAAAGAACCTTTGGGTCAAGGGGAGTTGGTATAAAATCTTTAAACAAAAATATCGCCTTCAGATGAGGGAGAATTGATACAAAATCTTAATGCGAATCCAAGGGGCTAAAAGAAATGTTTAGGAAAAATCCTCGCTTCTATGTCTTGATGAAGATTTGAAAAAATATCTAAAAATCCATGTCTAGGGAAAATGTTTTGACATTTGAATTGAAATTCCAGTTTTTTTAGAAATGGCGCCCAATTGCATATGTCTCATGGTTATGTTGGATAAAGTCTTTTTTTTTAGAATTGATACAAAATCTTAATGCGAATCCACAACTTTGGTCTTTGGAGGAGTTCAGAAACCATCTTTAAAACGACAACGCTTTTAACCCTTTGAGGAGGCTAAAAGAAATCTTTAAAAGAAATCCCCGTTTCTATGCCTTGAAGAAGTCTTGAAAAAAATATCTAAAACTCCACGACCAGGGAAATTTTTTTGATATTTGGATTGAAAGTCGATTTTTTATAAAAATGGCGCCCAATTATGTATTTCTCATGGTAATGATGGGTAAAATATTTTTGACAATATTTAATAAAACTTTCTGGAGATCTTATAACTATGAAAATCCTTTTCAGAGGGCAGTCTACATGAAATTGACTATCTGGAGAAAGCCATGAAAGACTTCTAAGCATAGATGGCATTGAGAACGCGTTTCAAACTTTTTGAGAACTTTGCAAGGTAGTCAGACTTCTTATATAATCATCAGTAATACAAGCGCTTTTAACGAGGTCGGAAGATGCAGTTCCTCTGAATATCCAAAATTGAAATGAATCCTCTTTCCGACTCCGCATGTAGACATAGAGCCCGTAGTCAACACCGGCTACCTATAAAAAAAAAAACAAACAAACAAAAATCTATATATATTTTCTAGCCTCCACATACAAAATTGTGGCAGTTTTAAAGATTTTTACTAAACTCCTGCAGGGCTCAAAGGCGTGAATTTTTTAACATTTACTTTTCTAATTTTTTTTAATCACGAATTTTCAAATAATTTCGGTATATTAACCGAAGTTTGATTTTTTTTTTAATTATTCCGAGGTCCAGATGTGTGAATATGAAAACTATATTTTTAATCTTTCAGCACTTCTGCAAGACCTTTAAAAGATTTTTTTTAAATTTCTAGATACCTCTAATTCTAAATTCGATATTTTTAAATTTTTTTAAACTTTTCCGAGGTTCAACGGCGTTGATTTTTAAAGATTTTTTTTCAGACTCCTTTTATACCCAAATGTCTGACATAAAATATATTTCTAAACTCGTCTAAGGCCTATAAGGCGCTAATATTTGTTTTAAGAATTTACAAGGCTCTTCCATTTGCGGATATTTTAATTTTTTTTCTGAGTCCAAAAACGTAAATTTTTTGAAGAATTTTTTTTTAGACTCCAAGACGTCCAACGGACGTGGATTTTTGAAAGAATTTTTCTATACTCCATGAAGGCCAACAAACGTGGATCCTTTAAAGAATTTTTTTAGACTACTAAAAGACCTAAAGGCTTGGATTTTTTAAAGAATTTTTCTAAACTTTCCAAGGCCCAAGGGAGTGGATTTTTGAAAGAATTTCTCAAGACTCCTCCAAAGACCCAAAGGCGAGGATTTTTTAAATAATTCTTCAAGACTTTTCCATAATCAAAGGTGTAACGCCCAAAAGTCATGCTTTCGTTTTTGGGGTACATTATTATTTTAAATACCATTTTTACTTACTTATGGTATATACATCAACTATGAATTATATTTTTTTTGTTTGAAATGTATTTGAATATTAACGGTCACACAGGTCCCCTAGTAGAAAGAAGTATACTTAAAATACAACATTGGAACCCCTGGTGGCAAATGGCGGGACTACGCAAAACTGTCAGATTGGGATCAGCTGCTGTCATGAGAAAACAACAATCGTTGTCCAGCCAAAAAGGTATAAAAGGAGACGCATTTCACACAATCGGGATCAGTCTTCTGTTGATGGCTGGTAAGTCAAGTGTGATTGGGAGGAAGAAAAGGCGCGCAACCTCGGTTGAATTGAGTCTTAGTAAGCCAAACAATAAGCCTTGACTATTTGTGGTGACTGGACTGAACGCAGGGTCAAGTGAGGGTTGTAGCAATACTCCCTATTCTTCGGGCTGCGTTGACGGCGACTGAACGCAGGGTCAAGTGAGGGTTGTAGCAATACTCCCTATTCTTCGGGCTGCGTTGACGGCGACTGAACGCAGGGTCAAGTGAGGGTTGTAGCAATACTCCCTATTCTTCGGGCTGCGTTGACGGCGACTGAACGCAGGGTCAAGTGAGGGTTGTAGCAATACTCCCTATTCTTCGGGCTGCGTTGACGGCGACTGAACGCAGGGTCAAGTGAGGGTTGTAGCAATACTCCCTATTCTTCGGGCTGCGTTGACGGCGACTGAACGCAGGGTCAAGTGAGGGTTGTAGCAATACTCCCTATTCTTCGGGCTGCGTTGACGGCGACTGAACGCAGGGTCAAGTGAGGGTTGTAGCAATACTCCCTATTCTTCGGGCTGCGTTGACGGCGACTGACGTACTCATCGGGCTGCCGCTGTGCCAAGCTGCCGCCACTACTACTCGCCGCTGACGTATTCATCGGGCCGCCGCTGTGCCAAAGCCGCCGCCACCCTATTCGCCGCTCGCCTATTCATCGGGCCGCCGCTGTGCCAAAGCCGCCGCCACCCTATTCGTCGCTCGCCTATTCATCGGGCCGCCGCTGTGCCAAAGCCGCCGCCACCCTATTCGTCGCTCGCCTATTCATCGGGCCGCCGCTGTGCCAAGCTGCCGCCACTACTATTCGTCGCTCGCCTATTCATCGGGCCGCCGCTGTGCCAAAGCCGCCGCCACCCTATTCGTCGCTCGCCTATTCATCGGGCCGCCGCTGTGCCAAGCTGCCGCCACTCTATTCGTCGCTCGCCTATTCATCGGGCCGCCGCTGTGCCAAGCTGCCGCCACTCTATTAGTCGCTCGCCTATTCATCGGGCCGCCGCTGTGCCAAAGCCGCCGCCACCCTATTCGTCGCTCGCCTATTCATCGGGCCGCCGCTGTGCCAAGCTGCCGCCACTCTATTCGTCGCTCGCCTATTCATCGGGCCGCCGCTGTGCCAAAGCCGCCGCCACCCTATTCGTCGCTCGCCTATTCATCGGGCCGCCGCTGTGCCAAGCTGCCGCCACTACTATTCGTCGCTCGCCTATTCATCGGGCCGCCGCTGTGCCAAGCTGCCACCACTGCTACCCGTTTATTAACATTTCGACTGAACTTTGTGATTTAGTGTTCTTCGTAAAACGTTCTGAACGTGATTTTATTGTGTTTAGTGTAGTGTTTAGTGTTATTTAAGGAAATAAATTTATAACGTTTTAAGAAAATATTTTTGCTTCGCTCTCTCTCTCTTTATGTCCTAACAAATAAATTTTTGTGACGACTCTGGCCCCCGCTGAACCTACCCCAGCTTCAAAGTGAAAACACGTCGTCACAATGGCGCCCGAGCAGGGACTTGAAAGAGAGAAAGAATAAATAAATGAGTGAACAATAATTAGACAAATACAGATGAAAACCCAGTGAAAAAAAAAAAAAAACAGTTAAAAAAAAAAAAAAAAAAAAAAAAATGTCAAACGAAAAGACAGTGTTGAAGGTCTCCTGGGCCTATATGCTAAAGCAAGAAGACTTGGTAACATATCTTACTGAATTCAATCTTGATCCAGTTGGAAAAGTGGACGATCTCCGAAAAAGATGGGCTAAATTTCTCCACAACGACCATGAAGCCGATGTATACAGACGGCTTATAGAGTTGCAGAACAAACATGAAAGTACCAGTCCGACCAAATCGCCGACATTGCGAGCCGTCACAAAACAACCCCTTATAACCGTAACACCGTGTGGAGCAGAAGCAATAGTATTATCCCCAATAAAAACAGAGTACGCCCTTCCCCACATTTCCGCGGAAAGGTCACATGGAGAGTCAAGCACAGGGGTAACAAACGATCAAAAAGTACAGAAGATGTCGCCAACAAACCCCGAATATGGATTTCAAAAAGATTCTCCGCCCAAGCCATCCAATAATTCGTCGTTACTCGTAATTCTCGACCAAATCCGAAAATGGAATATTACTTTTGGAAATGGAATGGACCCTATTGGATTCGTAGAACGTGTAGAAGAAATGGCTGAAATGTACATCGTGGAATTGAATCAAATAATTAAAGTAATGCCAGAGTTGTTACGAGGTAAAGCTTTAATCTGGCTAAGGAACAACAACCGACACTGGACTACCTGGAACGAATTTAAGAGTGATTTTCTGAAATTCTTTTTGCCGCCGAGATACTTTGAGAAAGTGGAGGATGAAATTAGGAGAAGGATACAGCGTAATAAGGAGCCGTTTAAGGAATATGTACTCTCTATACAGCATCTTATGCAGCACACCAATATGACCGAAGAACAAAAATTGGAACGAATTTTTAGAAACGCGCATTCGGATTATCAATGGTACATTCGCCGTAAAGACTTTACCACACTTTCGGAATTGATCTCCTTGGCAGACGAACTCGAAAGCATACCAAATAATTCTCGGTCAGAACAGCCTCGAAATCAACAAAACTATAATCGACGTGCGGACAACTCTAGAAATAACCTGTATTGCACCAATCAAGGTGACCAAGTGCTAAACGAAAGCTCATCCAATCCAGAAACGCAGCAGGATGAACCCCCGGCAAAGAAGAGTAACCAGAATATTACATCATTGCAATGTGAAGAATATCGCCTTACTGCAACTGTCTTAATAGAGGGGAAAGCTATTAAAGCAACTGTCGACACTGGTGCCACTAGCTGTTTTATAAAAAGAGAATTTGCGGAAAAAATCAAGAAAAGGTTTACTTATTCACGGCATGAGGCAAATGTTATCCTCGCAGACGGCACCACGGTGAACATCACAAGATCAACAGTGTTACCTGTTACGTTTGGAAACCAAAGCTCAGATGTTACATTTCTCATCATGCCGCAATTCAAGGAAAACATCATATTGGGATTGGAATTTCTAAAACAGTTCCACACGACCATTCACTGCGCCGGTATAAGTGTCAAATTAAGTAAGCCAACCACATCCACGGAGCATTGTACCGTGGCTATAGGAGAGGAAACCCCATCAAAAGAGGTAATAGATACAATGACAGCTACGAATAATGTATCCCCCAGACCTAAATTCTTAAACGATGAATTGAGTAAAACGCAATGTGAGATCGTTGAAAATTTTCTGGCACAGGAACTCCCTAAGTTCCAACAATTAAATGGCCTATCGTCAATAGCTGAACATAAGATTGTAATGACCGACGATCGACCCATTAAATTAAGATATGCTCCGCGAAATCCTGCAATGCAAGCCGTGATTAATGCCGAAGTGAGAAAGCTCGAAGAACGAGGATGTATAGAGCCGTCTACAAGCCCATACTGTTTCCCCATCACATTAGTCAGAAAGAAAAATGGGAATTGGAGAACTTGTATGGATTTTCGCCAATTGAATAAACGTTCTGTTCCAGATGCCTACCCTTTACCCCGCATCGACACAATACTGAATCGACTACGGGATGCCAAATACGTGAGTAGCCTGGACCTTAAAGACGGATATTGGCAAATACCTATGGCGAAGGAGAGCAGAAAATACACGGCCTTTGCGGTAGCTGGTAAAGGTCTATATCAGTGGAAAGTGATGCCTTTCGGTTTGCATTCAGCACCGGCAACCTTCCAACGGGCATTAGATAGTGTGATTGGGCCTGAAATGGACCCCCACGCTTTTGCATACCTTGACGACATCATCGTCATTGGAAAAACGTTTGAGGAACACTTGCGGAACTTGAGAGAAGTGTTCAGAAGATTGCGATCAGCTAACCTGAGAATAAACATTGAGAAATGCGAATTTTTCAGAAAAGAAACGAAGTATTTAGGCCATGTTGTGAGTAGCGAGGGAATAAAGACGGATCCAGATAAAGTTGCCGCAATAGTGGAAATGAAACCTCCAACATCGGTAAAGGAGGTACGAAGATTTCTTGGAGTAGCATCTTGGTACCGAAGATTTGTCCCACAGTTTGCAACAATTTCACAACCATTGACTAGTCTTCTTAAAAAGGGAAAACATTGGAAATGGGGTCCCGAACAACAAGAAGCATTCTCAGACATAAAAGCAAAGTTAACTGAAGCCCCCGTTCTGGCTTGTCCGGATTTCACAAAGACGTTCATATTGCAAACTGATGCCAGCAACTATGGCCTTGGAGCAGTTCTAACACAGGAGTTAGATAACGTGGAACGTGTCATAGCCTACGCCAGCAGACATTTAAAACAGGCTGAAAAGAACTACTCAGCGACTGAAAAGGAATGTCTAGCCATACTGTGGGGCATCAGACACATGAGACCCTATTTAGAGGGTTACCAGTTTATAGTTATTACCGATCATTTGGCCCTAAAATGGTTAAATTCTATTGAAAGCCCTACAGGTCGACTCGCACGTTGGGCTCTCGAGCTACAGCAATATAATTTTTTGATCAGATACCGTAGAGGAAAACAGAACGTTGTGGCGGATGCGCTTTCGAGAACACCTTTGGAAACGTTAGACCTAGCCACAGTAAAATATGACACCAGTCCGTGCCCATGGCTAGAAAAGTTGAAGGAAACCATAACCAAGAATCCGAAGAAGTATCCAGACTATACAATCATTGAGGGAAATGTTTATCGACATTTTCCCAAGCAAATAAACGATGAAGATTGCACACCATGGAAGCTGTGTGTGCCCACCGGATCAAGGATTCAGGTCCTTAGAGAAAATCATGACAGTGTCACCGGAGGTCATTTGGGAGTGCGAAAGACTAGCAACAAGGTGGCGAACCGATATTTTTGGCCTGGTATGTTCCAGGACATCAAACGTTATGTCCAGCAGTGCGAATGTTGCCAAAAATATAAAGTCAGCCAACAGAAACCAGCAGGGGAAATGTTGATAAGAATCCCGGAGGAACCATGGGCCACTATTTGTGCGGACTTCGTAGGACCCCTACCGCGATCTAAGCACGGTAACTCAATGCTACTCGTTATTATGGATAGATTCTCAAAATGGACGGAGTTGGTTCCATTGCGGAAGGCTACGACAGAGGGATTAATAAAGGCATGCAGAGAAAGAATTATTTCTAGATATGGGGTTCCAAAAATATTGATAACCGATAACGGAACCCAATTCACTAGCAACCAATTCGAAAAATTCCTAGCAGAAATGGGTATAAAGCATCAACTTACGGCTCCTTACACCCCGCAAGAGAACCCTACTGAAAGGACAAATCGGACAGTGAAAACAATGATAGCACAAGTTTCGAAACAACATAATACATGGGACGATATGCTGCCCGAAATAATGTTAGCCATAAACACTAGTGCATCAGAATCCACTGGATATTCGCCGGCATACCTGACACAAGGAAGAGAACCGCGACTGCCCCAGGCATTATATGATCAGCTCACAACAGGAACTGGTGCTAGAATAGTCTTACCAGAAGACCGTGCCCAGGAGTTGAAAGAAATATTTAAGATAGTGCGTCGAAACTTGGCAAAAGCATCTCAAAACCAGCGGAGACAGTACAACCTTAGACGACGAGTTTGGAAACCAAAGATTGGGGAGCAAGTTCTAGTTCGTCTACATCCTCAGTCGAAGGCCGTCGAAAATTTCGCCGCCAAACTAGCGCCCAAATACGGAGGGCCGTTTGTCGTACAAAAATTCCAATCTCCAGTAATCGTTGTAGTCCGAGGAAAAGACAACATCACCCGCGTCGCGCACTTAAGTGAAATTAAGCCTTTTTATGAAGAACAAAATTAAATTGTAGACATAGAAGTAGAATGTTGATTGTAGTTCCACTTACGTTCATGTGATGCCCTTTCATTATAATTTCTTATTTTATTTTTAGACATTAAATTGACAATACCCAAACTAATCAGTGTCCTAATATAAGCCCATACTTCAAAGACCATCGCAATTCTCAAAATTTCAACCTTCCATCGATGAAGTGTTTATACCCAGTAAGGAGAATAATAGCACACCAAGTACAATCAAATTGCCAGTCACTGAAATCCCAACTGAGTCAACGCCATCGTCCTCGACAGACAATCCCGTGAACGATAACACATTTCTCGAACTGCCAAATTATCCCGAAAACCTACAAATCCGTATCGAGAAGTTTAAAAACAATTGGAAAAAGGGACACAAACTGAAGCGAATTGTTAAACAAGATGGCAAGCAGTACCGCATAATAATATCAGCAGACGGGGTAGTGAAGGTATCTCTCCGAACTTCTGCAATTGGTCTCTAACATACCTTCCTATTCGACCGAGATATAGTCGAACCAAAGTGCCCATGTCGGAGAAATAAAAGGTTACATAACACCCTAGGGCTTCCTGGCTATTGAAACCCAATAGCAATAGAGAAAGCAAATCAAGGAATCAAAAAAATCAGAGGGAGGAAGAGATGCCATGTAACGCCCAAAAGTCATGCTTTCGTTTTTGGGGTACATTATTATTTTAAATACCATTTTTACTTACTTATGGTATATACATCAACTATGAATTATATTTTTTTTGTTTGAAATGTATTTGAATATTAACGGTCACACAGGTCCCCTAGTAGAAAGAAGTATACTTAAAATACAACATTGGAACCCCTGGTGGCAAATGGCGGGACTACGCAAAACTGTCAGATTGGGATCAGCTGCTGTCATGAGAAAACAACAATCGTTGTCCAGCCAAAAAGGTATAAAAGGAGACGCATTTCACACAATCGGGATCAGTCTTCTGTTGATGGCTGGTAAGTCAAGTGTGATTGGGAGGAAGAAAAGGCGCGCAACCTCGGTTGAATTGAGTCTTAGTAAGCCAAACAATAAGCCTTGACTATTTGTGGTGACTGGACTGAACGCAGGGTCAAGTGAGGGTTGTAGCAATACTCCCTATTCTTCGGGCTGCGTTGACGGCGACTGAACGCAGGGTCAAGTGAGGGTTGTAGCAATACTCCCTATTCTTCGGGCTGCGTTGACGGCGACTGAACGCAGGGTCAAGTGAGGGTTGTAGCAATACTCCCTATTCTTCGGGCTGCGTTGACGGCGACTGAACGCAGGGTCAAGTGAGGGTTGTAGCAATACTCCCTATTCTTCGGGCTGCGTTGACGGCGACTGAACGCAGGGTCAAGTGAGGGTTGTAGCAATACTCCCTATTCTTCGGGCTGCGTTGACGGCGACTGAACGCAGGGTCAAGTGAGGGTTGTAGCAATACTCCCTATTCTTCGGGCTGCGTTGACGGCGACTGAACGCAGGGTCAAGTGAGGGTTGTAGCAATACTCCCTATTCTTCGGGCTGCGTTGACGGCGACTGACGTACTCATCGGGCTGCCGCTGTGCCAAGCTGCCGCCACTACTACTCGCCGCTGACGTATTCATCGGGCCGCCGCTGTGCCAAAGCCGCCGCCACCCTATTCGCCGCTCGCCTATTCATCGGGCCGCCGCTGTGCCAAAGCCGCCGCCACCCTATTCGTCGCTCGCCTATTCATCGGGCCGCCGCTGTGCCAAAGCCGCCGCCACCCTATTCGTCGCTCGCCTATTCATCGGGCCGCCGCTGTGCCAAGCTGCCGCCACTACTATTCGTCGCTCGCCTATTCATCGGGCCGCCGCTGTGCCAAAGCCGCCGCCACCCTATTCGTCGCTCGCCTATTCATAAATAATTCTTCTAGACTTCTCCAAAGACCAAAGGCGTGGATTTTTTAAAGAATTCTTCTAGACTTTTCCAAGGACCAAAGGAGTAGATTTTTAAAGAATTCTTCTAGACTTCTCCAAAGACCAAAGGCGTGGATTTTTCAAAGAAATTTTCTAGACTCCTTCTAGCATCAAAGGCGTGAATTTTTTAAAGAATTCTTCTAGACTTCTCCAAAGACCAAAGGCGTGGATTTTTCAAAGAAATTTTCTAGACTCCTTCTAGCATCAAAGGCGTGGAATTTTTAAAGAATTTTTCTAGACACCGAGAAGGCCAACAGCCGTGGACTTTTTAAAGATCTTTTGTAGACTCATATAAGGCCAAAAGGCGTGGAATTTAAAAAAAAAAGTTCTAGACTATTCCAAGGCCTAAAGGCGTTAATTTTTTAAAGAATATTTCTAGACTCCTCCAAGGCCCAAAGTCGTGTTTTTTAAGAATTTTCTAGACTCCTCCAAAGATCCAAGGGCGTGGATTTTTTAAATAATTTTTCTAGACTTCTCCAAGGTTCAAAGGCGTAAATTTTTTAAGAGTTTTTTGACTCTAAGAAGGCTAACAGGTGTGGATTTTTTAAAGAATATTGCATCCTCTAATGACCCAAAGACGTGGATTTTAAAAAAATCTAGACTCCTCTAATGACCCAAAGACGTGGACTTAAAAAAATCTAGACTCCTCAAATGACCCAAAGACGTGGATTTAAAAAAAATCTAGACTCCTCAAATGACCCAAAGACGTGGATTTAAAAAAATCTAGACTCCTCAAATGACCCAAAGACGTGGATTTAAAAAAAATCTAGAGTTGTCCAAGGTCAAAAGGCGTGGCCCCCCAGACTCGTGGATTTTTATAGATCTACTTCTAAAATCCTCTAGATATGTGGATTTCTTAAAATTTTTTTCTAGACTCCTCTAGACCCCTGAATTCTTTAAATACCTTTTTCTAGACTCCTCTAGACCCTTGGATTTTTTAAAGATTTTTTGAAATATTTTTTCTAGACTCCTTAAGGCCTAAAAGCGTGGATTCTGTAGAGATTTTTTAATATTTTTGCTAGATTCTTAAAAGGTCTAAAAGTGTGGATTTTTTAAGATTTTGAAGGAAATTTTCAAAGAATTGTTTTGGCTTCCTCCATAGCACAAAGGCGTTTATTTTTTTCAAAGATTTCTTAAAGATTTTTTTTGGTCTCCTCCAAGTCCCAAAGGCGTGGATTTTTAGATTTTTCTCTAGACTATTTCAAGACCTCAATGTTGGAACTCATAATGTTTTTTATACTCAACAAGTTTTTCTCAGACGGGGTTTTTATGATTTTTTCTAAGGTGTTTTTTTTTTTTGATTTTTTCTTGGACTTTTCATCTGCGAACTTTAAAACTTTTTTGTACAAAGATTTTTAAAGATTTTTTTGAAGAGTTTAAGGACTGAATTTTGTTTCTAGACCCCTCTATAGCCTATTATTTAGTACTATTTTAGTACTTGTGGTGTACTTTTAGTTCCAATTTAGAAAAAGTAGGTCATGTCTTACTTCTTCGCAGCAGCAGTGACCCAAATGTTAGAATTTAAAATTTTTTCATTCGCATCAACATCAGGCATCTTTTAGTATTTTTGGTCTCTTTTAATTCTAGCTTCCAAAAATAGGACCATAAATCACCATGCACTTCAGATTTAAGAATTCTAACTTTACTCAATAACTAAATGCCATGGCACAGTAATTGCTACCTATTACATCATTTAGTACTATTTTCGTACCCTTCAGTACCTTTACACCAACATGCAATCATATTTTAAATTTCAGAATTTTAGCTTCATAATTTCACTAAACGGAATGGCTTGAAATTTTACACTTTTGGTACCCTTTTAGTTCTCCGAATAACTTCAGCAAAACTAACGCTTTTTCAACTCAACTTCCAGTTCTTCGAAATACAAAAACACTCGTTTAGCATTTCCTTAATTTGATTGCCGAGGAATTTCAAATGATAAGCTTAGACCGGTCATTTGTGTTTCATTCGGTGTTTCGGTTTTTTATTTTGCTCCTCTCTCCCCCTCTCTCCATCTCCCAAAGTTTGTTAAAGGCTCTCACATTAATTAACTTAAAGTGCTGTTTCATGTTGTTGGACAACTATCGCTTTTGACTGTTTGGCAATTATTGCCGAAGGCACAGAAGTTTCGCAGAATGACCATTTTAGGCATGAGCCTGCTGTCCAATTGAGAAGATATTTCATGGCTTGGTTAACAAGAGTAAGAAGAAGCAGAAGCATAAGAAGGCTATTTAAATGAATCTTCAATTGTTGTCCCCCCAAGAACAAGCCGTCCATTCTCATGGTGATGATATGCAACCAGCAAACCCGTTTTCACCAGCAACACATGGCTAGCAAGGAGTGACAATCGCATGGCCAGTGTCTACAATTGGGAGTTGCTTAGCACACGATATGCTAGTTGCAAAGTTTCTTGGAGCCGGACATGCAACTGCATGCAAACTGTCCAGAAGTTTTGTAGCCAAAGGCCAGTCAGTAGCCAATTTTTAGCCATTGCTTAGCAGTAGGAGTTAACAGATGTTGCAACTACTCGAAAAATTGCTTTGACTTTCGATAGTTATCTCACAGCAAGCTGCTTACTTTTGTTTAATCATGTGTGCATGTGTGTGTGTTAAGAGTTTGGCCACATTGTTGCTTGGCTCCAACTGGGTAGCTAGTACGCCCATCAAATTATATCGGAATAAACAAAAGTCAAAGTGATAGTTGCTGCATGTTAAATTGCATTTAATTGGAGTTGGATTTCGCCAACAACCCGAACAATTGGAAAATGAGCCCAAAGGAGGTTTTGGGATTCAAAAAAACAAAAAAAAACGAATAATTAGGAGGTTTATAAGCCAAAATGACGTTTTTCAGAAGGCCAAATGAGCTCAGAGCATGGTGGGATCAGAATGGAAAATAAAATGAGGTATAAAGGACCAAAATCAAGTTTATGGCTTTGAAGGTTTTTGAAAAAATATTCTTTAAAAAATCCATGTTTATTGGTCTTCAGGACCTTGAATAAATATTCTTTAAAAATCCCGCTTAATGGTCCTTGAAAAACTATTCTTTAAAAAATCTAAGTGTATGGTTCGAAGGGTCCTTGAAAAACTATTCTTTAAAAAATCTAAGTGTATGGTTCGAAGGGTCCTTGAAAACTATTCTTTAAAAAATCTAAGTGTATGGTTCGAAGGATCCTTGAAAAACTATTCTTTAAAAAATCTAAGTGTATGGTTCGAAGGGTCCTTGAAAAACTATTCTTTAAAAAATCTAAGTGTATGGTTCGAAGGGTCCTTGAAAAACTATTCTTTAAAAAATCCACGTTTATTGAGATCCTTGAAAAAATATTCTTTAAAAAATCCACGTTTATTGAGATCCTTGAAAAAATATTCTTTAAAAAATCCACGTTTATTGAGATCCTTGAAAAAATATTCTTTAAAAAATCCACGTTTATTGAGATCCTTGAAAAAATATTCTTTAAAAAATCCACGTTTATTGAGATCCTTGAAAAAATATTCTTTAAAAAATCCACGTTTATTGAGATCCTTGAAAAAATATTCTTTAAAAAATCCAAGTTTATTGAGATCTTTGAAAAAATATTCTTTAAAAAATCCACGTTTATTGAGATCCTTGAAAAAATATTCTTTAAAAAATTCACGTTTACTGAGATCCTTGAAAAAATATTCTTTAAAAAATCCACGTTTATTGAGATCCTTGAAAAAATATTCTTTAAAAAATCCACGTTTATTGAGATCCTTGAAAAAATATTCTTTAAAAATCCACGTTTATTGAGATCCTTGAAAAAATATTCTTTAAAAAATCCACGTTTATTGAGATCCTTGAAAAAATATTCTTTAAAAAATCCACGTTTATTGAGATCCTTGAAAAAATATTCCTTAAAAAATCCACGTTTATTGAGATCCTTGAAAAAATATTCTTTAAAAAATCCACGTTTATTGAGATCCTTGAAAAAATATTCTTTAAAAAATCCACGTTTATTGAGATCCTTGAAAAAATATTCTTTAAAAAATCCACGTTTATTGAGATCCTTGAAAAAATATTCTTTAAAAAATCCACGTTTATTGAGATCCTTGAAAAAATATTCTTTAAAAAATCCACGTTTATTGGTCCATGAAAAAATATTCTTTAAAAAATCCACGTTTATTGGTCCATGAAAAATATTCCTTAAAAAATCCACTTTTATTGGTCCATGAAAAATATTCTTTAAAAAATCCACGTTTATTGTTCCTTTGGTCCTTAAAAATATTCTTTAAAAAATCCACGTTTATTGGTCCTTGAAAAATATTCTTCACAAAATCCACGTTTATTGTTCCTTGAAAAATATTCTTTAAAAAATCCACGTTTATTGTTCCTTGAAAAATATTCTTTAAAAAATTCACGTTTATTGAGATCTTTGAAAAAATATTCTTTAAAAAATCCACGTTTATTGAGATCCTTGAAAAAATATTCTTTAAAAAATCCACGTTTATTGAGATCATTTGCAAAAAATATTTTTTAAAAAATCCACGTTTATTGAGATCCTTGAAAAATATTCTTTAAAAAATCCACATTTATTGAGATCCTTGAAAAATATACTTTAAAAAATCCCCATTTATTGGTCCTTGAAAAAATATTCTTTAAAAAATCCACGTTTGTTGAGATCCATGAAAAAATATTTTTTAAAAAATCCACGTTTGTTGAGATCCATGAAAAAATATTTTTTAACAAATCCACGTTTATTGTTCCTTTGGTCCTTGAAAAATATTCTTTAACAAATCCACGTTTATTGCTCTTTGGGTCCTTAAAAATATTCTTTAAAAAATCAACGTTTATTGTTCCTTGAAAAATATTCTTTAAAAAATCCACGTTTATTGCTCTTTGGGTCCTTAAAAAATATTCTTTAAAAAATCCACGTTTATTGCTCTTTGGGTCCTTAAAAAATATTCTTTAAAAAATCCACGTTTATTGCTCTTTGGGTCCTTAAAAAATATTCTTTAAAAAATCCACGTTTATTGCTCTTTGGGTCCTTAAAAAATATTCTTTAAAAAATCCACGTTTATTGCTCTTTGGGTCCTTAAAAAATATTCTTTAAAAAATCCACGTTTATTGCTCTTTGGGTCCTTAAAAAATATTCTTTAAAAAATCCACGTTTATTGCTCTTTGGGTCCTTAAAAAATATTCTTTAAAAAATCCACGTTTATTGCTCTTTGGGTCCTTAAAAAATATTCTTTAAAAAATCCACGTTTATTGCTCTTTGGGTCCTTAAAAATATTCTTTAAAAAATCCACGTTTATTGCTCTTTGGGTCCTTAAAAAATATTCTTTAAAAAATCCACGTTTATTGCTCTTTGGGTCCTTAAAAAATATTCTTTAAAAAATCCACGTTTATTGTTCCTTGAAAAATATTCTTTAAAAAATCCACGTTTATTGTTCCTTGAAAAATATTATTTAAAAAATCCACGTTTATTGTTCCTTGAAAAATATTCTTTAAAAAATCCACGTTTATTGGTCCTTGAAAAATATTCTTTAAAAAATCCACGTTTATTGGTCCTTGAAAAATATTCTTTAAAAAATACACGTTTATTGTTGGTCCTTGAAAAATATTCTTTAAAAAATCCACGTTTATTGTTGGTCCTTGAAAAATATTCTTTAAAAAATCCACGTTTATTGAGATCCTTAAAAAAATATTCTTTAAAAAATCCACGTTTATTGTTGGTCCTTGAAAAATATTCTTTAAAAAATCCACGTTTATTGGTCCTTGAAAAATATTCTTTAAAAAATCCACGTTTATTGAGATCCTTGAAAAAATATTCTTTGAAAAATCCACGTTTATTGAGATCCTTGAAAAAATATTCTTTAAAAAATCCACGTTTATTGAGATCCTTGAAAAAATATTCTTTAAAAAATCCACGTTTATTGAGATCCTTGAAAAAATATTCTTTAAAAAATCCACGTTTATTGAGATCCTTGAAAAAATATTCTTTAAAAAATCCACGTTTATTGAGATCCTTGAAAAAATATTCTTTAAAAAATCTACGATTATTGAGATCCTTGAAAAATATTCTTTAAAAAATCCACGTTTATTGAGATCCTTGAAAAAATATTCTTCAAAAAATCCACGTTTATTAAGATCCTTGGAAAAAATATTCTTTAAAAAATCCACGTTTATTGAGATCCTTGAAAAAATATTCTTCAAAAAATCCACGTTTATTGGAATTTTTGAAAATATATTTTTTTAAAAATCCACGTTTATTGTTGGTCCTTGAAAAATATTCTTTAAAAAATCCACGTTTATTGAGATCCTTAAAAAAATATTCTTTAAAAAATCCACGTTTATTGTTGGTCCTTGAAAAATATTCTTTAAAAAATCCACGTTTATTGGTCCTTGAAAAATATTCTTTAAAAAATCCACGTTTATTGAGATCCTTGAAAAAATATTCTTTGAAAAATCCACGTTTATTGAGATCCTTGAAAAAATATTCTTTAAAAAATCCACGTTTATTGAGATCCTTGAAAAAATATTCTTTAAAAAATCCACGTTTATTGGAATCCTTGAAAAAATATTCTTTAAAAAATCCACATTTATTGAGAACCTTGAAAAAATATTCTTTACAAAATCCACGTTTATTGAGATCCTTGAAAAAATATTCTTTAAAAAATCCACGTTTATTGAGATCCTTGAAAAAATATTCTTTAAAAAATCCATGTTTATTGAGATCCTTGAAAAAATATTCTTTAAAAAATCCACATATATTGTCCCTTTGGTCCTTGTAAAATATTCTTTAAAAAATCCACCTTTATTGTCCCTTTGGTCCTTGAAGAATATTCTTTAAAATATCCAAGTTTATTTGTCCTTAAAAATATCCTCTGATGAACATCCACGCCTTGAATTCTTCAAGTTCCGAATATAGATTTTTTAAATAATCCTTATTTCGGGGTTTAAAGGAAAAAATCCATATCCTTAATATCCTGCAATGTGTGTCATAACAAACAAGAAAAATTAGAACCATACCAAAGGGCAAAAGAATACAAATCTCGATAATATTAACAATGACACAGCCATAACTGGCAAGCAAACAAATGACAACAACAACAACAATAACAACAACATAAAAGAAAAACACCATAAAGCGTAAAAAATCACTCCGAAAGTGTTATGCTAACGACGACGACGACGCTAATGCAACATCACAACAATGGTCATTACATTCAGTTTGTCAGTCAGTCAGTGAATCCGACACTTTGCATCTATGGCAACGCTAACAAGGACATGCCATCCAATCCCCACTTTGCTGCAGCAGCTGCAATCGCCAGATTTGTGACAATGGCGCTGTCCGACAACAATGAATAGCAACAACTGCCAAATGCTTGCCACGACTTGGTAAATGATGACGTCATGCTTGGACTTGGACTCTAAATCGATATGACAGACTTGTGAGAGATGACAAATGTTGTCAGCATTTTGTGATGGATGAACCTAGAAAGCGGCAACAATAGATTCCTATTTTCGGATGATTTTACGGCCGCTGTTGTTGTTCATCTTCATTTTTGCTGTTCAATTAAGTTTCAGGCTAGGGCCTTAAGTTGTTGTTTTAATTTCTCTTTTCTATGGCTTTGTTGTTCTTATCGGAAATCTATGAACGAAGAGGCTCAAGAAGGCTCAAGAAATGGAAAAGTGATTAATTGGAAGATTTTAGGAAATGACTAGAAGTTAACTGGAGGAAGTAAATAACAATCACTTCAACTAAGCGGAACACTTTTTCCATATCAGCTCAGGTTAAAATAAGGAGCTTTTGAACACCAAACCCTATGGTTACCTGAATTTGGAAATTTATATTTAAATAAAATTTTTCCTTTAGGATAGACACCCTTAAATTTCATAGTTGACACTTTCGGATTTAGGATTTTTTCTAAACTCCTCCAGCTTCTTTCACAACTTCGAATTTTTTCCTAATCTACTTTACCCTTGAAAACTACGAAAGAAAGTAAAACAAGGAAATCCATCAAAACAAACTCCATTCTCAAATAAAAACAAACACCTCTCTGCCCTCCTCATTATGTCGCGATGCCACACAATTTCCGCAGCACTTGTTGGGGAGCGTTAGTGCGTACCATAGCCGTTGGTTGCTCCTTTTTTGCTGCAATCATAATGGTTTTTCTTTCCAAGTTAGTTGGAGTTCTGCAGCGCGTTATGTTTACCTATGTTATCTCTCACAATGTATATTGTGTGTATGCGTATATTTGTATGTGGCTGTGCGTGTGTTAGTGCTCATGAGTGTCTATGACCACTTTCTGCGGGCAACAAGCTAAACCCAACAGCTAACACCGTTTATAACCGCATTAACAATGAGTCGAGATAGCTGGATGATTGCAACAAACGAACGTGAGCAACAATGAGGATAGAAGAAAGTGAAGAGAGGGGGAGTGGGAGAGAAAAAAATACGGACTTCATCGCCGGCAAAACATATGCAAATAAACGGTGGGCAGAAAAAAAGGAGACAGGACTTTAGAATATCTTCTGTCTAAAGGAGAGTTCCAGAAGGTCTTTCAAGTTTAGATGAGTTCAAAAGCTCTTCATACATTATCCGAGATTTATGAGCTCTAGAAGCTTCAAACACATTTCATCCATAAAAGAGCTTCAGAAGCTCTTTTTAGCATTAGAAAATCTGCTGGGGACTTTTTGGCTATACAATAGCTTTTGAGAATTTTATTTCTGTCAAAAAAGCTATCGTTGATATTCTAGACACAGGAGACCTTGAAAGAGTTTCCAGTCAGAGAAGAGCTACAGGTTATCCAGCTAAAGAGGAACTGTTCTGAGGATCTTCCATGTATGGAGAACCTTCCAAGTTTTTATATCTGCAGAAATTTTTCAAAAGGAAAAATTCATATAAGAATTTCAGAAGATTCTTTATTTATAATGGAGCTTTGGAGGGACTTTTATGTGTAGAGATGCTTATGGAAGTATCTTATCTTTTGAAGATCGTTGGAGGATCGACTAACAAAATAAGAGCCTCGCAAGGTCGTCCAGACATATGAAAACTGTAAAAGGGTTTCCGGTTATATAAGAGCTTCAGAAAGTGTTATTTTGTATAAAAAAAAACTTCAGAACACCCATAAGTCTTAGAATATAATATGAAGGTCCACTCCCTAAGATGAGCTTCAGAAAGTGTTCTAGCTTTAGAAAAGCTTTAGAAGGTCATTCAGGAATATAAGAATTTCGGAAGGTCTTCTAGCTACGCAAGGGCCATTGAAGCCGTATAGGAACGCGTCCGGACGTCTTCTAGCCATACAAAAGCTTCAAAACGGCCACTATCCATTCAAAAACAATGAATATTCCCTGGTCTGCTGAACAGCTTTAGTAGATCGCCTAGGCATAGAAAATCTCTAAATTCTCTAGTTATAAAAGAGCTTTTAAAACTCTTATTTTTATAGACAAGCTTTGGAAGACCCCTCTAGCCATAGAAAAATTGGGAAATTATTTTTCAACGCAACAGAGCTTCAGAAAGTATTCTGCCAATTGAAGAGCTTCAGAAGGTCCATTCTTCATACAAAAGCTTTAGAAGGCCATTTACCATAAAATAGCTCTTTTAGGGTGATATAGCCATAGATAAACTGCACAGGAACTTCTAGCTATACAAACTATCTGTCATAGAAGAGCTTTGAAAGCTTTTCTTTCTTATATTCATAAAAGCTATTCTCCCCACAAAAGAGATTTAGAATAGTGTCTGTCCATAGGCTATCTTTGAAGGATTTTATATTTACAGAAGAGCTTCAGAAGATTGTATATCCACCGAAGAGCTTTAGAAGGAGTTCACCAATTATTCTAGCTGTATAAGAGCTTTTAATAATCCTATTTCTGTAGAAAGGAAAAAGTTATTCTTTCTATAGGATAGCTTTAGATGGTCTTAGTTAATATGAGATCATAAAAATGTAGTCTGTTCATAGAAGATAATCAGATGGTCTTCTTTACGTCGAAAAGCTACGGAAACACTTCTGAAGCTCCAAAAGGTCTTATTTTCACAATAAAGATTCGGGAGGTCTATAAGTTACAAAAGAGCTTTAGAAGGTATGTTAGCCCCAGAAAAAGACCTTGGAAGGTCTTTTGACTGAAGAAGAGCTTCTTACAAGACTTTCAAAAGTCTTCGGTTTACAAAAGTGCAGTCTGTCTTCAAGAGAGCTTTAGAAGTTCTAATGTCTGCAAAATACCTTTTAAAGCTCTTTGGGGCATCTTTTGCAGACATATGTCTCCACGGACCTATTTTGAAGCTTTAAAAGCTTTACAGAAGAGCTTTTAAATAGATTCTGTCTACCAAAGTACTTCTGTCTACAAAGGAGCTTTAAAGATATTGTTTCTGATTTATTAATTATGTCCTGCTTTTGAAGAAATGCAGGATGACCTCCTGTCAACACAACGTATTCTAGCCATAGAAAGGCCTTAGAAAGTCTTTTGACTGAAGAAGAGTTGATTTCGAAGGTCCTCGCTTTAGAAAAGTTTTAGTTTGTCTTTTTAAAACTTTTTTGAATACAGAAGTCTCCTTGAACTTATTATGAAGCGTTTCTGAAGAAAGAAAGCGGAGCTCTTTCTACAGATGGGAGAACATCTGAAGTCTCCTATACAATGAAGACCTGTGAAAGCTTTCAACTAATGGAAGACGTTCTAAAGTTTTTTTTTAACAGAGACAAGTTCTGTGAAGCTATTCTTAAGACAAAACTCTTATTTTTGGACTGAAGAAACTCTGAAACTCAAAGAAGTCATTTCAATGCTCCTTTGTAGGGAGAAGTACCCAGAAGCTCCTTTTTTTCATGAATTGCCTTCTGAATCTCTTCCATAGGAACCTCTGAAGTTTTTTATTTAAAAAAATGGAGCTATTTTCTGAGCAAAATGTCTGCTAAAGCTAATTTACACAAAGACGAGCATTTGAAGCTCTGAAGACAGAGGAACTGCTGTATCATTTCGGTCGACTGGATGACATTTTAAGTTCTCTTGTAGCGCTTTCAAGACCCCGCCTGTTGAAAGAAAGCCGATACTTATTTGAATTGAAGAGACCGTCGAAAGCTCTTCGGTAGTCGGAATATCTTTCCAAGCTTTTCGAAACACTGCGAAACTCTTTTGTAAAGAAAATATTTTTTTATTTAGCTTCTATTTATTTAAGAGGACTAAATTCTATAGAACACCAGTTTTATATCTATGTACGAAAAAACACCTAAAGATCTGCACTCTATTGAAAGTTTATTCCAATTCTTATGCCAAAAAAGCTTCTTATGAAATTCCACAGGAGAATTATAGAAATTTCTCTCTCTCTCTCTCTCTCTCTCTCTCTCTCTTTTAATAATAATGATATCTTTCTTTCGGTATTTTGAAGATTTTACCGACATTATTCACCGGAATTGTTTCAAATTTCGTGTTTGAAGTTCCTAAGGTGTACTACAGCATGTGACAATGTGCAGGCTTAGGTCTTCGTATAGCCCCTATAAAACAATACCTCCCTATATTCGGTATCTGGATGATTTTAGCTACATCACTCACCGGAATTCCTATGACCATTCATAGAAAGAATTCTTAAAAATAGACCTTTTGTCTACATGAGGTCTGTACTGTCTGTCTAATGTCTATAAAACGTATGTGTAAATTTCAGAAGAACCTACCAAAAAAAAATCTTATGGTTTTTTAAATTTTTCAGAGGACAATTTGCCTTTAGTTGAGAATATTATCTTTATGGGATCGTCTGTATATAAAGATATGTAATAGTTATTCTATTAATTAAGAACCTATGGAAGGCTTTTTCCATATAGAAAATCTGCACTTGGTCTCCCTCTTGTCAATTCCAGTTCGGAAGAGAGCACCCAACCTCTCCCTTCATTATAGGTCCTCTAAAAATGTATATTGATATTTTTTTCACCTGTATCCTAATCCTACCCACTGTCCACAATTTTCCATGTTGCACTCATAAAATGTACACAACCATAAGTACACGGTAAACATTTACCTAAAATGCACAATACACAGAGGTAAACAACAAACATACACCTACACAACCACTTGCGCACACATACAAACACACGCAGCTAAACATCGTCATTTCAAATATTCCTGCATGTATGCACCTCTATTGTAATGTTTATCTACGTAAGGATAATATTGCAATGTCGGAGAAAAGCATGTGCGTAGACTTAGGTGTGTTTGTGTAGGTAAGTGCAGATGTGTGTGTGTCTGTGTTTGTGAAGGCAGGAACGCGAATGTATTTGACACGCTTTTATAACTTATGTAAATTTGTGTCCATGAAGCGATTGTACAGGGTACACAAACACAACGGGAAGAACTGTTCAAATGTAAATATGAATTGCAAATGCACCCTTCTGCGGATTTTAAAGAAACATAACTCTGTAATTGTGGCAGGATTTCAACACGTCAAGAACATCAATAAACAGGGGGGTGTTTAAGCAAAAAAAAAAAAAAAACAAGTAAAAAAGCTGTAAGTTCGGCCGGGCCGAACTTTTAATACCCTCCACCATTTGATGCAAATGTGGCAATTCCCAAAAAAAATAAAATCCGTTAAAAATTCTGTTAAAATCTTAAAAATACCGAATGCTTATACGACGACGTGGACCTGCATAGGAAACTTTTGTCATAAGTTATTACAATATTTAAATGCGAAACTTGAAGAAAAATCTGTTTATAATGTAGCTAAAATCATCAAAATACCGAATATGGGGGGTACCGTTATATGGGGGCTATACGAAGACGTGGACCTGCACAAATAATTTTCTGTTTTAGGCTGTAGTATTCATTACGAACTTCAAATGCCAAATTTGAAACAATCCCGTTAAATAATATCGCTAAAATCATCAAAATACCGAATATCGGGGGGTACCGTTATATGAGGGCTATATGAAGACGTGGACCTACATGGCTCATTTTTTGACTTAGGGTGAAGTATCCATTACGAACTTCAAATACCAAATTTGAAACGATTGCGGTAAACAATGTCGCTAAAATCATCAAAATACCGAATATCGGGGGGTACCGTTATATGGGGGCTATACGAAGACGTGGACCTACATGGCTCATTTTTTGACTTAGGGTGAAGTATCCATTACGAACTTCAAATACCAAATGTGAAACGATTCCGGTAAACAATGTCGCTAAAATCATCAAAATACCGAATATCGGGGGGTACCGTTATATGGGGGCTATACGAAGACGTGGACCTGCACAAATAATTTTCTGTTTTAGGCTGTAGTATTCATTACGAACTTCAAATGCCAAATTTGAAACAATTCCGGTGGATAATGTTGCTAAAATCATCAAAATACCGAATATCGGGGGGTACCGTTATATGAGGGCTATATGAAGACGTGGACCTACATGGCTCATTTTTTGACTTAGGGTGAAGTATCCATTACGAACTTCAAATACCAAATTTGAAACGATTGCGGTAAACAATGTCGCTAAAATCATCAAAATACCGAATATCGGGGGGTACCGTTATATGGGGGCTATACGAAGACGTGGACCTACATGGGACATTTTCTGTTTTATGCAGCAGTATCTATTACGAACTTCAAATACCAAATTTGAAACGATTCCGGTATACAATGTCGCTAAAATCATCAAAATACCGAATATCGGGGGGTACCGTTATATGGGGGCTATATGAAGACGTGGACCTACATGGCTCATTTTTTGACTTAGGGTGAAGTATCCATTACGAAATTCAAATACCAAATGTGAAACGATTGCGGTAAACAATGTCGCTAAAATCATCAAAATACCGAACATCGGGGGGTACCGTTATATGGGGGCTATACGAAGACGTGGACCTGCACAAATAATTTTCTGTTTTAGGCTGTAGTATTCATTACGAACTTCAAATGCCAAATTTGAAACAATTCCGGTGAATAATGTTGCTAAAATCATCAAAATACCGAATATCGGGGGGTACCGTTATATGGGGGCTATATGAAGACGTGGACCTACATGGCTCATTTTTTGACTTAGGGTGAAGTATCCATTACGAACTTCAAATACCAAATGTGAAACGATTGCGGTAAACAATGTCGCTAAAATCATCAAAATACCGAATATCGGGGGGTACCGTTATATGGGGGCTATACGAAGACGTGGACCTACATGGGACATTTTCTGTTTTATGCAGCAGTATCTATTACGAACTTCAAATACCAAATTTGAAACGATTCCGGTATACAATGTCGCTAAAATCATCAAAATACCGAATATCGGGGGGTACCGTTATATGGGGGCTATATGAAGACGTGGACCTACATGGCTCATTTTTTGACTTAGGGTGAAGTATCCATTACGAACTTCAAATACCAAATGTGAAACGATTGCGGTAAACAATGTCGCTAAAATCATCAAAATACCGAATATCGGGGGGTACCGTTATATGGGGGCTATACGAAGACGTGGACCTACATGGGACATTTTCTGTTTTATGCAGCAGTATCTATTACGAACTTCAAATACCAAATTTGAAACGATTCCGGTATACAATGTCGCTAAAATCATCAAAATACCGAATATCGGGGGGTACCGTTATATGGGGGCTATATGAAGACGTGGACCTACATGGCTCATTTTTTGACTTAGGGTGAAGTATCCATTACGAACTTCAAATACCAAATTTGAAATGATTCCGGTAAACAATGTCGCTAAAATCATCAAAATACCGAATATCGGGGGGTACCGTTATATGGGGGCTATATGATAACTTGGACCTACATGGCCCATTTACGAACTTAACCTGCGTACTGGCAAAATAGGCATGTGTGCAAAATTGTAGTCTTCTATCTCAATTTGTTCGAAAGATAGCGTGATTACAACAGACAGACAGACGGACAGACAAACAGACAGACAGTCGGACATGGCTAAATCGTCATAGAATTTTACGCTGATTAAGAATATATATACTTTGTTGGGTCTGGCATGAGTATTTCGAGGAGTTACAAACAGAATGACAAAATTAATATACCCTCCATAGTATGGTGGAGGGTATAAAAAAATAGTTGCACATCAAATAATAAGTTTTAAATATTCCTATTTTAAATAGAATAAATTAAAATATTTTTAATGTTTAAAGTAAAATATCAAAATATTATTTTTAATAAAAAAAAAATTAGAGAATATTTTCATTTTTTTCCATTTAATTCCTGAGGCAATTTTTTTACCAAAAAAATTTGTTAAATTTAAGGACCATTACCTTAATAGCCCCCACCAAAAAAATGTGCGTAAATTCAAGAGAAATCTCCTGCTGCGGTTTTGCTGTTGTTTCTCAAAAGAATGCCTGTGATTTAACATCTATTAAGTCATGTGTATAAAATATGCTCGCATATGCCGCACACATTTATCATTCACTTCGAAATCCAAAGAATAAATGCCAAGGAGTGTCTTTGCTCCTGTTTGAAATTCCTTTATGGCAATGTAAGACTTTTGTTTTGGCATTTGTTGTCTTGTGGCGAATGAAAAAAATAAAAAACACCTGACAGTTATAGACGTAATAATTTAAGATTTGTGAGGCGAATTGTTTCGTATATTATGCCTGGTGGTTGGAAGAAGGATAAAGGTATATTTTCAAGCAGACAAACTGCAGAAAAAAACGTTAACGGATTTCAAAAAAAAAAAAAAAAAAAAAAAACAAGTTGTGGGAAATTTAACAAAGATATATTAATGTGTTCAATATTATGTTTTATGGTGTATGAGATATAGCAAAAATTTATGAAAAAAAAAAAAACGTTAGCAAAAAGTCCACTTTAAAATTTAAGATTTGTTTCAACAGTTCATGTTACGACTTTTAGCACTCAAATTGCACGATTTTTAATTCGAAACTTCACAGATCGTTCCCAATTTTCAGATTTCCAGAACAATCTGTTCACCGAATACCAAGTTGTGGCAAATATAGCACCATCTGTTCCTTTTCGTACAAATATGCAATTCCAAACCACTGCCAAATTTCAAGCATGGATACCATCAGTAATCTAAATACCTAATTTCGAAAACACCTCCATATCTCAATTCCAGATACCAACAAAGATTTCAAAATCAAATTTGAGAATTCCAGCCCTATCTTTTTACCAATACCTAATTTAGCACCATTTAGTACACATTTCCCAGACAATCTATATATTTTCCATCTATAATCTAAATATCAAATTTCAGAATTGCTTCTCTATCCCTACACCGAATAAAAAATATAGTACCATTGGGTCCTTTTCGTACCATTGTAGTACACGTTTCAGAAACCACCTCCATATTTATAGGCTACACATGAAAAACGATCCTAATACCAATTTTCATATTTCAAGCACTACCTGTTCACCCAGTTTCAAACTGTACCAAATATAGTAATATTTAGTACATTTCGTGCACTAGTAGTACGCATTTCCAAAACCTAATCCATATATCGACTTCATATACCAACAGAGTCCTCAGTATCAAATTTGAGGATTAAAGCCCTATCCATTTACCCAATACCAAATATCGTACCATGTAGAACTTTCGTACAATCACACATTTCCAAAGCCACCTTCATATCTCAATTCCACTTACCAAATGAGACCTCATTATCAAAGTTGAGAATTCCAGGCATATCCCTTCACTCAATACCAAATTTAGTACCATTTAGAACTTTTCGTACAAATATCGGACGCATTTAAAACCATCGCAACCTCAGATATCAACAGTAACTTAAATATCAAATTTCAGAATTTTATCTCTATACCTGCACCCAATACGAAATATAGTACCATTAAGAACTGTTCGTACAATTTTCGTACATAGTTTCGAAATCACCACCATATGCCCAGACTGTAAATGAACAGCGACCCTAATACCAATTTTCATATTTTAAGCATTATATGACAAATTGTACCAAATATTGTACCATTTAGTACTTTTTGTACAATTGTACATATTTTCAAAATCATCTTCATATCTCATTCCCAAATATCAAATTTGAGGTTTCCAGCTCTATTACTTCACACAGGACCAAATTAAGTACCATCTGGTACTTTTCGTATAATTAAAGTACACATTCCCAAAACCACCTTAATATGTCCAGGCTAAACATGGACAGCGACTCTTACACCAAATTTCAGAATTTCAAGCACCTAGTACCAAATATGATACTATTTAGTACTTTTCGTGCTCTTGTAGTACACATTTTCAAAACCACCTCTTTATCACAAAACCTACCACCATCCGGGAGCCCAATACAAAATTTCAAAATTCCAGCTTCATCAGTTCACCCTAAACCAAACTATTCCCAATTTAGTACCAATTGGTACGGTCTAATACCAAATTGTACAATTTTAATTTTTTTGTAACATTTTAGAACTTTCCGTATCCTGAAAGTTCGAATTTCCATAAACACATTGGCACATCTATCCTGCACTCCATCGGTGACTATCATCCCAAGTTTCCGAATTCTAGCTCATTCTTTTTTAAAGAATTAAATTATTAGTAAAATTTTTAGTACCTTTCCTACCCTTTTAGTTCGAATATCCAAAAACAAATAAAAAACAAATTTCAGAATTCAATTTCAATAAAAACCCATTAAAGAAAATCTTAAAGTCGGGCGGGGCCGACTTTATGATACCCTACACCACTTTGCCAATTTAGTAGAGCTCCGCATAAAAATTAAAAGTTTTTATGGAAGAATTCAATCATACACCCTATGATTATAATTATAATTTCATGCAAGAGTGACAAGGATTAATTAATTAATTAATTCGAACAAGGGGTTGATTTGCAAATAAAGGTAATTTTATTATTAATTTTATGCAAGTCTTAATGGTTTTTTGCAGAGAAATATAGAGAAATGATGGTGCTATGGTACGTACACGGTTGCCCATATTCGACGGACCCATGTTTTTTTTTTAAAAAATCAAAGAAAACCAGTAAAGAAAGTCCTAAAGTCGATCGGGGCCGATTTTATGATACCCTACACCACTTTGCTAATAATAATTAAAAGTTTTTATGGGAGAATTCAATCATACACGCTATGATTATAATTATAATTTAAAATTCAAAGGACTAAATATGCCGAAGCATTTGTATCTTTTAAATTCGGACTTGTATTGCCCATTTGGTGCGAAATTAATTTGAAATCGGATAAAAATATATATGGGAACTATATCCAAATCTGAACCGATCTCGATAAAATTTGGCAAAGATATTTCTGAGCTGTATTTGATATATTTCCCTGAATATCGTTGTTACCGAGTGCATATTACGGCTGTGGGTAACAAATACAATAAATCGGATGAACGATATATATGGGAGCTATAACTATATCTGAACCGATCTTCACCAAATTTGGCATACTAACTTCTAGTATGGTCGTATGTGCCAAATTCCATCCCATGTGGACAAATATTAGACATTTGGTGCACAATATAAGGTAAATCGGACGAAGTTATATATGGGAGCTACATCCAAATCTGAACCGATCTCGATAAAATTTGGTACATGTATTTCTGGGCTGTATTTGATATATTTCCCCAAATATTGTTGTTACAGAGTACATATTACGGCTGCGAAGGACAAAAATAACAAATCGGATGAACAATATATATGGGAGCTATAGCTATACCTGAACCGATTTCGATCAAATTTGGCATACTTATTTTCAGGCCTAATTTGGTTGTATGTGCAAAATTTCATACTATTCGGGCTGATATTACACGCTTGGTGCACAATAAAAAGCAAATCGGACGAAGATATATATGGGAGCTATATCTAAATTTTAACCGATTATCTCCAATTTCAATAGGGTTCGTCCTTGGGCCAAACAAATGATTTGTGCAAAATTTCATCTGGATAGGGCAATAATTGCGAACTGTACTTTGTTTACAAAAATACATGGACAGACGGGTGGACGGACATGCATAAATCGACTCAGAATGTGATTCTATGCAGATCATCAAAAGGAACTATGGGTCCATCTCGACAAAGACACAATACCCTGACCACCTTGTGGTGTAGGGTATAAATATTAAATATTCAGTACATTTTAGTACTTAGTTCATATTTATAAACCAGTAAAGAAAGTCTTAAAGTCGGGCGGGGCCGACTTTATGATACCCTACACCATTTTGCTAATTAAGTAGAGCTCCACATAACAATTAAAAGTTTTTATGGGAGAATTCAATCATACACGCCATGATTATAATTATAATTATAATTTAAAGTTCAAAAGACTAAATATGCCGAAGAAATTGTATCTTTTAAATTCGGAATTGGATAAAGATATATATGGGAGCTATATCCAAATCTGAACCGATCTCGATAAAATTTGGCAAAGATATTTCTGAGCTGTATTTGATACATTTCCCTGAATATCGTTGTTACTGAGTGCATATTACGGTGGTGGGTAACAAATATAACAAATCGGATGAATAATATATATGGAAGCTATAGCTATATCTGAACCGATCTTCACCAAATTTGACATACTAGCTTCTAGACTCAATTCGGTCGTAAGTGCCAAATTCCATGCCATTTGGACAAATATTAGACGTTTGGTGCACAATAAAAGGTAAATCGGACGAAGTTATATATGGGAGCTATATCCAAATCTGAACCGATCTCGATAAAATTTAGCAAATGTATTTCTGAGCTGCATTTGATATATTTTCCCAAATATTGTTGTTGCATAGTGCATATTACGGCGGCGGTGGACAAAAATAACAAATCGGATGAACAATATATATGGGAGCTATAGCTATATCTGAACCGATTTCGATCAAATTTGGCATACTTATTTTCAGGTCCAATCTGATCGTACGTGCAAAATTCCATACTATTCGGACTGATATTACACGTTTGGTGCACAATAAAAGGCAAATCGGACGAAGATATATATGGGAGCTATATCTAATTTTTTACCGATTATCTCCAATTTCAATAGGGTTCGTCCTTGGGCCAAACAAAAGATCTTTGCAAAATTTCATCTGGATCGGGCAATAAATGCGACCTGTACTTTGTTTACAAAAATACATGGACAGACGGACGGACGGACAGACGGACGGACGGACGGACAGACGGACGGACGGACGGACAGACGGACGGACGGACATGCATAAATCGACTCAGAATGTGATTCTATGCAGATCATCAAAAGGAACTATGGGTCTATCTCGTTTCCTTTTGCCTGTTACAAACAAATGCACAAAGACATAATACCCTGACCACCTTGTGGTGTAGGGTATAAAATGCAGCCTTATCACACACCTACGCATCAATACTGACCCTCGTGCAAAATTTCAAGATTCTAGCTACCGCCGTATCGTCTGGTCGTTAATTATTCGTCCGTCGGTCAGTTATTTCACTATTCTTTATATAGATTATTTACTTATTTATTTAATTAATTTTTTTTTTTTTTTTTTTTTTGAAAAGAGCTATAATTTCCTCTCTACTTCAGTTAGTAATCATGGCTTTTTTCAGTAATGCAAAGACGAAAGATGTGACCCCTATAACCCCTACCCAAATTATGGCTAACTTCTACCCCTCCTCCTTGCATATTTGTTTACTTTTGAAAATCTTCATTAATTAACCTTGGCTCCGGGCTTTTAATTCCCAGCACACACTCACACAATACTTTCCCCTAGTTTGTTTTTTTATTAATTAAACATTTGGAGTAGTGTGGCAAAACCCCACATTGCCCCTCCTTCAGAAAATGTGACAAATTACAGGCCATGCCAAGCCATCTTTACAGGAAATCCACGCCCAAAGATGCAGCAGCAGCAGCAGTAGTGTCATCACAAAAGAAACGTGACACCCGTTTTGAAGTTTTCCATCAACATCTACGCTATGTTTATCAGTGTGTGGGTGTGTGAGTGAAGAACCATGTATGTGTGCATGCATGTGTACTTATCCTCTCTTTTATTAACGCCACTGCGCTGCTGATGATGATGCACTCAAAGCAATGAAGTTTTACTCACGTAATCAAGTGCCTGCAGCTCAAACATGTTTGCTCTATAATTTGGAGTGCACAAAAAAAACCGAACACACACACACTCACAAAGAATTCGGAACTTGGAAAAAGACATCTTTATGTCCTTTTTCCTGTTTGTGTCATCACACACACACACACACGGACACACACACACATAATAACGATGATGATGGCGTTGCTGATGATCTGAGGGCATATTTAATTAGGTCCTTTTTTGTCGATCTCTCGGAATGCTAGATGAAATGTATGTTATTGTGATAGGGGCCAGTTGGTTAGTTAGCGGAGATGTTTAAACAAAGATGAAGAAAATTTAAGTTTATTTAGTGATTAGTTTAAGTTTTATTGAAAAACACAATCAAAGCATTTATATCTTTGATTTTATATATTTGAATTGCAGTATTGGAGTTAGTTTGGTAATGTATTTCTGTAGTAGGGGCTGATACATTATGGTAACACTTATACGCCATGAAGACCAAGTGGAGAAAATGTAATATTTTACATATAGAGAGCATTTATATTCTAGAGGGAGAGAAGGGCTAAGAATAAAAACGTATTCTTCAATTTTTTTAAGAAAGAACAAAAAAGTTAAATCTTTTAGATGGACACACGTGGCTTTTTAAAAATTTATGTTTTTAGAAGTAAGTGGACAAATATAGATTTCCTTAAAATATTTAATTATAAAGTCTAATAAGCTATATTTAGACCTGTGAAAGCCAGACGAACTGAAAGCGATAAAATCTCTCCGAACGTGCTGAAGAGCCAGGTAGTTTCTGTAGATTAATTGTAAGAACCACCGAACACAAGGCCCAGAGAATCTTTATATACTAGAGAGAGGGCAAAAGAGCTCCTCCATATAGATAAGCTGCCTTCTAGGCCTTGTTTGGCCCAAGGACGAATCCTATTGAAATTGGTGAGAATTGGTTCAAATATAGATACAGCTCCCATATATATCTTCAACCGATTTCGAGTTAATTGTGCACCAAATGACCAATGTCGTTCTAAATGACCTGAACTTTGGCACAGCCGACAGAATTCTGACTAAAAGCAAGTGAATAAATTTTGGTGAAATATATATATGATATAAATATCAGATACATTTTTAGCTCCCTTATATATGTTTTATCCGATTTAGTCTTTAAGTCCCTCACATTCGTAATATAAAATCCACAACAATAATATTTGGTACCAGATATCTGGTGGAGCTCGGAAATACCTTTGCCAAATTTTATCGAGATCGGCTTGGACTTGGTTATAACTCCCATATACATCATTAATCCGATTTCAGGTTTATTATGCAAATAATGGCTAATATCAGCCTAAATGGGGAGAATTTCGGAACGTACGTTTCCATTTGGTGTAAATTGGCTCCGATATATATATATATATTTTTTTTAAATAAACCTTAATAAATCTTATGTTACGGTAGCACTACTAAATATGCATAGTGGTGTAAGGTATCATATAGTCGGCCCCGCCCGACGTTTGACTTTTCCTTAGTGGTTTTATATATGTAATATGTTTATGTATCAGGAGATACACGATCTGGTAAAACCACATGGAGTCATTCTCTCTCCCTCCCTCGCTCTCTCTATCCCTCGCTCTCTCTATCCCTCGCTCTCTCTCTCCCTCTCTGTAGACTAGTTGCTAAAGGGAAAGTGAGTCGTTCTCTTTAGACTGTTGAAGGGACAGAGAATCTCGTATAGCATGAAAGCTGAGAATGGGGAAGTCAATATATAGACTATCTGAAGTGTTAAAGAGTCGTCATAGACGTTCTGAAGGGTCAGAGAATCTCTCCCCATAAACGAGAAAAATAGAGAGAGAGAGAGAGAGAGTTTATCTATATAGATGAACGAAAGCGCCCTTAAATCTAACTTAAGAGGATCGGGGCATTTTTATTCATAAACGAAATGTTCTTGCATCAGCATATATGCAATCTGGTAAAGAGTCGTGAAGTCGCTCTCTCTTTAGGCTAGCTGAGAGCGACATGAGCTGAGAGCGACATGATAATGATGAGAACATGGTAATCAATTTATGAACTAATTGAAGCATCTGAGAGTCTCTCTCTCGTCTAGTTGTAGCAGATATGAAGAAGGCTCCTGTATATATCTACTGAAGGACTAGAATCCTCGAATATTCAGGCTCCTGTATATATCTACTGAAGGACTAGAGTCCTCGAATATTCATGAGCTGTTGTTGGGACTACGAAACCTTTCTACATTTGAGTTACAAAAGGACAACAAGCTGATTTATACCCCAACAGATAAAGAGTTATTGTTAAGAAAAATAAACCACAATTCTTGGTTCCATATTATTTAAAAAAAAAACTAGAAAATCTTGTTTTCTTGAAAAAAAAATCTTCAAAAGTCCACAGATTTTTGCCAAGAAAACAGAAAGATTACTAAATCAAATTTTCAATTTTGGAACAGGAAAATTTCGAAAAGAATATTCTTAGCAATTATTTTTATAAATTCGCTTTATAAAAATATTTTTTTCTTTGTATTTTTATAATCTACGTTCTATTCATAGCAGGCTTTTTCATAAATAATATTTCAAAACATCACAGTTCTTGGCCCAATGAAGTTGGTTTTTTGGCCTTTATATCGTGTCTTTATTAAAAAAAATATTTTTAGCTAAAAAAAATCTTGAAACTCCTAGGATCTTGAAATTCCAGGTGGGGAGGTATTTGAACTTTCTGAGGGTTCCCAAAAAACGCTAAATTTCCTAGCAAATTTGCAAAGATTCTTCTTAAAACTATGATTTTCTGGTATGAAGTCGTTGAAAAGAATCGTGTAAAAATATGATTTTTGAAAATTAAGTCTATAAAAATTATCACTGGAAATCCACAATTTCTGAAAGTTGTTGTTGTTTTCATTCCATGGAATAAATATTGAAAAATCTACGATTTCTTGGATGTCCTTGTTTTTTTTTTAATTCCGTGATTGTTTGGAATGATGTCGAAAGTTCAAAATATTTCGGTGAATATTGTACCCAAAATCGTCAAAATACGGAATATAGGGAGGTACTGATGTATGGGGCCTACACGAAGACTTGGACCTGCATAGGTCATAGACTGAACGAACTCTATATACGAAATTTGAAACATCTCCGGTGAATAATGTCGCTAAAATCATCGAAATACCAAATATCGGAGGTGCCGTTGTATGTGGGCTATACGATATTGTGGACCTATATAGAAATTTCTCTTCCAGGGAGTAAAGTGCTTAGAAAGAACTTCTTGTATGGATTTTTGGACAATTCCATTAAAAAAGTAGTTAAGAACATCAAAATACCAAATATAGGGAGGTACCGTTATATGGGGGATACGAGATATAGTATATATATTCTTTCAGGGGGTAAAATACTCAGAAGGAACTTCTTTTGTGGATTTTCACAAAATTTTATTTAAAAATTTGGCTACTATCACCAAAATACCGAAATTGGGGGGGGACCGTTATATGGGGGCTATACGATGTCGTGAACCGATAAAGCCTTTCTTCGGACTTGGATTGCCTGCAGATAAAAGACTGATGTATGCAAAATTTTAGCTTCCTATCTTTACTCGTTATGACTCTAGAGTGATAAAAGCAGACGGACGGACATTTAGCCCTGTCTTAGAATTTTACGCTGATCAAGAATATATATTCTTTGTTGGGTCTGGAATTATTATTTCCACGAGTTACAAACGGAAAGACGAACTTAATATACTCTCTATACTATGGTATGGTGGAGGGTATAAATATGTTGACAGAGCCTTATAATAACGTGCGTAATTTCTGTTCGTAAAAATTTATTAACCACATTCTGAGTACGCACCTTGATGAAAAAATGGAAACCAGCAAGCCACTTGAGTTTCCTTTTTTGGTCTTCTATCATGCCATGGTGTCAGAATATTTTCATGTTGCCTGGTGTAATTTTAGTTAAAATGTGGATAGTTTCATACATACTCCCATGGCCCTCCATTATGTCTCTCCATTCCCAATCTCCCGATTTTTGTACAACCCAAGTATTTGCCAGCATCAACAGCGACCAGACCAATTTTAACTTCAAACGATCTTCCTGTCTGCTCTACCGAATTTCTCCTTACAAATCTGCGAATTTGCTGCCATATTGTTTATAATTAAACATAACTTTCGCAAAACTTCTGTTAAGAGTGTAAACAGCTTTTGAGCTTTAGCTAAAACTAACAAAGGCACCCGACTCAAAAGAACAACACATAACTATGGAAGATGCTACATCAAGTTCTTGGAACTAAAATAAATTTGAAAATCAGACAAAGTTTACATAGGTTCATTCCTGGCATATGGCTGCTGCTAAGGAATTTCAAAAACAAAAATGACAAATTTTCTTAAATTTCCAGGAACAGAACAGAAAATATTGAGATAAGTACTGCCATGGAAATTTCCCTCTAAATGTTCACCTACCTTAAGGTTAACAAATCATTATTTTTCCCCCCGAAGATAGACTGTTAATTGACAGAATATTCTTATCGGCATGGCTTGCATTGAATTATCTCTGGTGGTTGGAAATAAACTCCGCACAGATCTGCTACAAAATAAATCTATTTTAATCTCTCTGTTTCGCAAGAAGAAAAACACACCAACCAACAGTTTCCTCGTAAATCTGTAACGCAACTCAGGAGGGAAGTAAATTTTCCAAATCTGTGTTGTGACGTTACGGCATACCCACGTGTTGGTGAATAATGCCGGATATCGTTGGTAATTTTTCTTACTTAAAAATCTTGGTAAATAGATGTTGTGAAAAATGTTTCAAGACTTTGATTTTGTCAGCCAAATTAAACAACATATTCCGAGGCATACACCCACACATCTGTTATACAATATATGTTTATATTGCTGATATACACTCATACATACATAGATTTCATGTGAACCATCATCGTCATCATCATCACCATCTTTTTCGTCTTTTGAAGACGTTACGATATGAAGAACCAAAAACAAAAAAAAAAAGACAGCCAAAGTACTAAATTTCATATCCTTGACACAAATCAGTGGTAATGTAATTTTGTTGATTTTTAGCAGCGGTACAGTGGAGGTGAAAAGTGAGGACAAAGTTGAGAAATTTAATTTTTGAAGAGAAATCTCTCCAGAACGATTTTTTTTCTATAGAAAAAATCACAAAAAGGCTCCTCAGGCAGCTGAGGAAATTTTTTTCCTCATAAAAAAATCTCAGGCAGCTGAGGAAATTTTTTTCTATAGAAAAAAGTCTCCTCAGGCAGCTGAGGAAATTTTTTCCTATTGAAAAAAGTCTCCTCAGGCAGCTGAGGAAATTTTTTTCTATAGAAAAAAGTCTCCTCAGACCGCTGGAGAAATTTTTTTCTATAGAAAAACAAGTCTCCTCAGGCAGCTGAGGAAATTTTTTTCTATGGAAAAAAAGTCTCCTCAGGCAGCTGAGGAAATTTTTTTCTATAGAAAAAAAGTCTCCTCAGGCAGCTGAGGAAATTTTTTCTATAGAAAAAAAGTCTGCTCAGGCAGCTGAGGAAATTTTTTCTATAGAGAAACAAGTCTCCTCAGGAACCTGAGGAAATTTTTTTCTATGGAAAAAAGTCTCCTCAGGCAGCTGAGGAAATTTTTTTCTATGGAAAAAAGTCTCCTCAGGCAGCTGAGGAAATTTTTTTCTATGGAAAAAAGTCTCCTCAGGCAGCTGAGGAAATTTTTTTCCATGGAAAAAAGTCTCCTCAGGGCGCTGAGGAAATTTTTTTCTATAGAAAAACAAGTCTCCTCAGGCAGCTGAGGAATTTTTTTCTATAGAAAATCTGTGGAAATCTTTTTTTCTATAGAAAAAAAGTCTCCTCAGGCCGCTGAGGAAATCTGTTTTTCTATAGAAAAAAAGTCTCCTCAGGCCGCTGAGGAAATCTTTTTTTCTATAGAAAAAAAGTCTCCTCAGGCTGAGGAAATTTTTTTCTATAGAAAAAAGTCTCCTCAGGCAGCTGAGGAAATTTTTTTCTATAGAAAAAAGTCTCCTCAGGCAGCTGAGGAAATTTTTTTCTATAGAAAAAAGTCTCCTCAGGCAGCTGAGGAAATTTTTTTCCTGTAGAAAAAAGTCTCCTCAGGCAGCTGAGGAAATTTTTTCCTAGAGAAAAAAAGTCTCCTCAGGCAGCTGAGGAAATTTTTTCCTATAGAAAAAAGTCTCCTCAGGCAGCTGAGGAAATTTTTTCCTATAGAAAAAAGTCTCCACAGGCAGCTGAGGAAATTTTTTCCTATAGAAAAAAGTCTCCTCAGGCAGCTGAGGAAATTTTTTCCTATAGAAAAAAGTCTCCTCAGTAACCTGAGGAAATTTTTTTCTATAGAAAAAAAGTCTCCTCAGTAACCTGAGGAAATTTTTTTCTATAGAAAAAAAGTCTCCTCAGACCGCTGAGGAAATTTTTTTCTATAGAAAAAAGTCTCCTCAGGCGGCTGAGGAAATTTTTTTCTATAGATAAAAGTCTCCTCAGACGGCTGAGGAAATTTTTTTCTGTAGAAAAAGGGTTCCTCAGGCAGCTGAGGAAATTTTTTCCTATAGAAAAAAGTCTCCTCAGGCAGCTGAGGAAATTTTTTCCTATAGAAAAAAGTCTCCTCAGGCAGCTGAGGAAATTTTTTCCTATAGAAAAAAGTCTCCTCAGACAGCTGAGGAAATTTTTTCCTATAGAAAAAAGTCTCCTCAGGCAGCTGAGGAAATTTTTCCCAATAGAAAAAAGTCTCCTCAGGCAACTGAGGAAATTTTTTTCTATAGAAAAAAAGTCTCCTCAGGCAGCTGAGGAAATTTTTTCCTATAGAAAAAAAGTCTCCTCAGGCAGCTGAGGAAATTTTTTCCTATAGAAAAAAAGTCTCCTCAGGCAGCTAAGGAAATTTTTTCCTATAGAAAAAAAGTCTCCTCAGGCAGCTGAGGAAATTTTTTCCTATAGAAAAAAAGTCTCCTGAGGCAGCTGAGGAAATTTTTTCCTATAGAAAAAAAGTCTCCTTAGGCAGCTGGGGAAATTTTTTTTCTATAGAAAAAAATCTCCTCAGGCAGCTGTGGAAATTTTTTTTCTATAGAAAAAAGTCTCTTCAGGAACCTGAGGATTTTTTTTTATAAAAAAGAACCTGAGAAATCTTGTGTCCTCCACTGTTCATTACCGTTCGTTGTCTATTTTTTCATAAGAACATATTACTCCCCCCTTCCCCTGCGTACAGACAAAAACCTACGCACACACCCACACCCACCCACTTGCACGATATTTACTCTATGCTACCTAGCTTTTATGCCTTGTATCAAAAAGTAAAAGTGGATTTTAAACATTTGAGAACAACACTCTGGAGGCTGTTGACGTGTTACTTTACCAGATATTAAATAAAATGCCACCGAACAGGTGAAAGGGGCGGCGGGGAGGTGGAAGGAGGGCTGGATGGATGGATGGAGTCGTGTAACTTAAGACATTCACACCAACGATGAGGTAAATATCTAAACACTCGTGCAAAATTAAGCCAAATGAATGTCATAAGACTTGTTTAAGTTGGTTGTTGTTGTCGATGTTGCTGTTGTTACTGTTTGCTCTACTTAAGTTTATTTTGTTGTTGTTGTTGTTGTTGATGTTGTTCTGTCTCTTCTTCATTTTTTACTTATTCTTCATTTTCGCCTCCACTCATTGTCGTTGTGGTGTTGTAACGAACTACAAGGTATATGGATCACTAAATCCTTGGTTGGATTTCTTCTCAATATGCTTGCAGGAGGATAGATGCTGTTGGTATGTGAGTGTGTGTGTGTGTGTATGTGTGTGAGTGTGTTGGAAAGGTGTGTGCGAGTTGCATCACAAGATGCTGCCATTTCGTTTGTTTGTCTTGCGAAAGTATGTCGCCGTAAATTTCGTTGCTGATATTTTTTTTTATTTTGCGCCAGACAAATTGAGGTTAACTTAATGCGATATTCTGCCGTTACATTGGTGTTGTTTGTGTCAAGTGTAAACGATACGGCGGGGTAAATTAAAAAAAAAAAACCCAAGTTCAGTTTTCGCTTGGCATGGATTTTCTCTTCGTTCGTAATCAGATAAATGAAATGTACAATGAAATGATTTGTTGGTATTGTGGATGGGGTGGAGGAGGTAAGATGGTGCTAAGTGCGGCACGGCAAGTAAATGAGATAATTTATTACTTGACGGAGGATTCGTCTTCTTTGGGTTTTTTGGTTCACGGTCCGTTTGCAGTGCTTAATTGCTTGCGCCTAAAAACTATCTTAATTGTGTGTTAGTGAAAATGGGAAAAAGTAGAAATGAAGATGTTGTGGAAAAGTGGGACAAGTTTAAATTTGTATTTTTCCTACGGAACTAAGAAGACTCTCTCAAACTCTACTATAGACATATCCTGAAGGACTTCTATTATAGACAAATCTTCAATTATCCTGATTATTAAAAAAAATATTTTAAATTAAAAATCAGTTAAAAAAGGTCAAAATGTGGGCGAGGACGACTATATGGTACCATACACCATCATGCATATTTAGTAGAGCTACCAGTAAAAAATAAACGCTTTGTTGGGAATTTTTGTGAAGTAGACCATACTAATAACTAATATATATACAGGGTGAGATGAAACAAGTAAAAAAACATTAAGTTCGGCCGGGCCAAACTTTTAATACCCTCCACCTTAGGGTAAAAGAAACATTAGAAGAAATGTGGCAAAAACCATTAAAAGTGCCGAATATCGGGAGGTACCGTTATATGGGGGCTACACCAAAACGTGGACCTATAATTACAATGTTTCGCCACCGGAGCTGGAACCCATTATGACCCACAAATACCAATTTTTAGACAAATCAGTGAAAAAATGTGGCAAAAACCATCAAAATACCGAATATCGGGAGGTACCGTTATATGGGGGCTATGTCAAATCATGGACCCATGCATGCAATGTTTCGCCACCGAAGCTGGAACCAATTATGACCAACAAATACCAATTTTCGAACAAATCCCTGAAAAAATGTGGCAAAAATAATCAAATTACCGAATATCGGGAGGTACCGTTATATGGGGGCTATACCAAAACGTGGACCTATAATTACAATGTTTCGCCACCGGAGCTGGAACCCATTATGACCAACAAATACCGATTTTCAGACAAATCCGTGAAAAAATGTGGTAAAAAAACTAAAATACTAAATATCGGGAGGTACCTTTATATGGGGGCTATACCAAATTATGGACCTATACATGCAATATTTTGCCACACGCTCAGGGACCCGCTATGACCTACAAATACTAATTTTAAGACAAATCCGTGAAAAAATGTGGCATAAATCATCAAAATACCGAATATCGGGAGGTACCGTTATATGGGGACTATACCAAATTATGGACCCATACATGCAATGTTCCGCCACCGGAGCTGGAAACCATTATGACCCACAAATACAAATTTTTAGACAAATCGGTGAAAAAATGTGGTAAAAAAAACTAAAATACTAAATATCGGGAGGTACCTTTATATGGGGGCTATACCACAACGTGGACCTATACATGCAATGTTTTGCCACACGCTCAGGGAGCCGCTATGACCTACAAATACCAATTTTAAGACAAATCCGTGAAAAAATGTGGCATAAATCATCAAAATACCGAATATCGGGAGGTACCGTTATATGGGGACTATACCAGAACGTGGACCGATATATCTCATTTTCAATACCAACCATCCTAGACACAATGCAAATAGCTCTGCTAAATTTTGGAGCTCTACGTCAAATAATGTGGGCTGTATCGTGATTTCAACAGACAGACAGACGGACAGACAGACAGACAGACAGACGGACGGACAGACAGACGGACATCGTTAAATCGACTTAGAATTTTATGCTGATTATGAATATATATACTTTATGGGGTCTAAAACGAATATTTAGGGATGTTACAAACGGAATGACAAAGTTAATATACCCTCCTTTCCAAGGTGGAGGGTATAAAAATTTCAGACTGTCGTCATTTCAAAGCCACTTGTTCGACAGCTGTTAAAATTATTCCAGTGACAGTTCATTACATTTTTTTCCAGAAAAAAAGTTATTCGTGATGGAATTCAAGCGTGATATTGTGATTTCTTTATATTTGGCTGGAAAACCACAAGTGGCTATAGTTAGAGCTCGCCGCATTTAAATGTGAATAAACCTTTTGTGTCTCGTAGCATCTCTTGTTACCGTGATACTGATATACTTTACCATCAAGTCTAGGACTGTTTTGAACTGCAGGGAAGCCTAGGAAAACACTAGGTTGTCCCTCAAGCTCTGTTGGGTTCCTGGCCATTATAACATCCCAGGTAACGAGACTGCAGACGAATTGGCCAGGCTACGGTCCGAATCAACTACAATTGAAGTAGACAATTCGGTTAAACTAACACTGTGCCATTTCCTACAGGTCTTTCACAGACATTACTCTGAGAGAATCCAACAAAAATGGCTGGACGAAATGGGATGCACCATCTCCAAAAGAATCTTGCCTCTCACACTCTCAGAAAAGAGAACAAGGTCGCTGATATCATTGTCAAAACCTGATTTAAAACTTGTGGTGGGTATCATCACAGGTCATTGTAAGGTGGGGGGCTATGATCTCGGGACAGCAACGACATGGACTACTGTAGGATCTGTCAAGATGAAGAAGAAATCGAGACAGTCGAACACTTGCTCTGCCACCGCCCAGCACTTATTAATGTGAGACACAGACTAGTGAGAGAACTAGTGTCACACGATCTGTTTTCTTTTTCTAACACTGACCCTATAGTGATCCTTCAATTAGCCAGAAGATTCAAATGGCTACAGACGACACGGCAAACTCCTCAGCCGTAGATCACACTCTATAACTCTATCTCTTATCTTCACCTCTTCTACCAAGCACTTTTCCTCTTTTCTTAACTTTCTTCTAGGACGAACACAATGGACCTATAGGTCGCCGAGTGGAGCGGTTGCCATATGGTAAGGAAGTGGACGGAAGGAAACAGTAACATCAGCAGAAATGGTTCGAAAAGTGAAGAAGCGAGTTGATCGAAACTCGCGTCGCAGTGGCCGAAAAATGGCACGTGAGCTGAACATATCGCAATATTCCATTCGGCAAATATTGAAAAATTAGCCTGGGGTAAAGCCATTGAAATTTCAAAAAGTGCGAGAACTTACACCGCAACAGCAAGAAAATAGACTCAAAAGAGCTAAAGAATTGCTTCGATTGGCCGAAAGTGGTGATCTGTCGAATTTGGTTTTCTCCGATGAGAAAACATTCGTTGTCCGGCAGTTTGTAAACAAACAAAATGATCGTGTTTACTTGCCAAAGAGGTCAGCTGAAAATGTGGACCTTCGGTTGGGAAACACATCTCAAGCGCCATGGTGATGGTGTGGGCCCCCATAACAGCCGATGGTCGCTCTCCGACCGTGGCATCAGAATAAATGCCGAATATTATCGGGAAAATATTCTGGAGGGTGATTTAAAGCCTTGGGCATGCAAACATTATGGTCGCAGACCTTGGACATTTCAACAGGACCCAGCACCGCCGCACTCAGCACGCGCCATCCAAGAATGGTTACAAAATAAGATTCCTCGCTTAATTTCCAGCGCACAATGGCCACCAAAGTCTCCGGATACCAATCCGTTGGACTATTGTGTCTGGAGCATTTTGGAAAGCAAGGGTGGAAATAGAAAATACCAAAGTATCGATCCCCTCAAGCAAGCGCTTTGTCGGGAATGGCCAAAATACCGCAGATTAACATTCGGGCAGCGTGTGAGGATTTCATTTCCGCTTGAAGGCCATAATTCGTGCTAAGGGTGACCAATTCGAACAAATCTAAACTTATTCTAAAATGTGATGCTATTTCCGACATTTTTTTGCTTTCATTCAATAAAATTTAAACCGATTTACACTTCCTTCTTGGCAGAATTTTGTCGAATGTGCTGAAATCCATGCCATTTGGACGAATATTGGATTACTGTAGAATTGAAATCGGACGAGGATATATATGGGAGCTATCGGGCAATAGGGTTAACCTTGACCCAAAAAAAAAAAAATGATTTGATAAAAAATTAATTTCAATCGGAAAATAAATGTGACCTGTGCTTTGTTTACATGTATAGACGGACGCACCGTTAGCAGCTGGCGGCCCAGCGACATATTACAGGGGATCTGCCGGCCAGTGTCTCGGTATAGAGGAGCTGGCGTCCCAGTGACTCTGTACAGACTCTGCACCACAGTTAGTTAGTTCAGAAGAGCCGGGTGAGTGGGTACAAAGAAGCTGGCGCCCAGTGAGTCGGTACAAAGGAGCTAAATGACCAGAGAGTCTGTATAGAAGAGCTGGATAACAGGTGAGTCTGCACAGAAGAGCTGGAGGTCTAATTATTCTGTACAGTAGTGCTCTAGACTCACTGATTCTGTTAGGTCACAGAGGAATCAGAGGTCCGCTTCTGTAGCGAGCTACATAGTCACAGGCGAACTGGGGACTCATAAACGAACTGGAAAGTCGCAGACATATCTTGAGAGGTATAGGCGAATTGGTGAAACACACAAGTTGTTATGGTCCACAGACTGGCTACAGGACCATGAATAGGACCTTTTCCTAAATTAGATTCGTAATAAGGCGAACTGTGGAGTCATATATGGATTGGAAAGTCCTAGACAACTTGGAAATTATGGACAAACTGATGAGTCACAGACGAGAGACAGACATGCCGCTGGCGGGCCATCGACATTGTACAGAAGAGCTGGCCACCAGTAACTCAGCAGAGAGGTACTGGCGTCCCAGTGACTCGGAATAGAGGAGCTGGCGGCCAAGTGAGTGGGTACAGAGGAGCAGGACGACCAGTGAGTACAGTGTACAGAAGAGCTGGAGGCCGAGTTATTCTGTATAGAAGTGCTTTAGGCTCATTGATTCTGTATGATCACAGACGTGCCAGAGGTCCCATTCTGTAGCGAACTATAGAGTCACAGACGAACTGGAGACTCACAAACTAACTGGAAAGTCACAGACATATCTTGAGAGGTACAGACGAACTGGTGAGCCACACAAGATGTTATGGGCCACAGACTGGCTGCAGGACCATTTCTTAAAATAGATTCCCAGGCTTTTTCCTATATACAAAATCTGGCCTTTAACTTTGACTGACTTCTCGAATCTAGCTATGGAGAAACTCATGCCGTACCGCATTTATTAGGGCTCCTCGTTTTCTTTCAGCAAAAGTTGTAAAAAATTTCAAAAAATATTATGCCATCATCTTCAAAAACAATGGGCTATGATTCTGACTCTAAACCCAACTCCATGCAAAATTTCGATTCATAATTGCGACCGGTAGCGTGATTACAAATTAAAATGGAGAGGTGGGCGGGATACATACACATAGGCAGCTCAGCGGGCTAGGAAGATCCATAAATAACATCGTGAGTCTAGGACCCATATTTCCCGGTGTTGCAAACTTGTTGGCCCCGATCGCATAGTTTGTAGGATATACACACGACCTACGAAAAACAGATGGAGTAGAGCCCATAAAAAGGATTCGAATATAAAAGTAAATTATGCTACCTTTTATTATAGTGGACTGAAGGGTACAAGGTACCTCCAGGAAGGATATCTGGGTCTAACAAGACAGAAGCCACCTCTGACCTCTGGACTCTGTAGATCGGTAGCTAAAAATATTTTATATTTCACAGATGTTTTTATACCCTCAGCCATATGTCTACAGAGGGTATATATCATTTGATACGACCAAAACGTGCCTAGTCGAAATAACGGTTTTAGACCCTAGGTCTCTTTGGACCAAATCCGTTTCAGAACATTTGGAGTCGATCTAGCGATGTCCGTCCGTCTGTCTGTCCGTCCGTCTGTCTGGCTAGTTGGTGCGCACGATAACTCTCGAAGGGAATATCCGATTTGGTCCAAATTGGCTACAACGTAATATTTTTGTCAAACTTAGATCGAGTTCGGAGATGGGCAATATCGGTCCACTCTTTCTGGTACCTCCCCCACAAAAGGTCGAAATTTTCAAAAAAATATATTTTTTGCACAGGAAGAGAAAGGATAATCCGAATTTGCTCCAACTTTGCAAATCCTAATATTTGCATCAGTGCTAGGTCAGGTATGAAAATGGGCAATATCGGTCCACTCCATCAAGTACCTCCCCCACAAATGGTCAAAATTTTGAATAATTTCAACTCTCATAAAATGTTATGTAAGAGTCCGACTGTCTTCAAATTTCACACATCCCAATATTTATATTAACCCAAGGTCTTGTGTTAAGATGAACAATATCGGCCCACTCCTTCTGGTACCTCCCCCACAAAAGGTCGAAATTTTCAAAAAAAAAAAAAAAAATTGCACAGAAAGAGAAAGGCTAATCCGAATTTGCTCCGACTTTGCGAATCCTAATATTTGCGTCAGTGCTAGGACAGGTGTGAAAATGGACAATATCGGTCCACTCCATCAAGTACCTCCCCCACAAAATATTGAAATTTTGAGTACCCATGAAGCTCATAAATCGCCAAATTAACATCCGATTCCATTTAGACTTGGCATATCTGTCGAAATATTTATATCATATTTTGGGTCCGATAGGAAATGGGCAATATTGGCCAATTCCTTCGGGATCTGCTCCACAGAGGGTCAAACGTTTGAATAACCTTAACACTAGTCAAAATATATTTAGATAATCGAACATAAGCTGAGGGTATATCTCTGGCTGCAATACCGACTGATACTTTTTAACTTGTTTTTTCGAAAATTTGGCACAGTTTTTCAAAGAAAGTTTATTTAAAGACGAACGTCCTTGAAGGACCACATTCGCTACTCACCTGTTGCGATATTCAATACTACCCACTTCGCCTTCTATACTCTCTAATTAAAAACCTCCAAATTACTGCCTTAAATAAAAATTATTCATCATCATTTCAAGAAATTTTCTCAAATTAATTCCACTAAAATACTTAAACGGACGTTAAAAGTTCCACACACACACACACACACACTTACACCTACCAAACTCAATTGCCACCACAGCCACAAGATGCCTCATCCATTAGTGAGGCTGAGAGCATCGAACAAGAAACGGAGAAAAAAAAAGAAGAAACAAAACGCCTGTCGTCTCTCTTGTGATTCGCAGCGTTTGCTACATGACCCAGAAACTAATTTATTAGGATTTCCAAAGTACGAAAATGACCTTGGAGTAAACGAAAAGAAATAAGTCGGTGAAATGACACAAAAACAAACACACACACACACACATGTGCATGTACACATGGTTCGCTTGGCTAGAAACCTTTAAAAACGTTTTGTACATTTTAGATGATCATAAATAATTAATTTTAATTTTTCATTCACATACCTCAAAGGACATTTTGTGTGAGGTTGTGGAGAGAGAGTGAAAGGAATAAGAGAACGAACATGCATGTACGTGTGTGTGCCTCATTCAGAGCACACGTGTAGGAGAGCCTAGTTAAAATTGCATGTGTATCATTTTAATCATTTGCTATGCATGATTGTTAAATAAAGAGAAAAGAGCACACAGCACACATACACAATTACATGGAGATCCACTCATATGGGTCTGGGTTAATTTGGCAGATATATATGGGAATGTTAAACTATATTGAAGGACAATGGTTGGACTTTTTGATTAACCGGAATATGGGATATTACCAACCAAGAACTAGATTAAAAATATAAACTTAAAAAAAGAGAATATAGACGGAAAGACTTTTTATGGTAGGATGTGGATATGGATGGAAGACTTCTATTGGTTAAATTTCCTTCAGGCCATCAGAGCCCGGGTAATATATCTTTGAGGAATCTTCCATGGACAGAAGTCCTTCAAAAGGTATTTTACGGATGGAGGACTCTTGAGAAGTCGTCTATAAACAGATCTACTTTTCAAAAATGAGAGGTCTTCTTTGGATCTCTGAAAGGTCTTCTGAAGACATTCTATGTATAGAAGACCATGAACAGATCTCCTATTTAAAAAAAAAAAATATTTGAGGGAAATTCTATGGATACTATTCTATGGTCCATGAACAGAAGTCTTTCTAAAGGTATTCTTTGGATAAAGGACTCTGGAAAGGTAATCTATAAACAGAAAGCCTATGAGAAGTCTTCAATGGACCTCTGAACGGTCTTTTATAGTTCGAAGATATGTTTTTAGCGGTTTTCTTTTAAAGCGTCTTCTATTCACTAAAGAATTTTCAGACCATAAGGATATCTTCGAGAAGTCTTATATGGACTGATTATCCTTCGAAAAGTTTTTTTTATGGATGGAAGACCTTTGGGATGTGTTCTACGGATAGAGGAATTTTAAAAATCTTCTGTTGAAAAAATGTCTATTAAGGGTCTTTTATGGTACGAGGACTTCTGAGCATTTTTTGGTGCCTCTGAAAAATTCTTTAAAGAATCTGCGGTTAGAGGGCAGATAGTAGATTTTAAAAATGCTTTAAAAAATACAAGCTTAGCGCTTTGAAAAATACTTTGCCACGTTTAGAGTGCTGATAGTTGCTTCGAAAAATTCTTTAAAAATACCGCGTTTAAAGGGCTGTTAGTAGCTTTGAAAAATTCTTTAAAAAATCTAAGTTTAGAGGGCTGATAGTAGCTTCGAAAAATTCTTTACAAATCCGCGTTTAGAGGGCCAATATTAGCTTTGAAAAATTCTCTAAAAATCCGCGTTTAGAGGGCTGATAGTAGCTTTGAAAAATTCTTTTAAAAATTCGCTTTTAGAGGGTTGGTAGTGACTTTGAAAAATTCTTTAAAAAATCCACGTTTTGAGGACGGTTTAAAGCTCTAAAAAATTCTTCAAAAATCCACGCTTAGAGGGCTGATAGTAGGTTTAAATTTTTTTTTTCAAAAATCCGCGCCTAGAGGGCTAATAGTAAATTTGAAAAAAAAATAGTGCTGATAGTTGCTTTGAAAAAATCTATAAAAAATCCACGCTTAGAGGACTGATAGCAACTCTGAAAAATTCTTTAAAAAATCCACGCTTAGAGGCCTGATATTACATTTTAAAATTCTTTAAAAAATCCACGCTTAGAGGCCTGATATTACATTTTAAAATTCTTTAAAAAATCCACGCTTAGAGGCCTGATATTACATTTTAAAATTCTTTAAAAAATCCACGCTTAGAGGCCTGATATTACATTTTAAAATTCTTTAAAAAATCCACGCTTAGAGGCCTGATATTACATTTTAAAATTCTTTAAAAAATCCACGCTTAGAGGCCTGATATTACATTTTAAAATTCTTTAAAAAATCCACGCTTAGAGGCCTGATATTACATTTTAAAATTCTTTAAAAAATCCACGCTTAGAGGCCTGATATTACATTTTAAAATTCTTTAAAAAATCCACGCTTAAAGGCCTGATATTACATTTTAAAATTCTTTAAAAAATCCACGCTTAGAGACCTGATATTACATTTTAAAATTCTTTAAAAAATCCACGCTTAGAGGCCTGATATTATATTTTAAAATTCTTTAAAAAATCCACGCTTAGAGGACTGATAGCAACTCTGAAAAATTCTTTAAAAAATCCACGCTTAAAGGACTGATAGCAACTCTGAAAAATTCTTTAAAAAATCCACGCTAAGAGGACTGATAGCAGCTCTGAAAAAATCTTTAAAAAATCCACGCTTAGAGGACTGATAGAAACTCTGAAAAATTTTTTAAAAAATCCACGCTTAGAGGACTGATAGCAAGTCTGAAAAATTTTTTAAAAAATCCACGCTTAGAGGACTGATAGCAAGTCTGAAAAATTCTTTAAAAAATCCACGCTTAGAGGACTGATAGCAAGTCTGAAAAATTCTTTAAAAAATCCACGCTTAGAGGACTGATAGCAAGTCTGAAAAATTCTTTAAAAAATCCACGCTTAGAGGACTGATAGAAACTCTGAAAAATTCTTTAAAAAATCCACGCTTAGAGGACTGATAGCAAGTCTGAAAAAATCTTTAAAAAATCCACGCTTAAAGGACTGTAGCAACTCTGAAAAATTCTTTAAAAAATCCACGCTTAGAGGACTGATAGAAACTCTGAAAAATTCTTTAAAAATCAACGCTTAGAGGACTGATAGCAACTCTGAAAAATTCTTTAAAAAATCCACGCTTAGAGGACTCATAGCAACTCTGAAAAATTATTTAAAAAATCCACGCTTAGAGGGCAGATAGTAGATTTGAAAAATTCTTTAAAAAATCCACGTTTAGAGGACTGATAGAAACTCTGAAAAATTCTTTAAAAAATCAACGCTTAGAGGACTGATAGCAACTCTGAAAAATTCTTTAAAAAATCCACGCTTAGAGGACTCATAGCAACTCTGAAAAATTATTTAAAAAATCCACGCATAGAGCCTATGAAAAATTCTTTAAAAAAATACACACAGAGCCTTTCTGGAGCCTCTAAATAACTCTTTAAAAAATCTACGCCTAGAGCCTTTGAGGAGCCTCTGAAAAATTCTTTTAAAATCCACACATAAAGCATTTCTATAGCCTCTGCAAAAATTCTTAAAAAAAGTCCTAGCTTAGAATTTTTTTGATGCCTCTGAAAATTTCTTTAAAAAATTCATGCTTAGAACCTTTTAAGAGCTTCCAAAAAATTTTAAAAAAATATCCACGTTAGAGGCTTTTTATGCCTCTAAAAAATTCTTAAATATATCCTCGCCTACAACCTTTTTGGTGCCTCTGAAAAATTCTTTAAAAAATCCAGGTTCAGAGCCTTTTTGCAGCCTCTGGAAAATTCTTAAAAAAATCCAAGCTTAGAGCCTTTTTTTGGTGCCTTTAAAAAAATTCTTTATAAAGTCAACGCTTAGAGCCTTTTAGATGCGCCTGAAGAAGTTGTTAAAAAATCCGTTATTTGAGCCTTTTTAGTGCCTCTAAACAATTATTTAAAAACTACACGCTTAGAGGGCTGATAGTAGCTCAAAAAAATTTTATAAATCCATGACTATACGGCTGATAAAAGCTCTGCAAGATTATTTAAAAAATCTACGCTTAGAGCCTCTTAAGTGCCTCTGGAAAATTCATTGAAATTTATAAAAGAAATCTCATATACATCCTGTTAAAAATATATTTAATTAAAGCTCGTTTTCTCACAGAAGACCTCTGCGAAGGTTCAAAAATGTGTGAATTATCCCATATATTGTTTAGATTTCCGTTGTAAGTAAAGGTATCCAACCATGTCGTCTCTGACAATGAAGTTAATTTAGGACTTCAAATTCATGAAGGCCAAGGAAACGGAGGCAATGTCATGAAAATTGGGCCATAAATCTAAATCAGGATTCGTGTCTATTATGAAAAGGGATTGCACATATACTCAACAGAATCTTAAAGGAAGATTCAGGGAAAAATGAGGAATATGCTGAAAAATGTACAAAATTAAAACTTGAATATCCTTACTTAATATATCCTAAAATATCCCACACTATTGGATCTTAGTCCTTTGTATTTTGAAAAAATATTTTCATTCCTTGAAATATCCTTGAAAATCTATTCTTCAAACAAATAACGTTTCTTGTTCCGCTTGTCCTTGAAAAAAAGTTCCATGTTCTGCTGTACCTTTAAAAAAATTCTTTAAGAAATCAAAGTCTCATTGTCTGCTGGTCCTTGAAAAAATTCACGTTTATTGTTGCTTTGATCCTTGAAAAATATTCTTTAAAAAATCAACGTTTATTTGTTTTTAGGTCAATAAAAATTCTCTTTGAAAAATCCATGTTTATTGGTCTATTGATAATTGACAAATATTGAAAAAATATTCTTTAAAAAATCCATGTTTATTGGACTATTGATCCGTGACAAAGATTCTTTGAAAAATCCAGGTTTAATGTTCCTATGGTCCGTGAAAAAATATTCTTTAACAAATCCACATTTATTGGTCCTTGAAAAAATATTCTTTAAAAAATCCACGTTTATTGGTCCTTGAAAAAATATTCTTTAAAAAATCCACGTTTATTGGTCCTTGAAAAAATATTCTTTAAAAAACCCACGTTTATTGGTCCTTAAAAAAATATTCTTTAAAAAATCAACGTTTATTGGTCCTTGAAAAAATATTCTTTAAAAAATCAACGTTTATTGGTCCTTGAAAAAATATTCTTTAAAAAATCCACGTTTATTGGTCCTTGAAAAAATATTCTTTAAAAAATCGACGTTTATTGGTCCTTGCAAAAATATTCTTTAAAAAATCCACGTTTATTGGTCCTTGAAAAAATATTCTTTAAAAAATCCAAGTTTATTGGTCCTTAAAAAAAATATTCTTTAAAAAATCCAAGTTTATTGTTGGTCCTTGAAAAAGTATTTTTTAAAAAATCCACGTTTATTGGTCCTTGAAAAAATATTCTTTAAAAAATCCAAGTTTATTGGTCCTTGAAAAAATATTCTTTAAAAAATCCAAGTTTATTGTTGGTCCTTGAAAAAGTATTTTTTAAAAAATCCACGTTTATTGGTCCTTGAAAAAATATTCTTTAAAAAATCAACGTTTATTGGTCCTTGAAAAAATATTCTTTAAAAAAATCTACGTTTACTGGTCCTTGAAAAAATATTCTTTAAAAAATCCACGTTTATTGGTCCTTGAAAAAATATTCTTTAAAAAATCCACGTTTATTGGTCCTTGAAAAAATATTCTTTAAAAAATCCACGTTTATATTCTTTAAAAAATCCACGTTTATTGGTCCTTGAAAAAATATTCTTTAAAAACCCACGTTTATTGGTCCTTGAAAAAATATTCTTTAAAAAATCCACGTTTATATTCTTTAAAAAATCCACGTTTATTGGTCCTTGAAAAAATATTCTTTAAAAAATCCACGTTTATATTCTTTAAAAAATCCACGTTTATTGGTCCTTGAAAAAATATTCTTTAAAAAATCCACGTTTATATTCTTTAAAAAATCCACGTTTATTGGTCCTTGAAAAAATATTCTTTAAAAAATCCACGTTTATTGGTCCTTGAAAAAATATTCTTTAAAAAATCCACGTTTATTGGTCCTTGAAAAAATATTCTTTAAAAAATCCACGTTTACTGGTCCTTGAAAAAATATTCTTTAAAAAATCCACGTTTATTGGTCCTTGAAAAAATATTCTTTAAAAAATCCACGTTTATTGGTCCTTGAAAAAATATTCTTTAAAAAATCCACGTTTATTGGTCGTTGAAAAAATATTCTTTAAAAAATCCACGTTTATTGGTCCTTGAAAAAATATTATTTAAAAAATCCACGTTTATTGGTCCTTGAAAAAATATTCTTTAAAAAATCCACGTTTATTGTTTCATGAAAAAATATTCTTTAAAAAATCCACGTTTATTGGTCCGTGAAAAAATATTCTTTAAAAAATCCACGTTTATTGGTCCTTGACAAAATATTCTTTAAAAAATCCACGTTTATTGGTCCTTGAAAAAATATTCTTTAAAAAATCCACGTTTATTGGTCCTTGAAAAAATATTCTTTAAAAAATCCACGTTTATTGGTCCTTGAAAAAATATTCTTTAAAAAACCCACGTTTATTGGTCCTTGAAAAAATATTCTTTAAAAAACCCACGTTTATTGGTCCTTGAAAAAATATTCTTTAAAAAATCCACGTTTATAGGTCCTTGAAAAAATATTCTTTAAAAAATCCACGTTTATTTGTCCTTGAAAAAATATTCTTTAAAAAATCCACGTTTATTGGTCCTTAAAAAAATATTCTTTAAAAAATCAACGTTTATTGGTCCTTGAAAAAATATTCTTTAAAAAATCCACGTTTACTGGTCCTTGAAAAAATATTCTTTAAAAAATCCACATTTATTGGTCCTTGAAAAATATTCTTTAAAAAATCCACGTTTATTTGTCCTTGAAAAAATATTCTTTAAAAAATCCACGTTTATTGGTCCTTGAAAAAATATTCTTTAAAAAATCCACGTTTATTTGGCCTTTGGTCCATAAAAAAATACTCTTTAAAAAATCCACGTTCATTGGTCCTTGAAAAAATATTCTTTAAAAAACCCACGTTTATTGGTCCTTGAAAAAATATTCTTTAAAAAACCCACGTTTATTGGTCCTTGAAAAAATATTCTTTAAAAAATCCACGTTTATAGGTCCTTGAAAAAATATTCTTTAAAAAATCCACGTTTATAGGTCCTTGAAAAAATATTCTTTAAAAAATCCACGTTTATTGGTCCTTAAAAAAATATTCTTTAAAAATCAACGTTTATTGGTCCTTGAAAAAATATTCTTTAAAAAATCCACGTTTACTGGTCCTTGAAAAAATATTCTTTAAAAAATCCACATTTATTGGTCCTTGAAAAATATTCTTTAAAAAATCCACGTTTATTTGTCCTTGAAAAAATATTCTTTAAAAAATCCACGTTTATTGGTCCTTGAAAAAATATTCTTTAAAAAATCCACGTTTATTTGGCCTTTGGTCCATAAAAAAATACTCTTTAAAAAATCCACGTTCATTGGTCCTTGAAAAAATATTCTTTAAAAAAATCCACGTTTATTGGTCCTTGAAAAAATATTCTTTAAAAAATCCACGTTTATTGGTCCTTGAAAAAATATTCTTTAAAAAATCCACGTTTATTGTTCCTTGAAAAAATATTCTTTAAAAAATCCACGTTTATTGGTCCTTGAATTCTTTAAAAATTAGACGTTAGTCCTTGAAAAAATATTCTTTAAAAAATCCACGCTTATTGTTCAAAGAGTATAAAAAATTCTCATTTTTATAACTTTCTAGAGAACATATTGCATCCTATCCTCCCATGATCCACATCCTCCCACCCCATCTCCGATTAAGAATACATGTACTTAGAACGTTTTCAATAAAGCTTTCAATCAAATGAGTGTTAAATTCCGACAGACAGATAACAAACTTTGTCCATTTGTAATTGCTTCTCTTCTCCTTCTCCAATCTTCATCTTCATATGTTTCGTGTTGTGTCAGTATATAAAAGTAATTACTATTTGTCAATGTGTTTCCATTTTTAAAATAAATGCAGAAAAAATACAAAACGAAGCAGAGAGAGAAACTTGTCATGATTTCCTTTTTTTTGCAAATGGTCGGTGTGAGTTTGATTCAAACATGAATCCATGATGATATCTGCCATCAACATATCTTTGCTGCACATGATACTGACATGTGTGGGTGTATGTACCGCCATGAGTGTGTGCACCAACAAAATACCTTAAACTATCCTTGTTGCGTGACTTTTTCTATTGCAACACATACACGTACTTAGTTGTACTTACACTCTCACACTGTATCACTCACTTATGTTCATAAAATACTTTTCTTTTTTCTTTCTTTTTTTTTTTTTTTTTGATTTTTTTCTGATATTATTTTAGGAAGATATTAAGAGTAGTTACATGGAAATGTCATGGAATTGTAAATGGGATGGAATCAAGAAAAAATTTTTTTAGACAATGGACAATGATTATTATGTAGTGGGTTATTTTCGAATCATTTTGTACTCTTAACAGGTTATTTTTAAATAATCAAGGATTATTTATCGGCCAAACCTTTAAAAAAAGCTTCACAAATAATATACCTAACAAAGAATATACAGGATGAGATGACAAAACCGCAACCAATTTCAGACTGCTGTCATTTCTAAGCCACTCGTCTGACAGCTGTTAAAATTATTCCAGTGAAGTTGAAAGATTTCGGGAACATTTTTTTTTTTTTTTTTTTTTTTTTGAAAAATATTCAATCAAAGGGAAATTCAGGAAGTCTTTGGAAATAGCCTCCAAGGACTGTGGGGTATAATTAACATAAAATATAAATTTGTATGTTAGCTTCAAAATATTTTAAGAAATTCTATTTGCCCTTCATTGGCTATGAGAGGAGCATACCCTTAATATACAGGGTGAGATGACAAACCTGCAATCAATTTCAGACTGCTGTAATTTCTAAGCCACTCGTCTGACAGCTGTTAAAATTATTCCAGTAACAGCTCATTATATTGGTTACAAGCGTACAAAAGCATTTTAGTGAGAAATTTCCAGAAAAAAAGTTATTCGTGATGGAATTCAAGCGTGATAGTGTGATTTCTTTATATTTGGATGGAAAACCACAAGTGGCTATCGTTAGAGAACTCCAGCATTTAAATGTGAATAGATCTTTTGTGTCTCGTACCATCGCTCGTTACCGTGATACTGGTAGCGTAGCACGACGTCAAGGAAGTGAACGGAAGAAAACAGCAACATCAGCAGAAATAATTCGAAAAGTAAAGAAGCGACTTGATCGAAACCCGCGTTGCAGTGACCGAAAAATGGCTCGTGAGCATGACATATCGCAATATCCCATTCGGCAAATATTGAAAAATGATCTCGGGGTAAAGCCATTAAAATTCCAAAAAGTGCAAGAACTTACACGGCAACAAAGAGAGCTAAAGAGTTGCTTTGCTTGGCCGAAAGTGGTGAACTGCCGAATTTGGTTTTTTTCCGATGAGAAAACATTCGTTGTACAGCAGTTTGTAAAGAAACAAAATGATCGCCAAAGAGGTCAGCTTAAAATGTGCATCTTGACCACAGTTGGCCACCAGAATTCAAGCGCCGGCCATGGTGATGGTGTGGACCGCCATAACAGTCAATGGTCGCTCTCCGCTCGTATTAATCGATCGTGACATCAGAACAAATGCCGAATATTATCATGAAAATATTCTGGAGGGTGTATTAAAGCCTTGAGCACGCAAACATTTTGGCCGCAGACCATGGACGTTCCAACAGGATTCAGCACCATCGCACGCGCCTTCACCCAGGAATGGTTACAAAATAAGGTTCCTCGCTTTATTTCCAGCTCACAATGACCACCAAAATCTCTGGATACCAATCTCTTGGACTATCGTGTCTGGAGTATTTTGTAAAGCAATGTTGGCACTAAAAAATACCAAAGTGTCGATCGCCTCAAGCAGGCGCTTCGCCGAAAGTGGGCAAAAATACCGCAGAGCAACATTCGGGTAGCGTTTGGCGGTTCTATTGGCCGTTTTAAGACCATAATTGGTGCACCAAGGTGACCAATTCGGATAAATCTTAACTTATTCTAAAATGTTATGCTATATCCGACATTTTTATACCCTCCACCTTGGAAAGGAGGGTATATTAACTTTGTCATTCCGTTTGTAACATCCTTAAATATTCGTCGTAGACCCTCCACCTCCACCTCCACCTTGGAAAGGAGGGTATATTAACTTTGTCATTCCGTTTGTAACATCCTTAAATATTCGTCGTAGACCCCATAAAGTATATATATTCATAATCAGCATAAAATTCTAAGACGATTTAACGATGTCCGTCTGCCTGTCCGTCAGTCAGTTCGTCTGTCTGTCCGTCTGTCTGTCTGTCTGTTGAAATCACGATACAGCCCACATTATTTAACGTAGAGCGCCAAAATTTAGCAGAGCTATTGGTATTGTGTCTAGGATGGTTGGTATTGAAAGTGAGATATATCGATCCACGTTCTGGTAAAGTCCCCATATAACGGTACCTCCCGATATTCGGTATTTTGATGATTTATGCCACATTTTTTCACGGATTTGTCTGAAAATTGGTATTTGTAGGTCATAACGGGTCCCTATACGTGTGGCAAAACATTGCATGTATAGGTCCACGCTTTGGTATAGCCCCCATATAAAGGTACCTCCCGATATTCGGTATTTTGATTAATTTTGACACATTTTTTCAAGGATTTGTCTACAAATTGGTATTTGTTGGTCATAGTGGGTTCCAGCTCCGGTAGCGAAACATTGCATGTATGGCTCCACGATTTGGTATAGCACCCATATAACGGTACCTCCCGATATTCGGTATTTTGATGGGTTTTTGCAAAATTTTTCACCGATTTGTTTAAAAATTGGTATTTGTGGGTCATAATGGGCCCTAGTTCTTGTGGCGAAACATTGTATACATAGGTCCACGTTTTGGTATAGTCCCCATATAAGGGTACCTCCCAACATTCGGTATTATGATGATTTTTGACACACTTTTTCACGAATTTCTCTGAAAATTGGTAGCTGTAGATCATAACGGGTCCCAATACGTGTGGCAAAACATTGCATGTTAGGTCCACGATTTGGTATAGCCCCCATATAACGATAACTCCCGATATTCGGCATTTTAATGGTTTTTGCTACATTTCTTCTATTGTTTCCTTTGGAGGGTATTAAAAGTTTGTCCCGGCCGAACTTAATGTTTTTTTACTTGTTTGCTTTCATTCTATCCATGCTCTTGATTCTATTTAATATCCACCTTCTCTCTTTCTCCACCATTTACTTTTATTTATTTCTGCTAATTTCGAACTTTAATGGACTCAACCTTTTTCTCTTCGCATCTGATAGCATGGCAATCCTTTGTGCCCTTTTATAATGTATTCTTGGCTATTAAGCCATACGCTTTGAGAATACTTGGCCAAAACGAAGAAGAAGAAATAAAAAACATGTTAAGGTTATCAAATTTATCTTACAGAAAAAATATTTTTCATGCAGGTGAAAGAAACGAAGCGAAAATGTAGAGAAATCTTAACAAAAATTCAATTGATAGTGGAGCGAAAAGAAAAAGGATATACTGACTTCACAACACACACACACAATCGCACACAGCAAAGGAAAGCCAAAAGGATAATATCTAGCAGCCGGATATTTTGCATACACTCCAGCCATGTGTTCAGGTTGTGTATCTTTGGTGTTGTTTTTGTTGTTGTGTGTGTTTTTCGTTGCATTTTTCTCTCCTTTTTATTCCATCGTACGCATAGGTGTAATCAAGTTAAAAGCTTTTCCTCTTTTAGGGCAAATATCATCCATCCCTTGATAGCTTATTCTTCATTTACGCATGACTTCAGTTCCAAGTCCTAGCCATGATGTTGTTAAATATTTCATGTGTTTTTTTGCTCTATTTTCTGTTGTTTTTGTTGTTGCTACTGCTGTTGTTGTTTTTTTTTTTAACTGAAGGCTATTGTTGTGTCTCAAAGCCCCTGGCATAGAGTGTGGAATTTTAAGTGATTTACTTTAAACAAAAACCATTTCCCAAAGGCCAACTCTGGAAGAAAATACATGTAAAAATTCCGAATTTTTTACGTTTACAATTGGGCGGAGTAAATATATTAATTTTCATATGGAGCACAGAATTTAAGGGAAGTGGGAATGGGGGCGAATCATTTTCTACAAAGTTCTGTTGTTAAAAACAGTTAACTCCCATATTTTCTCAAGAAAAAATTGTTAATGGTTCGAATCGTCTTCTAATGTTTAACTCCCGACCCATAAGTTGCATGGAGTTGGCGTTAGTGTCAGAAGAAAATCCTATTAGTTTTGGATATGATCGAAAACTATTTAGAGAACAGACACAAGTAAAAAAAGCTGTAAGATTTGCTTAGCATCCACCATTTGGAACGAATTTGGAAATTTTCAAAAAATAAAATCCGTTATCAATTCTGTTAAAATTTTAAAAATATCGAATGTAGCTCTTACATTAGGGTCTATGCGGCGACATGGACCTGCATAGGTACCTTTTGTCATAAGCCATTGCAATGTTCAAATGCGAAACTTAAAAAAAATCGGTGAATAATGTCGCTAAAATCATCAAAATACCGAATATCGGGAGGTACCTTTATATGGGGGCTATACGAAGACGTGGACCTGCACAGACAATTTGCTGTCTTAGGCTGTAGAATCCATTACGAATTTCAAATGCCAAATTTGAAACAATTCCGGTGAAAAGTATCGCTAAAATTATTAAAATACCGAATATCAGGGGGTACCGTTATATGGGGGCTATACGAAGACGTGACCTGCACAGACAATTTTCTGTCATAGGCTGTAGTATTCATTTCAAACTTCAAATACCAAATTTGAAACAATTCCGATGAATTTTGTCGCAAAAATTTTCAAAATACCGAATATCGGGAGACTACCGAAATATGGGGTACTAAAACGTGGACCTACATGGCCCATTTTCAATACCAAAAGTCCTGCAGACATAATATACATTTGAGTAAAATTTTATCAATTTACTTCAATTCGTTCGGAAACTAGAGTGATTTCCACAGACGGACAGACGGATAGACGAACAGACGGACGGACATCGCTAAATCAAAATAGAATTTTATGCTGATCAAGAAAATATATACCTTGTGGGGTCTAAAATGTATATTTCCTTCACATTTCCTATACCCTCCACCATTCTATGGTGGAGGGTATAAAAATGCTGATTTTCCATAATTCGTGCCAAAGGTGACCAATTCGAACAAATCTAAACTTATTATAAAATTTGATGGTATTTAATTCAATAAAAATTAAAAAAAAAATCAAAAAATATGGCGTTTGACTTTGTTGCAGTTTTGTTGCAGTTTGTTGCATCAAATTTGAAGTACTGGTTTATAGGATGAATTCAGTAGTAATTTCCAACGGACGACTTGCATAAATCAACTCAGAAAGTGATTCTATGAAAATCCTCAAAAATAACTATGGGTCTATCTCGTTTCCTTCTCCATTTTACAAACAAATGCACAAAGACATAATAAAAAATGTTCTTTAACAAAAATTCCACGTATATTGGCCCTTAAAAAATATTCTTTAAAAAAATCGAAGTTTATTGCTTAAAAAAAAATTCTTTTAAAATTCGAAGTCCTTACAAAATGTTCTTTTTCTTGGTCCTTGAAAAAATATTCCTTAAAAAATCAAAGTTTTGTCGGCGGGTCTTTGAAACAAATTTGTTTAAAAACCAAGGTTCATTGAGTAAATGGTCTTGGAAAAATATCGCTCAAGATCCACGTTTAATGGTAAAATTGTCCTTAAATAAATAATCTTAAAAAAATTCAGGTTTATCGGTAAGAAGGTCCTTAAAAAATGTTCTTTAAAAAATGCCACCTTTATTGGAGCTTAAAAAATGTTCTTCAACAAAAATTCAACTTTTATCGGTCCTTGAAAAAATGGTCTATAAACGTTTCTTTTAAAATTTGAAGTTAATTTGTGAAAAAGTCCTTAAAAATGTTATTTTTCCTGGTCTTTGAAAAAATATTCCTTAAAAAATCCTAATTTGGTCGGTGGATCATTGAAAAAATTGTCTTTAAAAAAATCGAAGTTTATTGCTGACAAAAAAATTCTTTTAAAATTCGAAGTTAATTTGTGAGAAAGTCCTTAAAAATGTACTTTTTCTTGGTCCTTAAAAAAATATTCCTTAAAAAATCCAAGTTTTGTCGGCGGGTCTTTGAAAAAATTTACTTTAAAAACCAAGGTTCATTGAGTAAATGGTCTTGGAAAAATATGGTTTAAGATCCACGTTTATTGGTAAGATTGTCCTTAAACTAATAATCTCTAAAAAATCCAGGTTTATTGGTAGGAAGGTCCTTAGAAAACATTATTTAAAAATTCCATCTTTATTGGAGATTAAAAAATGTTCTTCCACAAAAATTCCACTTTTATCTTTCCTTGAAAAAATGGTCTCTAAACAATTCCACGTTTATTGCTGAGAAAAAAAATTGTTTAAATTTCGGAGTCCATTTGTGAGAATGTCCTTAAAAAATATTCTTTAAAAAAGCAACTTTTATTGCTGACAATAAAAAAATATTTTAAAATTCGAAGTTGATTTGTGAGAAAGTTCTTAAAAATTTTATTTTTCTTGGTCCTTAAAAAAATATTCCTTAAAAAATCCAAGTTTTGTCAGCGAGTCTTTGAATAAATTTTCTTTGAAAACCTAAGCTCATTGAGTAAATGGTCTTGGAAAAGGATGGTTTAAGATCCACGTTTATTGGTAAGATTGTCCTTAAAAAATTATCTCTAAAAAATCCTGGTTAATCGGTAAGAAGGTCCTTAAAAAACATTCTTTAAAAACTCTACCTTTATTGGAGCTTAAAAAATTTTCTTTAACAAAAATTCCACGTTTATTGGTCATTGAAAAAAATTGTCTTTAAACAATTCCACGTTTATTGCTGACAAAAAATTCCTTTAAAATTCGAAGTTGATTTGTGAGAAAGTTCTTAAAAAAATGTTCTTTTTCTTGGTCCTTGAAAAAATATTCCTTAAGAAATCCAAATTTGGTCGGCGGGTCATTGAAAACATTTTCTTTAAAATCCAAGGTTCATTGAGCAAATGGTCTTGGAAAAATATCGCTTAAGATCCACGTTTATTGATAAGATTGTACTTAAAAAAATAATCTCTAAAAATTCCTGGTTTATCGGTAAGAAGGTTCTTAAAAAATGTTCTTTAAAAAATGCCATCTTTATTGGAGCTTAAAAAAATGTTCTTTAACAAAAATTCCAACTTTATTGATCATTGAAAAAATTGTCTTTAAACAATTCCACGTTTATTGCTGAGAAAAAAAAATATTTTAAATTTTGGAGTCCATTTGTGAGAATGTCCTTAAAAAATATTCTTTAAACAAAAGTCCACTTTTATTGCTGACAAAAAAATTATTTCAAATTTCGGAGTTCATTTGTGAGAAAGTCCTTAAAAATGTTCTTAAAACAATTCCAAATTTATTGTTGACAAAAAAATTATTTTATAATTCGAAGTTGATTTGTGAGAAAGTCCTTAAAAATGTTCTTTTTAAATAATCTCTAAAAAATCTTGGTTTATCGGTAAGAAGGTCCTTAAAAAATGTTCTTTAAAAAATGTCCAATAAAGGTGGCATTTTTTAAAGACCTTTTTACCGATAAACCAGGATTTTTTAGAGAAGAAGGTCCTTAAAAAATGTTCTTTAAAAACTGCCACCTTTATTGGAGCTTAAAAAATGTTATTTAACAAAACTTCCACTTTTATCGGTCCTTGAAAAAATGGTCTTTAAACAATTCCACGTTTATTGCTGAGAAAAAAAAAATATTTTAAATTTCGGAGTCCATTTGTGAGAATGTCCTTAAAAAATATTCTTTAAAAAAAGTCCACTTTTATTGCTGACAAAAAAAATATTTTGAAATTCGAAGTTGATTTGTGAGCAAGTCCTTAAAAATGTTCTTTTTCTTGGTCCTTAAAAAAATATTCCTTAAAAAATCCAAGTTTTGTCGGTGGGTCTTTGAAAAAATTTACTTTCAAAACCAAGGTTAATTGAGTAAATGGTCTTGGAAAAAGATGGTTTAAGATCCACGTTTTTTGGTAAGATTGTCCTTAAATAAATAATCTCTTAAAAATCTAGGTTAATAGGTAAGAAGGTCCTTAAAAATGTTCTTTAAAAAATGCCACCTTTATTGGAGCTTAAAAAATGTTCTTCAACAAAAATTCCACTTTTATCGGTCCTTGAAAAATGGTCTTTAAACAATTCCACGTTTATTGCTGAGAAAAAATATTTTAAATTTTGGAGTCCATTTGTGAGAATGTCCTTAAAAAACATTCTTTAAAAAAAGTCAACTTTTATTGCTGACAAAAAAAAAATTCAAATGCGAAGTTGATTTATGAGAAAGACCTTAAAAATGCTATTTAAAAAATTCCTCGTTTACTGGAGCTTGGAAAAATATTCTCTAAATATTCCGCTTTATTGGTCCTTAAAAAATTATATTTAAAAAATTCTACGTTTTTTGGTCCTTGAAAAAAGTACCAAAAAGATCCCTTTGTTGACTCGCTTGTGGGAAAAAAATAATCTTTGTGTTTTTATCTGCAATACTGCCGAATACACTATAAACTTTAGATCAAGGGACCCGAGATATCGAAATAATTTATTTTGAATAATCCGAAAATTTCAGTAACCTCTATTCAGGTTACTTTGCGTTTTAAACTTTCAAAACGCCGATACACGTGTCTTCTATTTTTAGCTCTATTTTCATAAACTGATGGATTTTCCTCGCAAGTATTAAAAAACAAGTAAAAAAGCAGTACGTTCGGCCGGGCCGAACTTTAAATACCATCCACCATTTGGAACGAATTAGGAAATTTTCAAAAAAAATAAAATCCATTAAAAATTCTGTTAAAATATTAAAAATACCGAATATAGTAAGGTGCCGATATATTGGGGGATATATAATATTGTGGACCTCTACAGACAAATCTATGTCTGGGGGTAAAGTACTCACAATGAACTTCTTGTGTGGAATTTCAGACAATTCCGTTGAAAAATGTGGCTAAAATCATCAAAATACCGAATATCGGGGCTACCGTCATATGGAGACTATACGATAGTGAGGATCTATATAGACAATTATTTTGCAGGGAGTAAAATACCGACAAGGAACTCCTTGTGTGGAATTTTGGACAATTCCGTTGAAAAATATGGCTGAAATCATCAAAATACCGAATATCCTTACATTGGGGCTATACGATATCGTGGACCTATATAGGCAATCCTCTTTCAGGGAGTAAAGTGTTCACAAGAAACTCCTCGTGTAGAATTTCAGACAATTCCCTTAAAAATGTGGCTAAAATCATCAAAATACCGAATATCGGGGGGTACCGTTATATGGGGGCTATACGGCTATATAGCCCATCTTCGAACATGACCTGCCTGCAGACAAAAGAGAAATCTGTGCAAAATTTTAGCTATCTATCTTAATTCGTTTTAACAGACGGACGGACGGACAGGGCTAAATCGTCTTAGAATTTTGTTGGGTCTAAAATTTTTTTTCGATGAGTTACTACAGGAATGACGAACTTTATACAGCCTCCATCCTATGTATGGTGGAGGGTATAAAAAATGATTTTGCGGAAAAGTATCATCCGCAACTCTTTAATATTCTTTCTATATATAGAGAATACCTTTTCATGGGTCTCCCCTAGACAAAATACCTTTCCAAAAGGTCTTCTCCATAGATCACACCTTTTCATTGGCCTCCCCTAGGCAAAATACCTTTTTAAAGGTCTTCTATAAATAGCCTAACTATTTTACGATTTATTTACATTATTTTATACAAACTTACTATTTATAACTCAAAGTATCGAAATTCCAAAATTACCCTACTCCCAGGACCTACTTAACTAAATTACCGGTATTCACAGTTGTGGCTGTTGCTGTTATTAATTAAATGATAAACAAACAAACAAATAACGCTAATGTTTAGACCACTCAAATTTATAGCTCTATTTACTCATATAGACAGGCGAACATACACACTCACACACACACATACATACCTATACCCAATTCACACATTCACAAATGGCCTTCAGTTGTATGTATATCGCTATTCAATTTTTGATATGCTTTAATGATTATTGCCTTGTCTATTTCAACGTTTGCTTATTGTTAATTTAAATGTTTGATTAGCAATAGGTAATTACCTAAATTAGTATGGGTGGGGGACCGGGGTGGCGGGGGAAGAGAGGGGGATAGGTGAAGAATGTGGTTGGGTATGGGTGAGCATGTGTGGCCATTTACTTTATGTGTTCAAATTTAATACTTGTGGACTTTTTATGTTTTCTAATGGCCTGAAAATACCTGGTTGGGAGGAAGGCCTTAGGAGGGTACTCAGGGTGAGATAAAAAAACTCCAACAAAGTTAAAAGCCATAATTTTTACATTTTTTTAAACTTTATTGACTGAAAGCTAACAAGTAAAAAAGCTGTAAGTTCGGTCGGGCTGAACTTTGAATACCCCCCACCATAAAATCCGTTAAAAATTCTGTTAAACTCTTTAAAATACCGAATGTAGGTAGCTGTTATCAAAATAACGTCATATGGAAGCTATACGAAGACGTGGACCTGCACAGACAATTTTCTGTCTTAGGCTGTAGTATCCTTGACGAACTTCAAATACCAAATTTGAAAGAATTCCGTTGAATAATGTCGCTAAAATCATCAAAATAATGAATATCGGGAGGAACCCTTGTATGGGGGCTATACGAAGACGTGGACCTGCACAGACAATTTTCTGTCTTAGGCTGTAGTATCCATTTCGAACTTCAAATACCAAATTTGAAACAATTCCGGTGAATAAATTCGCTAAAATCATAAAAATACCGAATATCGGGAAGGGGCTATACGAAGGCGTGAGCCTGCATAGACAATTTTCTGTCATAGGCTGAAGCATCCATTTCGAATTTCAAATACCAAATTTGAAACAATTCCGATGAATATTGTTGCCAAAATCATGAAAATACCGAATATCAGGGGGTACCGTTATATGGGGGCTATACGAAGACGTGGACCTGCATAGACAATTTTCTGTCATAGGCTGTAGTATCCACTACGAACATAAAATACTAAATTTGAAAGAATTCCGAAGAGGAATGTCGCTAAAATCATTAAAATACCGAATATCGGGGGGTACCGTTATATGGGGGCTATACGAAGACGTAGACCTGCACAGACAATTTTCTGTCATAGGCTGTAGAATCAATTTCGAACTTCAAATACCAAATTTGAAACAATTCCGATGAATATTGTCGCAAAAAGAATCAAAATACCGAAAATCGGGAGGTACTGTTATGTGGGAGCTATACCAAAACTTGGACGTACATGGCCCATTTTCAATACCAAAAGTCCTGCAGACATAATATACATTTGAGTAAAATTTTATCAATCTACTTCAAATCGTTTGGAAGCTAGAGACATTTCCACAGACGGACGGGCGGACAGAGGGACGGACATTTCTAAAACGACATAGAATTTTATGCAAAATGCTCCAGATTTGGTGGCCATTGTGCGCTGGAAATGAAGCAAGGGACCGCATTTTGTAACCATTCTTGGGTGGCGCGTGATGAGTGCGATAGTGCTGAGTCCTGTTGGAATGTCCAAGGTCTGCGGCTAAAATGTTTGCGTGCCCAAGGCTTTAATACACCCTCCAGAATATTTTCGCGATAATATTCGGCATTTATTGTGATGCCACGGTCGGAGAGTGACCATCGGCTGTTATGGCGGCCCACACCATCACCTTGGCCGGCTTGAAGTTTGAGTTATGGTGGCCAACCGAAGGTGCATTTCTTCTGACGCCACGGTCGATTAATACGAGCGGATAGCTACCATCGGCTGTTATGGGGGCCCACACATTCACCATGGCCGGCGCTTAAGTTCTGGTGGCCAACCGAAGATGCACATTTTCAGCTAACCTCTTTGGCAAGTAAAAACTATAATTTTGTTTGTTTACAAACTACGGGACAACGAATGTTTTCTCATCGGAGAAAACGAAATTCGGCAGTTGACCACTTTCGGCCAAGCGAAGCAACTCTTTAGCTCTTTTGAGTCAATTTTCTTGCGGTGTAAGTTCTTGCACTTTTTGGAATTTCAATGGCTTTACCCCGAGCTCATTTTTCAATATTTGCCGAATGGAATATTGCGACATATTCAGCTCACTAGCCATTTTTTGGCCACTGCAACGCAGGTTTCGAGTCAAGTCCTATTCCTGCTGATGTTGCTGTTTTCTTCCGTCCACTTCCTTGACGTCGGACTATCGCACGGCAACGCGCCATGGTACGAGAAACAAAAGATTTATTCACATTTAAATGCTAGAGTGCCCTAACGATAGCCGCTTGTGGATCTCCTGCAATTTATAAATAAATCACACTATCGCGCTTGAATTCCATCACGAATAAATATTTTTATGGAAAATTCTCCCCAAAATGCTTTTGAACGCTTTTAGACAATATAATGAGCTGTCACTGGAATAATTTTAACAGCTGTCGGACGAGTGGCCTAGAAATGACAGCAGTCTGAAATTGGTTGCAGTTTTTTTCATCTCACCCTGCATATTAATTCTGGTGGTATGTATGCTCCTCTCATAGGCAATGAAGGGCAAATCGAATTTCTTTAAATATTTTGAGGCTAAAATACAAATTTAAATTTCATGTTAATTATAACCCTCCATCCTTGGAGGCTACTTCCAAAGACTTCGTTGAATTTCCCTTTGATTGAATATTTTTACAAAAACAAAAAAAAAATGTTCCCCGAAATCTTTCAACTTTACTGGAATAATTTTAACAGCTGTCGGACGAGTGGCTTGGCAATGACAGCAGTCTGAAGTTGGTTGCAGTTTTTTCATCTCACCCTTTATATTAAGCAGGTCCTCTCATAGGCAATGAAGGGCAAATCGAATTTCTTTAAATATTTTGAAGCTAAAATACAAATTTATATTTTATGTTAATTATACCCCTCCATCCTTGGAGGTTATTTCCAAAAACTTTCATGAATTTCACTTTAATTGAATATTTTTCCGAAAATAAAACAAAAAAATGTTCCCCGAAATCTTTCAACTAATATTCAAGCTACTAAATAATTGCAGCATCCTTCCATTATTCATGTTTGAATTTTAAATCTTCTAACAACCAAATTTAATTTTTTATGAAATACTTTCCTTCTTTACAGATAAGCAGCTCAAAGCCATTAACTTGATTGTGCAAATGCTCAGAGGAAGCCTCCACCATAGACCACCTCTACATCGACTGCTCATTTTGCAGATACATTGGTATTCCGCTAAGGCACTTTTATTGGCCAAAATAATTCTTGTAAAATTAATTAAATACAATTTGAGTCTCTGTCAGGCGTAAAATTCATTCAAAGGCGTTTAAAAATTTAACAACTTCTGCTCCGAAGGCCTGAGCCTTGCCATGGAGGGTTTGGTGGAAATTAAAAACAAAATTCCAAAGGGAAAAAAAATAAAAATAAAATAATAAAAAAATAAATTAAAATAGATAAAATGAAAAAATATTTGAAATATTTTTCAAAACAAAAAATAGATATATTTTAAATATTTAAAAAAAAATATTAAAAATAATTTTTTTTTCTCCATTTTTAATATATGTTCTAAAAACACGTGCAACCAAACTCCCCTTAAAAATACTTACATTTCTATCACAATTTTCTCCCTCTCCATCCACCCATCTCCCCCTCAACTGCTTGTTATTTTTTCATTATTATTTCTGATTGCCAGTGTTTTTATGTTGTTGTTTTTTTTTTCTTTCTCTCATTTTCTTTACAAAAGAAAAGTGATTCGATTCGCTTGTATTACTTAGCGATTGTGTTGAAACAGTTTTAAATGCCTAAAGTTACAATTGATTTTAGACAATTGTTTTTAGCACGCAACATGACAACTTCTATTAAAATTACATGACATGGAAAACTGAGTAGTCTGTTTGAACACACACACACATCCACAAATACAAACACAGTTGCAGTTTCGTCAAAGGAAAATTAAATAACATTTTACACACCCTCGGGCATCACATGTCAAGCTAGTGCTAAGAAATAATAACAAAAAATCAAGAAAGAGAGGCATTCAAAGAGGAGTTAGGCTCTTCTTCCCTGAGAAGACAAGAGGTGCAATGTTTCCTCAGAGAAGATCAAAAAGTCTTCTCAGATAAGAGCAGCAGGTCTTCTTAGAGAAGAGGAATCAATCTTCTCAGAGAAAAGCAGACTGTTTTCTCAGAGAAAAGTAGTCGGTATTCTCAGATAAGAGTAGTAATTCTTCTCAGAGAAGAGTCGACGGTCTTCTCAGAGAAGAGTCGACGGTCTTCTCAGAGAAGAGTCGACGGTCTTCTCAGAGAAGAGTAGTCGGTCTTCTCAGAGAAGAGTAGTCGGTCTTCTCAGAGAAGAGTAGTCGGTCTTCTCAGAAAAGAGTAGTCGGTCTTCTCAGAGAAGAGTTGTCGGTCTTCTCAGAGAAGGGCAGGCGGTCTTCCCAGAGAAGAATATTCAGTCTTCTCAGAGAAGAGTAGTCGGTCTTCTCAGAGAAGAGTAGTCGGTCTTCTCAGAGAAGAGTAGTCGGTCTTCTCAGAAAAGAGTAGTCGGTCTTCTCAGAGAAGAGTTGTCGGTCTTCTCAGAGAAGGGCAGGCGGTCTTCCCAGAGAAGAATATTCAGTCTTCTCAGAGAAGAGTAGTCGGTCTTCTCAGAGAAGAGTAGTCGGTCTTCTCAGAAAAGAGTAGTCGGTCTTCTCAGAGAAGAGTTGTCGGTCTTCTCAGAGAAGGGCAGGCGGTCTTCCCAGAGAAGAATATTCAGTCTTCTCAGAGAAGAGTAGTCGGTCTTCTCAGAGAAGAGTAGTCGGTCTTCTCAGAGAAGAGTAGTCGGTCTTCTCAGAGAAGATTAGTCGGTCTTCTCAGAGAAGATTAGTCGGTCTTCTCAGAGAAGAGTTGTCGCTCTTCTCAGAGAAGAGTTGTCGGTCTTCTCAGAGAAGAGTTGTCGGTCTTCTCAGAGAAGAACAGTCGGTCTTCTCGGAGAAAACTAGTCGGTCGGTCTCAGAGAAGAGCAACAGGTCTTCTCAGAGAAGAGCAGCAGGTCTGCTCAGATAAGAGCACCAGGTCTTCTCACAGAAGAGCTGGAGAAGCAGATCTTTTCACAGAAGAGCTGGAACAGCAGATCTTTTCATAAAAGAGCTAGAGCAACAGATCTTTTCACAGAAGAGCTGGAGCAGCAGATCTCCTCATAGAAGAGCTGGAGCAGATCTTCTTCCCATAGAAGAGCTGGATCAGATCTTCTTCCCATAGAAGAGCTGGAGCAGATCTTCTTCCCATAGAAGAGGTGGAGCAGATCTTCTTCCCATAGAAGAGCTGGAGCAGATCTTCTTCCCATAGAAGAGCTGGAGCAGATCTTCTTCCCATAGAAGAGCTGGAGCAGATCTTCTTCCCATAGAAGAGCTGGAGCAGATCTTCTTCCCATAGAAGAGCTGGAGCAGATCTTCTTCTCATAAAAGAGTTATGGCAGGTCTTCTCATAGAAGAGCTATATCAGGTATTTTCATAGAAGACCTGGAGAAGGTCTTCTTCTCATAGAAGGGATGGAGCTGATCTTCTTCCAATAGAAGAGCTAGAACAGATATTTGTCTTCTTCTCATAGAAGAGCTGGAGCAGACCTGCTTCTCACAAAAGAGCTAGAAAAGATCTTCTTCTTCTCACAAAAGAGCTAAAATAAATCTTCTTCTCATAGAAGAGCTGGAATAAATCTTCTCTAAATCTTCATAGAAGAGCTGGAGTCTCAGGTCTTCTCACAGAAGAGCTGGAGCAGATCTTCTTATAGAAGAACTGAAGTAAATCATCTCATAGAAGGGCTGGAAATAACCTTATCATAGAAGAGCTGGATCAGATCTTTTTAGAGAAGACGTGGATCAGATCTCCTTCTCACAGAAGACTTGGGGCAGATCTTCTCGTAGTGGATATGGAACAGATATTCATCTCATAGAAGAGCTGGAGTAGATCTTCGTCTCATAGAAGAGCTAATTTTCTCATAAGAGACCTGGAGATGGTCTTCTCCTAGAATGCCGGAAAGTTTCTCCTAGAAGACCATAAGGTCCTCTCCTGGAAGAAGTCCAGATGGATTATTCCTGGAAGGGCAGAAGGTTTTCTCCCAAATGCCAAAACTTCTCCTGTTAGAAGACCGAAAGGACTTATCTCAGAAGACCAGAAGGTTTTCTATTAGTAGGCAAAAAACGTCTTCTCCTACAATCCCAGAAGGTCTCCTCATTGATGAATAAATATTCTCCTCCTAGAAAACTAGAAATTCTTTCCACACCAGAAGGTCTTCGCATAGAAGAAATGAAAAGGAAATCTCATAAAAGACTTGAAGGGGGTATTCTCAAAGAAGACCTGCAAAAAGTCTTCTCATATAAGACAAGAAAATCGTCTCATAGTAGACAAGAAGACCTCCTCCTCTACGAACAGATCTACGAAAAGATCTTCTCTTAGAAGACCAAAAGATCTTCTTCTAGAAGATCGGAAGGTCTTCTCCTAGAACAACAGAATGTATTTTCCTAGAACAACAGAAGGTCTTTTACAGAACAACAAATATTCTCCTAGAAGACAAAATGGGGTTTCTCTTCCAAGACCAAAAGGTATCCTCTTTGAAGAAGCGGACTCGGCCTTCTCCCAGAAGACTAGAAGGTCTTCTCCTAGAAGACAAATAGGGTTTTCTCTTCCAAGACCAAAAGGTCTTTCCGGAAGGCTAGATTGTATTCTCTTTGAAGACTAAACGGTTTTCTCCTAGAAGACCAAAGTACTTTCCCAGAAGGTTTTCTCTTAGAAGATCATAAGGTCTCCTTCAGAAGGCCTTCCTTTCTTAGAAGACCAGAAAGTCCCTTCCTATAGGAACACAAGGTTTCCTCCTAGAAGACTAGAACAAGAGAGGGTCTTCTACAGAACAACAGGTCTTCTCCTAAAAGACCAGAAGGTCTCCTCTTAGAAGACCAGAAAAAAGGGTTTCTATTCCAAGACCAAAAGGTCTTTCCGGAAGGTCTTCTCTTGGAAGAAGCGGACCAGAAGGCCTTCTCCTAGAATGCAAGAAGGTCTTCTCTTATAAGGTATTCTCTTAGAAGACCAAACGGTTTTCTCCTAGAAGACCAATGTACTTCCCCAGAAGGTCTTCTTCTAGAAGACCAATGTACTTCCCCAGAAGGTCTTCTCTTAGAAGACCATAAGATCTTCTTCAGAAGGCCTTTCTTTCTTAGAAAACCGGAAGACCCTTTCCTAGATTACCACAAGGTTTTCTCCTAGAAGACTAGAAGGAATTCTCTTAGGATAAAAAAAGGTCTTTTCATAGAAGACCAAGAGAAGGTGTTCTCTTAGAGTACCCATAGGTCTTCTAAGAAGACCAAAAAGTTTTCTCTTAGAAGACTAAAGTTTCTTCTTCTCTTCTAAGAGAAAACTTATAAGACCAGAAGGTTTTCTTTTACAAGACAAGAAGATCTTATCCCAGAGGACCAGAAGGCCTTGTACTAGAACACCAGAAGGTCTTCTCCTAGAAGAACATAAGGTCTTCTCCTAGAGTACCAAAAGGTCCTCTCTTAGAAGACCATTAGGTCTTATTTTAAAAGGCCAAAAGGTTTACTTCTATAAAACCAGAGGGTGTTCTGTTAAAAGCAAAAATCTCCTCCTTAAAGACGAAAAGGTCTTCTCGAGAAGGTCTTCTTCTAAAAGACCAGAGAGTCTTCTGTTGAAAACAAAAAGTCTCCTCCTAGAAGACGACAAGGTCTTCTTCAGAAGGTCTTCTTCTAGAAGACCAGAAAATCTTATTCTAGGTCTTCTCGAAAAGGTCTTTTTCTAAAAGACCAGAGGGTCTTCTGTTAAAAGTAAAAAAGTCTTCTACTAGAAGACCAAAAGGTCTTCTCCAGTAGGTATTCTTCTAAAAGACCAGAAGGTTTTCTCCTAGAAGACCAGAAGGTTTTCTTATATAAGGCCAGAAGGTCGTATAGAATACCAGAAGGTTTTCTCCTAAAAGAAAACCAGAGGGTCTTTTTCCAGAATATCAGAAGGTCTTCTCTTAAAATACAAAAGGAAAACATGGAAAGATATTCTCATAAAAGACTTGACAAGGATATTCTCACAGATGATTTGAAGAGAGTATTGTCAGAGATGACCTGCAAAATGTCTTGGTCTCTTAGAAGACCATAAGGTCGTCTTCTAGAAGATCAGAAGGTATTCTCTTAAAATACAAAAGGAAAACATGGAAAGATATTCTCATAAAAGACCTGTAGAGGGTATTCTCACAGATGACATGAAGAGGGTATTGTCAGAGATGACCTGCAAAATGTCTTGGTCTCTTAGAAAACCATAAGGACATCTTCTAGAGGATCAGAAGGTCTTCTCATTGAAGAACTGGAGAAGTCCTATTCATGCCTAAAAAATAATGTTCTTTTTAATATCTATTAATTTTCAAATATTCCTCCCCCTCTCTCAATTCCCCGCACAAACTCTATTAAGTTCTTAACAATGTGAACTGTGAAGAAATTTAACATTTCAATTGTTTGCAGCAAATCGCTGTGAATTCTCAACGGCTCACCACAATTAGATTGAAATTTTTGTCAAATATCTAAAAACTCTAAACCGCTAAAGAATTTAAGCTTGGCATTTATTCATTTTCACACACACACACACACATACGAACGCAAGCCTTTAAATTGCCTGCAAAACGGCGAGCGGGTGGCGCGAACTTGTGTGTGTGTGTGCGCTAGAGATACTGCCACACGATGAACTTTCTCAAATTAATTCATTTCATTGCTTTCCGCTTTGCATGAATAATTTATGACAATGAACCCTGGGGATATTTACCGCTTTGCAATGACAGCTTTACAGCTGCTGCGTGACGTGGCGTGGCGTGGTATGGCATAGCGTGTATGGCATGACATAGTATTTGTGTTGCGGTTTCGAATGCACACATATACACACAGCAACAACAACGACAACAAACATAGCAAACACCAGCAACAATCGTCATATCTACCTCATCGGTGGCTGCAGCAGCATCATAGTCCTCATCATTGTCGTCATCATCTGCTGACAATTAACAAACCGGGGATCAGATAATGATTTTAAGATGATTGCATTTCACAGTCGTCGTCGTTGTCACTATCGTCACCGTCGTCGTCGCAGTGGCAGTCATCAAATGCATTGTCACCGTTTATGAGTCCATTGTTAGCTCATAAACCACAAAAGACTGCCATTTGATTACCTTAATTATTGTCGGCAATTATTAAGGCTGCATTCGGAAAATTCCCCAGCTGGGAGCTGAAATGTTGCTGTTTTTGGGAAGCGGGTTAAGTGAACATTTTCATGCAGCCAAGTGGGTGTGTGTGTGTGAGTGAGTGTGTGACAAATTGAAACGAATATTGAATGGGAAATTCAATAATCGAGAACAGAGGAAATCCAATGGGATTTTCAGAGAATGCATTCATGAATTTTGGAAAACAAAATAAGCTCAGCAACAGGGAATCAAGAATTTCAATTGTAGCGGGTCCTTATTTTTGATTATTGAAAAAAGGGTTCACAAAACTTGTAATAGAGGTAAAAATATATATGCAACTCATATGACATTGAAAAACAACAACACGACTTTACATGGGAAGACTTTGTTGTCTTTTTCTAAGAAGGGGCCCTCGGATCTTCTATTTGAAAACATTATTGTCTTCTATGAGAAGGCCTTTTGGGCTTTTATGAGAATAACCTCTGGGCCTCTATGAGACGACCAAAAGGGTTTAACATAGAATTTCTAATTAATACACCTTATTATAATGTAGTTTGAAAATCTGAGACATACCAGAATGCTCAGGCCCAATTCTAGTGTCTCATCAAAGTTGTGGATTTTTATGCTCTTTTTAAAGGTCGTTCGCCTCAAAATTGTGCTAATTGATTTTTTTTTACTGATGTCCTTAAGGAAAATATGGAATTTTTAAAAAAAAAAAATTATTCGAGGGCCCTCACGAAGATATTTAACCGGAAGTTTAACAAAGACCCCCAGGTTGGCAATTGTTTACAGAATTTTCAAAAACAGAATTTCTTTTTTTTTTTTGGGAAATTAGTTTCATAGAAGATCTAGCCGATATTTTAAGATTTTTATTTTTGCAAGCTGCTTACCGAATTTCAAAAATTTGGAAATTTGTTTAAGGACTTTAGAACGCAAATTCTTGGATTTTTAAGAGATATTTCCAAGGAACATCTAAATGCAAAAACTTGGATTTTTAAAATTTTTTTCAAAACATATTTTCTAAGGACTCTTGCACGAAGAAGGAGGATTTTTTCAAGAACCTCCTGCGGAAAATTGTGGATTGGATCATACATTTTTTTCAAAGATCCGAAAATCTTGAAATGTTTTAGAATTTTTTTCCGAACGTTTTTTTTTTATTTTAAGAACGTGGATTTGGAAAATTCTTTAAGGTCTTTCCAACGGAACATCGTTCAATTTTTGTTTTGAAGAACCAAGACGATTTTTTCAAGAACCTCCTGTGGAAAATCGTAGATTGGATCATCAATTTTTTTCAAACACCCGAAAATCTTGAAATGTTTTAGATTTTTTTGGAAGGACCTCCTTATGGAAATTATAAATTTTTTGAGTACAAAATTTTCTCGGAAAGTAATTTGTTTTGCAAGAACCTCTAAACCACGAATCTTGGATTTGAAAAATCTTTAAGGACATTCCAACGGAAAATAGGATTTTTTTTCAAGGACTTCCTAAACGAAAATCTTGGATATTTATTTTTTTTAAACCTCTTTTCCAAGAACCTCCTAAACGAAAATCTGGGAGTGGGCAGAAACATTTTTCAAGGACTCTTGGCCGAAGGAAGGAAGGACATTTTTTCAAGGATCTTCTACGTAAAATCGTGGATTCACTCTTCAATTTAATTTTCAAAGACCGAAAAATCTTGAAATGTTTTAAAAAGTTTTTTTCAAGGACATCTTTATCGAAACCCATGAATTCTTTAAGAACATACTTCACGAAACGTTATTTTGATTTGAAGAACCTCCAAACCGAGAATCGTAGATTTGAAAAAAATTTCAAAGACTTTTAAACGGAAAATCGTAGCTTTTTTTAGGAGATTTTTATCAAGGACACCCTAAACGAAAATTTTAGATTTTTAAACTTTTTTCGAAACATTTTTTTCTAAAGATCTCCGAACCAAAAATCGGAGATTTGACGGGGAACATTTTTCAAGGACTCTTGATCAAAAAGGAGGACATTATTTTAGAAAATTATGGATTTAGTCATAATTTTTTTAGGACCGGAAAATCTTTATTTTTTAATTTTTTGTAAGGACCTCCTTCTGGAAAATCATGAGTTCTTTTAGAACAAATTTTCACGGAACATTATTTTTGTTCCAAGAACCTCTAGACCGAGAAACGTGGATTTGGAAGGACAATTTTCAAGGGCTTTCTGACCAAAAATTGTGGAATTGGTCAACAAATTTTTTCGGGGACCGTTTGACGGAAAATATTGATATATTAAATTTTATTTTCCAGAACTTCCTGACTAAAAATATTGCTTTTTTTTAAAAACGTGGAATTATTAAAAGGAATTTCAAGGACCTTATAATAGGCAATCAATTATTATTATTTATTTATTTTTTATTTATTTTATTATTATTATTTTTTTTTTTTTTTGAAGAACATTTTTCTTCTTGTTTTTTTAAGAAAATCTATTTTAATAACTTCCTGGCCGAGAATCATCATATTGGGAGGAAAAATTTCTTTAATCTGAAATAAATGAATAAATCTTTGAACCTCTAACCAAAAATGGAGTAATTTTATTTAAGAATCGTAAAGTTGTTCATAGGACTCCCTTGACCGAAAGTCTTGAATTATTCAAAGAGCATTATCTATGACCTCATGGCCGAAAATCTGTGATTTGGTCATAAACATTTCTCAAGAACTGTGGAGCTTGGGATCTGTAAGAACATTTTTTTAAAGGACTTACTAAACCAAAATCATGGATTTTTTAGGAAATATTACTTATAAAAGTTTTGACCGAAGATTCTGTTTTTTTTTTAACAATTACTTCATAAGCCCCCTGAAAGTGAATCGTGGAATTTCTAAGAAATTTGTTTGAGAACCTCTTGACCGCAAATTATGACTTGACTTGATGTCCTGACGGCGAAGTCTGAAATAAAATAAAAAATCGCAGAAATCGTGGACAAAAATGGAGGATTTGAAAAGAAATGTCCTAACGAGCAAGAAATCCGTGAAGTTTTTAAAGAAATTCTTTTTACGTACCTGCTGACGGCAAAGCATTTATTTTTTAAGAAATACATTGTTCTGGACCTCTATTTCGACAGTCGAGGATTTTTTACGATTTTTTTTCAGGACCTCCTAAGCTGAAATAAAATAAAAAACCAATAAAAAAATAAAATAAAAAATACTGGCCAAAACTTGTGGATTTGTTTAAGTTTATAAAGACTTTCTGGTCGAATATCCTGAATTCTTTAAGAAATTTTACTCAAGGACCTCTTGAGCGAATGTAGTAGATTTTTCAGGATTTTTTCAAGGATCTATTTACCGAACATTATGGATTTTTTTTTAAACAATTTTTGCTAATGAGCAGAAATTATAATTTTTTTTATCGTAGTATTTTGAATACTTTTTTAAGGGATTTCTAATCATAGAACGAAAATCGCTCAACTGTGATATGAATATTATTGTTTATTTAATATTTTAAAGTTGGTATTATCCAAAAATTTTTTTATTTTTATTTTTTTTCTCCTATTTCCAATATTAACTCCCTAAGTTCGAAAATGTTCTCTAAAATATTTTCCTGATAGGCCCTCTATTTCGCCTCAAAAGCCTGCAATCTTTTGGAGATTTGTTATAAAATTTTATTGCCAATAGAATGTTTATTGCATATCCTTTCAATTTTGTACCAAATAATTGTTTTTGTTATTTGCCCTCCTTTGATTGGATTTTCTTTTAACTTATTTATTGCATCCGCATAATTTTACGTTCTCATCATTACGAAAAAAAAAAACAGAAACTGAGTCGCGAACTCTCTGACAAAACAGTGAATTAAATATAAATTCGCTCCTCCTTCAATCTCTGGCATGCGAACGAACATGTCTTTGGAATAAATATTTTATGGACTCTCCATCATTTCATTTCAGTGTCTCTTTTTATGTTTTGTAGTTGTTTTTGTTGAACTTTATGTCGTTCGACATTATCACGATGGTAATCAAATGTACTTATGTCGTCCAGGCGCCCACCCCCCACCCCGCTTCTGCTCGGCCACCACCATACGTAAAATCATTCAGATGTGTGTCGGTGGCCCGGGATTGATGTTGCAGCAGTGATGTTGCACCACCTCCACTGTTGCAGGAGTAGAAATTTGCAATTGGCGGGATTGGTTGCCTTGGCTGTGAGGCACCAACGTACAACCATCAATAATGACATTAAAAATTGGAGTATGTGGACTGAACGAAGATTTAAGATTCATTTTATGTTTACCCAAGTAGATATTGAATGGTGGTGGTGTGTATAGACACACATCTGTACATACATGCATAACTAACCTGACATACTAAATATTGGTGGTTGTGTGGGTTGGGTTGGGTAGAAAATTGTATCTCTCAGGACTCTAAGGTGACATGGGCGTAAAATCTCCACATTTGTATAGAATTTAAAATTATAATGGACTCAATATCCTAGGTTCTGATCAACATCCTAAGACCTGACCCAGATTCAGAATCAAATCGAAATCTCAAGCATTTTATAATACGTATTTGTCAATTTGTTTATCCATTGATCAACAGGACACGTAGTGAAGACCCAGGCCTTTTTTGTATTTAAGTTACCCTGAAAAACTTCGATGCACCCTCTCTCATACAAGTAAATCTATATATGTTGCCACTCTCCAACTGCAGAGTAACTACGGATGTAATTGAAATATTTATGAGATGCAAAGAGTTACAGACAACCAACCCATCGATTGTATGTGTGTGTGTGTGCATATGAATGGGTCTCTGTAAGTGTGTGGGTGTGCTTGCATATTTTCATGTGATGTTCCTAGGAGTTTGTGTGCATGTACATTTTTATGTCTACCAGTAAGTGAATGATTTTTCAATGCATTCATAAATTTATTTATAGATACATGTGTATGTGTATGGGTGTGTGTGTGTGTGTAAGAGCATTAATAACTCTTTGAATGTTATTTTCTTGTTTATTGTATGAAAGTGTTGGAGGACCCGACTCCTGTACGAGATAAGACAATCACAGGTCATGGCATCGAAAATGATATCCGAAGGGAATAGAAGTTCTTCTTAGGGAAGTGGTCTTCATATAGAAGACCAAGTGGCCTTCTAATAGTACACTAAGTGGTCTTCTCATAGAAGAGCCAGAGCCCTTCCTATAGAAGAGCCAGAGCCCTTCCTACAGAAGAGCAGAAGCTTATAGAAGAGCCCGAGCTCTTCCTATATAGAAGAGCCAGAGCTCTTGCTATAAAAGAGCAAGAGCTCTTCATATAGAAGAGCAAAAGCTCTTCCTATAGAAGAGCCAGAGCTGCTCTTCCCATAGAAGAGCCAGAGTTGCTCTTCCCATAGAAGAGCCAGAGCTGCTCTTCCCATAAAAGAGCAGAAGCTCTTCCTACAGAAGAGCCAGAGCTCTTCCTATAGAAAGCCAGAGCTCTTCCTATAGAAAAGCCAGAGCTCTTCGTATAGAAGAGGGAGAGCTCTTCGTATAGAAGAGCAAGAGCTCTTCTCATAGAAGAGCCGGAGGTCTTCTCATAGAAGAGCCGGAGGTCTTCTCATAGAAGAGCCGGAGGTCTTCTCATAGAAGAGCCAGAGCTCTTCCTATAGAAGGGCCAGAGCTCTTCTCATAGAAGAGCCAGAGCTCTTCTCATAGAAGAGCCAGAGCTCTTCTCATAGAAGAGCCAGAGCTCTTCTCATAGAAGAGCCAGAGCTCTTCTCATAGAAGAGCCAGAGCTCTTCTCATAGAAGAGCCAGAGCTCTTCACATAGAAGAGCCAGAGCTTTTCACATAGAAGAGCCAGAGCCCTTCTCATAGAAGAGCCAGAGCTCTTCTCATAGAAGAGCCAGAGCTCTTCCAATAGAAGAGCCAGAGCTCTTCTCATAGAAGAGCCAGAGCTCTTCTCATAGAAGAGCCAGAGCTCTTCCTATAGAAGAGCCAGAGCTCTTCTCATAGAAGAGCAGGAGCTCTTCCTATAGAAGAGCCAGAACTCTTCCTATAGAAGAGCCAGAACTCTTCCTATAGAAGAGCCAGAGCTCTTCTCATAGAAGAGCCAGAGCTCTTCCTATATAGAAGAGCCAGAGCTCTTCCTATATAGAAGAGCCAGAGCTCTTCCTATATAGAAGAGCCAGAGCTCTTCCTATATAGAAGAGCCAGAGTTCTTCCTATATAGAAGAGCCAGAGTTCTTCCTATATAGAAGAGCCAGAGCTCTTCCTATATAGAAGAGCCAGAGCTCTTCCTATATAGAAGAGCCAGAGTTCTTCCTATATAGAAGAGCCAGAGTTCTTCCTATATAGAAGAGCCAGAGTTCTTCCTATATAGAAGAGCCAGAGCTCTTCCTATATAGAAGAGCCAGAGCTCTTCCTATATAGAAGAGCCAGAGCTCTTCCTATATAGAAGAGCCAGAGCTCTTCCTATATAGAAGAGCCAGAGCTCTGCTCATAGAAGAGCCAGAGCTCTTCTCATAGAAGAGCCAGAGCTCTTCTCATAGAAGAGCCAGAGCTCTTCTAATAGAAGAGCCAAAGCTCTTCTAATAGAAGAGCCAAAGCTCTTCTTATAGAAGAGCCAAAGCTCTTCTCATAGAAGAGCCAAAGCTCTTCTCATAGAAGAGCCAGACCTCTTCTTCCTAGAAGAGATCATGAGGCTTTCCTAAAGAAGACCAGTAGGACTTCCTCATGAAAGGCAAAGAGGTCTTCTGATAGAAGGCCTAGAGGTCTTCTCATAGAAAAGCAAACGGGTTTTCGTATAGAAGTCCATGGGGTCTTCTTATAGAAGACAAAGAGGTCTTCTCATTGAAGTCCAGAAGACGCCATAAGGCCTTCTTATAGAAGACAAGGTCTTCTTGTCGAAGTCCAAGGGTCTTTAATAGAGGACCGAGAGATCTTCTTACGGAAGACTAAGGGGTCATCCAACAGAAAATCAAGAGATCTTCTTATAAAAGACCAAGTTGTCCTCTTATAGAAGACCAAGAGGTCTTCTTGTAGACATTTGTGTCTAATAGACTTTCTTGAAGTCTTTAATATCTTGAAGTTTTTTTTTCTTTTTTTTTTTGAAGCCCTTTATTGCCTAGAGTATCATTTAGAAACTTTGCTAAACATAGATATATAAATAAGCCGTTCAGTGGATCTGTCATCTAACCCATTCTAAAAATATTTAAAATACACTTTTTCAGATCTTTCCCAATTCACTTGCCCACTGCTGCTGTTTCGGAGGATATCTCGCAGGTTATTGAGTTTCTATGTGGTTTGATGGTAGATGCAGTCTGCTGTCGTTGTTACTGCTATGGAGCATTTTCCCCCTTTTTTGATTTTATTGTTGAAAATAAATGTAAAATGATAGGAAATTACGAATATAAATATCAAATAAATCTTTTATGTTTAAAAATGGTATACTGCACAGCAACAAAACAACAACAACAAAAAAGAGATATGGAAAAAAGTCGAAGAAGACAGTGAACGAGAAAGAGTATCAGAGATTTATTTATAAATTGTTGATTAACATTAGGAGGAGTTTATTGTAAGGATTTATAATTTATCGGGGCATGGGGTTGGGGGAAGATATATGTAAAAATTGGAAGGAAAAGTGATTGGTGGTTTGGGGGAAGAAATATGGGAGGAAGTGGGTGCATTTAAAATAGGTATTTAAAAATAATATGTTATAGAGTAGATCATTTTGATCGTGGGCAAAAAAAAAAAAAAAAAAAACTAATCGCAAAAGGCCTACGGAAGACCTAAATAATAATTCTTATGAAGGACTAACAGGACTTATTTTAAGCAATTTAGAAGACCTCAATTGTGGACCATATTTATTTTTTAATATTATTTTTAATATTTTTAATTAAAATTAACAGAGAGGGTGAGAGAGAGACTATCACACACTCAGCACGCTGTGACGCATCCACCGTTGGTTAAGCGTCTTATCTGGCATCCTATTTTGGGCGGATTATGTCTTGCACGTAAAGTTACATTTATGTGAGTCGCTTAAGTGTAATTTTTAAAAAAATGCAGGCTCCAAAATAGTTTTCTAAAAACACTCTTTCAGATAATTTTCATCATATACAGGGTGAGATAAAAAAAAGCTGCAACCAATTTCAGACTGCTGTCATTTCTAAGCCACTTGTCCGACACCCGATAAAATTATTCCAGTGACAGCTCATTATATTGTTTACAAGCGTACAAAAGCATTTTGGTGAGAATTTTCCGGAAAAAAAGTTATTCGTAATGGAATTCAAGCGTGATAGTGTGATTTCTTTATATTTGGCTGGAAAACCACAAACGGCTATCGTTAGAGCTCTGCAGCATTTAAATGTGAATAAATCTTTTGTATCTCGTACCATGGCTCGTAACCGTGATACTGATAGCGTGGCCCGACATCAAGGAAGTGGACGGAAGAAAACAGCAACATCAGCAGAAATGCTTCGAAAAGTAAAGAAGCTACTTGAAAAATGGCTCGTGAGCTGAACATATCGCAATATTCCATTCGGCAAATATTGAAAAATGAATGGAGCTCGGGGTAAAGCCATTGAAATTCCAAAAGTGCAAAACTTAAACCGCAACTGAACGAAAGAAAATAGACCCAAAAGAGCTAAAGAATTGCTTCGCTTGGCCGAAAGTAGTAAACTGCCGAATTTGGTTTTCTCCGATGAGAAAACATTCGTTGTCCAGCAGTTTGTAAACAAACAAAATGATCGTGTTTACTTGCCAAAGAGGTCAGTTAAAAAAGTTGCATCTTCGGTTGGCCACAAGAACACAAGCGGCGGCCACGGTGATGGTGTGGGCCGCCATAACAGCTGATGGTCGCTCTCCGATAAATGCCGAATATTATCGCGAAAATATTCTGGAGGGTGTATTAAAGCCTTAGGCACACAAACATTTCCAGCGCTCAACGGCCACCAAAATCTTCGGAAACCAATCCGTTGGAGTCTGGAGTATTTGTGGAAAGCAAGATCGGCATTAAAAATACCAAAGTGCCGATCACCTCAATTAAGCGCTTCGCCGGGAATGGGCCAAAATACCGCAGAGCAACATTCGGGCAGCGTGTGACGGTTTCATTAGCCGTTTGAAGACCATAATTCGTGCCAAAAATGTCCAATTCGAATAAATCTAAACTTATTCTAATATTTGATGCTATTTCCGACATTTTTGCTTTCTTTCAATAAAATTTAAAAAAAAAATGTAAAATTTATGGCGTTTGACTTTGTTGAAGAGCCATGCCAGCATCTGCACATTCTAGGAGCTTCAAACCTCATGAACGTAACAGCGGTCATAAATCTCCAACCAGGAGGTTTGACAGAATTGAGATACTGATTCTATGGATATAATATGAACGAATCAAAAATGGATGAAGGCTCCGGAGCCGGAGTCTTCTGTGAATAACTAGAAATGGCCTATTCCCAAAACTTGAATGGAAAGATCTTTCCGATCATGAAAGTGGCAGAATTATTGAAAAACTATGGAAAATGAAATAACTGAACCGATAAATATTTATGTGGTTCTTAAAGCCCATGAGGTGTGGAACGGCCCTGGGAAATCTGTACATTATCATCCGGCTTTGCTGGGTACCTGGTGTAACGGCGAAAATGCTTTGTCTTTTGTGCATACACCTATGGTATCGAATCATTGGGGATCCTAGAACATCCTTGCGTATCCTGTAGACATCCTTGCATATCCTGAAGGCTTAATTTAAGATTCCTATGGAAGTCTTGCGACATTCGTTGTATGTCCTTTCATTATTCTTCAATATCTTTGTAACCTGCTCAAATACTTATTAAGGTCTCTCGCAAAACATAACCGAATCCCTAGTCTGCTTGAGTACAATCTGCTGGAATTAGGCTTCTCGCAACCGTATCCTGGAAAATCCTCGTAATTACTTGAGTACTTATTAAGGCCTCTTGCAAATGTAGCCTTAAATACAACATTGTTAATTAGCGATCGATAGGAGTTGTTTTGAAATTTTACACCAGACACCCCCTCTGCATGAGAGGGCGGAGTACCACGGCATTTTCGAAATTTAACACTTGGAAGGTAAGAAAAGCACTGAAATCAATATAATTAGAACTTCAACATTTTGCTAAAGGAATTTTGGGACTTCATTTTCAAGACCACGGAAATTCTCAGAGGAAAAATATTTGAATATTTTTAAATTATAATTTTTTTTAATTTTGAAAAATATTTAAATTTGGGAAAAATTTGAATTTTTTTTTTAAATTTTAAATATTTTGAAATTATAAAAATTTTTAAATTTTGAAAAATTGTTAAATTTGGAAAAAAATTTAAATATTTTTAAATTTTTAAAGTTTGAATATATTTAAATTATAAACATTTTTAAATTTTGAAAAATTGTTAAATTTGGAAAAAGATTGAATTTTTTTAAATTTCGAATATTTTAAATTAAAAAAAAAATTTAAATTTTGAAAAATTGTTAAATTTGGAAAAAAATTTAATTTTTTTTAAATTTTGAATATTTTTAAATTATAAAAATTTTTAAATCTTAAAAAATTTTTAAATTAAGAAAAAATTTGTTTTTTTTTTTTTAATTTTGAATATTTTTAAATTTAAAAATTTTTAAATTTTTAGGAGTTGTTTTGAAATGTTACACCAGACACCTGCATGAGAGGGCGGAGTATCACGGAATTTTCGAAATTTAACACTTGAAAGTAAAGAAAATCACTGAAAGCAACATTATTAGAACTTCAAAATTTTGCTAAAGCATTTTTGGGACTTCATATTTCAAGAGTAGGAAAATACTCAGAGGAAAAATATTTGAATATTTTTAAATTATTTTTTTTTATTTTGAAAAATATTTTTTTTTTTAAATTTTTAATATTTTTAAATTATAAAAATTTTAAAATTTTAAAAAAATTGTTAAATTTGGAAAAAAATGATTTTTTTTTAAATTTTGAATATTTTGAAATAATAAAAATTTTTAAATTTTGAAAAATTGTTAAATTTGGAAAAAAAAATTTGAAATTTTTTTTAATTTTGAATATTTGTAAATTAAAAAAAATTTTAAATTTTGAAAATTTGTTAAATTTGGAAAAAAATTGAATTTTTTTTAAATTTTGAATATTTTTAAATTATAAACATCTTTAAATTTTGAAAAATTGTTAAATTTGGAAAAAAATTGAATTTTTTTTAAATTTTGAATATTTTTAAATTATAAAAATTTTTAAATTTGGAAAAATTTGAAATTTAAAAAAAAAATTAAATTTTAAACTTTGAAAAATTTTTAAATTTTGAAAAAATTTTAAATTTTAAAAATTTATAATTTTGAATATTTTTACCATGGAAGCTATCCCCACTTATATGAATCCCCTTAATTTCTCAAGTTGTTACTGCTTTCCCGTCCATAATTCCAAATCTACTTAAAATCACTAACTTCAAACCCCTTGGCTGCCAATGAATTTGAAACGTCACACCCCTCTACCCCTCCCCCCTTTATCATCCAATGAAAATTCAATCAAGCGAATGAATATAAAAATGCAATTACTTTCCTTTACTTTTCGATTTGAGCAAAAAAAAAATAAAAAAAATAGTTTACGATTTTTATTTGTCTGCAACAGAGATTGAGGTTTATTTGCTCTGTTAAATTAGTCGAGTTAATTTAGGGTTCAACTTTGGAGTGATTACAAAACGTCTTGATGGCCAACGGACGACGACGACGATGAAGTAGAAGACGGAGGCGAAGACCGACAATAAGGTGAAGAAGTCGAAGACAACCAATTGGAATACTTTCAGACACTTGAATAAATATTTGCCAGTTAGTCAGTGGATCTTCCATTGATTGAATCTTGTGCCTCTCACCAACAAAAGGGGTTTGGAAAAGATAGAGGTGAGTTTAATGTAAGTAGTTTGGTTGTTAGGTGTGTGTGTGAGTATTTTTGTGTCTGTGTCTGGTTAGGTGCCTTAGATACAATAATGTTGGCATTGCTGATGCAGACAATAATGCTTGTTGTAAAACTAATAATTGAAAATGCTTTCCTTTCATTTTCTTTCTTTCTTTTTTTATCGGAATGGCCATTATTGATAAACGTTCGGAAATTCTTTGTTCAAATATTCTCAAAAATAAACACTTGTCTGCAACGGATATTTCAAAAGAAATCACATCAGTGTTTTGTTTGCTTTTTTTGGATATTTGAAAATTGTATGTACTGAAAGGGTCCGCCAGGATCAGGAATATTTTATTTATTTTGTTATATTTGTAACAATATTTAGATAAATAATTTATTAATCAATTTTTTAATTAAAACTACAATTTATATAAGTCTGATTAGAATTAAGGATTGATAAATTTAGGACCAAAAATTTTAAAATATTTTTACATTTTAAATACCTGTGAAAATAGGATCGGTTTACATCGAAAAAAAAGGGAGGAAGCGGCTGAGGTAAGCTCAGCTGTATCCAGGGTCCCACTAAAAATTAAGAAATAAGAAGAGTAGATTTCTCTCCATTTCCTGTGGGTGTAAATCATATGCGTCATTGATTTAAATTCCAAAATTAAACCCTCAAAATAAATAAAATTCGGAGGTACAGTAATATAGGGCCTATGTATATAAATTTGGACTTATCTTCACAAAATGTTGCAGGGAGATGTTCTCAAAATATCTAAAATTTGGATGTTATACTTTATATTTGGTGCAAACGTAATAGTGGACCTATCTTCCCAAAATTTAGCTATCAGCTCTGTACTCAAAATGTCAAGTAAGTCATGATTGGACTTAAAATTGTGGTCGAAGCCTTCAAAATACCGAAATTAAGAGTTAAAGTAACATGAGGACTATACCAAACAGTGAAGCAATTTCAATTTTTTTTTAGCAAAAAAATTTAAATTTTTCTAAATTTTAATTTAAAATTGTGGTCAAAGCATTCAAAATACCGAAAATCAGGAAGTAACGCCATATAGTGGCCTTACCTAAACGTGTACCGATATGTCCCGTTTTTTAATACCAAACATACTAGGGGTAATATAAACGCCTGAGCAGAATTTCAGAGCGATAGAATTCTTTCCTGAAGTAATCTTCGTTTTTTGGGGATCTCATCCACTGTACGACGTTTACGATGTGTTGTAGGCAAGAGGATGAACGATTCGTCGATAATCGGGAACTATGATGTAGCGATGTTGTGTTGTTTACATTTGGTGTGATAAGCCGAAAATTCGAAGGTGATCGTGTACTCGCGACTGAGGAATTATGATATTTGTGTTCGACGTGACGCCAGCGTTAGGAATGGTGACGATTTGAAGGCAATCGGAAACTTGTGGATCTTTGTCGGTTGTCGACGCGTGAATGTAATCCGGAATTATGATATTCGTGATCGGAGGGTCGACGGCTTTCGCGATGGTGATGACTTTAACTTGACTTGAACTTGTGGATCGTTGTAATATGTTGATGGGTGTGAGAGATCACGAATTTCTATGATTATTTTTGGGTGACGCGGGCGTTCGGCTTAGTGAAGATAATTTGAAGATAATCGAGAACTTGTGGTCGTCGATTGTCGACCGGTGGAATTTAATCAAAAATTTGTATTTTTAGTGACAACGACATTCAGGATTTTTACGATTTGGAGATCATCGAGAAACTCAGTGAATGGTCATCATGCTGACGAGTGGCGAATAACCGGAGCCTTCGATGTAGGTGGTTGGGATGTTGATGTACAGGTCTTCTGAAACGGGTTGGGGACTTGTGGCATAATCGGGTACGGCATGTTGACGATTTGAAGGTAATCGGGAAAAATAATAATCCGAGTTTACGTTGTCGCTGGTCGTCTTAGGTTGTTCGGGTTCGACAGCTCACAGCAGGTATGATCGCGAGAAGCTGTCTTGGCTTTCTAAAATATATCGGGATATGGGTATGTTTGGGAACAGATGTACAGGAGTTCTAAAATGGATCAGGACTCGTTGTGGTTCAGCAGCTCAATGTGGATATGTATTTCGGAATTTTGACGGTTTGAAGGTAATCGGAAACTTTGGTTTATGGTCGTCACTTGACGACGGGTTAAAGATAATAAGGGTTTACGTTGTAAGTGATTGGGATATTGAAGTCTAGGTCTTCTGAAACTGGCTGCGGACTCGTGATATAATCGTTCGAGATTCTCGGAAGAAGTTATCCAGATCGTCTGAATTTTTTCGGATTCGACAGCTCACGGTAGGTATGTTCGGTAGCAGGTGTACAGGCTTTAAAAGACGGATCGGGACTCGTTCGAGTTCGGTAGCCTTCTGTATGTGTAAATAACAGATTTCGGAAGCAGATTATGTTCAGGAGAAGATTTCCAGGCTTTCTTATATGGATCGGGATTCATTCGAATTCGGCAGCTCACTGTAGATATGTATGTTCGGAATTTTGGCAATTTAGAGGTAATCGGAAACACTGGTTTATGGTTGTCGCTTGTCGGCGAGTTAAAGATAACAAGGGCTTACGTTGAAGGTGGTTGGCATGTTGATGGCCAGGTCTTCTGATACGGATGATGTAATCGTTGGTGTACGACAGTTCACTGCAGAAGATGTCTAAGTTGTCTTAGGTGGTGGGTGTTAGTCTATGGATTAAAGATAATCAGGGGTTACGCTGTAGATGGTTGAGATGTTGACATCAGAAGAAGGTCGTATCAGGTAGTTATGGCTTTCTTAGATGGATAAAAACAAATTTTGGGTTCGAGACAGCTCACTGTGGCTATGTTCGGGTTTAACTGTTTGAGACGTCTACAACGGCTAATCAACTATTCTAGCCAGCACTAATTAACTACCATTGTTTAATCTATGATACAGTACGGCGAGCAAAAGCTCCTGAGCGACAATGGGCCAAAAACTTCTGTTGAACAACGATCCGAAGCTCCTGTGGAGCAACGAGCCGAAGCCCCAGTGTAAATTAATTACTGGCACTTAACTTAATGAAAGTCGGTCTTGGAAAAGGTAGTACCAGCTAACGATTTCATTAATGGGATGACAGAGAACCCAATCGAAAACTATATGAGGCCGGCAATACCAAGTGCACGAGAATTATTTGCCCTATACAGTAAACGACATACTTCCTCCAATAAACTACCAATATTTTAGCTATGATACGGTACAACGAGACGCAGCTCTTGCGGAATAATGAGTCAAATACTCCAGTGGACTATGAGCCAAAGGTATTGTGGGACTAGGAGAAAAAAACTCTTGTCGAACAATGAGCCAAAGCCCCTGTGGAACAACGGGCCGGTGCCCCTGCGCCAAAAAATTACCAGCCACTCTACTCAATGAGAGCCGGTTCAAGAAGTATCCCCCGCTAACGCTAAATTCCGCTTGCCAGAGGACAAGAAATTATTCAGAAAATCACTAACTACACTGTGATATGCTCCCTGCAGAAGCAAGGCTGTCTCATCGGACCCCCACCGAAAGCTATATGTGATTGGCATTACCAGGTGAATGAGAATTATTTGCTTATGCTGTAAACGAAAGCTGAATCCTCCGTTAGGCAGCCAACGAATACTGTGGTGGCTAGTTTACCCTGTCCACACTGTTATCGTAGCATGTACTTGTGTTTTTGCTGTTACAATTGTTTTTGTTGTTGCTATTGATACAGTGGGCTGGGTTGTGCTTTCCGACAAATGTATGTGACGAAATCATCGCGTTACACCAACGTTACAGTGGATTTTTCTGAAGTATTTTTCGAAAGGATTATCATAGCTTTAAACGTGGATTTTTTAAGGATAGCTTCTAAAGAGATTCGATTATTTCTAAGATATTCTTCAAAGACTGTTGGAACTTAAACCGTGAATTTTTTTTAAATTATTCTCAAGTCCAGCTGAGCTATTAAAGAAGATTTTAGATGATTTTTCCCAAAGATGATTTGGATCTTTCCAAGATTCTGCCGGATTTTTTAAAAATATTTCGAAGCTATAATTCCCGTTTTTTATGTAATATTTTTTTGACTAATGTTTGTGATGACATCATCACGTTACACGACAATAAAATTAAGAAAACCTCTAGAAGGTCCTCTATCCAGAGAGGGATTTACCAGAGAAGCTAGATTGATATGTTTAAATATTTATGGTATTTTTATGAAAATTGTTTTTAATGCACCCAGAACCCACAATATTACTCATTATGGGGTAAAGGGGCGTATGATTACTGACAACACGTATGCGTTATCATTTTTATATTTAATTCCCAACATTTTCTCAATTTTCTTTGAATCTTAAGGTTTAATAATTTTTTCTCCCGCCCCATATTCCCTCAAAGACCCACAACTCTTTTCCAAAATGTTGGCTTCATTGCGTTATGGCATGTAAATGCACAAAATCTTCAACAAAAGAAAAACAGAAACTTTTGTCAGATTTTGAAACCACAATAATACACTGATCGATTGCTTGTATTTCCGTAAAACTTCAAAACCTCCCAAAAACGACCGCATTGCATTTGCATTTTCTTAGAAGTACATACATATATAAAACTTGGATATTTGTATGTGGTTGTGTGCGTGTGCATAAAGTTATAAACATAAAATCTTAAATCTGGTTTAACAAAACTAAAACTACAACCAAAGAGTTGAACTATTTTGATGTCAAAACTTTCATATAAGGCAAAGCAACAGAAGGCATATGGGAATTGGATTCTGACTTCATATTTGAGCAATGGATTTGCAACAAAAAGTGTGTCAATGGTACTAACAAACCGTAGGAACTTTAAAGAGATGCGGTCAAATTAAAGAGGATGTTTAAAATTAATATTCAATAAGGTAGACTGGGGCGTATGATTGCTGTCAATACTTATACGCCATGAAGAACTATTTCTGCGATTGGTATTCAGTAATCCCACCAAAAATCGGAACTATTCTTCAAAAATGAATACCGAAATAGAGTTTTGCCTAATAATTGCAAAATGGTTCGGAATTTTAAATTAATAAAATCTACTAATCCTTCAAACCTCAATATTCTCTTATTTTAAGTAAGTTGACCTCTTATGTAGATCAATTTACTTAAAATAAGAGAATATTGAGGTTTGAAGGAGTAGTAGATTTTATTAATTTAAAATTTATTTTATTCTTATTATATTGCTCGGAGCTACAATTATGGGTCAGTAGGCGGCGGATATTTGAACGGATTACAAATAAGTATGGTATATGCGTTTTAAATAAGCAGTCCCAGACGATTGAACGGTGAAGACCAAGATATGGCAAAAAGAAACAGCCATTCACAGGGGGTGCCCTACCGATGGAGTAAAAAGCAAAGTGAAGCCTTCATGCCGCTAATTCGAGCCAATCGAGAATTCGGTGCCACTGAGAAGAAAAAATACTAAATAATAGTATGATTGTCTGACAACGCCTAGACGAAACGGCTGAAGCTAGAATCTTGAAATTTTGGGTGAGGGTCACTCTTGGCCCGAAGGGGTTTTTAGAAATTCGAACTAGAACGGTATAAAAATTATTAAAAGGTATTTAATATGGAACTCTTTGTATTTGAGGAAGCAGTAGAGCTAGAACTCTTAAATTTGGAATGAGGGTCACTGATGGAATATACTTAATAGTTTTTGGAAATCGCACTATAACTGTACGATGAGTACTAAAATGTACTACATTTTGTAACATTTCGTGGCAGGTGTACAGTTAGAGCTACAAACTTGAAATTTGGAATGGGAATCAAGAAGTTGAGGCATACAAAGTGAGATAAAAACAAATTAAAAAGCAGTAAGTTCGGCCGGGCCCAACTATTAATACCCTCCACCATTTGCAACGAATTTGGAAATTTTCAAAAAGTAAAATCCTTAAAAAATTCTGTTAAAATTTAAAAATACCGAATATAGCCGTTATATTGAGGTGTGTACGACGTGGGCCTACATAGGCATTGTTTGTCATAAGCCATTACCATATTCAAATTCGAAAACTTGAAATAAACGGTGAATAAAATCATCAAAATATCGTATATAGGGAGGTACCGTTATATCGGAGCTGTGCGAAGACCTGGACCAGCATAGACAATTTTCTGTCACAGGCTATAGCATCCATTGCCAACTTCAAATACCACATCACAAACAATTTCGGTGGGTATTGTACCTAAAATCGTGAAAATACCGAATACAGGGATGTACTGATATTTGGGGCCTATACGAAGACCTGGACCAGTATAGACAATTTTCGTCTTAGGGTGTAGTATCCAATTCGAACTTCAAATACCAAATTTGAAACAATTCCGGTGATTAATGTCGCTAAAATCATCAAAATACCAAAGTTTGGGAGGTACCATTATATGGGGGCTATACGAAGACCTGTACCTGCATAGACAATTTTCTGTCACAGATTGTAGTATCCATTACGAATCTCAAATACCAAATTTGAAACAATTCCGGTGAATAATGTCGCTAAAATCATCAAAATACCGAATTTTGGGAGGTATCGTTAAATGGGAGCTATACGAAGACGTGGACCTCCACAGACAATTTTCTGTCTTAGGGTGTAGTATCTAATTCGAACTTCAAATACCAAAGTTGAAACAATTCTGTGAATAATGTCGCTAAAATCATCAAAATATATGGGGGCTATATGAAAACGTGGACCTACATGGCCCACTTACAAAATTAACCTGTCTACTGGAACAATTCGTTCGAAAGAAAGCGTGATTACAACGGACAGACAGACGGACAGACAGACAGACAGACGGACATCGCTAAATCGACTTAAAATTTTACCCTGATCAAGAATATATATACGTTGCTGGGTCTGACATGAGTATTTCGAGGAGTTACAAACGGAATGACAAAGTTAATATACCCTCCATAGTATGGTGGAGGGTATAAAATCTGCAACAAAGTCAATTTTTATATTTTTAATTAAATTGTATTGAATGAAAGTAAAAATTTTGTCGGAAATAGCATCAGATTTTAGAATAAGTTTTGATTTGTTCGAATTGGTCACCTTTGGCACGAATTATGGCTTTCAAATGGCCAATGAAACCGTCACACATTGCCCGAATGTTGCTTTGCGGTATTTTGGCCCATTCTTGGCGAAGCGCTTACTTGAGGTGATCGACACTTTGGTATTTTTTAGTGCCAGCCTTGCTTTCCAAAATACTCCAGACACAATAGTCCAACGGATTGGTGTCCGGAGATTTTGATGGTCATTCGTTGTGCGCTGGAAATAAAGTGAGGAACCTCATTTTGTAACCATTCTGTTTCGTTAGAATGTTCGAGGTCTGCGGCCCAAATGTTTGCGTGCCCAAGGCTTTAATACACCCTCCAGAATATTTTCGCGATAATATTCGGCTTTAATATACCATTCAGAATATTTTCGCGATAACATTCGGCTGAGTCCTATTGGAATGTCCATGGTCTACGGCCAATGTGTTTGCGTGCCCAAGCCTTTAATACACCCTCCAGAATATTTTCTCGATAATATTAGGCTTTTATTGCGATGCCACGTACCCAAGGCTTTAATATACCTTTCAGAATATTTTCGCGATTGAGTTCTGGTGGTCTACCGAAGGTACACATTTTCAGCTGACCTCTTTGGCAAGTATACACGATGATTTTGTTTGTTTACAAACTGCTGGACAACGAATGTTTTCTCATCGTAGGCGGGGAAAACCAAATTCGGCAGTTAACCACTTTCGGCCAAGCGAAGCAACTCTTTAGCTCTTTTGGGTCTATTTTCTTTCTGTTGCGGTGAAAGATCTTGCATTTTTTGGAATTTCAATGCCTTCACCCCGAGCTCATTTTTCAATATTTGCCGAATGGTATATTGCGATTTGTTTAGCCCAAGAGCCACTTTTCGGCCACTGCGATGCGGGTTTCGATCAAGTTGCTTCCTTACTTTTTGAACCATTTCTGCTGTTGTTGCTGTTTTCTCCCGTCCACTTCCTTGACGTCGTGCTACCATACCAGTATCACGGTAACGGGAGATTGGTACGAGATGCAAAAGATTTATTCACATTTAAATGTTGGAGTGCTCTAACGATAGCCACTTGTTGTTTTCCAGCCACATATAAAGAAATCACACTATCCCGCTTGAATTCCATCACGAATAGCTTTTTTTCTGGAAAGTTCTCACCAAAACGCTTTTATACGCTTGTAACCAATATAATGAGCTGTCACTGGAAGAATTTTAACAGCTGTCGGACGAGTGGCTTAGAAATGACAGCAGTCTGAAATTGGTTGCAGTTCTTTCATATCACCCTGTATATTAAGGCTGGTGGTATGTATGCTCCTCTCATAGGCAATGAAGGGCAAATCGAATTTCTTTAAATATTTTGAAGCTAAAATACAAATTTAAATTTCATGTTAATTATACCCCGCCATCCTTGGAGGCTACTTCCAAAGACTTCCTTGAATTTCGCTTTAATTGATTATTTTTCCAAAAAAAAAAAATTGTCCCGAAATCTTTCAACTTCACTGAAGTAATTTTAACAGCTGTCGGACGAGTGGCTTGGCAATGACAGCAGTCTGAAGTTGGTTGCACTTATTTCATCTCACCCTGTATATAAAACCTTGAAGGTCTGAAAATTTAGTACGATTTATGAAATATTGATTCAAAATGTTAGTAAAACTGAACATATTGTGCATTTTGAGTACTTAGAGGGCCTAACACGAGCTGTAGGAATGAATCTAAAATTATAACAAGGACTTTTCGCTGACGAAGTAGCGACCATAAATATAAATTTAAATATTTATACCCTACAACACTATGTGTTGGGGGTATTATAAGTTTGATTGGGCCAAAAATTATATAACACCCCGAAAAATTAATTTCCCACATAGGATAGTATATATGGATCTTCCTAGCTCGCCGAGCTGAGTCGATCTAGCTATGTATGTCCGTCCGTCCGTCTGTCCGTCTGTCCGTCTGTCCATGTTAATTTGTAATCACGCTACAGGTCGCAATTATGGTCCGATCTTCACGAAATTTAAAATGGAGGTGGGGTTAGGGTCAGAATAGAAGCCTATTTCTTTTGGAGATGATCGCCAAATGTTTAGGGGTTGAAATGGACCAAATACTGAAAAAATATCGGATTTTGCAGTAGCTATACAGGTCGCAATTATAGACCAATCGACGCGAAATTTAGTATGTAGCTAGAGTTTAGGGGAAGAAGCCTACCAATTTGGGTGGTCATCGGGTAATATTTAGAGGGTAAAATAGACCATATCTTTTTTGTTGAAAAAATTCAGAATTTTTCATTAAACCGCGAATATTTTAAATCCCGGCGAACTCACAAAGCCATAACAAGGTTACTTCTGACCTTTACATTGATGTTAACATCCAACAAAACGGATATATAGCAAAATATGTGCGATATGTATGTCTATCAAAGAAGATATGCTTGAAAGGTCTCATATATGTCGAGAACGGCTAAACACACAGTTTACACGGCTAAAACGATAGTTCTCATTAATTCAGAATGGCCTCTTGGCAGGAAAGAAAAAACGTCTAAAAAATCGCATAAAAATATCTCTCTAAAGATGAAAATATTGATTTTGTAACATTTTCTCATTTTTTTTTTCAATTTTGTCATATTTTCATTTTGAATTAAACATTTGGGAATATTTATACAGCTAACAAAACTAAGTAGTTAGGATATAAGGATATCATATACAGATCGCATTTATGGTCCGATCCTTACGAAATTTTGCATGGGGATAAGATGAGGGTCAGAATAGGAGCCTACTCTTTTTGGAAATGATCGCAATATATTTAGGGGTTGAAATGGACCAAAAAACTGCAAAATTGTCAGCAGGTCGTAATTATCGCCCGATCCTCACGCACATTTGAATGGGGGTTACCGGACATTGCAAAAGCCAAGCAGTTTTGGATGGCCATCCAAAAATATTCAATGTGTGAAGGAGTTTGACAACTTTTGTAGACAAAATACGAAAATGTCCATTCAGGACAGGAAAGACGCACTTCTGACAATTTCGTTAAGGCTGATTTCGTTGAAGAATATAGTCAAATGTCTGTATCTCATATAGATGCGTTTCAGTCAAAAACCAATAATAAATGTTAATTTTTTGCCACTTCTGAGAGATTATAGGTCTTTGGGAAATATTGGTTCCAGATCTAGGAAGACCATTTAAGTGCAACATCTACCAATAAATTGGAAATGAGCAAATTAGTTTAGGTTGCTATTATTCGAAAATTAGAGAACGAAACCTGATGGTTTTCTTTTATTATTTGTCACAATATCTTGTGTAATTCTTTCGAGTATCTCGCCTATATAACCTGTATCGTTTATTATAGTGTTGTAGGGTATTCAACGGTCGGCTGTAGCGTTTGCTTACTTGTTTTATATAATTTTAAAATATCTATTTTTAAATAAATATTTTTAAATTCCCTGAAATACCTACACCTTTGTAACAACACACACACACACACACATCCATACCAATTCCCCATTGCAGACATCAACTGACAAAAACAATTTAGTTTGAAAAGTTTTCCTTTTCAAAATCTTGTTATTGTTTTTTTGGTTCTGCCGTTATTTAGTTGCGTGTCAAAATTCTTGTTACCAAATCAACTGACATGAAATTCAATTGAGTTTTATGTTACAAATATTACCTAACCTGGGTAAAAGTTCTACAACTTGTTTGGTTGCCGCAGTATACCCCTCTCAGGCACACACACACAAACACTCACATACACACACACATTTTATTGTGGAATAATTTCAATTTCCGTTTCAACAGCAATGTTGTTCTGTTGCTGTTGTGGTTGGCTTGTGTTGTTGGCTCCAACCAACATATTGGCTTGTAAAGAGTTCGGTCGCTCGGTTTTGTAGTTAGTTGGGAAATCATTATGACAAATATGTCTCGAACAAAATTTGAACAACAGCAAGAACAAAAAAAAATAAAATTGTAGTTTAAAATTGTTGTGTTCTATTTTTCACTTTTGTGTTTGAAAAACTTCCCCACTTGTTATTCGTGTTAATTGTGTGTTCCCTTCTTGTTTTTTGCTCAGCCGCTTTGTTGTACAACCACTTGAGCCACTCGCTACTGATTGACGGAAACAAATTCTGAACACTGTCAAAATAAATTGGAAATTAAATAATTAATTGGGAAGTTTTCGTTTTTTGAAAGACGAAACAACAAAAAGATAGGAAAGTTTTTAAAAAGTAGGGCAAAGAAGGGAGGGCGGATGGTAGATGTAAAAAAATTTAAATTTAAAATGGAAAATATTTCCAAAATTAAAGTTCGGATGGTTTCTTCGAATTTTAGGTTTTTTTTCCTTTAGAAGGACATATATTCGATCAACCGTGAATTTTTTAAAGAATATTTTCTTATCCCTTAAAAAATTCACGGTGATGAAATATATGTCCTACTAAAGTATCCTTTAAAAATCCACGTTTGTTGAAATAGTTGTCCTTCTAAAATATCCTTTAAAAAATCCACATTTGTTGAAATAGATGTCCTTCTAAAATATCCTTTAAAAAATCCACGTTTGTTGAAAGAGATGCCCCTATAAAATATCATTTAAAAAATTCAAGTTTGTTGAAATAGTTGTCCTTCTAAAATAGCCTTTAAAAATCCACGTTTGTTGAATTAGATGTCCATCTAAAGTATCCTTTAAAAATCCACATTTCTTAAAATAGATGTCCTTCTAAAGTGACCTTTAAGAAATCCACGTTTGTTGAACTAGATGTCCTGGAAAGAATATCTTTTAAAAATCCACATTTGTTAAAATAGATGTCCTTCTAAAGTATCCTTTAAGAAATCGACGTTTGTTGAAATATATGTCCATCTAAAGTATCCTTTAAGAAATCGACGTTTGTTGAATAGAAATGAATGAAATGTTGAAATAGATGTCATTGAAAAATATCCTTGAAAAAATCCAGGTTTGTTGATTTAGATGTCCTTGAAAAAATCCACGTTTCTTGTCCCTGAAAAATGTTCTTGAAAAATATCCTTGGAAAAATCCACGGTTCTTGTCCTTGAAAAATATCCTTGAAAAAATCCACGTTTCTTGTCCTTGAAAAAATCTACGTTTTGTGTCTTTGAAAAATATCCTTAAAAAAATCCACTTTTTAAGCCTTGAAAAATCCACGTTTTTTGTCCTTGAAAAAATCCAAGTTTTTGTCCTTCAAAAATATCCTTGAAAAAATCCACGTTTCTTGTCTTTGAAAAATATCCTTGAAAAAAATCCACGGTTCTTGTCCTTGAAAAAATCCAAGTTTCTTGTCCTTGAAAAAATCCAAGATCCTTGTCTTTGAAAAATATCCTTAAAAAAATCCACTTTTTTGTCCTTGAAAAATCCACGTTTTTTGTCCTTGAAAAATCCACGATTTTTGTCCTTGAAAAATATCCTTGAAAAAATCCACGTTTCTTGTCCTTGAAAAATCCACGATTTTTGTCCTTGAAAAATATCCTTGAAAAAATCCACTTCTCTTGTCCTTAAAAAATATCCTTGAAAAAATCCACGGTTCTTGTCCTTGAAAAAATCCAAGTTTCTTGTCCCTGAAAAAATCCAAGATTCTTGTCCTTGAAAATTATCCTTTAAAAAATCCACGTTTCTTGTCCTTGAAAAATATCCTTGAAAAATCCACGTTTCTTGTACTTCAAAAATATCCTTGAAAAAATCCACGTTTCATGTCCTTGAAAAAATCCACGTTTATTTTCCTTAAAAAATAACCTTTAAAAAATCCACGTTTCTTGTCCTTGAAAAAAAATCCTCGTAAATTGTTCTTAAAAAATATCCTTTAAAAATTCCTCGTATATTGTTCTTGAAAAATATCCTTAAAAAACCCACATTTCTTGTCCTTGTAAAATATCCTTAAAAAATCCACGTATCTTGTCTTTGAAAAACTCCACGTTTCTTGCCCTTTAAAAAAATCCTTGAAAAACCCCACGTTTCTTAAACTAGATGTCCTTGAAAAAATCCACGATTGTTGATAAAAATATCCTTGAAAAAATCTACGTGTAATGAACTAGATATACTTGGAAAAATAACCTCCAAAAAATCTACGTGTATTGAATTAGATATCCTTGAAAAATATCCTTAAAAAGTCCACGTTTGTTGAACTAAATGTCCTTGAAAAAATCTACGTTTGTTGAACTAGATGTCCTTGAAAAAATATCCTTGAATAAATCCATGTTTGTAAAGCTGAACTAGATGTCCTTGAAAAATATCGTTCAAGAAATCAACGTTAATGCAAGTTGAGGTCCTTGAAAAAATATTTGAGGAACCCCTTGTTTATATCTTCTATTGATGGGGGACCCTTCTGTAGTCAAATTGGTTTCACTCTGATTTTTATTTAATTTTAATGCCATTTTAACCACAAACCAAAAAAAACGCATTTATTTATTTTTTTGTAAATCCATTGAGTCCTGTTTGATGTTCTTGTTTCTGTTTCTGTTTCTGTTTCTGTTTTTTTTTTTTTTTTTTTTTTTTTTCAACATTAATACTTGCATGTTTATCCATTGAACATGGAGAACGAATATACTTTTCCTTTGGCACGCATGCACGCACCTACACAAACACTCTCTTATTGCACACACACACACTAACACACGCTTCAATGGAAAATAAACAGTGCATACATAGGATCTCAAGGATATGCAAGAGCACTTCGCCAACAGTAAGTGGTTGTGTTAAAAGCATCTGTTTGTTGTTCCCAATGCAGTTGCACAACATCGGCATCAGCAGCACTTAAATCTATTTACATTGCATTTCCGAACAAGATTTGTATTTCATTTAAGTCCCACGACAGCGGCTGTATTATCCTCGCCATCAGCCGTACTCCTTCGCTTACTTCCAACAAGAATACAAAATGTTGTTTAAAGATTGCTTTTTTTGGATTGAAAGCAACGCCAAAGAAAAAACATTAGGGGCAAGGTTAGAGAAAGAAAGAAAATATTTTGATTTCTGATAAGCAAAGATAAATATTCGTTTGAGTAAAAGGATATCATGGTCATTAATTTCAAGAGACAAAATCTTGGATTTTATTAAAATATTTTTTTCCATGGACCTCCAGTTTCACAAACGTAAGTTTTTAAAGAATAAATTTTCAAGGATCAAAGGTCCAATAAAGTGGATTTTTAAAGAGTATTTTGTCAAGGACTAAAGGATACATAAACTTGGATTTTTAAAAAAGTATTTTGGCAAGGACTAAAGAATAAATAAACGTGGATTTTTAAAAAAGTATTTTAGAAAGGACTAAAGGATACATATACGTGGATTTTAAAAAAAGTATTTTGGCAAGGACTAAAGGATACATATACGTGGATTTTAAAAAAAGTATTTTGGCAAGGACTAATGGATGAATAAACGTGGATTTTAAAAGAATATTTCTTCAAGGATAATTTTAAAAGAGCATTTTTTCAAGGACCAAAGGACAAATAAACGTGGATTTTTAAAGAATATTTTATTCAAGGATAATTTTTAAAGAGTATTTTTTTAAGGACCATTTTTAGAGGGTATTTTTTCAAGGACCAAAGGACAAATTAACGCGGATTTTTAAAGAACATTTCTTGAAGGACCAAAGGACAAATAAACACGCATTTTTTAAATAATAATTTTTCAAGGATCAAAGTTCCAATAAATTTGGACTTTTTAAAGAATATTTTTTCAAGGACCAATACACGTGGATTTTTAAAAAATATTTTTCAAGGATCAAAGTTTCAATAAACGTGGATTTTTTAAAGAATATTTTTTCGAGGACCACAGGAACAATAATCATGGAATTTTTTAAGAATATTTTTTCAAGGACCAATAAACGTGGATTTGTTAAAGAATATTTTTTCAAGGACCAAAGGAACAATAAACATGGATTTTTTAAAGAATATTTTTTTCAAGGACCAAAGGACAAATAAACGTGGATTTTTTAAAAGAATATTTTTCAAGGACTCTCAGACATATAATCGCAGATTTTTAAATAATATTTTTTCAAGGATCAAAGTTCCAATAAATGTGGATTTTTTAAAGAATATTTTTTCAAGGATCAAAGTTCCAATAAATGTGGATTTTTTAAAGAATATTTTTTTCAAGGATCAAAGGACAAATAAATGTGGATTTTTAAAGAATACTTTTTCAAGGATCAAAGGACAAATAAATGTGGATTTTTAAAGAATATTTCTTCAAGGATCAAAGGACAAATAAACGTGGATTCTTAAGGAATAGTTCTTCAAGGGTCAAAGGACAAATAAACGTGGATTTTTAAAGAATAGTTCTTCAGAGACCCAAGGAAAAATAAACGTGGATTTTTTAAAAAATATTTCTTCAAGGATCAAAGGACAAATAAACGTGGATTTTTAAAGAATATGTTTTCAAGGACCAAAAAATAAAAAAAAAACGTGGATTTTTAAAAAATATTTCATCAAGGACCAAAGGACAAATAAACGTGAATTTTTAAAAAATATTTCTTCAAGGACCAAAGGAAAACGTGAATTTTTAAAAAATATTTCTTCAAGGACCAAATGACAAATAAACGTGGATTTTTAAAAAATATTTCTTCAAGGACCAAAGGACATATAAACGTGGATTTTTAAAAAAATATTTCTTCAAAGACCAAAGGACAAATAAAGTGGATTTTTAAAAAATATTTCTTCAAGGACCAAAGGACAAAAAAACGTGGATTTTAAAAAATATTTCCAAAGGACAAATAAACGTGGATTTTAAAAAAATATTTCTTCAAGGACCAAAGGACAAATAAACGTGGATTTTTAAAAAATATTTCCAAAGGACAAATAAACGTAGATTTTTAAAAATATTTCCAAAGGACAAATAAACGTGGATTTTTAAAAAATATTTCATCAAGGACCAAAGGACAAATAAACGTGGATTTTTAAAAAAATATTTCATCAAGGACCAAAGGACAAATAAACGTGGATTTTTAAAAAAATATTTCATCAAGGACCAAAGGACAAATAAACGTGGATTTTTAAAAAAATATTTCCAAAGGACAACTAAACGTGGATTTTTAAAAAATATTTCCAAAGGACAAATAAACGTGGATTTTTAAAAAAATATTTCCAAAGGACAACTAAACGTGGATTTTTAAAAAATATTTCCAAAGGACAAATAAACGTGGATTTTTAAAAAAATATTTCTTCAAGGACCAAAGGACAACTAAACGTGGATTTTTAAAAAATATTTCTTCAAACACCAAAGGACAAATAAACGTGGATTTTTAAAAAATGTTTCCAAAGGACAAATAAACGTGGATTTTAAAAAATATTTCCAAAGCACAAATAAACGTGGATTTTTAAAAAATGTCTCCAAAGGACAAATAAACGTGGATTTTAAAAAATATTTCCAAAGGACAAATAAACGTGGATTTTAAAAAATATTTTCAAAGGACAAATAAACGTGGATTTTAAAAAATATTTCCAAAGGACAAATAAACGTGGATTTTAAAAAATATTTCCAAAGGACAAATAAACGTGGATTTTAAAAAATATTTCTTCAAGGACCAAAGGACAACTAAACGTGGATTTTTAAAAAATATTTCTTCAAGGACCAAAGGACAAATAAACATGGATTTTTAAAAAATATTTCTTCAAGGACCAACGGACAACTAAACGTGGATTTTTAAAAAAATATTTCTTCAAGGACCAAAAGACAAATAAACGTGGATTTTTACAGAACATTTCTTTAAGGACCAAAGGACAAATAAACGTGGCTTTTTAAAGAATATTTTTTTAAGGACCCAAAGGACAAATAAACGTGGATTTTTACAGAACATTTCTTCAAGGACCAAAGACAAATAAACGTGGATTTTTAAAGTATATTTCTTCAAGTACCCAAGGAGCAATTAACGTGGATTTTTTTAAGAATATGTTTTCAAGGACCCAAGGAAAAATAAACGTGGATTTTTTTAAGAATATGTTTTCAAGGACCCAAGGAAAAATAAACGTGGATTTTTTAAAGAATTTTTTTTCAAGGACCAATAAACGTGGATTTTTTAAAGAATATTTTTTCAAGGACCAATAAACGTGGATTTTTTAAAGAATATTTTTTCAAGGACCAATAAACGTGGATTTTTTAAAGAATATTTTTTCAAGGACCAATAAACGTGGATTTTTTAAAGAATATTTTTTCAAGGACCAATAAACGTGGATTTTTTAAAGAATATTTTTTCAAGGACCAATAAACGTGGATTTTTTAAAGAATATTTTTTCAAGGAACAATAAACGTGGATTTTTTAAAGAATATTTTTTTAAGGACCAATAAACGTTGATTTTTTAAAGAATATTTTTTCAAGGACCAATAAACGTGATTTTTTTAAGAATATTTTTTCAAGGACCAATAAACGTTGATTTTTTAAAGAATATTTTTTCAAGGACCAATAAACGTGATTTTTTTAAGAATATTTTTTCAAGGACCAAAGGAACAATAAACGTGGATTTTTTAAAGAATATTTTTTCAAGGACCCAAGGAGCAATAAATGTTAATTTTTTAAAGAATATTTTTTCAAGGATCCAAAAAGAAATAAACGTGGATTTCTTAAAGAATATTTCTTCAAGGACCAAACGACAACTGTGGGCTTTTAAAGAATGTTATTCAAGAAAATGCTTTAATTAAGAAAACTAAAAAAATTATTTCTATCCAATAGCTATATCCAATAAACTATTTTATTAAATTCCTAACGGCATCTAGACATGCCTTTTCGCTGCCCTGTTAACTTGCTTAACCCATTACATGCCCTATTATTATTTTTCTTTACAATGTTATAAGTATCAAAAACATATTTTTCCCCTCTATTTGATATCATGTCATATAATTTAAACATTTAAGGCAATTTTCTTACACATACACACACACACAACATTCCCCCCATTACCTCTTCCATTCCATTTACGATGTACCAAATGGGCAACAGAAAATTCTTTGCAAAGATATTTTACAACGTAAATTTTTACACACCTCATAGCGTAAATGTTTGTAACTTGGCCAGCAAAACCAGGAGATTGAAAATAAAACTGGCATTGTTTAGATCAAAAGTAGCGCAAAGAATGCCAAAGATATTTTCTTTTTTTTTTTTTTTTTGCAAAGGAGTCAGCAACAGTTTGAAGCAACCGGTCGATATAAACGGCAGCCGTGTGCCACCACCATACTCAGCAGCAACAACACAAATGGCTAATAAACAGAATGTTGTATTTTATAAAAAAAATACAACAGCAGCAACTTTATTTTTATCATTTCCGTGTAAAATGTTATGGTCCAAAGTGTTGTTGTCGGTGTCGTCTTGTTACCTATGGACAGGAGGCAGATTCCATTCATGTACACACATATATAGCCATAGTTGTAGCATAGATTGTACCTGGTATAACAATAAGGGAGCATAGCTTAACTATTATCACCCCGAACAAAAGGGAAATCGTAAATGTTCGCATAAATCGCAGCTCCACTCTTTGTGGACCACATTATGAAAGGAAAGATATTTTTTAATTTAATAGAGTATATGCTGGCGAGGAAGAGGTAGGAGGTAGTTCTGTAATGTTGGGAAAAATTGAAAAAATAAAAAAAACAAGTAAGCAAAGACTACAGTCGAGCGGGGCCGACCGTTGAATACCCTACAACACTATAATAAACGATACAGTTTATAAAGGCGAGATACCCGAAAGAATTCCACAAGATATTGTGACAAATTATAAAAGAAAACCATCAGGTTTCGTTCTCTAATTTTCGAATAATAGCAACTTAAACAAATTTGCTCATTTCCAATTTATTGGTAAATGGTCTTCCTAGATCTGGAACCAATATTTTCCAAAGACCTATAATCTCTCAGAAGTGGCAAAAGATTAACATTTATTATTGGCTTTTGACTGAAACGCATCTATATGAGATACAGACATTTGACTATATTCTTCCACGAAATCAGCGTTAACGAAATAGTCAGAAGTGCGTCTTTCCTGCATTTGTGAATTCTCCAAAAAGTCTCTGGAATAGAAATTTTTGTATTTTGTCTACAAAAGTTGGCAAACTATTTCACACATTGAATATTTTTGGATGGCCATCCAAAACTGCTTGGCTTTTGCAATGTCCGGTAACTCCCTTTCAAATGTCCGTGAGGATCGGGCGATAATTACGACCTGCCGACAATTTTGCAGTTTTTTTTTGGTCCATTTCAACCCCTAAATATATGGCGATCATATCCAAAAAGAGTAGGCTTCTATTCTGACCCTCATCTTATCCCCATGCAAAATTTCGTAAGGATCGGGCCATAAATGCGATCTGTATATGATATCCTGATATCCTAACTACTTAGTTTTGTTAGCTGTAGAAATATTACCAAATGTTTAATTCAAAATGAAAATATGCCAAAAATATGACAAAATTGAAAAAATATGAGAAAATTTTACAAAATCAATATTTTCATCTTTAGAGAGATATTTTTATGCGATTTTTTTAGACGTTTCTTCTTTCCTGCCAAGAGGCCATTCTGAATTAATGAGAACTGTCGAAATCAGTTCAGCCATTCTCGACATATAAGAGATCTTTCAAGCATATCTTCTTTGATAGACATATATATCGCACATATTTTGCTATATATCCGATTTGTTGGATGTTAACATCAATGTAAAGGTCAGAAGTAACCTTGTGATGGCTTTGTGATTTCGCCGGGATTTAAAATTCGCGGTTTAATGAAAATTTTTGAATTTTTTCAACAAAAAAGATATGGTCTATTTTACCCGCTAAATATTATCCGATGACCACCCAAATTGGTAAGCTTCTTCTCAGCCCTAAACTCTAGCTACATGCGAAATTCCGCGTCGATTGGTCTATAATTGCGACCTGTATAGCTACTGAAAAATCCGAAATTTTTTCAGTATTTGGTCCATTTCAACCCCTAAACATTTGGCGATCATCTCCAAAAGAAATAGGGTTCTATTCTGACATTAACCCCACCTACATTTTAAATTTCGTGAAGATCGGGCCATAATTGCGACCTGTAGAGTGATTACAAATTAACATGGACAGACGGACAGACGGACAGACGGACGGACGGACATACATAGCTAGATCGACTCAGCTCGGCGAGCTAGGAAGATCCATATATACTTTCCTATGTGGGAAACCAATATTTCGAGGTGTTACATAATTTTTGGCCCAATCAAACTTATAATACCCCCAACACATAGTGTTGTAGGGTATAAATATATTTCAAATCTCGAATTTGGAACTTCAATCACAAAAAATATAGAGAACATATCAAAACATATTTTAAGACTAAATTGAATCTCTAAATTGTAGATATTTCAAAAAAAAAATTCAAAAAAAAGACAACCATTTGGCAATATTTTGATCCTTCATTTCGGTAGTCAATTATAAGTCCTTTTTTTTTTTTTTTGAGTTAATTATTTTATTTTTGATTTGTAACTATTTGTTAGGCATTTCAAAAGCTAATTTGAGCCTATTTTTAGGTTCAGAAACGGGGACCCCTCTCCCTTATTCAAGCCTTCACTTCAGTCTCAAATTGAAAATTTCTGAGGCACTTACCAGTTCTACAAACGTGAACTTATAAAAAATATTGTTCGAACTACCTTCAGGTTCATAAACGGAAAAATTTTCAAGAAAAATTCTCCACGTAGCTTCAGGGACATAAATGACAATTAATAAAAAATATAACTTTAAATTGATGATATTCCTAAGCCTGCCTTTCAATCTCATGACGAACATTTCTGAGACATCATCCATTTCCACAGATGTGGGCTTAAAAAAAAGTTAAAAATATTTTTAAAACCAGTAAGCAAAGGCTATAGTCGTGCGGGGCCGACTATGTTATACCCTACAACACTACAATATGTTTCGATTTCGCTTTTGAAATTAGGATTTTGAGTAGGGACATTTGCCCAACATTTATGCACTCCGTCGGGCTGTTAGTTGTTGTAGTCCATTCTACAGATAAATATAATCCAATGGTCATCCAAAATGCTAGAATTCTTCCCTGTTCTTAACTCTCTTCACAGGCGTGTCGATTAGCTTCAGTTGTGTGATCGGAAAAACATTTCTGTTTTTGGTTAATTTGAAAACCTACATATTTTGTAATCATCTCCAAAAGCAAGAATCCCCTCCGTATCTCCAAATTTAGACTCATCTATACGATTTGTTTGTCCACGATATTTGAGATCAGCACAAAAAAACCAGAAGTTCGCATTTTGTGTATTTCGGATATATCCTGTAAGTAAAGCTGGTATTTTTTCACATAAAATTAGTGGTCCATTGTACCCGCTGTCCTAAACTCTAACTTTATGCGAGATTTCGTGTCCTTTGGTTTCTATTTGTGACCTTTATAACGGCTGCAAAATCAGTAAAATTTTTATTTGTTAGGCCTAGCCCTTCTGAGCCCAACCCTACCCTTGTGAAAAGTTTCGTGAGGATCGGACGATATTTGCAATACTTATATAATATCCCCAACCTGTGTTGTAAGGTGAAAAAATATTACGAAATATACACTTCAATATTGTAAGTCAAATTGAAAAAAAAAATCGCATGCGATAAAAAATATGAAAATAGAAAAAAAAATGTCACAAAATACTACAAATCTAACTTAACATCATTATTGGCATATTTTTCTGCAATTTTTTTAGATTTTATACTTTTGTGACAGCAGGGCATTCTGAATTGACAAAATTTGTCAATATCGGTCCAGCCATTCCTGGGATATAAGCATTCTAGCTAACATCCCCTTCCTTTGTATATACACGTTGTATATATTTCGCTATATATAACCGATATATTTACTATCGGCATCTATGTAACGGTCAGAATTGACCTGTTCGTCTAATTGTTTCGCCGGATTTCGCCGGGATTAAAAACATTAGCGGTTTAATGGAAAATCTGACTTTTATTTAACACAAATGTTGTGGTCTATTTCACCCACTAAATATTACCGATCGATTGGTCTATAATTGCGACCTGTATAGCTACTGCAAAATCCGACATTTTTTCAGTATTTGGTCCATTTCAACCCCAAAACATTTGGCGATCATCTCCAAAAGAAATAGGCTTATATTCTGACCTTAACCCCACCTTCGTGCAAAATTTTGTTAGGATCGGGCCATAATTGCGACCTGTAGCGTGATTACAAATTAACATGGACAGACTGACAGACGGACGGACGGACATACATAGCTAGATCGACTCAGCTCGGCGAACTAGGAAGATCCATATATACTTTCCTATATGAGAAACCAATATTTCGAGGTGTTACATAAATTCTGGCCCAATCAAATTTATAATACCCCCAACACATAGTGTTGTAGGGTATAAAAATAAGTAAATTAAAATCGGAATTTTCTCAAGCCGTGATTTTAGATATTTAATAGTATTTCTATCTCTTTCTATTTGAAGTATACGACTTTTTAGGCCCTAAATTAACGAATTTTCAAGACTCGTATTTCCAACTCAAATAAATTCATTTTTAGCCTTCCTTTCAGGGATATTTAGACTCATATTAAAGCCCCCTTAGTCAAGTCAAAAAGGGGGTTTTAAAACTTTTTAAGCATTACTTTCAAACTAGATCCCGTTTATTTTAAAAAATATTTTTTAATTTCCCTTTAAGTCCCTAATCGAGCTTATTAGAGGCTTCTTTTCCTTTACAGATCGTAGATGTTTATTCATCCTTTTATTCTCAATTCCATGATATTTAGGACCATATTTCTGCCCCATATAAATCCTTGTAAAGAAGATTTTAAGTCTCCCTCAAATAGTCTTGTATTGCCAACTCAAATAGATTCATTTCTAGACTCCCTTCCAAGGATATTTAGAGTCATATTCAAGCTCCCCTTAGGCATGTCAAAGAGGGGGTTTCAAATCTTTTCAAGCACTCCTTTCAAACTTGATCCCGTGTATTTTAAACAATCTTTTGTCCCAAGTCCAAAATCTACCTCTGTAAAGCCTCCTTCTCCTTCCAGATCGTATATATTTATCCGATCTTTCGTTCTCAACTCAAGGATATTTAGGACCATATTTCCGCCCCGCATAAACCCTATTTTAAATCTTCTTTTAAGTCTCTCTCAAATCGACAATTTTTAAAATATTTTTTCAAAATCGAGGATATTTCGAAAATTTAATTCATGACTTTTCTGTCTCAAATACGAAATCTGAAAGAATATTTCCTTCCATTTAATACAGCATCCTGGATATTTTTCCAAGTTTGTTAAGCCTCACTTTTTGTTTAGTAAAGAAAACATTTTTAAGCCTGTGTTTTGGCATCAGATCATGGCTAGTGTGAAGAATTTTCAAGTTTAGTTTTCCAGGATTTTTTAAGAAAAACAAAATTGGCTCTATTTAATATCGTATCGGGTACCGAAAATCGGGAGGTACCGTTATATGAGGGATATACGATATAGTGGATCTTTATAAACAATTCTCTTCCAGGCGGTAAAGCACACAGATGGAACACCTGGCGTGGATTTTGAGAAAATTCCATTAAAAAATGTGGCTAAAATCATGAAAATACCGAATATAGAGAGGTACCATTATATAGGGGATATACGATATCGTGGACCTATATCGACCATTTCCTTCCAGGAGGTTAAGTTCTCAGGAGGAATTCCTAGCGCGAGGGCAGGTAAGTTCGGCCGGGCCGGGCTTTGAATACCCTCCACCTTTTGGTACAAATTTGGTAATTTTGAAACAAATAAAATCCGTTAAAAATACCGAATGTTGCCGTACCTGGACCTGCATAGGCAACTTTTGTCATAAGCTATTACAATATTCAAATGCGAAACTAGAAAAAAATCTGTTTATAATCTGTATCTAAAATCATCAAAATAACGAATAAAGGGAGGTACTATGGAGTTGTAAAACGTGAACCTGCACAGACAATTTTCTGTCATAGGCTGAAGTATCCATTACGAACTCCAAATACCAAATTTAAAATAGTTCCGGTAAATAATGTCTCTAAAATCATCAAAATACCGAATATCGGGGGTATCGTTATATGGAGGATATACGAAGACGTGGACCTGCACATACAATTTTCTGTCATAGCCTGTTGTATTCATTACGAACTTCAAACACCAATTTTGAAACAGTTCCGGTAAATAATGTCTCCAAAATAATCAAAATACTCAATATCGGGAGGTACCGTTATATGGGGGCTATTCGACGACGTGGACCTACATGGCTCATTTTCTGTCTTAGGTTGTATTATCCATTATGAACTACAAATACCAGATTTGAAACAATTCCGCTAAATAATGTCGCTAAAATCATCAAAATACCGCGTATCTGGAGGTACCCTTATATGGGGGGCTATACGAAGACGTGGACCTATATGGCCCATTTTCAATACCAAAAGTCCTGCGGACATAATACACAATTGAGTAAATTTTTATCAACTTACTTTATTTCGTTCGGAAGCTAGAGTTATTTCCACAGACGGACGGATAAATGGACAGACGGACGGACATTGCTAAATCGACATAGAATTTTATGCTTATCAAAAAAAATATACAATGTGGTGTCTAAAATGTATATTTCGAGGTGTTACAAACGAAATGACAAACTTAATATACCCTCCATACTATGGTGCAGGGTATACAAAGATGGTAATGAAAAAGAAAAGTTTTTGGGTCTCAGCCTTTTTCAAAGAAATGTTACTGTAAGGAAGGCTTAGTCCTTACAGTAACAAATCAAATATTTTCACGCTTTTCCTTCGGTCTCAATTCGTTCATTTTTTAGGTAATTTATGAGGACCTCTTTTATTTCTAAAATCAGATATATTTTTAAATCTCCTTTTCGATACCACAGCAGTAAAAAAATTAAATATTTTTATTTTCCTTTTTCATGGATAATTTTTCGGTCTCATATTGAGGAATTTTTCAGCCTCACCTCGGTTTCAGACAAATATTTACAAACTTTTGAGACAATCCTTGATCATCCTTTGAAGATTTCTCAGCCTCCCCTCGGTTTCAGACAAATATTTAGAAATTTTTAAGACATTCCTTGATCTTCCTTTCAGTCCTTCCTTTACTTCAAGAAATTGTAAGCCTCATTTTTGATTTTTTGAGATTCCTTTAAATTTTAAATTGAGGATAATCTGAGAATTGCTTAAGCTTAAACATATCTATTTACCTTTTTAATGGATAATTTTTCGGTCTCATATTGAGAATTTTTTCAGCCTCCCCTCGGTTTCAGACAAATATTTACACATTTTTAAGACAATCCTTGATCTTCCTTTCAGTCGTCTCTCCACTTCAAAAAATTGTAAGCCTTATTTTTGATTCTTTTAAATCGCAAATTGAGGATAATCTGAGAACTGCTTAAGCTTCTCTCCTCTTCAGTCTTAAATTAATTATTTTTAATTTTTTTTTAGAGTCCAAATGGTTCCTAATGTTCGATACTTAAAAAAGTCTTATTTCAAGGATGGTTTGAAGTCCCCATTCGGCAATTTATCGTGAAATTTTCAGAGAGTCGTATATCCTCTCTTTCGCCCTTGAATTCAAACTAAGTCTCCCATTTAATCTGGAATCGAATCTCGGTCCTAGATCAAGGACATTTAAATTATTATTTTTTTCGAATCACTTTTTCACCACGCCTTTGAAAAAAGTTTGAAAGTTTGAAAATTTTATTGCAAATCAGAAATTTTTCAAAAAATGTGCGTAAACCCAAAACGTAATTTCAAGTTACTCTTTTGGATGAAACTTTGGTCTTCAGAAATAATTTTAAATCCGTCTTTTGGTCCCAATAAGACTACTATTTATTAATGAAATACTAAAAAATACCTCTTTTTTGAAAATTTCTTCCTTGTGAGGGGGAGGTACCAAAAGGAGTGAACCGATATATTCCATCTTAACACCAGACCTTGGGTTAGTATAAATATTGGGATTTGTGAAATTTCAAGGCAATCGGACTCTTAAATCACATTTTATGAGAGTTGTAAGTATTTAAAATGTTGACCCTTTGTTAGGGAGGTACTTACTGGAGTGAACCGATATTGTCCATATTCACACCTGACCTAGCACCGATGCAAATATTAGGATTTGCAAAGTTGGAGCAAAATTGGATTATCCTTTCCCTTTCTGTGCAAAAAAAAATATTTTTTTTTGAAAATTTCGACCTTTTGTGGGGGAGGTACCAGAAGGAGTGGACCAACTATCTCTGAACTCGATCTAAGTTTGACAAAAATATTACGATGTATCAAGTTTGGACCAAATCGGATACTCCTTTCGAGAGTTATCGTGCGCACCAGCCGGACAGACAGACGGACGGACGGACATCGCTAGATCGACTCCAAATGTTCTGAAACGGATTTGGTCCAAAGAGACCTAGGGTCTAAAACCGTTATTTCAAATAGGCACGTTTTGACCGTATCAAATGATGTACATATACCCTCTGTAGCCATACAGCTGAGGGTATAACAATAATTTTTATAACAGTTCTTAAGATTTTTAAGAAAATCGAAATCCTCTCTTTTTTTCTAGTAACCCTATTGGACCCTAACCTTGAATATCTTAAATAATTTTTAAGCCTACTTTTAGAAAATAGTTTTAAATTTTGAAATCGATTTTAGGGATCGGATCCAGAATTTTTTAAAAAATTTCCTTAAATTGCCCTTTTGGACTTTAGGATGAGATTTTCAAAAGACTTTAAGGTAAACTTCTTCGCTAAATGTCTATTTTTGGAGAATTGTTTAAGCCCCAAATTGTAGCTCCCTATATTAAAGCATCTTGTTTTTATGTATTGCCTCTTAAATCCTTAAAATATTATTATCCTTCTAAAAGTCTTCCTTAAATTCCAACACATCCAACTCCTCCACTCACTTTGTGTCACATTCGACCATTCCATTTCGACCAATGTCCTTTTATTCAAGACTTTCAGATCTTTTGCTTTGCTTTTCCTTGTCCGTTTCTTCTTTTTTTACTTTATTATTTTTTTTTTTGCAATGCCTAGTAAATGGATCCACTTAAAGTTGCCTTTGTTTAAAAATAATTTATGAGATTTTCATTTATTTTATGGTCCTTAAGCAGGTCTCACACGGTTGTGAGAAAGTGTATACATGTGTGTGTGTGTGTTTGGCATTTTCCGTTTTCGACATTACCTTTTCTCTTATGGTTCATTCCCTGAATATGAATGGATGGGTGTGAGTGTATGCGCGGAGATTGCAGACATTTCCGGTTAATGTAAAAAAAAACACACACAGTCAAAGAAGAAGAAAAGAAAAGGTAATCAACATCATCTATCCCCACCATTTTCCATCACCATCATCATCATAATCATCATTATTATTTTTTTGCAATGTGAGTGTTTTCTCTCTCTCTCTCTCTCTGTCGAACACACGGTATAAATTTCCTATTTTTTTCTAATTTAAGATACATTCATTATGTCTTAGCAGCAGCTCAAAACAAAAACCATGAATTTTTTTCCATCTTAAGGTTTTTTTTCAGATTTTTTTCTCCATATTCTCCCTCCATGATATGCATGAGAAACATGCATTAGATTTCAAGTTTTCTAAAACCCTTATTTGTGATATCCTTACCCTGGCCCTTTTTTTGGTACGGGTGAAGTATTATTTTTCCCTTCTTGATTTTTTATACCCTCCACCATACCATAGTATGGAGGGTATATTAAGTTCGTTATTCCGTTTGTAAATCATCGAAATAATTATTTTAGACCTGACAATGTATATATATTTATACCCTCAGCCATATGGCTACAGAGGGTATATATCATTTGATACGCTCAAAACTTGCCTAGTCGAAATAACGGTTTTAGACCCTAGGTCTCTTTGGACCAAATCCGTTTCAGAACATTTGTCTGTCTGTCTGTCTGGCTGGTGCGCACGGTAACTCTCGAAGGGAGTATCCGATTCGGTCCAAACTTGGTACATCGTAATATTTTTGTCAAACTTAGATGGAGTTCGGAGATGGGCAATATCGGTCCACTCCTTCTGGTACCTCCCACACAAAATGTCAAAATTTTCAAAGAAAATAATTTATTGCACAGAAAGAGAAAGGATAATCCGATTTTCCTCGAACTTTGCGAATCCTAATATTTTAATCAGTTCTAGTTCAGGTGCGAAAATGGACAATATCGGTCCACTCCATCAGGGACCTGCCCCACAAAGGGTCAAAATTTTGAATAATTACAACTCTTATAAAATGTGATGTAAGAGCCCGATAGTCTTCAAATTTCACACATCCCATTAATTTTATTAGACCAAGGTCTGGGGTAAAAATGGAATGTATCGGTCCACTCCTTTTGGTACCTCCCCCCAAAAGGTAGAAATTTTCAAAAAATATTTCTGCACAGAAAGAGAAACGATAATCTGATTTTGCTCGAACTTTGCAAATCCTAATATTTTCATCAGTGCTATGTCAGGCGCTAAAATGGACAATATCGGTCCACCCCATCAAGTACCTCCCCCACAAAGGGTCAAAATTTTGAATAATTACAACTCTTATAAAATGTGATATAAGAGTCCGATTGTCTTCAAATTTCGCATATCCCAATATTTTTATTAACCTAAGGTCTGGTGTTAAGAGTGAATACACCGGTCCATTCCTTTTGGTACCTCCCCCACAAAAGGTCGAAATTTTCAAAAAAAAAAATATAAAATATATTTTTTTGCACAGAAAAAGAAACGATAATCCGATTTTGCTCTAACTTTGCAAATCCTAATATTTGTGTCAGTCCTAGGTCAGGTGCTAAAATAGACAGTATCGGTCCACTCCATCAAGTACCTTCCCCACAAAGGGTCAACATTTTGAATAATTATAACTCTTATAAAATGTGATGTAAGAATCCGAACGTCTTCAAATTTCACACATTCCAATATTTTTAAAAACCCAAGATCTGGTGTTGACGTGGAATGTATCGGTCCACTCCTTCTGGTACCTCCCCCACAAAGTGTCGAAATTTTGAATATCCATGAAGATCATAAAACGCCAAATTAACATGCGATTCCATTTAGACTTGGCACATCTCAATATTTCCATCAACACAAGATCTGTTATAAAGGTGGTATAGATCGAACCATTTCTTCTGGTACCTCCCCCATACATAGGGTTCAAGATTTTGAAAAACAAAACACTCAAATAAAGCGAAATAAGCATTCAACTCTCTTCAAATTTCACACATACAAATATTTTTGCCAACACAAGATCTGTTGTGAAGTTGATATACATCTGCGAACCCCTTCTGGTACCTCCCCCACAAAGGGTCACAATTTTAAATAATTTTATCTGTCATAACTTTCGAAACAATTTAGCAATTCTTTACTACTTGCTATGCTCAAATATTTCTCTCAATAAGAAGCCTGATATGAATATGAAATTTATTGGAATTTATGATTTCGCATAAAATTGGAAATAAATATCATTTCTTGTAATTTCGCTCAATATTTTGTTTTATTTGTATCAGATGAAGTATAAGAATGGAATATTTCGGTAGACTCTATCTGGTACATCACGCACATTTTAACATTTTCTAAAATTTATTACATATCTCATATAAAGTGAAGGAGTGTGTCGATATAATCCATACCGGTAACGTCGGAATATTTATATCATATTTTTGGGTCCGATACGAAATGGGCAATATTGGTCCATTCCTTCGGAACCTGCTCCATAGAGGGCCAAACGTTTGAATAATTGTAACACTAGTCAAATATATTTCGATTATGTAATCGAACACAGGCTGAGGGTATATATCTGTCGGTAATACCGACTGTTACTTTTTAACTTGTTAAGATTTTTTTTTTTTTTTTTGAAAATTTCCAAATTCTTTCCAAATGATGGAGGGTATTCAAAGTGCGGCCAAGTCGAATTCACTGCTTTTTAACTTTTTTTTGTTTTTTTTTTTTTTTTTTTTTTTTTTTTGGTTATTATTTTCCTTAACATGGAAAATTCATTCAAATTCATTCATTTATAAATATGTAATATTATATGATGATAAAAAGGAAAGAAAGGATTTCCCTTCCACTGCTGGATGGCTGTGTGGCTGGCTGGCTAACTGGGTGGATGTCATTAATCTTCATTTCGATTCATAACTTAATAAGATATGCTTGCCGAGAATGGAAATATAACGATGAGAACAGCAACAACAAATTGGGATCCTTGCTTAAAAGTGTCCTTGTGTGCAGGGAACACAAAGGGATTTCTTTGGAGAACACCAAGAAAAAAAACAAATATAAAATTAAACATGAACAAGGAAATGCTAATTCATATCTTTTGCAAACAAAGACACCTGTTCCATTTTTGGAGTATACGTAACGGCAACATGTATACGCACGGGGTATCAGGGAAACAATAACAATGGGGAAATAGATAAAAGGTGTATTTATATGTTTTTCCAGGAAATATTTTGAACATTCAATTTAAAGAATAGGTCACAGATGTTTAAAAAAATCTTTAGAACTTATTTTTATTTAATTAGTAACACAATTTTAAATTTAGTTCTTACTGGTAACAATATCGTACCATTTTGTACCTTTTTTGGACTTTTCGTAAGCTTAAAGTATGGATTTTCAAAATGTGATAAAAAAGTATTCCAAAATAGAACGCTGAGAGGATGACCTATTGCCTAGTCTAAGTGGCGCCCAACTTGAAAATTTAAAAAATATTTTCAACAAGTAAAAAAACATTAAATTCGGCCGGGCCAAAATTTTAATACCCTCCACCTTAGGGTAATTGAAACACTAGAACCATTTATGACCTACAAATACCAATTTTCAGACAAATTCGTGGAAAAATGTGTTAAAAATCATCAAAATACCGAATATCGGGAGGTACCGTTGTATGGGGGCTATACCAAAACGTGGGCCTATATATACAATATTTCGCCTCTCGAACTAGGACCCATTATGACCTACAAATACCAATTTTCAGACAAATCCATGAAAAAATGTGGCAACAATCATCAAAATACCGAATATCGGGAGGTACCGTTATATGGGGGCTATACGAAAACGTGGTCCTATATATGCAAAGTTTCGCCACCGGAGTTAGAATCCATTATCACCAACAAAATCCAATTTTTAGACAAATCCGTGAAAAAAATGTGTAAAAATCATCAAAATATCGAATATCGGAAGATACGGTTATATGGAGGCTATACCAAAGCGTGGACCTATACATACAATGATTCGCCACACGAACCAGAACCCATTATGACCTACAAATACCAATTTTCAGACAAATCCGTGAAAAAATGTGGTAAAAATCATCAAAATTCCGAATATCGGGAGATACCGTTATATGGGGGCTATACCACAACGTGACCTATACATGCAAAGTCTCGCCACCGGAGCTAGAACCCATTATGACCTACAAATACCAATTTTCAGACAAATCCGTGAAAAAATGTGGTAAAAATCATCAAAATTCCGAATATCGGGAGATACCGTTATATGGGGGCTATACCACAACGTGGACCTATACATGCAAAGTCTCGCCACCGGAGCTAGAACCCATTATGACCTACAAATACCAATTTTCAGACAAATCCGTGAAAAAATGTGGCATAAATCATCAAAATACCGAATATCGGGAGGTACCGTTATGTGGGGACAATACCAAAACGTGGACCGATATATCTCATTTTTAATACCAACCATCTTAGATGCAATACAAATTATACTGCTAAATTTTGATGATCTACGTTAAACAATGTGGGCTGTATCGTGATATCAACAGACAGACAGACGGATAGACAGACGGACGGACAGACAGACAGACAGACAGACAGACGGACATCGTTAAATCGTCTTAGAATTTTATGCTGATTATAAATATATATATTCATTATGGAGACTACGACGAATATCTAGGGATGTTACAAAGGGAATGACAAAGTTAATATACCCTGCTTTCCAAGGTGAAGGGTATAAAAAGACTCAATTTGCAGAAATTTAAAGAAGTTTTAAAAATATGGCAGCCCTTTAAGAGGAAATTGGATCTCAAAACATTTTCACTTGATTTTTCCAAGAATTTATTATTTTCTATTTCAAATTTCAAATAATTTCATCAAATATCGACAACTCTCATTGTAGGCGCTAACAATTGCCCAGACATGGGCCAGCAACTCCCCTACGGTCTTAATAAGGTAAATTGTTGTTTTATGCAAAATATGCTAACAACATTCTCAGCTAACACACACACACACTCATACACACAAAAGTCCTCAGGGCAATCATGTGTTGAGACAAAACAACAGACAAAGGATGAAACCAAAAAAAAAAAAGAACTGGAGAAAAACACACATTTTCTTAACAATTGAATGGCAGCAGCAGCAGCTTCAAGGGAGGACACACAATGATTTTTGATCCAATAGAATTGGTATTCATAAATATGTAAGAGGACGGGGGGGGAGGAGGATTTGGAGCGATAGAAAAAGGGACACCATACTCTAACTGCAATGATTTACCAAATCACAGACATTGACATGACATTTTTGCTTCTTCCTTTTCTATATTTTTTTCAGAGGGTTGGCCGTTCAAATTGTCTTATGTCCCTTTAAGTGAAATCAATAAAATTTTTATACTTTTTAATGGCCTTCAGATAAAGGATGAATTTTTTCTCTCTCTGTTGAAATATATTCCTTAGCCAGGGGGCATTTTTGTGGAAATGTTGCGGAAAGTTTGTTTAACAAAAACCATTGAATTATTTAAAGGGTTTTTGATGCAAACGGCTTTAGGTTAAATAGAAGGAATTTGTTTTGAAAAAAAATGTTGTTTTTAGAGTTCGGATATTCAATGGCAGGAATTGTGTTTAGGTTAAAGAAAAGCATATTCCTAACCTGAAATATGGGAAATAAAATTTGGTATATTTTGAAAAAAAAAAAAAAAAAAAAAAAAAAAAGGGCAATAGGTCTTCTGCACGGAGATGACCTAAAAAATGTCCTCTACACGAAAAGGACCTCCAGAAGGTCTTCTATACAAAGGAGCTTTAACTGATCATTTTTCGAAAATGATCTCCAAAAGGTCCTCTATGCAAAGAAGACCTTTAAAATTACCTCTTTTCAAAGCGGAAGACCCTTTGGAGGGTCAGAAAATATTCAAAGGACCTCTACCCGGAACGGACCGTCAAAAATCGTTTGATAGGGAGAGAACCTTCAAAAGATCGACATGACTTTCAAAAGGCCTTATACGGACAGGACCTCAATAAGAGGAGCTTCAAAAGATCCTCTATAGGTTCCACATAGAAAGAAGACTTTCAATAAGTTCCATGTACGAAGGGGGCCATCAATAGGTTCCTATGTACGGCGAGGACCTTCAAAAGATGCTCTATACAAAAAAGAACCTTAAAAATTCCTCTAAAACGAAGAGGACCTTCAAAGGGTCCTCCAATAGGGAGAGGACATTTAAAGGGTAGCTTATTACAAAGAGGATCTACAACAGATCTTCCATTGCAGAAATGGCCTTCCAAAAGTGCTTTATACAGAGAGGACCTTAATAAGTTCCATATGCTAAGAAGGCCTTTAAAAGGTTCTCTATAACAACAAGATTTAAAAAAAGGTCCTATATAATGGAGGGATATAGAAGGGACTTTCAAAAGGTTTTCTTTTACGGAGAGGACCTTCTAAAGGTCCTCTAATAGGGAGAGGACCTCCGAAATGTACCTTGTTATAAAGAGGATCGTCAATAGATTTTCTATTGCGGAAAGAACCTTCCAAAGATCCTTTTTACAGAGGGGACCTTAATAAGTCCCATATGCATCAAGGACCTTCAAAAGGTCCTCTATTACAGAGAGGACCTAAAAAAAGGACCTTCAAAAGGTCCTCTAAAATTGAAAAGGCCTTCAAGAGGCTATTTTTAGAGAGAGAGCTTTCTGACCTGCGGAAAAAAGCTTCCAAAGGTCATTAATTCAGAGAGGACCATAATAAATTCCTTACGCGAAGAGGATCTTCAAAAGGTCCTCTACTACGGACAGGACGTTCAAAAGTTCCCTTATTACAAAGAGGATCTTCAAGAGATCTTCTATTCTTCTATTCCTTCAAACAGGTTCTCCATACGAAGAGGATCTTCACCAGGTCACCAGGCCAAGAAAGGACCCTTACCTGGTCCTCAATTCGAAGAGCACCCGCGCAAGTTACTCTATGCGAAGAGGACCTTCACAGGGTCGTCAATGTGAGGAGGTCCATCAAAGAGCGAAGAGAGAACCTTCAACATTACATCTAAAGGTCACAAGGTCCTCTATGGCGAAAAGGACCTTCACTAGGTAACCAGGTCAAGAGAGGGCCTTTACAAGGTCCTCTATACGGAAAATACCTTCTCAAGGTCCTCCATGCGAAGAGGGACTTCAAATAGGTTCTCTATGCGAAGAGGACCTTCACCAGATCCTCTATGCGAAGAGTACCTACAAAACTTCCTCTATTCGAAAAAGACATTCGAAGGACCCTCGAAAGGTCCTCTCTACGAAGAAGACCTTTGACAGGTCCTCTATGAGAACACGACCTTCACAAGCTCCTCCATACGAAGAGGACCTTAGAAAGTTCTTCTATTCAAAGAGGTCATCTATGCGTAGAGGACCTTCACAAGCTCATCCATACGAAGAGGACATTTAACAGGTCCTCTATGCGAAGATGACCTTTAACAGGTCCTCTATGCGAAGGGGGGCCTTTCACAGGTCCTCTATGCGAAGAGGACCTTTAACAGGTCCTCCGAGCGAGGAGGGCCTTCACCAGGCCTTTTATGCAAAGATGACCTTTGAAAGGTCCTCAATGACCTTTAACAGGTCCTGTGTGTAAAGAGGACCTTTAATGGGATCTTAAAAATTTCCTCTATGCGAAGAGAACCTTGGAAAGTTATTTTATGCAAAGAGGTCCTCTATACGAAAAGGATCCTTACAAAGGTCCTTCGGTGGCCCTCAATTATATAGGAACTATACAAGAAGGGTCCACAAATTGTCCTTTTTACGAAGAGGACCTTCACAAGGTCCTCTATGCGAAAAGGACCTTATATTACAGAGAGGACCTTTATAGGGTCCTCTATGCGAAGAGGGCCTTCGAAAGATCCCTAATGCGAACAGGTACTCTATGCGCATTGAGGACCTTAACAAGATTCTCTATGCGACGAGGACCTTTACGAGTTCCCCTATGCGACTAGGACCTTCATAGGGCCCTCTCCGTTTAGAGAACCTTTTGAAGGTCCTATTCGCATAAGGAACTTTACAAGGTCCTTTATGGAAAGAGGAACTAAACAATTTTCTACATGCAAAGAGGATCTATACGAGGTCATATATGCGAGGAGGACCTTCACTCTCTTTTTGTATGGAGAACCTTGTGAAAGTTCTGTCCTTCGACCTTCGCATAGAGAACCTTGTAAAATCCTTTGCGTGGACGTCTCTGCGAAGACAGGACCTTCACAAGGTTAGAGGAAAATGGTCTTCAAAAGGATGCTTACACGAAGACAGGACTTTCACAAGGTCTTCATACAAACAAAGAGTCCTGAATGCCAGGAACAGCTTCAAAATGCCCTCTGTATGAAGTGAATCTTCAAAATTCCTTTCGATTTATGTAGAGAAACTCCTTCAGGGATTCTCCTCGAAGGGAAGAACACCACAACATTATTTTCCCATTTAAACTAGAAATTAGTAAAATAGTTTCACAATCCACCCCCGATTTTGAAAACCCCCTCTTTTAAGAAACTATGCAATTCTGCCTGCCAAAATTATAACACTTTACATGTTAAATATTTTAGCCTCCGTTGTATTCAAAATCAAAACTCTTTCGAAAAAGAGACAGCCAACGAAGACCCTTTTCAAAATCACAGCCTAAGAATGAATGGAAATGTACTACCCTTCATTGCAGCCAAGCGTAAAGATAACCGAAATCAAGCCAAAGACAACATGGGAGAGGGAGAATACAAATCTTCCATTCTAAATCCACCAGATTTCCCCTTCTATTGCAACAGCAACAACAAAAAAAGAGATATATTTACTGCCTTAAGACATAGGCGGCCAGACAGGGCCGCACACATCGACATAAATGAAGTGTTTCAAAGTCTATGTGTGAAGGCGTTTTTGTTTTTCTGGCCCACAAGTAAAGAACTCACACATTAACACATATGCCACATAGACAAGTATCCAACACCATACCTACACTTAATTCCAAAGAGTGGATGGGGGGGGGGGGGGGGGGGGGGGAGGAGGAGGGATGATTCCTTTTCCTTTTTGTAATGAAAGTGTAAATGCTGTAATTTTTTCCCGTTGTCCTTGATGCCTGCCTGCCTGCCTTTTTCGTACTTTAATGACACATGACTTTGTAACTTAAAGACGACGACGGTTTGGGCCACAGCGAAAAGTGTCTTTGTAAAGGCGACGACGACGACGAAAAAAAAGAAAATAAAATGAAAATAATCAAACGGAAGTAAAGCAAAAGAAAAAGCTGTCTTTAGAAAAAGAAAATTTGATTTATGACACCACATTCTCCAGCTTCCCCCACCCCTCCTTATCACATATTGGAGAAATGAAGTTGAGCGGCGTTTTCGCCTTTGTCGTCGAATGGCAAGAACAAGGAAATTAAATGGGACACCTTGATTTGGGCTTTAATAAATTGAATTGAAATTTTTGAACGAAAACAAAAATCTTGGAAATAAGGGAGGATATTGGAAGTATTTTGTTGGAGATTTTTTGGGATTAATTTAATAAATTTATTTAAAAATAATTGAATAAAATATTGAAAATATGGAAGAATATAAGTGAAAAATAAGCAATGTCTTGAACTTAAAAAAATATATATTTTTTTAATTTGGAAAACAAGTTAGAAGGTATCAGTCGGATTTGCCGACAGATGTATACCCTGTTCGATTATTCAAATATATTTCAAATTGCTGACCCTGAAGTAGGTTTCAAAGGAATGGGCCAATATTGCCCATTTCGTATCGGACCTAAATAAATATAATATAAATATTTCGACGTGCTCTTTATATGAGATAGTGAGGTACCGGAAGGGGTTCGCCGGTATATATCATCTTCACAACAGATCTTGTGTTAGCAAAAATGTTTGTGTGTGTGTGAAATTTGAAGGGATTTGGCTGCTTATTCCGCTTTCTTTGAGCGCTTTGTTTTTCAAAATCTTCAAACCTATGTGGATGAGTAACCAGAAGAATGGGTCTGATCTCTGCCATCTTTATAACATATCTTGAAATATGCCAAGTCCGAATGGAATCGGATCTTGATTTCGCATTTTATGATCTTCACGGGTATGTTGACTCTTTTGAAGGGGAGGTACCAGAAAGAGTTGACCGATATACTCAATCTTCGCAGCAGATCTTGTGTTAGTAGAAATAATGAGATGTGTAAAATATGGAGAGAACCGGAGGAAACCTAGTTTGTAAATACCAATCCCAGTACCACATACCTTACAGATTCACACACACACACATGTGAAATCCTCGCAATCTCAGGTACAGAAGTTCAAGCTACGACGAAACGACATGGCATAACCACCGTCGTTAAAAAAACCCAAAGTCATCTATTATTAATATGAGTCGTTTATTTGTAAATAACAGCTCCGAAACAGCTTCAGTTGTTGTGACTTACAACTACATGCACAACCACATTCACATTCATGTGTGGAATATGAACTATGGAATATGAATGTTCAGCTCTAACGAATTTCTCTGGCATATCTTTGTTGGGGAAACAATGGAAATGCTCCAAGACCTAACTGCACAACGTTCACGTTCATGCACTGTCTGTGGTATACCAACACTTAGATGGAACTACTACCACACACACACACAGAAATATGAATCTCAGTGTGTGTGTGTAAGCACATTTACATACTAGAAATTGTAAATGAATTATTTTTCCCAAAAATACATTTTCCACTCGTTTAGCAAATATTTTACACCTTTGTTGTCACAAATGAAAATAAATGCAATTTGTCTTAAAATTCATGCTGTGCTTGGTTGGAGGGTTGGATGGGTGGCTGGTGAAGCCAGATTGTGAGTTACACTTATGAAATTTTGAATAAGGCAAATGAAAGGGATTCCAACAAAAAAAAAATCAAAAAGAAAAGCTCCAAAGTCGAGCGGGGCTACTATATGATAACCTACACCTCTATGCGTATTTAGTAGAGCTCCCGTAACAAAAAAGTTCGTATTGGGAATTTATTTGATGCAGATCATACCAACTTTGCACCTTATATGAATGCAAATCATACACTAAAAGTAGTCACAATTCGGGAACTATATCAAACTCTGAATCGATTTTCAGCAAATCTGACGGAGACTTTTGTACCTCTAGTACCAAATAACATTGAGGTATAGTGATTTCTAACGTAAAAAGGCTATAAGTTCGGCCGGCCGAACTATGAATATCCTCCACCATTTGGAACGAATTTGGCAATTTTCAACAAAAAAAAATTCGTTGAAAATTCTGTTAAAATCTTAAAAATACCAAATTTAGCCGTTACATAAGGGTCTATACGACGACGAGAACCTGCATAGGCCCACATAATATTCAAATGTGAAACTTGAAAAAAATCGGTGAATAATTTAGCTAAAGCATCAAAATACCGAATATAGGAAGGTACAATTATATAGGGGGGGTATATGAAGACCTGGACCTGCATAAGCAATTTCTTGTCACAGGTTATAGTACCTAATAGGAACTTCAAATACAACATTTGAAGCAATTCCGGTGAATAATGTAGCTGAAATCATCAAAATACCGAATATAGGGAGGTATTATTATATGGAGGCTATACGAAGATCTGGACCCGCATAAATAATTTCTCGCCACAGGCTATAGTACCTGATAGGAACTTCAAATACAAAACTTGAAACAATTCCGTTGAATAATGTCGCTAAAATCATCAAAATACCGAATATCGGGAGGTACCATTATATGAGAGCTATACGAAGACGTGGACCTGCATAGACAATTTTCTGTTTTAGGCTGTAGCATTCATTATGAACTTCAAATACCAAATTTGAAACAATTCCGGTGAATAATGTCGCTAAAATCATCAAAGTACCGAATATCGCGAGGTACCGTTATATGGGGGCTACACGAAGACCTGGACCCGCATAAATAATTTCTCTCCACAGGTTATAGTACCTAATAGGAACTTCAAATACAAACTTTGAAACAATTCCGGTGAATAATGTAGCTGAAACCATCAATGTACCGAATATCGGGAGGTGCCGTTGTATGGGGGCTATACGAAAACGTGGACCTGCACAGACAATTTTCTGTCTTAGGCTGTAGTATCCATTACAAACTTTAAATACCAAAATGACGAAAATAAGGAGGTAGTACTGTATATGGGGGCTATACCAAAACGTGGACCTACATGGTCCATTTTCAGTACCAAAATAATATACACTTGAGTAAAATTTTACCAACCTACTTCATTTCGTTCAGAAGCTAGAGTGATTTCTACAGACGGACAGACGGACGAACGGACACCGCTAAATCGACATTTTATGCTGATCAAGAATATATATACTTTGTGGGGTCTAAAATATATATTTCGAAGTATTACAAACGAAATGACAACCTTAATATACCCTCCATACTATGGTGGAGGGTATACAAATTGGAACAATAGATATACCGCACCGAGTTTCGCCAAATGGAAAAATTCGGTTGAATATTAAAAAATTGATCAAATTTGGTCTGATATTGTGGTGGACAATAACTTTAAAATCGGATGAAGATGTAGATCGAAGGTATATAAAAATCTGAACCGATCTCAATAAAATTTAGCAGAGGTCTTTAGAGCTGTATCTGATGTCCGGTGTGAAATCTCCTTGTTGTGGAGAGCATTTTACGCATGTGAGGGACTTTAACGGCAAATCGAATGAAACATATATATGGGAGCTATAGCTATATCTGAACGGATCTTGATACAATTTGGCAGGAGTATTTCTGGCCTGTATCTAATATCTGGTACCAAATATCATTGTTGTCGAATGCATATTACGAATGTGAGGGACTTAAACATCAAATCGGATAAAACATATATATGAGATCTATAGCTATATGTGAACCGATTTTCATCAAAATTTGAAGTACTTGCTTCTGGGCTGAATTCGGTCGAAGATGCCAAAATTCAAGACATTTGGATTGATATTGGCCATTTGGTGCACAATAAACTTAATATCGGATAAAGCAATGTATGGGAGCTATATCGAAATCTAAACCGATAAAATTTGCAGAGGCATTTCTGGTCAGTACCTGATATCTGGTACCAAAGATTAATATTGTGGAGTGATATTACGAATGTGAGGGGCTTCAATACTAAATCAGATAAAATTTATGTATGGGATCTATAGCTATATCTGAACCGATTTTCAACAATTTTGCTTCTAGACTAAATTCTGTCGGATGTGCCGAAATTCCGATCATTTTGACTGATATTAGCCATTTGGTGCACAATTAATTCGAATCGAATAAAGATTTATATGGGAGCTATGTCTAACTTGGAACCGATTCTCATTAATTTAAATAGGATTCGTTCTTGGGCCAAAAAAATATTGTTTGGAAAATTTCATCGGAATCAGATGATAAAAGCGTCCTGCAGTTTTTTCACATAAATACATGAACGGACGGACGGACTGATATGCCTAAATCGACTCAGAAAGTGATTCTCTGAAGATTCTCAAAAGCAACTATTGGTCTGTCTCGCTTCCTTCTTCTTCTTCATACCACAATATGGTGTAGGGTATAAATATGCAAAGATTTTTACCCACAAGAGATAGCAAAACGATTTAATAAAAAAAAAACTAAAATTGGTCGCTATAGTTATTCTGGGGTTCTAATACACCCTTGTCTTAATAGAAAACATCAATATCTGTTCCAAACTCTAACGAAAGTACTCAGTATCATATTGTTCTTTCCAGAGACCTAGAATAACAATGCCAATGAAAAAAATTGAAAAATTCCAAATACTTTTAGAACCCCTCTAGCATTCTATAAGTCCGTAAAAACATTTTGAGTGTCTCCAATGGATATTTCCAGATATCCCAAATGGAGTTCCAAAATACATATACCCTTCAATATATGACATTATTTTTCAAAAATGTGAACTGTCCTTAATTTATTTTCTGGCACTGTTATTCTCATCTCACCACATGTTCTTCGTACTGTCTACAGGTTTTGGTGCATACTTTTAGGATAGAAGAATTTTTCAAATCGAGAATTGATGTCAATAGTCTTTTTTACCACAAAAACTTCCATAATTACTTCTAACTCTGATTTATTGTTTTTGTTGTTCTTATACTTATACAAATACTCAAGTAGTTATAGACTCTTTTAAAACTAGGAAATGGTTAAAAATAATCATTATGATTCCTTCCTTTTTAAAGCGCCCTGAAATGTGAACTTCTTAATATTTACTTAAGGTTTCCTGAAACGTGGAATTTTAAATGAATTCATAAAATTTTTACAAAGATCCTTATGTGTTTTATTTAGTGGATTTTAAATTTATTTTTGATGCCTCCCTTAAAGTTCTTAATTCAGATTTTGAATTGGTAAAGTATATAATGTGAATTGTGGTCCATTTTGTAAAAATTTTTAAAGTCTAGTAGCGTTCATTTTGCAATGAACTGAAGTGATTGAAAAGAAAAAGTTATGTTTTTATATTCATAAAAAATATATATATGCCTATAATATATATAAAAACCAGTAAAAGAAGTCTTAAAGTCGAGCGGGGCCCGCTATGATTATAATTATAATTTAAAGTTCAAAGGGCTAAATATGCCGAAGCATTTGTATCTTTTAAATTCGAACTTGTATCACCCATTTGGTGCACAATTAATTTGAAATCGGATAAAGATATATATGGGAGCTATATCCAAATCGGAACCTATCTCGATAAAATTTGGCAAAGATATTTCTGAACTGTATTTGATATATTTCCCTGAACATCGTTGTTACGGAGTGCATATTACGGCTGTGGGTAACAAATACGACAAATCGAATGAACAGTATATATGGGAGCTATAGCTATATCTGAACCGATTCTCACCAAATTTGACATACTAGCTTCTTGACTCAATTCGGTCGTAATTGCCAATTCATTCATCCAATTTGGGCAAATATTAGAAGTTTGTTGTACAATAAAAGGTAAATCGGACGAAGTTATATATGGGAGCTATATCCAAATCTGAACCGATCTCGATAAAATTTAGCAAAAGTATATGAGCTGCATTTGATATATTTCCCCAAATATTGTTGTTGCAGAGTGCATATTACGGCTGCGGAGGACACAAATCGGATGAACAATATATATGGGAGCTATAGCTATATCTGAACCGATTTCGATCAAATTTGGCACATTTATTTTCAGGCCCAATCTGATCATACGTGCAAAATTCCATACTATTCGGACTGTTATTACACGTTTGGTGTACAATAAAAGGCAAATCGGACGAAGATATATATGGGAGCTATATCTAAATTTTGACCGATTATCTCCAATTTCAATAGGGTTCGTCCTTGGGCCAAACAAATGGTTTGTGCAAAATTTCATCTGGATAGGACAATAAATGCGAACTGTACTTTGTTTACAAAAATACATGGACAGACGGACGGAGGGACACGCATAAATCGACTCAGAATGTGATTCTATGCAGATCATCAAAAGGAACTATGGGTCTATCTCGTTTCCTTTTGCCTGTTACAAACAAATGCACAAAGACATAATACCCTGACCACCTTGTGGTGTAGGGTATAAAAATATTAACAAGACGGAATATAAGTGATACAAAATGCAAGGATTTTGTAGCCTAGATAGTTTCCGATAAATTTTCCCGTTTTGTAGATTTAAAAAAAGGTTAGGGGCCTTTATAAAAAAAACTCATGTTTTGAGACTTCAAAGTGGGCTGGAAAAATTGGAAAAATTTTTTATAAATCTATTTTTTTTTTTTTGTTATAAAGAGGCATTCACAAATTCTATAAAAATCCTAATTTTACCAATTTTTTTTTATCAAAAAGCCCAGATTTTTAAAAATCCAAATATTTTGATCAAGAATGCGCCCATTGAAAAAAATTAAGATTTTTAATCCAGAGGAGGTCTTTGACTTTTTATTAAAAAAAATCATCGAATTTTCTTTAAACATCCATTTTTTAGGAAAAGGTCTTCGAAAGCAAATCTGTAAACAAATCAGAATTGTTCTGCCACCATATTTCTTAAAAAAAAAACATGTTTTAAAGTCTAGATGAGGTCTCTAAAATATTTGGAAGAAAGTATTCTTCACTTACTGAATTTAAAAAATCGATGATATGGCCCAGAGAAGGCTCTTCAACATAGAAGGGGAAATAAAAACCAATATTTTTAAGAATGTAAGAAATCATATTGTCTTGTATAAAAGAACAAAAAACAATTATTTGGCGCCCAATTTTAAACCTTTGGAAAAGGGAAGTGAATCAAAATCGCAGCATGTCATTCATTATCATTTCGTGTATGGCCCTGATATATCCATAATTAAACAAGAAATGATTTTTTTTTTTATTTTTGCAATTATTTACTTTATTACAAAAATTCAGTTATTGTTCGTCCTTTTTGATAGCTTTCTCTTTATCATAAATGACTGAATTATTATAAATTTTAATGAGGAATTGCACACGTTGTCTAGCAATTAACATTTATTTAAATAACAACCATGACTATTTGGAAAATAAAATGAGCCGCGGGTGGACGCTTGCATCTGACATAGCAGGGACGGGTCAAACGTTTTTTGAAAACAGGATCCGAAAGCGTACATTTGTTAAAATTTAATCATTTAAAAAATAACTAAAATTAATAAAAAATACAAAAATTATTAAAAAAATTATAAAAAATGGAGAAACCTCCAGCAAACCCCTCTACGACTCCGTTGCTTGGTCTTCGTTAATGTACATTTTTTATGTTTCTTTTTATACCCTACAACACTATGTGTTGGGGGTATTATAAGTTTGATTGGGCCAGAATTTATGTAACACCTCGAAATATTGATTTCCCATATAGGAAAGTATATATGGATCTTCCTAGCTCGCCGAGCTGAGTCGATCTAGCTATGTATGTCCGTCCGTCCGTCTGTCCGTCTGTCCATGTTAATTTGTAATCACTCTACAGGTCGCAATTATGGCCCGATCTTCACGAAATTTAAAATGTAGGTGGGGTTAATGTCAGAATAGAACCCTATTTCTTTTGGAGATGATCGCCAAATGTTTAGGGGTTGAAATGGACCAAATACTGAAAAAATGTCGGATTTTGCAGTAGCTATACAGGTCGCAATTATAGACCAATCGACGCGGAATTTCGCATCTAGCTAGAGTTTAGGGCGGGGAAGAAGCCTACCTATTTGGGTGGTCATCGGATAATATTTAGCGGTTAAAATAGACCATATCTTTTTTGTTGAAAAAATTCAAATTTTTTCATTAAACCGCGAATATTTTTAATCCCGGCGAAGTCACAAAGCCATGACAAGGTTACTTCTGATCTTTACATTGATGTTAAGATCCAACAAATCGAATATATAGCAAAATATGTGCGATATATATATGTCTATTAAAGAAGATATGCTTGAAAGATCTCTTATATGTCGAGAACGGCTGAACTGATTTCGACAGTTCTCATTAATTCAGAATGGCCTCCAGGCAGGAAAGAAAAAACGTCTAAAAAATCGCATAAAAATATCTCTCTAAAGATGAAAATATTGATTTTGTAAAATTTTCTCATATTTTTTCAATTTTTCCATATTTTTGGCATATTTTCATTTTGAATTAAACATTTGGTAATATTTCTACAGCTAACAAAACTAAGTAGTTAGGATATCAGGATATCATATACAGATCGCATTTATGGCCCGATCCTTACGAAATTTTGCATGGGGATAAGATGATGGTCAGAATAGATGCCTACTCTTTTTGGAGATAATCGCCATATATTTAGGGGTTGAAATGGACAAAAATAACTGCAAATTTTGTCAACAGGTCGTAATTATCTCCCAGTCCTCACGCACATTTGAATGGGGGTTACCGGACATTGCAAAAGCCAAGCAGTTTTGGATGGCCATCGCAAAAATATTCAATGTGTGAAATAGTTTGCCAACTTTTGTAGACAAAATACGAAAATGTCCATTCCGGTGACTTTTTGGAGAATTCACAAATACAGGAAAGACGCGCTTCTGACTATTTCGTTAACGCTGATTTCGTTGCGTTTCAGCCAAAAGCCAATAATAAATGTTAATCTTTTGCCACGTCTGAGGGATTATAGGTCTTTGGGAAATATTGGTTCCAGATCTAGGAAGACCATTTACGTTCAACATCTACCAATAAATTGGAAACGAGCAAATTAGTTTAAGTTGCTATTATTCGAAAATTAGAGAATGAAACCTGATGGTTTTCTTTTATTATTTGTCACAATATCTTGTGGAATTCTTTCGAGTATCTCGCCTATATATACAGTATCGTTTATTATAGTGTTGTAGGGTATTCAACGGTCGGCCCCGCTCGACTGTAGCCTTTGCTTACTTGTTTTTTTTTTTTTTTTTGTAGAAGACGACTTTTAGCATTCGCTTGAAAGGTTTTGAGCCTTGTGTTCTAGGATGAACATTGGAAAATTTCTGGTTTTCTATCCTTCAAAAGGCTTTTAAGAACATCTAAAACAAATGTATGTTTTGTGGTCCAATAAGGGTTTGTAAAATTTGCTTTAATAATCAGTGCTTTTTGACGTAGAAAAGATTGCCATGAAGGGCTTTAAAAGTTCTTGTTTTTTTTTTTTTTTTTTTTTTTTTTTTTTTTTTTTTTGTTCGTAAAGAAGCGCCTTTAATAATTCTTTAAACAAAAATGGATATTAAAAATGCTTTAAAAAATCCACGTCTTGTGGTTTTGAAACGTATTGTGTTCTGAAAGAGATCTCTAAAATTCATTACAAGTCCACCTGCTGTTATCTATAAGATTTATTAGAAATACTAGAAAAGGGTCTCTTTCAATCCTATAAAGTATCCACTTTTTATTTTTTTTCTCAAAGTCTATAAAAGTTCTCTTAAATATTCACATTTTCTTGTCTTTTTCTAGACTTTAAAAATTATTCAACAAATTTACATTATGCGGCCAAGAAGGTGTTTTAAAAATTCTATAAAACATGCATGTTTTGTGGTCTAAAAATACTATTTAGAGCTTTGAAGGTGTCTTTCAAAATTCTATAAAAAATCCAGGCTTTGTGGTCTAGAAAGGGACTTTAAAAAATTAGGGGGTCTTTAAATTTTCTTTAAAAAATCCACGTTTTGTGACCTGGAAAGAGTTTTCAAAACAACTCTTTAAAAAACCCACGTCGTAAAGCCTTGAGGGTGTTTTTAAGGATTATGTATAAATGTATCTTTTGTGACCTAGAAGGAGTATTTAAAAATTATTTAAGAAATCATAGTTTTTGGGTTTTGAAGGGGTCTTTAAGAATCAATGTTTTGTAGCCTTGAAGGCGTCTTAAAAATTCACTTTTTATGGCCTTGATAGTGTATTTAACAATCCTCTTAGAAGTCCACGTTCTATGGCATTGAAGGAATCTTTAAATATTCTTAAATCTATGTTCTGTAGCATTGAGGACAATTTTAAAAACTTTTTGAAAATTCACGTTAGGTAGCCTGGAAGAGGTTTAAATATTCGTTAAAAAAATCAAAGTTTGGTCTAGAAAGTACCACTAAAAATTCATTGAAAGACACGTAAATTATTCCAAAAAAGATCTTTAAAACCAGTAAAGAAAGTTCTTAAGTCGGGCGGGGCCGACTTTATGATACCCTACACCACTTTGCTAAGTTTGTAGACCTCCACATAACAATTAAAAAATTTTATGGGAGAATTCAATCATACACGCTATGATTATAATTATAATTTAAAGATCAAGAGACTAAATATTCCGAAGCATTTGTATTTTTTAAATTCGGACTTGTATTGCCCATTTGGTGCAAAATTAATTTGAAATCAGATAAAGATATATATGGGAGCTATATCCAAATCTGAACCGATCTCGATAAAATTTAGGAAAGGTATTTCTGAGCTGCATTTGATATATTTCCCCAAATATTGTTGTTACAGAGTGCATATTACGGCTGCGGAGGACAAAAATAACAAATCTGAACCGATTTAGATCAAATTTCGCATACTTACTTTTACCAATTTGGTTGTATGTGCAAAATTTCATACTGTTCGGACTGATATTACACGTTTGGTGCACAATAAAAGGCAAATCGGACGAAGATATATATGGGAGCTATATCTAAATTTTTACCCATTATCTCCAATTTCAATAGGGTTCGTCCTTGGGCCAAACAAATGATTTGTGCAAAATTTCATCTGGATAGGGCAATAAATGCGAACTGTACTTTGTTTACAAAAATACATGAACAGACGGACGGACATGTATAAATCGACACAGAATGTGATTCTATGCAGATCATCAAAAGGAAGTATGGTTCTATCTCGTTTCCTTTTACCTGTCACAAACAAATGCACAAAGACATAATACCCTGACCACCTTGTGGTGTAGGGTATAAAAAATCTTAAAAAATCCACGATTTTCAATCTTAAAGTGGCAATAATTTTTTTTAAACAATTCAGATGCAGATGTCTTCAAGGGTAAAAACATTTTTCTACAAAATCTCTAAATTGTCTTCGGGTAATTACCTACAGAAATGCTTGAAAAAAGTCACAATTTAATGGCCATGAAGGGCTATTTAAATTTCCACAATTTCTAGCCTTTGAAGGACTTTCAAAAAATTTAAAATTTTGTATAAAATTAAAAAAAAATTAAAGTTATTTAAAAAATTCACGATTTTCTCCTTTAGTAGAGGATTTTTAAAAATTTTTGAAACAATTTCCATTTTGCGGTTTAAAAATGGTTAGCAAAAATTCTTAAAAAAAATACTCATTTGGTCCTTAAAAATGTTTATAAAAAAAATCCAAGTTGAATGTATTTTTTTAAATAATTTAATAATTTTTTTTGAATTTATGGAGATAATTAAATTTCCTCTTTCAAACCCCAGAAATTTTCTGGAACTTCCTTTATTCTTTATTGTCTTTGTGAGCCATTCCCATGTGTCACAGTTGCTTTATTTCCCCATTTCTCTGACATTGTCTTATATCATTATTATTATCATTGTTATTGTCGTTGTAATTTGAGTTATTTTCTGGCTTGCTTAAAAAATCCGTTATGAGTATGGTATGCATGTGTATGTATGTATGTGTGTGTGTGTGTTGAAGCCATGAATGCCAGGCTCCCAGCCTGGTCATAAGGTTGTCTGCCCAACACACTGACAATTATGATTACGACGATGCCGATGCTGTTGCTGACGTTGGTGATGTTGTGGCTGGCTGTCGAGCCGTATCGTTACCATTTCTGCTTTGTTTTATTTTTGGATGCAACACTTTTGATTTTTATTTAATTTTTATTGTGGCATCCTTTTGGCAAATAAATAATTTTCATAAAAACCAAATAACATACAAGAGAGGCAGCTGCGGAAGGCTACAGAGAACATGTGCATGTGTGTATGTCTGTGTGTAAATAAAGAAACCCCCCAACACATAAACAATTTGTTTTTGCATTTTCCACAACATGAGGAGACACCGAGGCGATCAGAATGGCTCTACGTTGAATGTGACTGGGCACAATTTTCCGAAAAAAAAATAAAATAAAATAAAATAAAATAGAAATGCCTCCTTGTCTGGTCCAATTCAAAATGACATTGTGAGCGAAGATGTGTGTGTATGAATGTTAGTATGTATATTGGTGTCGAGTAAAAGTGTGAACATTCCGTACATTTTCATATGCAAGACAATGATGTTGATGACGATAATAATATGTGATACAAAATGTTCACAAGTGCTTATGTATGTATTTGTGTATAAATGGGTGTATGTGTGCAGCATCATCATCATTGTCATCACAAGACAATTTCTGTACATTTATTATTAAATTTATTTCACTTTGTGAGAGCAACCAAAAAAACGCATAATTTAACACTTTCACACATACATACATAGAGAGATTTTTATGATTTCGAATATAATTTTGATTTTTTTTTTCGTATTTAAAAAATGTAAATATTTGTTTAAAAACTTATTTTGAATTTATAGTTGAAATAGAGAGAGGAAATCCTTCAGGGCCCTAAATGAAGAGGTGATAGAAGAGGACCTCTCTTCTATAGAAGAGGACCTCTCTTCTATAGAAGAGGACCTCTCTTCTATAGAAGAGGACCTCTCTTCTATAGAAGAGGACCTCTCTTCTATAGAAGAGGACCTCTCTTCTATAGAAGAGGACCTCTCTTCTATAGAAGAGGACCTCTCTTCTATAGAAGAGGACCTCTCTTCTATAGAAGAGAACCTCTCTTCTATAGAAGTGGACCTCTCTTCTATGGAAGAGGACCTCTCTTCTCGTCTTCTTCCATAGAATTGAACCTCTTCTTTCAGAAGAGGAGCAGCAATTGATCCTATCCCCAAAAAAGGAGCAGCAGCTGATCATCTTCAATAGAAGAGAAGAAGCCGATTATTCTCTTAACTAGAAGAGAAGCAACGGTTGATTCTCTTTTCTTGAAGAAAAGCATCGGTTGATTCTCTTCTCTGAAAGAGAAGCATCAGTTGATTTTCTTCTCTAGAAAAGAAGCATCGATTGATTGTCTTTCAGAGAAGAGAGTTATCGGTTGATTATCTCCTCTAGAAGAGAAGCATCGGTTGATTATCTCCTCTAGAAGAGAAGCATCGGTTGGTTATCTTCTCTAGACTTTGATTCAAGAGTTGAAGCAACAGTTGATCCTCTTCCCCAGAAGAGGAGGAGCAACAGTTGATCCTCCTCTTCCCCAGAAGATCCTCCTCTTCCCCAGAAGATAGGGAGCAACAGTTGAACCTCTTCCCCGGAAGAGGAGGAGCAACAGTTGATCCTCTTCTGAGAGAAGAGGAGGAGCAACAGTTGATCGTCTTCTGAGAGAAGAGGAGGAGCAACAGTTGATCCTCTTCACTCAGAGGAGGAGGAGCAGCAGTTGATCCTCTTCTCTCAGAAGAGGAGGACCAGCAGTTGATCCATTTTTCTCAGAAGAGGAGGAGCAACAGTTGATCCTCTTCCCTCAAAAAAGGAGCAGCAACAGTTGATCCTCTTCTCTCAGAAGAGGAGGAGCAACAACAGTTGATCCTCTTCTCTCAGAAGAGGAGGAGCAACAACAGTTGATCCTCTTCTCTCAGAAGAGGAGGAGCAACAACAGTTGATCCTCTTCTCTCTGAAGAAGAGCAGCAGCAGTTGCTTCTGTTCTCTCTGAAGAGGAGCAGCAGCAGTTGATTCTCTTCTCTCAGAAGAGGAGGAGCAACAGTTGATCCTCTTCCCCAGAAGAGGAGGAGCAACAGTTGATCCTCTTCCTCAGAAGAGGATGAGCAACAGTTGATCCTCTTCCCCAGAAGAGGAGGAGCAATAGTTGATCCTCTTCCCCAGAAGAGGAGGAGCAACAGTTGATCCTCTTCCCCAGAAGAGGAGGAGCAACAGTTGATCCTCTTCCCCAGAAGAGGAGGAGCAACAGTTGATCCTCTTATCTCAGAAGAGGAAGAGTAACAGTTGATCCTCTTCTCTCTGAAGAAGAGCAGCAGCAGTTGATTCTCTTCTCTCAGAAGAGGAGCAGCAGCAGTTGATTCTCTTCTCTCAGAAGAGGAGGAGCAACAGTTGATCCTCTTCCCCAGAAGAGGAGGAGCAACAGTTGATCCTCTTCCTCAGAAGAGGATGAGCAACAGTTGATCCTCTTCCCCAGAAGAGGAGGAGCAACAGTTGATCCTCTTCCCCAGAAGAGGAGGAGCAACAGTTGATCCTCTTCCCCAGAAGAGGAGGAGCAACAGTTGATCCTCTTCCCCAGAAGAGGAGGAGCAACAGTTGATCCTCTTCCCCAGAAGAGGAGGAGCAACATTTGATCCTCTTATCTCAGAAGAGGAAGAGTAACAGTTGATCCTCTTCTCTCAGAAGAAGAGCAGCAACTGTTGATCCTCTTCTCTCAGAAGAAGAGCAGCAACAGTTGATCCTCTTCCCTCAGAGGAGCAGTTGATTTTCTTCTCTCAGAAGCGGAGCAGCAACAGTTGATTCTCTTCTCTCAGAAGAGGAGCAGCAGCTGATCCACTTCCCCAGTGGTAGAACAGTTGGCACTCTTCTTTAAAAGGGGAACAGTTGATGCTAAGCAAATTTTCTTCTTTTCTCCTTTTTTGCGATTCTTGCTGCACCTGCATTATTAGCCAATTATCCTTAAAAAGGAAGAAATCATCATCCTTGTTTACCATTGTCAAAAGATTTTCCAATTAACCGTTCTAAATTTATAATTTTTATTTGATTTTCCTCCCAGATCAGCTGCAGCTGATGGCTACCAATTTCAAGGTAAACAAATCCTACAAATGAACTTCTGAGAAATTATGTCACTATCCTGCTGGATGGACATGACACATAGACCACCTTATGGGGTCGGATTTAATCAAAGAGAAAGAAAACCATGAGAAAAAAAGTTCCATCCTTTTTTCCGGCAATACTTTTAATTTCTTCCTTCCAATCAATTGACACTCGGCTAACAAAAGCAATCAAAGACATGCCAGGAGTTTCCTTACTTTTGTCATTTCTTGAAAAAAAAAAAACGGCCGGTCCTCACCAAAAAGTAAGGCAGTGATGTGGAAATGCACATTCAACTTGGCGATGGGCAAAAGAAACTCCGATCAATGATGATAACCTATAATGGAGAAAAAAATACAAAAAACGGAAAGTAAACTTTTCGCATTTTTTCTCTCTCTCTCTCTTCTTGAGAAGAAAAAATGCAGAAATTTTCCATAATCAGCACAAAGTTATCTGTGTAACTAGGGACCAGCATGGGCTTTAGCATTTGTAATACCCGTACAAGAGGCAAATTATCATTCATCCTTATCAACAAAACTCTTCCTGATGATGCACAATTCTTTCATTCCATTTCGTTTTGCATTATGATCTGAGATGAGGCTTACGAATAAATTTATCAGCCACCAGCAGCAGCAGCGGCATCACCATCAGGAGTTGCATCCGACATCAAACACGGCCATGGAATCATTAAAAAATTTTCTTCTTTAAATTCTGCAGTGCCTTCTGCAGCGATTTTATGCCGCCAAGAAAGTTTTTCATGTTCAAGTTTTTTCTATCTTCGAACACGCACACAAATTCATCTACGTATTCAATATCTTCTCTCATACACAGACACACAATTTTATATGTGTATGTGTGTCGTCGCAGAGGAAAGAGGAACGAAATACTTTTTTAGGAGACAACCAGCATGCTGCACAACGGATAGCCAAAGTTTGAATATGGAACAGCAGACACATTGCAACATCATTAAAAAAGTTTGCAACACCACCACACCCCCCGCCCCCCACATTTTTTTTGTGATTCTCTGAAAAGTCTATAACGAATCGAATGATTCGCAAAGAAGTAGAAATCAATGAAGTGGCTTAATTTAGGGAGTTTTTCATTTGATTTTTTTTATTTTTGATATCATGAGAACGAAATAAATAAAAGAGTGCAGTGAAGTTTCTGTAGAAAAAATGGAGTGTTATAAGGCCTTCTATACAAAAGCCATCTCCGAAACACACTTCTCTGTAGTAGGTATTTTAAGATTACTATCTTATCAGGAAAAGTACATAGAAATGCATATTGATTCGGCCACAGCCAAACAATACAATTTTCCATGAAAAAAAAAAACAAATGTCGGAAAAATAACCAGTTCGGAGGGGCTCAACCTGCGTACGTTCCTATCTCATATGTGGAAACAGAATGAAAGTTATGCATTCTTTTGTACTAATATTCGGGTTCAAAAAGGACATAGAAAAGGAACAGTTTATCCTCTTCCTCAGGAGAGCGGGAGCAGTTGATCATATTAATAAGGGGAGCAAGAGCAGTCGATCCTCTTCATCAGGAGAGCGGAAGAAGTTGATCCTCTTACCCAGAAGAACAGCAGTTGATCCTCAACCCCAGAAGAGCAGCAGTTGGTTCTCTTCCCTCGAAGGGGAGCCTCATTTGGTTCCCTTCTAGTTCGCTCTCATCCATAGAAGAGGAGAGTTGGTCCTCTTCCCTCAAAAAGGAGAACCATTTGATTCTCCTCCAGTTGGTCCCCTTCCATAGAAGACGACCAGTTGGTCTTCTCCCATAGAAGGGTAGAAGCTAACCCCTCCTTTGATAGAAGAGTAGTAGTTAATCCCCATTTTTCATAGAAGAGGAGAAAATGGTCTCCTTCTTTCAAAGAAGTGGAGCAAATGTTACATGTCTCATAGAAGAGGAGGAATTGCCCCGCCTCCATCGCCTCCTCTTTCAAACAGGACATAGAAAAGGAGCAGTTGATCATCTTAATCAGGACAGCGGGAGCAGTTGATCCTGGCTGGCAATTTCAACGTAAACAAATCCTGCAAATAAACTTCTGAGAAATTATGTCACAATCCTGCTGGATGGACATGACATAGAGACCCCCTCATGGGGTCGGGTTTAATCAAAGAGAAAGAAAACCATGAGAAAAAAAAGTTCCATCCTTTTTTCCGGCAATACTTTTAATTTCTTCCTTCCAATCAATTGCCACTCGGCTAACAAAAGCAATCAAAGGCATGCCAGGAGTTTCCTTACTTTTGTCATTTCTTGATAAAAAAAAACGGCCGGAGAAGAGAAGAAGTGCTGCAAATGTTACATGTCTCATAGAAGAGGAGGAATTGCCCCGCCTCCATCGCCTCCTCTTTCAAACAGGACATAGAAAAGGAGCAGTTGATCATATTTATCAGGACAGCGGGAGCAGTTGATCCTGTTCCTAAATTGGTCCTCTTCCATACAATCCAATTTAGGAACAGGATCAACTGCTCCCGCTGTCCTGATAAATATGATCAACTGCTCCTTTTCTATGTCCTGTTTGAAAGAGGAGGCGATGTCAAGAAATGACAAAAGTAAGGAAACTCCTGGCATGCCTTTGATTGCTTTTGTTAGCCGAGTGGCAATTGATTGGAAGGAAGAAATTAAAAGTATTGCCGGAAAAAAGGATGGAACTTTTTTTTCTCATGGTTTTCTTTCTCTTTGATTAAACCCGACCCCATGAGGGGGTCTCTATGTCATGTCCATCCAGCAGGATTGTGACATAATTTCTCAGAAGTTTATTTGCAGGATTTGTTTACCTTGAAATTGCCAGCCAGGATCAACTGCTCCCGCTGTCCTGATTAAGATGATCAACTGCTCCTTTTCTATGTCCTGTTTGAAAGAGCAGGCGAGGAAGCATCTGGTCCTCTCCCATAGAAGAGTAGTAGTTGACCCCTCCTTTAATAGAAGAGTAGAAGTTGATCCCTCCTTTGATAGAAGGGGAGAAACAGGTCCCCCTGTTTCAAAGAAGAGGAGTAATTTTCCACAGAGTCATAGAGGAGGAGGGATTTCCCCTCCCCTCTTTCATAGGGTCAACTGCCCCTGACCACCTCTTTCCGAATCGTTTTGAGCCCTATTTGTAGTTTTGAAGCAATTTAACGTACGAATCTCCACAAATCCTACCTCATTCCACATCATCAGTGACTTGCTTGGGCGTTAGAGAAAACACCCTCCTCTTTTTTTAGTTAGAAACATTATTTTATGGAAAATGTTGATCCTTTTGGGGGCTTCCTAAAAGGAGTTTCCAGCTCAGAACTCTTAATTTGATGAAAACATATTAGGAATTGTATGCTCTCTTCAAGAGTTATAGTAGTGTATAGGCAGACGGACGAACAAACATGGCCAGACCTACCCCAAATTACTGGAAGCTGATTTCTTGCAAAAATACATAGAGCCTAGCAAATCATCAAATTTCGGGACACCAACTCTATACCTTCACCCAATATCATATTTAGTACCATTTAGTACTTGTCGTACAAATATAGGATGAATTTCCAAACCACCTCCAAATATCAAACACAGACACTATCAGTAATCTTAATATCTAATGTCGGGATTCCAGCTCTATCCCTTCACCCAATATCAAATTTAGTACTATTTAGTACTTTTCGTACAAATATATGGCTTATTTCTAAAACCACCTCCATATCTCATTCCCAGATATCAACAGAGACCTCAGTATCAAATTTTACATTCCTAGATGTATCTCTTCACCAATACCAAATTTTGTACCATTTAGTACTTTTTGTACAATTATAGCACACATTTTTCAAAGCCACCAGATATCATTCCAGATACCAACGTCCTTAAAGACATTTTCAACATTAAAAAGCCCAATATCAAATTTAGTACCATTGGTACTTTTCGTACAAACGCATTTTAACACCACCGCCAAATCTCAAACACAGATATCATCAATAATCTAAATTTCAAATTTCAGAATTGTATCTCTATTCTATCACCAAACTTAAAGTACTTCCATAAAAGTCCTTTAAGGCAATATGTATAACAGAAATCCCTTAGGATCTTCTAAGGTCCCCAGAAAATCTTAATATACTTCTATGGCAAATAAAGACCTTAAAAGGGATATAAAGGGTCATAATGGGCCTCATTTGTCTCCAAAAGTCCGCACAGACCTTATTAACCTATAAAAGGCTTAGAGGTCTTGTTCATTCCAAAGGTGGCCACAAAGCTTCTAGAAGGTATAAAACAGCTTCTACGTTCTACAGCAGCCCTCAAATGACAATTATCGCCATCAAAATTCCTTAAAGGGGTTCTATAGCAATCTTAACGTCCACAGGAGACGTTAAAGGACTTTTTCATAGGAGACATTAAAGGACGTCTATACTCCATTGACGTCTTATGACCTTACATAGCCCATGGGAGGCGTAAAAAAGAGATATCGTTCATCATATAATCCTTTCGACAGCTATTGGTGACACCAGGCTTAAAATACTTCAAAAAAGTCCTTTAAGGCAATATGGATTACACAAATCCCTTAGGACCTTCTAAGGTTCCCAGAGGGTCTTAATAACTTATATGGCAAATAAAGACCTTCAAGGGGTTGTTGTCTATTGAAGGTTATAATATAGAATACTTCTTTATTCTACAAATGTCCACAATGAGCTTCTATACCCAGAAAACGGTATTACAAGGCTAACATCTTTCACAGCAGCCCTCAAATGATTTCCATTGTCCATAGAAGGTGTTAATCAACTTTTATCGCCAAAGGAAGTCCTTAAAGGAATCCAGTAGCGATCTTAACGACCATAGAAGGCGTTACAGTACTTTAATAGAAATTCTTTAAGGCAATATAGATAACAGACATTCGCTGGGACCTTCTAAGGTCGACACAAGGTCTTAATATAAAGGTCTCTTATGGCTTTTGTCATCTATTATGGAGTACACTTTTGTAGTTTTCTGGGTCCCTAGAAGACCTCATTGAATTGATCGCCCATAAAAGGCTTAGAGGTCTTCTTTAACCCGAAGTTGCTTCTACGTTTCACAGCAGCCCTCAAATGATTTCCATTGCCCATAGCAGATCTTAATGAACTTCTATCGCCCACGGAAATCCTTAAGGGGGTCTACAGCGATTTTAACGTCCATGGAAGGCGTTATAGGGCTTAATTTGTCTTTTAATAACATTAAAGGACTTCCTTACTCCACTCACGTCTTATGGGCTTACATCGCTCATGAAAATTCTGAAAAGAGGTTCTATCGCCCATAGTATAAACCTTTCGACTGTTATTGGTGGCATGGGCTTAAATCGCCCATGGGAAGCCCTAAAAAGCGTCCATCGCAAATGGGAAGCCTAAACAAGCTTCTCTCGCCTACCGAATGATCTCTTCGGCTATTATTTTTGGGATCATCAGCCAAATCGAGTCCTTAAACAGATTTTGCCCTCAGATACATGGAGTCATAGGCAGTTTTGCTTTTTTTTTTTTTTGATGTCGAACATTTTGGCCGTAGTAAATAAAATACACGAAAAAATTTTAGCCATAATCCAAAGGGTATAAAAACGTTCTATGAAGCCTTGAAATTTCGTAGCACTTTGGTTATATGGCGATGTTTTACAAATGAGGTCTTTTTCTGAAGTCTGCCGAATACCGAAATGAAGTAGGCTGCTTTGGAAGGTACTATCTCTCAACATCCAAAATCGGAGAGTACAAAATTATTTGTTGAAAGAAATATATTTTCCTCCTTTTCCTTCAACCGAAGTCCTGGAAGGATTATTCTCCTACACAAGCTCATTTTCCAATGATAATCTATAAAATTTCGGATGTCTCCAAATCAATCCCATTTTCATATCGTTATTTGGGGGCACCAGCTAGATCGAGTCCTTATGTTCTTAAACAGATTTCGCCCTCAGATACATGGGGTCAACGGCAGTTTGTTTTTCGATGTCGAGCATTTTGGCCGCATTAAATTAAATAAATAAAAAAATATTTTCCCATAATCCTGAGGATACAAAAAAACGTCCCTTAAAGTCTTGAAATTTCGTAAGACCTTGGGTATATGGCGATGTTTTCACAAATAAGTTCTTCTTACCCCCGCCGAATATGGAAATAGAAAAGACAGCTTGATAAGGTTTTATTTCACAACATCCAAAATCGGAGGGTAAACAAAATTATTTGTTGAAAACAATATGTTTTCTTCCTTTTCCTTCGAATGTAAGTCCTGGAAGGATTATCCTCCTAAACCAGGTCATGTTCCAATGATAATTTGCAAATTTCGGATACCTCCAAATCAATCCCATATTTATATCGAATGATATCCTCTTCTGCTATTTGGGGGCACTAGCCAGATCGAGTCTTTATGTCCTTAAACTTATTTCGCCCTCAGATACATGGGGTCAACGGCAGTTTTTTTTTCTGATGTCGAACATTTTGGCCGTTGTAAATAAAATACACGTAAAAATTTTAGCCATAATCCAAAGGGTATAAAAAACGTTCATTGAAGCCTTTCATAGCGCCCTGGGGATATGGCGATGTTTTTACAAATGAGGTCTTCTTACCACCGCCGAATATGGAAATAAAAAAGGCAGCTTGAAAAGGTTTTATTTCACAACTTCCAAAATCGGAGAGTACAAAATTATTTGTTGAAAAAAATATATTTTCCTCCTTTTCCTTCAACCAAAGTCATGGAAGGATTATCCTCCTACGCTCATTTTCCAATGATAATCTACAAAATTTCGGATATCTCCACATCAATTCCATATTCATATCGAATGATCTCTTCTTCTGTTATTTGGGAGCACCAGCCAAATGGAGCCCAAATGTCCTTAAACAGATTTTGTCCTCAACGGCAGTTTTTTTTTGTGATGTCGAACATTTTGGCCGTTGTAAATAAAATACACGTGAAAATTTTAGACAAATCCAAAGGGTATAGAAAACGTTCCTTGAAGCCTTGAAATTTCGTAGGACCTTGGGCATATGACGATGTTTTCACAAATGAGGTCTTCTTCCCCTGTCGCATACCGAAATGAAGTAGGCTGTTTTGGAAAGTTCTGGCCCTCTACAAAATTATTGGTTGAAAAAATATATTTTCCTCCTTTTTCTTCAACCAAAGTCCTGGAAGGATTATCCTCCTACACAAGCTCATTTTCCAATGATAATCTACAAAATTTAGGAAATCTCCAAATCAATCCCAAATTCATAACGAATGATCTCTTCCTATGTTGTTTGAGGGCACCAGCCAGTTCGAGTCCTTATGTCCTTAAACAGATTTCGTCCTCAGATACATGGGATCAACGGCAGTGTTTTTTTTTTTTTTTTTTTTTGATGTCAAGCATTTTGGCCGTCTTATATAAAATGCAGATAATTTTTTTTCCCATAATCCTGAGGGTATAAAAAACGTTCCTTGAAGTCTTGAAATTTCGTAGGACCTTGGGCATATGGCGATGTTTTCACAAATGAGGTCTTCTTCCCCTGTCGCATACCGAAATGAAGTAGGCTGCTTTGGAAGGTTCTATCTCTCTACAAAATTATTGGTTGAAAAAAATATTTTCCTCCTATCCTTCAACGGAAGTCCTGGAAGGCTTATCCCCCCAAAACCAGCTCATTTTCCAATGATAATCTACAAATTTCGGATATCTCCAAATCAATCCCATATCCATTGTCAATGTATGACATTTGCATAGAACAAATCTTAGAATATGTAAAAGGAAATTCATCTCGTTTTCTGTGGTCTCATTTCAGGTATTTTTCGGCAAATGGGCAAAGAAAATTTGAACAAGAAGCAGCATAAGCTAAAGAAAAACAACCTAGAAAGGAAAACACTATTAAGATTGCATGTGGCACGAGGTTAACGATAATATGTTGACGTTGTATACAGAGAGTCTCGCAAACATGCACACACACATATATTCATTCACATATTCACTGTGACCCCCAGTGGGATGAGAGTTCCTTGCACTTTTTACCTGATTCTGAGGCTTTTAAGCGGCTTGCACACACATGAGCCACTCGTTAAACTAACACACAACCAAAAATCAAGCCGCCATTGGTTTTGTAGAAAATTCATTCACTTTTTTCTTGGATAGTAGAGGAAGGGGGAGGGAGGGATGGTCAGAGAGATTTAAATTCATGAGGAGTAGAGAAACTGGGAGAGGTGACAAGGAGAGAGATTTCTTGGCGCTTGTTGTTGTTGTTGTTGGTTAACATCAGTGCATTAATATGCAGGTATGCCTTACTTTCTGGCTGGGTTAGTTAGAGGAGCCGCACTTTTTACCTGATTCTGAGGCTTTTAAGCGGCTTGCACACACATGAGCCACTCGTTAAACTAACACACAACCAAAAATCAAGCCGCCATTGGTTTTGTAGAAAATTCATTCACTTTTTTCTTGGATAGTAGAGGAAGGGGGAGGGAGGGATGGTCAGAGAGATTTAAATTCATGAGGAGTAGAGAAACTGGGAGAGGTGACAAGGAGAGAGATTTCTTGGCGCTTGTTGTTGTTGTTGTTGGTTAACATCAGTGCATTAATATGCAGGTATGCCTTACTTTCTGGCTGGGTTAGTTAGAGGAGCCTCACCAGCTTAATCTTAACATATGTTGGCTGTGATGAGTCAGAAGAGTAGGAGAGGAATGGGGGGAGGGGTATGGGGAGAAAAAGTCACCTCTCGGTTTGTTGAAAATTCATTCACTATTTTCTTAGTCAATAGTGTTGGAGGGAGAGGAGTGGTCAGAGAGATTTAAATTCTTTGGGAGAAGGTTGTCAGGGAGAGTTTGAGAAGAGAGGTTTTCTTACCGTTCATTATTGTTGTTGTTGTTATTCTTGGTTAACATTAGTGCATTAGCATGCAGGCATGCCTCACTCTCTGCCTTAGTTTGTTAAACGAGACTCATCAGCCACCATATGTTGGGTGTGGAGAGACGGAAGAGAAGGAGGGATTGAAGAAGAGATGTAGGGAGGGAGAGAGAGATGCGTGAGCAAAGAAATCTTGTGTTAGTTGATAGACTGCAATATAGAGCTGAAAGAATTAAACTATGATTGCCGTGGCTTGTGGCTGTTGCTGGTGGGTTGGATGGTTGGTTTGTTTGTTGGAAGATTGGCTGCTTGTTCGAAGGGCTGGTTGGAGGGTATGCCGTTCTGCCCATTTGGCTTGCATTGTTATTTCTTGGTGTTCGTTACTTTTTCGCAAGATTTGCATAATAGAATAATAATGAATTTCCGTAGTTGTAACTTCCGTTTTCTTTTCTTTTTTTCACCCATTTCACTGTTGTTGCAGTTTTGTCTTGACTTTACTGTTGTTGTTGCTGCTGCTGTTGTTAAAGGAACTTTTGTTGTTTGTTTCTTAATGTTTCAATAACCATAACAACTTTCCCTGCAACAACAACAGAAAAAAACGCTTAAACGCTTTTTTATGCATTTTAATTACAGCGTTGAAAAATCCATAAATTACAAAATGCAGGGCAGGCTCGGATGGGTGGCATTGAACTGGTTTTAAGAGAAGAAAAAAAAACAAGTAACAAAGCAGTAAGTTCGGCCGGTCCGAACTTTGAATTCCCTCCACCATTTGGAACAAAATTGGAAATTTAAAAAAAAAAAATAATAAAATCAATTAAAAATTCTGTAAAAATCTTAAAAATACCAAATATAGCAGTTATATCGAAGACGTGGTCCTGCATAGGAAAGTTTTGTCATAGGCCATGACAGGATTCAAATAAGAAACTTGAAAACTATCATAAGCTGTAGTACCCATTAGGAACTTCAAATATGAAATTTCATACCGAATATGGGGAGGTACTGATATATGGGGCCCATACGAAGACCTGGATCTGCATAGAAAATTTTCTGGCTTAGATTGTAGTTCTCATTACGAACTTTAAATACCAAATTTGAAACAACTTCGGTGAATGATGTCGCCAAAATCATCAAAATTCCGAATATCTGGAGGTGTCGTGGGGCCTATACGAAGACATGGACCTGTTTAGACAATTTTCTGTCATAAGCTCTATCTACAACGAACATCAAATGCCAAATTTCAAACAATTCCGGTGAATAATGTCGCCAAAATCATCAAAATATCGAATACAGGTACATTTATATGGGGGCTATATGAAGACCAGAACCTGCATAGACAATTTTCTGTCATAGGCCGTAGTGCCTATTAGGAACTTCAAATTCGAAATTTCAAACAATTCCGGTGAATATTGTAACTTAATATCCTCAAAATACCGAATATCGGGAGGTACCGCTATATAGGGGCTATACGAAGACCCGTACTTATATAAACAATTTTCTGTCATAGGCTGTAATATCCATTACGAACTCCAAATACGAAATATGAAACAATTCCGGTGAATAATATTCTTAATATCATCAAAATACCGAATATCGGGGGTACCATTGTATGGGGCTATACGAAGACCTGGACCTGCAAAGACAATTTTCTGTCATAGGCTGTAGTACCCATTAGGAATTCGAAATATGAAACATCTCCGGTTAATAATGTTTGTAATATCCTCAAAATACCGAATATCGGGAGGTACCGTTATATGGGGGCTATATGAAGACCTGGACCTGCAAAGACAATTTTCTGTCAAAGACTGTAATAGCCATTACGAACTTTAAATACCAAATTTGAAACAATTCCGGTAAATAATGTCGCTAAAATCATCAAAATACCGAATATCCGGAGGTGTCATTATGTGGAGGCTATACGAAGACGTGGACCTGCACGGACAATTTTCTGTCATAGACTGTAGTATCTATAACGAACTTCAAATACCAAATTTTAAACAATTCCGGTGAATAATGTCGCTAAAATCATCAAAATACCGAATATCGGGAGGTACTGTTATATGGCGGCTATACAAATACATGGACCTGCATAGACAATTTTCTGTCACCAACTATAGAATAGGCTATGTTACCCATTAGGAATTCGAAATACGAAATATGAAACATATCCGGCGAATAATGTTCCTAATATCATTATAAAACCGAATATCAGGGGGTGCTGTTGTATGGGGGCTATACGATATCGTGGGATATATAGACAATTCTCTTTCAGGGCATAAAGTAATCACAGAAAACTCTTTTTGTAGACTTTCAGACAATTCTATTAAAAAATGTGGCTAAAATACTCAAAATACGGAATATGGGGAGGATATACGATAACGTGGAAGATATACGTGGGGAATATTCGATATCGTGGACCTATGTAGAGAAGTACTCAGAGGGAACACCTTTTGGGGATTTTCTGACAATTTCATTACAAAATTTAATTACAAAATTGGCTACATCAAAATACCGAATATAGGGGGTACCGTTATATGGGGGGCTATATGATACCGTCGCGACGGCCGCTATATCCCATCTTCGAACTTGACTTGTGTGTGCAGACAAAAAACTGATCTGCAAAGCGCTTGCTTGAGGTGATGGACACTTTGGTATTTTTAGTGCCAACCTTGCTTTCCAAAATACTCCAAACACAATAGTCCAACGGATTGGTATCCGCAGATTTTGGTGGCCATTGTGCGCTGGAAATGAAGTGAGGAACCTCATTTTGTAAACATTATTGGGTAGCACGTGCCGAGTGCGATGGTGCTGAGTCCTGTTGAAATGTCCAAGGACTGCGGCCAAAATGTTTGTGTGCCCAAGGCTTTAATACACCCTCCAGAATATTTTCGCGATAATATTCGGCATTTATTCTGATGCCACGGTCGATTAATACGAGCGGAAAGTGATCCACACCATCACCATGGCCGCCGCTTGAATTTTGGTTGCCAACCGAAGGTGCACATTTTCAGCTGATCTCTTTGGCAAGTAAACACGATCATTTTGATTGGACAACGAATTTTTCCCATCGAAGAAAACCAAATTCGGCAGTTCATCAATTTCGGCCAAGCGAAGCAACTCTTTATCTCTTTTGAGTCTAGTTTTTTTCTGTTGCGGTGTAAGTTCTTTAACTTTTTCGAATTTCAATGGCTTTACCCCGAGCTTATTTTTCAACATTTGCCGAATGGAATATTGCGATATGTTTAGCTTACGAGCCATTTTTCGGTCACTGCGACACGGGTTCCGATCAAGTCGCTTCTTTCATTTTTGAACCATTTCTGCTGATGTTGCTGTTTTCTTCCGTCCATTTCCTCGACGTCGGGCTACGCTACCAGTATCACGGTAACGAGCGATGCTACGAGACAGAAAAAAATTATTACATTTAAATGCTGGATTTCTCTAACGATAGCCAGTTGAGGTTTGAATTCCATCACGTATAACTTTTTTCCGGGAAAATTCTCACCAATATGCTTTTGTACGTTTGTAAACAATATAAATTAAATCATAAAACATATGATCTTCGCCTTAATAAGGCAAAACTCAAGGAGCTGTCATTGGAATAAATTTAATAGCTGTCGGACGAGTGGCTTAGAAATGACAGCAGTCTGAAGTTGGCCGCAGTTTTTTATCTCACCCTGTATACTTTGCAAGGTATATTATTATAATTATTATTATTATTATTATTATTATTATTATTATTATTATTATTATTATTATTATTATTATTATTATTATATTATTATTATTATTATTATTATTATTATTATTATTATTATTATTATTATTATTATTATTATTATTATTATTATTATTATTATTATTATATTATTATTATTATTATTATTATTATTATTATTATTATTATTATTATTATTATTATTATTATTATTATTATTATATTATTATTATTATTATTATTATTATTATTATTATTATTATTATTACTATTATTATTATTATTATTATTATTATTATTATTATTATTATTATTATTATTATTATTATTATTATTATTTTGATGAGTTACAAACGGAATGACGATCTTTATATACCCTCCATACAATGTTTGGTGGAGGGTATACAAATAAGAACACACACGCGCATATACATCCTTCTGCTTAAAGACTTCAATGACTTAATTGTGCGACCGCTTAAACTTTCTTCGGGGAAAAGTCATTTCCATAGAAAAAAAAACTCTTCCGTAATCAATAACTTTTCATTATGGAAAAGACCATCAATTACCCCTGACACACATACAAAGATATTCCTCCCCACCCCTCCCCCTTTTAATATGATTAACCAATACATCTGCAACTATCGTTTTTTGTTTCAATGAATGCCAATGAAAACCATAACAAACGATGGCTTATTAAATGCTTTTATTGGGTAAATAAATAAATGTACATGTGAACACACATACACACACTCACACATTTACAAATAGTAAATTTTTCCGATATTAATATTAAAGGTTTTTTAGTGGTAGAGATCCAAACACACACACCCACACACAGGTCGCCATACATCTATAAGCCCATAAATAAACTTATGATTGGCAATAATGAATTCCTCGGAATGCCAACGAATAAAGCCATTAGCGTATTTAACAAAAAAATGTGCCAACAACAACAATACCAACAATGTGGAATAAAATAAATTATTAATTGGCTGATAATTAAAAAAAAAGTATAACGAAATACATGTGCACATTTTCTGTTTATATAAAATTATGGATGATGCTGGAGGGGGAAGGGAGTGGCAGGAGGAGAGGGTAGAGGGAAAATTATTTTGCACAAATGTGTAAAAGATTAACTACAGCAAAAAGGGTAAATGATACAGCCAAATCCATTGATGGGTCATTTATGGAGTGAATGGGTCTTTAGGTGGTCTACAAGAGCTTCCATTGGTAAAACGCTGTCACAAAACTCCTTTATTGGCAATGGAAGGACCTCAAAGATATCTTAAGTTAAAAAATCTTAATGAAAGATTTTATTTTCCATAGAAGGCCCCTAAGGATGCGATCCTCCACAGAAGGTCTTAGGACCTTTAACCCCCACAAAAGTTGTTAAAGTACTCCTATTGTCTTTGCATGACATCTGTAGAATTTAACAAACCTTAAAGGGGCTTCAAGCCCACAACAGAATACCTTGAAGGGCTGAAAAAGATGTAAGTAAGGTCCAATAAGAGCTTACATATATCGTCAATAGAAGGCCTTAAAGGACTTATGTCGTTTGCACGCGTTCCTAAACGGTTTATATCGTCCTTAGAAAGCCTTAGAGGGTTTATATCAACCTTAGATGTCCTTTAAGGTCTTTAAGGCCTTCCATGAACAATAGAAGCTTCTGTCGTCCTCAGAGGAGCTCAATAGGATTTTATCGAATTTAGGCTTTGACAGTAAGCGGGGATTTTAAATGGCATCAATAGTAGTCCTTGTCGGCTAACATTTCGAAGACTTCAGTGGAGGTCCTTTGGTAAGAACCTAGAAGGCATTTAATAAAACAACTTTAGAGAGCGTCTATAGAAAACCTGGAACCTTCAGAACTTCAACAGGAAGTCTAAAGGGTTCAATTAGAAGTAAGTCATGCCACAAGGCTTCCATTGACAATAAAAACTTTAAAAACGCTTGCATAGTCAATAGAAAGTCCTCAGGGATATCAAAAATTAAGAGATCGCCATAAAAACCTTACTATACCCCCAGAAGGTCTCATAAAGATTCCGTCTTAACGGAGGTGAGGGTGGAGGGTGTAATAATTTGTGCAAATGTGTAAAAGATTAACTACAGCAAAACGGGTAAATGATACAGTCAAATCCATTGATGGGTCATTTATGGAGTGAATGGGTCTTAAGGTTGTCTACAGGGGCTTCCATTGGCAAAACACAGTCATAAAACTTCTTTATTGGAAATGGAAAGACCTCAAGGATATCTAAGTTAAACAATCGTCATGAACGATTTTATTTTCCATAGAAGGCCCCATAAGAATTCACTTGTCCACAGAAGGTCTTAGGAGCTTTATCCCCCACAAAAGGCGTTAAATGACTCCCGTTGTCCTTCCATGGCATATGTAAAATTTAACAAACCTTAAAGGGACTTCAAACCCACTACAGAAGACCTTAATGACCTGAAAAATATGTGAGTAAAGGTTTATTAAGGGCTTATATCGTTCATAGAAGGCCTTCAAGGACTTATGTCGTTTACGCCCTTCGAAAGCCTTAGAGAGCTTCTGTTGTCCTTGGATGTACCTTTGAATGTCTATAAGTCTTTAAGGACTTCTATTGTCCATATAAATCATTTTAGAATTTATATCCTTCATAGGCCTTTAAGGGCTTCTTGCGTCCTCAGATGGGCTCAATAGGACTTTATCGACTTTAGGCCTTGACGGACAGTAAGCGGGGATTTTAATAAATCATTTTAGAATTTATATCCTTCATAGGCATTTAAGGGCTTCTTGCGTCCTCAGATGGGCTCAATAGAATTTTATCGATTTTAGGCCTTGACGGACAGTAAGCGGGGATTTTAAACGGCATCAATAGTAGTCTTTATCTGTCGTCAAAAAATTCCTTAACAGAAATTAAATAACTAACATTTCGAAGACTTCAGTGGAGGTCCATTGGTAAGATCCTAGAAGGTATTTAATAAAACTACTTTAGAGGACGTCTATAGAAAAACTGGAGCCTTCAGGACTTCAACAGGAAGTCTAAAGGGTTAAATTAGAAGGGTGGCGTTTCACAAGGCTTCCATTGACAATAAAAAACTGTAAAAACTATTGCATAGTCAATAGAAAGTCCTCAGGGATATCTAAAATTAAGAGATCGCCAGAAAAGCCTTTCTGTACTCCGTAGAAGGCTTCCATGCTCCCCAGAAGGACCCAAACGGATTCCGTCTTAACGGCTTAAATTCCTTTTAAGAGAGATTTTCAGTAGAAAACAAAATTTGGGTGCACCAACTTTGGGTGCCCCATCCAAAGAAGGACGCTAAGAGCCTTTTAGAGCTTCTATCGTCCTTGGAAGACTATAAAGAATTAGTCCAGAGAAAGTCCTTAAGGCCTTCTTTAATTTACAGAAGCCTTGAAGGGCATCTCTCACGCATGCAATACCTTAACGGGATTGCATGGTACGTAGTGTGTGTCCTTTAGTGTTTCTTTTGTTAGAAGTCCTAAAGGCCTTCATATTCACAAAGACCTTAAAGGGATCATCCACAGACAGCCTAAAAATACTAATATCGTCCGATAAAGATTTTAAGGACTTCCATTGGCCGTAGAATGCTTTTAGGTCATTTATACCCAAACAAGGTTTCTAAGGGCTTCTATCGTCCTTATAGGCTCTTAAAGATCTCAAGAACTTACATCGCCTTATGGAAGACCTCGAAGAGCTTTTATTTTCCATAGAAGGCCCTTAAGATCTTCTATCGCCCATAAAATGTATTTTATGGCTCGTGACTTTCACAGAAAGTTTTTAGGGGCTTCTATAATCCAAAAAAGTACTGAAAGGATTCTATCCATGAAAGACCCTCAATGCTTCGCACCGTGCAAAAAAGGTCTCTGTGAGCTTCCATAATCCATAGAGTGGTACAGTCCATGGAATAACTTTAAGGGTTTCTATCGTCCATTGAAGTTATTTTTTTGCCAATTGAAGGACTTATTAAACACATGGAAGGTCTTTGAGGGTCGTTCGTCCATAGAAGGACGTCTATTACCCATAGAAAGTCCTTAAGGGCGTATATCGTCTATGTTAGATATGTTAATGGCTTCTGTGTTTCACGGAAAGTTTTTAGGGGCTTTTATAATCTAAAAAAGTGGAACCATAGAAGGCCTTAAAGAGTATCTATCGGCTTCTATAATCCATAAAAGTAGCTTCTATAATCCATAATATAAGGCCTCAAAGAGTGTCTATCGTTCATGGAAGGTCTTCAACGTTTCGCACCGTCCAAATAACTTGGAATAACTTTAGGAGTTTCCATCGTCTATTGAAGGTCCTTTTTTTAGGCTATTGAAGGGCTTCTAACGTCCATGGAGGATATTTAAGGGTTTTTACTGCGTCTATTGTCCATCATAGATTTTTAAGGGTTTATAAAGCCATTGAGAAACTCGAAGGTATTCTATTGCCCATAGAGGCTCTTAAGGGTTTCTATAGTCTATAATATGTATTTTATGGCTCCTGGCTTTCACAGAATGTTTTAGAGGCTTCCATAATCCAAAAATGCCGGAACAGTCCCTGTCGTCCATAGAAGGCCTCAATGGATGTCTATCTTACATAGATGGCATTTAAGGACTCATAACGTCCAAAAAAGGCCTTAGAGAGCTTCCATAATCCACAGAAGAGTACAGCGCATGGATTTACTTAAAGGGTTTCTATTGTCTATTGAAGGTCCTTTTTTGAATTTGAAGTTCTTCTTACATCTATGGAGGCCCCTTAAAGATTTTTAAGACTTCTATTGCCCATGGTAGGTTCTTAGGGTTTTATATAGCCACTGCGGGCCATGAAGTGTTTCTATTACCCATAGAAGGTCCATAAGGGCTTCTATCGTCCATAGAAGTTTGTTTATTTCTCCTGTCTAACACTAAATGTTTGAGGTGTCTCTATACTTCAAAAAAGTCCTGAAAGGTTTCTATTGTCCATAGAAGCCTTGGAGCCGTTTATCATCTATGTATGGGCTTTAAGGGCATGTGCCGTCCAAGAAGACTTTTGCGGGCTTGAATAGGCCAAAGAAGGAATATTGTCCATGGAATACATTTAAGTGTTTCTATCGTCTATTGATGGTCCTTGTTCAGTCAATTGAAGGGAGGACTTTTAAGATTTTTTACTGCTTCTATTGTCCATAGAAGATTTCTAGGGGCATAGCGGGGCATAGAGGGTGTTAGGGGCATAGAGGGTGTTTCTATCGTCCATAGACGGTCTTTCATGTCTCCTGTCTTCCACAGAAAATCCATAAAATCCCTTAACGATTTTTATCGCCCTAAAAGGTCTTAAAGAAGATCTTTCGTCCATAGAATATCTTTAAGGGCTCATGTCGTCCCAAAAATGCCTTTGAGGGCTTCAATAGCCCATAGAAGAAGCATAATTCATGAAATAACTCTAAGGATTTCTTTCGTCTATTGAAAGTCGTTTTACAGCCAATTTAAGGGATTCTAATGACCAGGCTTTTTAATGCTTTTAAGTGCTTATAACATCATTGAGAGCCTTGAAGGACTTTTCCGGCCCATAGAAGGTTTTTAAGGGTTTATATCGTCCAAGAAAATCTTTTACGGCCCCTGTCTCCCACTGAAAGTTTTTGACAGCTTCTATAATCCAGAAAGCCCTGAAAGATTTTTATCGCCATAAAAGGTCTTAAAGAAGATCTTTCGTCCATAGAATATCTTTAAGGGCTCATGTCGTCCCAAAAATGCCTTTGAGGGCTTCAATAGCCCATAGAAGAAGTGTAGTTCATGGTATAACACTAAGGATTTCTATCGTCTATTGAATGTCGTTTTCAGCCAATTTAAGGGATTCTAACGTACATAGAGGACATTTAAGGCCTTTTAATGTTTTTAAGTGCTTATAACATCATTGAGAGCCTTGAAGAACTTTTCCGGCCGTAGAAGGTTTTTAAGGGTTTATATCGTGAACAGAAAACCGCTTATGGCCCCTATCTCCCACTAAAAGTTTTTGGGGGCTTTTTTAATCGAAAAATATCTTGAAATGTTTCTATTGCTCATAGAACACTTTAAAGGGGGTCTATGGTCCATAGAAGGTATTCAAGGGCTCGTGCCATCCAAAGAAGGGGTGCAGTCCGTGGAATATTTTTCAGAATTTCTATCGTCTATTGAAGGTCCTTAAGGAAAATGTTTGCCCATGGAAGGTCTTCTAACGTCGATAGAGGGTTTTTAATAGTTTTTTTAAAGGCGTCTACCATCAGTAGAGGTTCTAAAGACTCTCAGTAGTCTACAGAAGCCTTGCAGGACTTATCTGGTCCATAGAAGGCGCATTGTTCACGGAAGGCTTTTAAGCTCTTCTATAGTCAAAATATGACCTTAAAGAGTTTTTATCCTCAATAGAAGGCCCCAGCCGACTTCCAAAGACCAAAAAACCCCTCATATAACTTCTATCATCTAGAGAAGCCCTCAAAGGGACCATATTGTCAACAGAAGCCTTGAAGGTCTCATATTGCCAATAAAAGGCCTGAAGGAGTTTTATCATTCAAAGAATACCCTTTTTTATTTTTAATTAATTAATTTTTTTTTTTTGAATTCTGTAATGTAGCCCCTTCCTCCAGTCGGATATACCTGAAACTTTGCACCTACTTTTTTCTCTGCCTTCATGTTTTTTTTTTTTTTTTTTTTTTTTTTTTTTTTTTTTTGCAAAAATCGTAATGCTGGCAGGTGGAGTTTTGTATTAATTAACAAAACCGCTTAACAACAACATTGCAGGTCTGGCTGTATAACAAAATGCTTAAATTATTGTTAATATTGTTAATTGAAGAGATAATTTAAGCGGGTACGCCGAGAGCGGAGAGGCGAGGGCTGATGATGAATATTCATAACGGCAATGGATGAATGCCTATTAAATGTCCTATTAAGAATTATGCAGCTAATAGTTAATTCATTCAGGGGGGTGGGGGAGTGTTGGTAAATGCTGCGGTAAATGGTACCAGCCGGTGGTGGCAGGTGGTGAATAATTTGTCATCAGCGCTGTTAAGGGAGAATATTGAAGTCGGAATTTTAAACAACATTTCAATTATATGGAAGTTCAGATACACCACTTGATGGGAGAAATATTTACTTAGCAAGGACATGAACCGAACAAGGTAAGGATATTATTTCTGGGTCAAAGCCCGAAATGTAGCACCAACGGAATCACGATTCAGGCTGATATCACCTACTCTAGGAACCAGAAAATTTGCCCAGATCTCTTACCGAAAATTTCCAATCGTTCAAGAATAACTCGTTCTGATTTCTCACCAAAAATCTCCCATCTTCCAGGAATATTTCCACCCAATTCCACTGCAAATAAAATCCTTCTCCTCCTCCTCCTCTTTCTTTTCCCCACACTTGTCCCATTTTCTCGTTCAATTTTCCAATACAATTAAAGTTTTTCACATAAAATAAATACCATGACATCGATTTGATTATATTATTGCTGTTTGTGTTGTTGTTGCTGTTGCGCTGCGACTTCTCAACGCTGAGGAGCATCATTAAAAGTTTTTTTCCTTCTCCTTCTGCTCCTCCTTATTGTTAAGATATCTTGAAAATGTGATTTTCTCGTTAAAAAAAGGAAAAACGGCAGAACTACACTTGATGAGGACGAGGATATGTTAACATTATTGAAAAGGTATCGAGAGATGAATTTTAACAGAAAAAAAAAATAAAACAGGAATACGAAGAAACTTCGAGGACACTTTTCGCACACACAGACACACACACCTCCACTAGAGCTGAGAAAAAATAACTGGATTATTGGATTGCAATAATTGAATGAAGCATAAGAATACATACTAATAAAAATACATACTAATATACACATACATAAAAACACCCATGCATATGTGTGAGAATGTGTGTGTGTGTGCAGGTTTTTTATGAAACATGGCATAATTGACACGAATTCAATTCAATACTGAATTTTTTTTTAAATAAAAAAAGTCGCTCCATAAATTTTGAAGACATTTCGATTTGAGAAAAATTCAAGAAAATTAAATTCTATCGAAAATATGTGCCCCATTGGCCGTAGAACCCTGTGGAGCCTTCATTTAGGGAGGTTCATTATGAAATGCTGTATAAGAAGATGACTTTTATGGTCTTCAAGGGGGTGGAAGAATCTTAATGCTGTCTATGGACTATAAAAACCCTCTAAGGTAGCCCTACAGGCTTCAACTAATGAAAGAAGAAAATTAAATTCTTTGGAAAATAGGTCCCTAATAGCCTACCACTGAAGGAAGGGGGTCTTCAAAAAATGTCATGAGCCTTTAGGCTACCTATGGCAATAAAATGAATATTTTACAAGTTTTTAACGATTAAAGCCCTTCAGGGCCTTCTCTGAATGAAAGAAACCCATTAGGCCTTTCCAGGTCTCCTATGGACTATGGAAGCCTCTAAGGCCTTCTATGATCTATAAATACCCACAAAGACTATTAATTGACAATAGCTGCCTGTTATGGTCTTCTGTGGACACGATATGTCCTTTAAGATCTTTAATGGTTACAAGAATCCCTTGTATGCTCTCTATTGGCAATAGAAGTAAATTCAAGCTTTCTAAGGATGATACAGGCTCTGTAGGGCTCTCTTTGGACATTAAACAGACCTATTAAAGAAATAAGCTTTGTATAGCCTGATATTGATGATATAAGCCCTTTAAAGTCTTTTTTTAATGATAAAAGGCCAGCTGGAGAGGTTTAAAGTCCTTCAGGAGCTTCTTCTTCTCATTAGGCCTTTTCAGGTATTCTGTGGATTAAAGGGCTTTTAAGGTCTTCAGGAAAAAAATTCCTTAAAAGAATATAATGAACTATAAAATCCTGTTCAGTTCTTCTATTGATAAGTCCTTAAAGGTCTTTCATGGGCACAAATAGCGCTTTAATTTCCTCTATTTGCTATGAAAGCGATTTGAAGACTTTTATGGATGATACCAGCTCCGTAGGGACATTAAATATTCCTATTAAAGAAAGAAGCTCTGCATGGCCTATTGACGATGTCAGTAATGATAAAAAATCATGAGATCTTCTACGGACAATAGTAACATGTATAAAATTCAGAATGTCCCTTGATATATATTTATTAAGAAATCCATTTTTATAGCTCAGAATGTCCCTTCAGACATATTCCTTAAAAATACACATTTATAGCTCGTGATATCCTTTAGAACATACTCTAGAGAAACCACGTTCTTTAATGTGGGAATTTTGTAGATATCTAAAAAACTCTGTTTTTAGCGCCGAATATTCTTTCGAAAATATTCTCAATAATCCCACGGTCTTCACTCTGAACATCCTTGAGAAATTGACCCTCAAATTCACATTTATTCTTAAAAAAAAATTAAAAAAAAATAAAAATCCAAGTTTTATGTCCTTTTTATCCTTCCGATAATATAAAAATTATAATACTTTGAAAATCCTTCAGAAATGTTTCCTTAAAAAATTGTATTTAGCTCAAAATATTCCTGAGAAAACATACCATTTTCAGCCCAGAATATCCTTCAAAATGCATTATATAAAAATCCAAATTTTTAGGTCTGAATATCCTTCCGAAAATATTCCTAAAAAGTCTTAGATTTTAGATTCCGGTCTAAAATCCAAAATCTAATTAAAAAATCTACGTATATCTCCCTCATAAAATGTTGTTGAAACATCCTCGTTAATACCTCCACATATCCTATAGAAATTATTGTTACAAAATCTGTATTTGTGGATAGGCTTCAGAAAATATTCCTTAAAAAATTCAAAATATTATTAAGAAATCATTCAACATATTTCCAAGTTTATAGCTCTGAATGTTCTGTGAGAAATATCTTTAAAATCCTAATATATTTCGGTAAATCTTCATAAAATATCCACTTTTTTCTCTGATTATCCTTAAGGAAATATTTTCAAATATCCACGTTTAAAGCTCGAAATATATTTTGAATATCCCTCAAAAAATCCAAAATAGTATTTCACATTATTTCCACGGACATTATTTAGGATAATATCAAAATGTGCTAAAAATATTCACTAAAACTCTCAAATTTAAAAAAAAAAATCTAACTATTCTTTAAAAAAAAATCAATATTTTTATTTCTGAAACCCTCTGGAAAGCATAAAAGAGGACATATACCAATAAAGGATTTCTATGGAAAATAGAGTGACTTCTATGGACAATAGAAACCCAAAGTTCCACCATTGGCACTTAGGTCCTATAATGCCAAAAAAATCCTTTCAAGCCTTCTGCGGATGAAAATGCGCCCTTAAATCGGGATTATCTTCTATAGCAGCCCCTTGGGGTCTCTAATTAAAAATATTCATTTTATGGCCTTCTATTTACAATATATTCCCTTAGATATTCTTTAAGCTTTTCTTCCACATATTACCTATATTTTGGCCACAATTTCCACATTCTTATCGCCTCAAAATTAAGACATGTCTCGGAAATATTTCCACATTTTATGGTAATTTACCATGGGAATTCACCTCAAACCCATCTGTCTATCTTCATCCGGTGAGGTTTTCAAATAAGGTTGTTGACTTCCACGAAAGATTCATTGCGCTTCATTACGACTGTGTTTTTTTTTTTTTTTTCTTCTCGTCAAGCGTCTGACATTTTGGATTCCATGAAATCTACTCTAAAAAATTATCTTCATTAGTTAATGTTTTCAACATTTAGATCGGCGGTTTTTGCGGGATTTATTTCAGAGGAGAGGTTGATTTGCAATATATCACATTGTTGAGGTGTGTGTGTGTGTGTACATTATAAGAAGATATTTGCGGTAGCTGAGTGTGAAATTCCCACGAATTGTTTTGTTCTGAAAAAAAAATAATAATCTTATCATAATGAGTAAATGAAAAATTTCCCATAAATAACATTTGGAAATATTCAAATGTTGAGAGTGCTTGGAGAGGAAGGAATTTTGCATAGAGGAGGGGAAAATGCATATATTAATGTCAGACATGGAAGAATTTTGTATGTGGATATCAGTGAGGATGAAATTCATTTTATGACAGCAATGTTGTATACCAAGAGCTACAATTAGCCTTAAGAAAAGGTAGGAAAACTGTAACCAAAATATCCCGAAAAAAATGAGGGAGAATTCAAGCTAAAGGCAAAAAATATGGAATAACTTGCCGTTGAAAACGAAAAAAAAAATCCCTTATTGTATTTTAGCTTCTCTTTATAATCCAATTCGGATACGATTCTTCCATTCCAGAAAGTATATTTCCTCTAAACATCAATTATCTTAAACTTTCCTTTTATCCCTCCATTTTCCCCCGAATTAATTTTGTCCCATTTCGAAAGAATCTACACAAATGAATTTCCAATGAAGTTATCGCCTCATGCTAGGCATTTGTTATGACCTCTTTGACATAATCATTTAGCCACTGTCACATATATCACCTACAAGCCATAACATATTCTGCCTATAATGTATGTCAGTGTATTACAACAATACAACTAACAATAGATGATGTTTATGAGTGTGTGTGCTTGGGATGCGGGTCTTTTTCGAAGAATTCTCTAACAAAACACGCCCATCCGCCTGGCAAATAACTTATTTTGCTGTCTAAGCCCAACTTTTGTCAGAAACATTGGTGGAGCTTTTTAACCCTTGCAGAGATAGGAATGTCCTTCAAAAATTCTTTGTAAAAAGGTCATATTTATAGATCTAAATATCCTTCTGAAAATAATTTTCAAAAGTCGCGTTAATAGATCTGAATGATCTTTAGAAAATCATTTAAAGAATGGTGCTGAATATCCTGCAAAAATCATTAAAAAATCCACGTTTTAGCTCTGAATATCCTTGAAAAAATCATTAAAAATATCTACGTATGCTGCTCTGAATATCCTTCAGAATTCGTAAAAAATCCATGTTTTAGCTCTGAATATCCTTGAAAAAATCATTAAAAATATCCACGTTTGCTGCTCTGAATATCCTTGAAAAAATCATTAAAAATATCCACGTTTGCTGCTCTGAATATCCTTCAGAATTCGTAAAAAATCCACGTTTGCAGCTCTAAACTCTCCTTCAGAATTCGTTAAAAACACCCATGTTAATAGCCCTGGATATCCTTGAGGAAATCATTTAAAAAAACACGTTTATGGATATCCTTGAGAAAATCATTTAAAAAATCCACTTTTATGAATATCCTTCAGAAAATCATTTAAAAATCCACATTTATATCCTTAAGAAAATAATTTAAAAAATCCACGTTTATATCCTTAAGAAAATAATTTTTAAAAAATCCACGTTTATGGCCCTGGATATCCTTAAAAAATCCACGTTTATGGCCATGAATATTCTTGAGCAAATCATTTTTAAAAAATCCACGTTTATGGCCATGAATATTCTTGAGAAAATAATTTTTAAAAAATCCACGTTTATGGCCACGAATATTCTTGAGAAAATCATTTTTAAAAAATCCACGTTTATGGCCATGAATATTCTTGAGAAAATCATTTTTAAAAAATCCACGTTTATGGCCACGAATATTCTTGAGAAAATCATTTTTAAAAAATCCACGTTTATGGCCCTGGATATCCTTAAAAAATCCACGTTTATGGCCATGAATATTCTTGAGAAAATCATTTTTAAAAAATCCACGTTTATGGCCATGAATATTCTTGAGAAAATAATTTTTAAAAAATCCACGTTTATGGCCACGAATATTCTTGAGAAAATCATTTTTAAAAAATCCACGTTTATGGCCCTGGATATCCTTAAAAAATCCACGTTTATGGCCATGAATATTCTTGAGAAAATCATTTTTAAAAAATCCACGTTTATGGCCATGAATATTCTTGAGAAAATAATTTTTAAAAAATCCACGTTTATGGCCACGAATATTCTTGAGAAAATCATTTTTAAAAAATCCACGTTTATGGCCCTGGATATCCTTAAAAAATCCACGTTTATGGCCATGAATATTCTTGAGAAAATCATTTTTAAAAAATCCACGTTTATGGCCATGAATATTCTTGAGAAAATAATTTTTAAAAAATCCACGTTTATGGCCACGAATATTCTTGAGAAAATCATTTTTAAAAAATCCACGTTTATGGCCATGAATATTCTTGAGAAAATAATTTTTAAAAAATCCACGTTTATGGCCATGAATATTCTTGAGAAAATAATTTTTAAAAAATCCACGTTTGTGGATATCCTTGAGAAAATAATTTTTAAAAATCCACGTTTATGGATATCCTTGAGAAAATCATTTTTAAAAAATCCACGTTTATGGATATCCTTGAGAAAATCATTTTTAATAATCATCTTAAAAATTCTACATTTATAGCACTGAATATCCTTTAAACAATCATTTAAAAAATTCATGTTTATGGCCCTGGATATCCTTGAAAAAATAATTTAAAAAATTCATGTTTATGGCCCTGGATATCCTTGAAAAAATAATTTAAAAAATACATGTTTATGGCCCGGAATATCCTTAAAAATTGTTTTAAAAATATATGTTTATGGATATCCTTGAGAAAATCATTTTTAAAAAATCCACGTTTGTGGATATCCTTGAGAAAATAATTTTTAAAAAATCCACGTTTGTGGATATCCTTGAGAAAATAATTTTTAAAAAATCCACGTTTGTGGATATCCTTGAGAAAATAATTTTTAAAAAATCCACGCTTATGACCTTGGATATCCTTGAAAAAATCATTTTCACAAAATTCCACGTTTATGGCCCTGGATATCCTTGAAAAAATCATTTTCACAAAATTCCACGTTTATGGCCCTGGATATCCTTGAAAAAATCATTTTTAAAAAATCCAATTTTATGGCCCTGGATGTCCTTGAGAAAATAATTTTTAAAATAAAAAACTCTTCGTTTATGGCCTTGGATATCCTTGAGAAAATCATTTTTAAAAAATCCACGTTTATGGCCCTGGATATCGTGAAAAAATCATTTTCAAAAAATCCACGTTTATGGCCCTGGATATCCTTAAGAAAATAACTTTTAAAAAAATCCACGTTTATGGCCCTGAATATTCTTGAGAAAATAATTTTCCTTGAGAAAATAAAATTCCTTTAAAAATCCACGTTTATGGCCCTGAATATCCTTCGGAAAATTCCTTTAAAAAATCCACATTCATGGCCCTGAATATCCTTCAGAAAATTCCTTATAAAAATCCACGTTTATGGCCCTGAATATCCTTCAGAAAATTCCTTATAAAAATCTACGTTTATGGCCCTGAATATCCTTCAGAAAATTCCTTTAAAATATTCACGTTTATGGCCCTGGATATCCTTCAGAAAATTCCTTTAAAAAATCCACGTGTATGGCCCTGAATATCCTTCAGAAAATTCCTTTAAAAAATCCACGTTTATGGCCCTGAATATCCTTCAGAAAATTCCTTTAAAAAATCGACGTTTATGGCCCTGAATATCCTTCAGAAAATTCCTTTAAAAAATCGACGTTTATGGCCCTGAATATCCTTCAGAAAATTCCTTTAAAAAATCCACGTTTATGGCCCTGAATATCCTTCAGAAAATTCCTTTAAAAAATCGACGTTTATGGCCCTGAATATCCTTCAGAAAATTCCTTTAAAAAATCCACGTTTATGGCCCTGAATATCCTTCAGAAAATTCCTTTAAAAAATCCACGTTTATGGCCCTGAATATCCTTCAGAAAATTCCTTTAAAAAATCCACGTTTATGGCCCTGAATATCCTTCAGAAAATTCCTTTAAAAAATCCACGTTTATGGCCCTGAATATCCTTCAGAAAATTCCTTTAAAAAATCCACGTTTATGGCCCTGAATATCCTTCAAAAAATTTCTTTCAAAAATCCACGTGTAGGGCCCTGAATATCCTTCAAAAAATTTCTTTCAAAAATCCACGTTTATAGCCCTGAATATCTTTCAGAAAATTCCTTTAAAAAATCCACGTTTATGGCCCTGAATATCCTTCAGAAAATAATTTTTTAAAATGACCCTGGATATCCTTCAGAGAATAATTAAAAAAATCTTCCTTTAGGCTCTAAAAATCTTTAAGAAAATCAATAAAAAAAAATCCTCGTTTATGGCACTGAATATCCTTCAAAAAATATTTTTAAGAGTTCACGAATATCCTTCAAAAAGAAAAACAAATCCGTTATTATCCCTCAAAAATATTCTTTAAAAAATCTACGAATATCCTTCCGAAAATATTCTTTAAAAAATCCACGAATATCCTTCAGAAAATATTCTTTAAAAAATCCACGAATATCCTTCAGAAAATATTCTTTAAAAAATCCACGAATATCCTTCAGAAAATATTCTTTAAAAAATCCACGAATATCCATCAGGAAATACACTTGAAAATTCCACGAATATCCTTCAGAAAATATTCTATAAATAATCCACGAATATCCTTCAGGAAATATTCTTTAAAAATCTACGAATATCCTTTGGAAAATATTCTCTAAAAAATCCACGAATATCCTTCAAAAAACATTTTTAATAAATCCTTGTTTATAGCTCTGAATATCTTTCTTAAAAAATCCATGTCTACAGCTCTGAATATCCTTCCGAAAATATTAAAAAAAGGGCAACGAAGTAAAAATCACGAATATCCTTCGAAAAATATTCTTAAAAATTTCTTGTTTATAGTTCTGAATATCCTTCAGAAAACATATTTCCGAATATCCTTTAAAAATTCATCCTTAAAAGCTTCCGAATATCCTTGCAAAAATATCCTCTCAAAAATATTCTCTGAAAATCTCCCCCTGAATCCTTCAGAACTTTTTCTTCAAATATTTTCGATTAAAAAGGTCCTTCGACATCTCCTTCCCCCATCGCAGGGTTAATCGTCCTTCAACTTAGTTAAGTTAGTTACAATGTTTTATTTCCATTAGATATGTACATGACATATAATTTATGCAGGAACATGTTAGGGAGCAACACATGCACACTCACACATACACACACAGTCTCTCACATACACCCACACACAGACATGTACTTAATACACAACGAATGTTCAAAATAAAATTTCATTAAATTTATTTGATAAAGACTTCATTTTGATATATTTTCGTTGGCATGACAACGACGAGTAGCAGAAGCAGCAGCAGCAGCCATTTGAGCTTTCTCCCCTCCACTTCTCCCTCACAGAACTGTGACTGTGACACTCATCTAGCTCCCAGCTACGACATGCTACTAAATCATTGAATTGTTTATGTTCGAAAAATATCAGACACTGCTGGAATTGGTTATTATTATTTTATATGGTCTATATGGATGCCATTGCGTTTGCGATTTATGGGTCGGATTTTTCTCACAGTCACATGAATGACATGAATGAACATGTTTTTCGGTATTTATTCGAAAGGCGTTACATTACCAATATATCTGTCATATGTGTTAGAGACTAAGAAAGGATTATCAGTGTGACAACGGACCCAAAAACCGAAAAGTGGGGGCAAGAGAAGGAAGGACGAATGAGACCTTTTAGGAAAATTGAAATAGGCATAAAGTGGTATCAAAATTTAACACATAAATTCTATTAGACATAAATCAATGTGCACATGTCACAGATAAGATAAACACATATTTTTTGGGAGGTGGTGGGGTGTGGAGGGGATGTGATGGGAGGTGCGTCAGGATTATTGAAATTCTTCTTTCACAAATTAGATGGTTTATTAAAATGTTGTCTCTGCCATGTAATAAATTAAACTGCTGGGGCACTGGGGCGTATGAGTCTTGGTGTAGTTATAATGGCATACAACATACGCCCGGATGGTCATGGGAGATGTTTACAAAAATTATGTTTTAATGTGGGACATTCAAAAGAGATTAAACCAGGAAAAAAGGAATGAAATTTGTCCTAAAAAGTTTAGAACTAATGAAACCACATCCCTGACCACCAACAGACCTATAAACGTGAATTTTTAAGGAATAACTTTTCAAGGACCAAAGGAGCAAGAGACGGGGATTTTTAAGAATTAAAGGAGCAATAAACGTGGATATTTAAATAATATTTTTTCAAGGACCCAGGGACAAATAAAAGTGGATTTTTAAATAATATTTTTTTAAAGGACTCAAGGACAAACAATAGTGAATTTTTAAAGAATATTTTTCAAGGACCCAAGAACAAATTAACGTGGATTTTTTAAAGATTTTTCGTTCAAGGATCAAAGGACAAATCAACGTGGATTTTTAAAGAATTTTTCTTTCAAGGATCAAAGGACAAATAAACGTGGATTTTTAAAGAATTTTTCTTTCAAGGATCAAAGGACAAATAAACGTGGATTTTTAAAGAATTTTTCTTTCAAGGATCAAAGGACAAATAAACGTGGATTTTTAAAGAATATTTTTTCAAGGATCAAAGGACAAATCAACGTGGATTTTTAAAGAATATTTTTTCAAGGATCAAAGGACAAATAAACATGGATTTTTAAAGAATTTTTCTTTCAAGGATCAAAGGACAAATAAACGTGGATTTTTAAACAATTTTTCTTTCAAGGATCAAAGGACAAATAAACGTGGATTTTTAAAGAATTTTTCTTTCAAGGATCAAAGGACAAATAAACGTGGATTTTTAAAGAATTTTTTTTCAAGGATCAAAGGACAAATAAACATGGATTTTTAAAGAATTTTTTTTCAAGGATCAAAGGACAAATAAACGTGGATTTTTAAAGAATTTTTCTTTCAAGGATCGAAGGACAAATAAACGTGGATTTTTAAAGAATTTTTCTTTCAAGGATCAAAGGATAAATAAACGTGGATTTTTAAAGAATTTTTCTTTCAAGGATCAAAGGACAAATAAACGTGGATTTTTAAAGAATTTTTCTTTCAAGGATCAAAGGACAAATAAACGTGGATTTTTAAAGAATTTTTCTTTCAAGGATCAAAGGACAAATAAACGTGGATTTTTAAAGAATTTTTCTTTCAAGGATCAAAGGACAAATAAACGTGGATTTTTAAAGAATTTTTCTTTCAAGGATCAAAGGACAAATAAACGTGGATTTTTAAAGAATTTTTCTTTCAAGGATCAAAGGACAAATAAACGTGGATTTTTAAAGAATTTTTCTTTCAAGGATCAAAGGACAAATAAACGTGGATTTTTAAAGAATTTTTCTTTCAAGGATCAAAGGACAAATAAACGTGGATTTTTAAAGAATTTTTCTTTCAAGGATCAAAGGACAAATAAACGTGGATTTTTAAAGAATTTTTCTTTCAAGGATCAAAGGACAAATAAACGTGGATTTTTAAAGAATTTTTCTTTCAAGGATCAAAGGACAAATAAACGTGGATTTTTAAAGAATTTTTCTTTCAAGGATCAAAGGACAAATAAACGTGGATTTTGAAAGAATATTTTTTCAAGGATCAAAGGACAAATAAACATGGATTTTTAAAGAATTTTTCTTTCAAGGATCAAAGGACAAATAAACGTGGATTTTTAAAGAATTTTTCTTTCAAGGATCAAAGGACAAATAAACGTGGATTTTTAAAGAATATTTTTTCAAGGATCAAAGGACAAATCAACGTGGATTTTTAAAGAATTTTTCTTTCAAGGATCAAAGGACAAATAAACGTGGATTTTTAAAGAATTTTTCTTTCAAGGATCAAAGGACAAATAAACGTGGATTTTTAAAGAATTTTTCTTTCAAGGATCAAAGGACAAATAAACGTGGATTTTTAAAGAATTTTTCTTTCAAGGATCAAAGGACAAATAAACGTGGATTTTTAAAGAATTTTTCTTTCAAGGATCAAAGGACAAATAAACGTGGATTTTTAAAGAATTTTTCTTTCAAGGATCAAAGGACAAATCAACGTGGATTTTTAAAGAATTTTTCTTTCAAGGATCAAAGGACAAATAAACATGGATTTTTAAAGAATTTTTCTTTCAAGGATCAAAGGACAAATAAACGTGGATTTTTAAAGAATTTTTCTTTCAAGGATCAAAGGACAAATAAACGTGGATTTTTAAAGAATATTTTTTCAAGGATCAAAGGACAAATAAACATGGATTTTTAAAGAATTTTTCTTTCAAGGATCAAAGGACAAATAAACGTGGATTTTTCAGGAATATTTTTTTCAAGCATCTAAGAAAGAATAAAGTGGAAGAATATACGGAGATTTTAAAGAATATTTTTTCATGGACCCAAAGATAAATAAACGTGGATTTTTAAAAAATATTTTTCAAGGACCAAATTAGTGAATTTTTAATGAATATATTTTCAAGGACCAGAATTCCTTCCTAAAGGGATTTTTAAAGTATTTGTCTTCCAAAGATCATCTGAACATTAAAAAAATTCCTTTTAAGGATTACATTTTTATAAATTCTCCATTAAATCTCTTTTCATTTACATCTCATGTCCACCCTCATCAATTATTATTGAACAGATCTGAAATTTAATTAGATTTTGTGAAATTTTTCACCCATTATTTTTCATAATTTCTCCTCTGCCGCTCTCTCTCCCTCTCTCGTTTTAAAATGCCACAAAATATCCTCTGTCACACACAATGCCGGCAACCAGGCATTATTTGCTTCAACTGATGTGTGGAAAACAAAAGCCAATTTGTGGTTAAACCACTTCGGCGTATACAAAAAGCAGCAGCAACAACAACAACAACTACGACTACTACAACAAACAAGTAAACATATGCCCGGCAAACAATCAAGCATTGTAGTCATCTACTTATAGTAATTATGAAAATCCAAGGATACTATGGGATCGATGGACGGACGGAGAGGACACCCAAAGGACCAAAGCAAATCGTTATGGGAAAATCTGCTACGCACACACACACACATACCTATGAAATCTGCTATTGGGCCACAATAACATTTACTCAAGCAAAGAACACAAAACATCAAGAAGGAGAGGAGAGTAGGTAGGGAGAGGAAGAGTGTAGTCGGAAGTATGCAACTATGGAGTTTTTCAAAAGACTTTGATTAGTTTATTGAAATGGTATTAAATCACATTTTTCATTCCCATGAAACATACAAAGGCAATCAAAGTTGTTGTTCGTTTTATTGTTGTTGTTGTACTCACCCATATTTGTAACCGACCAACAGCAACAACAACAACAAGAAAAGGAAAAATTCTTGAATAGAAAGTAAAGGAAATAACTCAATGGAGAATAGGAAAATTGTTTGGCTTTTAAACAAATGATGTGAAATTTACATACCCAACGCACACAGACACACACTCACACACATACATGGACAAATGTACTTACAAAAGTACACAAACACATATATATGTATGTAAATAAGTGTACAATGAAAGTTAACTGAAAGGGAAAGAAAATACACACACAAACACTTGCACACATACACTTCCTTAGACATCCATATCGTTGCCATTGAAGGACAAAAGAGCCAACCAAGAAGTCCACAGAGAAGCCAACAAAAGGCAACGACGCACTACTTTGGGAGTGGGTCAAAATGGGGACCAGAGGAAGAGAGAGGGATGTAAGGATGGGGAATCAAAACTTGTCCTACAAACACCAACACAACGAAAGGAAAACTTTCATTCCAAATGCACATTTGCAAGCCTACAGGGCCTTTTTAGACGAGGACTTTCCTTGCTGCACACGAATGAACACACACACTAACACAACCAAACATATTTTACAATCAACTGTTTTGCTAACTAAGAAATATTTTTTCTTTGCCACTTTTCCGACGCAACTTTTCATATATTGAATTCATTCCAAAAAATGTACCGGAAAATTGACCAAAAATTTTGGTAGAGAATTTTTTAAGGACCCACAGACAAATAAACTTTGATTTTTAAAGAATATTTTTTCAAGGACCCTGAGACAAATAATCGTGGATTTTTAAGGAATATTTTTTCAAGGACCAATAAACGGGGATTTTTAAAGAATATTTTTTCAAGGACCAATAAACGTGGATTTTTAAAGAATATTTTTTCAAGGACCAATAAAAGTGGATTTTTAAAAGAATATTTTTTTCAAGGACCTATAAACGTGGATTTTTTAAAGAATATTTTTTCAAGAACCAATAAACGTGGATTTTTTAAAGAATATTTTTTCAAGGACCAATAAACGTAGATTTTTAAAGATTATTTTTTCAAGGACCAATAAACGTGGATTTTTAAAGAATATTTTTTCAAGGACCAATAAACGTGGATTTTTAAAGAATATTTTTTCAAGGACCAATAAACGTGGATTTTTTAAAGAATATTTTTTCAAGGACCAATAAACGTGGATTTTTTAAAGAATATTTTTTCAAGGACCAATAAACGTGGATTTTTTAAAGAATATTTTTTCAAGGACCCTCAGACCACTAAACGTGGATTTTTTAATGAATATTTTTTCAAGGACCCTAAGAGCAATAAACGCTGATTTTTTAAAGAATATGTTTTCAAGGATCCTCAGACCAATAAATGTGGATTTTTTAAAGAATATTTTTTCAAGGACCCTCAGACAAATAAACGTGGATTTTTAAAGAATATTTTTTCAAGGACCCTCAGACAAAGAAAGGTGGATTTTTAAAGAATATTTTAAAAGGACCCACAAATAAATGTGGATTTTTAAAGAACATTTTTCCAAGGACACATAGACAAGTAAACGTGGATTTTTAAAGAATATTTTTTCAAGGACCCTCAGACAAATTTCTAAAGAATATTTTTTCAAGGACCAAAGGACAAATAAATGTGGATTTTTAAAGAATATTTTTTCAGGTACCCTCAGACAAAATTTCTAAAGAATATTTTTTCAAGGACCAAAGGACAAATAAATGTGGATTTTTAAAGAATATTTTTTCAAGGACCCTCAGACAAATTTCTAAAGAATATTTTTTCAAGGACCAAAGGACAAATAAATGTGGATTTTTAAAGAATATTTTTTCAGGTACCCTCCGACAAAATTTCTAAAGAATATTTTTTCAAGGACCAAAGGACAAATAAATGTGGATTTTTAAAGAATATTTGTGCAAGGACCAAAGGACATAAAAACGTGGATTTTAAAAGAATAATTTTTCAAGGACCAAATCTGAAATAAACCTGGATTTTTAAAGAATATTGTTTGAGGGACCAAAGCGTGGGTTTTAAAGAATTTTTTCCAGGACCTTTTTCTAATAAACGTAAATTTTTAAAAAATCAAGCTAGGCAACCCTTATACCCCATTTCTTCTATGCACTGTTAAATGCCCTGACAATAAAAAGAATAGCAACAGCAACAACAGCAATAATGTCATGTACAAAATTTAAACGATACTTAACCCAGATTTCTCTTTATAAACCACAAAATGTCTAGAGATCCACTCTCACTCACACACACACACCAATACACTCTTGCACACCAACAGGGCAAATGGTATTGCCTAAACAGCAATTGACTAAAGAAGAAAAGAGAAAATAAGGATGTAATAAAAAAGAGGACTACAAGGAGGACTACAAAAAAACAAAGCAGACAGGCTTTATGGCAAAGCATAAAAATGGTATATTTTTTAACCACAAAACGATAAATGTGGGGGAGAATTGGAAAAAGAATATAGTTTTCGAAATAAAGACAATATTTGGAATAACCATGACAAGGGAAGGATAGAAAGAAAAAGAAAAGCATAAGTGGACAGGGTATGGAAGACACATTCCATATTGTGTGAAATATCCAAATCAAGACACTTCAAATATGTTCTGCAAATCTCACACTTGCCTAAATATCTTAATACACACACCGAATTTTTCTCCCCTTGGCCACAAATCCTCTATTAAATTCCCAACTATTCCAAAAACCATAATCATCTTAAAATAATATTTCACTTTTTTTTTTGGCTTATTCCTATTCTCACACAGCTTCGAATCAGAAACTTTTCAAAACAAGTACCCTGGTGAAGGACTTTGCAATCAACGCCTCCTGTCTCAAAACTCTGGCATGTTTTTTTTATTGGGGACTTTGAAAAAATATATGGAAGAAAAAAAAACAAGTGTTAAGCACCAAAGTCCTTAAAACACTTGATTTGAATATTTATGAGATATACTTGAGTCGAAGGGACCATCAAGAAAACAAGAACGTTCAAACATATGGCAGGACAAAATCTTTTAAAGATGGGAGCGACAAGAGGTCACCATGGCAAAAGATTTAAAAGTGGAAAGTGGAAGATTCTCAAATGAAATTGGGGTAAATGATTGATTTCAATAACTCGGGAATAAAAATAATGAATTGCGTATGAGTAACAACATCAATCATACGCACAAAGTAACCGCAGAATAACACTAGGCATATATGCTAAACGACTACAAATTAACTTGAAAAATGTAGAAAAATATGAAGAAAAATATGGATCCTTGAAAAATATTCTTTAAAAAATCCAGGTTTATTGGTCCTTGAAAAAATATTCTTTTAAAAAATCCACGTTTATTAGTCCTTGAAAAAATATTCTTTTAAAAAATCCAGGTTTATTGGTCCTTGAAAAAATATTCTTTTAAAAAATCCACGTTTATTAGTCCTTGAAAAAATATTCTTTTAAAAAATCCACGTTTATTAATCCTTGAAAAATATTCTTTTTAAAAATCCACGTTTATTGGTCCTTGAAAAAATATTCTTTTTAAAAATCCACGTTTATTAGTCCTTGAAAAAATATTCTTTTAAAAAATCCACGTTTTTTGGTCCTTGAAAAAAACGTTTATTGCTCCCTAGAACCTTTAAAAATATTCTATAAACATCCACGATTGCTGTTTTGTTTGTCCTTTTTGATTTTTTTTAATTCTCACACTCTGGCGTATTAGCATTGTCACCAATCATACGCATCATGGTATGTTTGGTATTATAGGACCTCAAGTTATGTGTTGCTGTATTTAAATTGAATCCTTTAAACTGGAGATTTATAGCAATTTGGTTTTTTTTTTTCAATTTATTGTGTTCCCAGAAAGAAATAAAACTATTTTGGATTTTTGCCAAAAATTTATTGCTTATAATTGTTTTCGAGTTTTTTTTTTTTTTTTTTTTTGCAAATTGTCTTTTTACTCTATTCCCTTGATAAGTTATGGAATATATATATATATATCAATTGATAATTGAATTACACTAATTCCTAAATGTATATTTTATCGTTAGACAAACTCTAGTGCACTATTACTATCTTGTCTCTCGTCCTTCCCTTCTCTCTGCCTGCATAAATGCTTGAATTATCATTTTTATAGATTATTGGCAATTTCAATAATAAAAAGCTATAAAAATCGTAATTTTTTCTTCTCGGTTATGAAAATGTTTTCTGTTTTGCAGTTTCCCCTCTCTCCGTTTATCTTTTGCCATTGTGAGGCCATCCAATTGCCGATGCTTCCATTCAATTTTTGCAATTTCCTTCGTAAGCATGGCAGAGGAATATATGATATCAAGATGATTGTAGAATTACGCATAGCAGAGGCTTAAGTGGCGTAAGGAAAATCTAGAGAGGGGAAAAAGAAAAGGGGTTACGGAAAGGGAAATTAAGATTTTTTTGAAGATATGGAATACATAAAATGGATCCATGTAGGCGAAAGGAAAATGTTTTGCTTCCAATTTCGAAACAATGGCGTATACAGAGTGAGATGAAAAAATAAACTGCAACCAACTTCAGACTGTTTTCATTTCTAAGACACTTGTCCGACAGCTGTTAAAATTATTCCAGTGACAGCTCATTATATTGTTTACAAGCGTACAAAAGCATTTTGGTGAGAATTTTCCAAAAAAAAAAAAAAAAAAAAAAAAAAACTTATTCGTGATGGAATTCAAGCGCGATAGTGTGATTTCTCTACATTTGGCTGGAAAATCACAAGTGGCTATCGTTAGAGCACTTCAGCATTTAAATGTGAATAAATCTCGTACCATCGCTCGTTACTGGTAGCGTAGCCCAACGTCAAGGAAATGAACGAAGAAAACCAGCAACATCAGCAGAAATGTTTCAAAAAGTAAAGAAGCGACTTGATCGAAACCTGTGTCGCAGTGGCCAAAAAATGGCTCGTGAGCTGAACATATCGCCATATTACATTCGGCAAATATTGAAAAACGAGCTCGGGGTAAACCATTGACATTTCAAAAATTGCAAGAACTTACACCGCTACATAAAGAGAATATATTAGAAAGAGCTGTTGTATTGCTTCGCTTGGCAGAAAGTGTTGAAGTGCCGAATTTGGTTTTCTCCGATGAGAAAACATTTGTTGTCCAGCGGTTTGTTAACAGACAAAATGATCGGATTTACTTGCCAAAGAGGTCAGTTGAAAATGAGCACCTCCGGTTGGCCACCAGACCTTAAGCGCCTGCCATGGTGATGGTGTGAGCCGCCATAACAGCTGATGGTCGCTCTCCGCTCGTATTAATCGACCGTGTCATCAGAATAAATGCCGAATATTATCGCGAAAATATTCTGGAGGGTGTATTAAAGCCTTGGGCAAGCGAAACTATTCTAGAGGGCATACTAAAGCCACAAGAACTCACTCGGGCCGCCATAACAGCCGATAGTCGCTCGTATCTCCGCTCGTATTAATCGAGGGTGTATTAAAGCCTTGGGCACGTAAACATTTTGCCCGCAGACCTTGGACATTCTGACAGGACTTAGCACCATCGCACTCAGCACGCGCCACCACCCAATAATGTTTACAAAATGAGGTTCCTCGCTTCATTTCCAGCACACAATGAAAGACCACCAAAATCTCCGGATACCAATCCGTTGGACTTTTATGTCTGGAATATTTGGGAAAGCAAGGTTGACAGTAAAAAATACCAAAGTGTCGATCACCTCAAGCAAGCGCTTCGCCAGGAATGGGCCAAAATACCGCAGAACAACATTCGGGCAGTGTGTTACGGTTTCATTGGCCTTTTAAAGGCCATAATTCGTGTCAAAGGTGACCAATTCAAACAAATCTAAACATATTCTAAAATTTGATGCTATTTCCGATATGTTTTGCTTTCATTCAATAACATTTTGAAAAAAAAAAAATACGAATTATAACATTTGACTTTGTTGCAGTTTTTTATGTCCATCTGTACGTTATACGCCATATGGTTATAGCAATTAACCTAAACATGATTTCAGTAGATTTTTTTGTACTAACTGGTGGTTCTTAAATCTATTAGGAAACAAGTAAAAAAGCTGTAAGTTCGGCCTGGCCGAACTTTGAATACCCTCCACCATTTGGTACAAATTAAACAATTTAAAAAAAAAAATAAAATCCGTTAAAAATTCTGTTAAAATATTAAAAATAGCGAATGTAGCCGTATATTAGGGTCTATACGACGACGTGGACCTGCATAGGCAACTTTTGTCACAAGCTTTTACAATATTCAAATGCGAAACTTGAAAAAAAATCTGTTAATAATGTAGCTAAAATCACCAAAATACCGAATATAGGGAGGCACGACGGGGGTTATAAAACCTGGACCTGCACAGACAATTTTCTGTCATAGGCTGTAGTATTCGTTTTGAAATTCATATACCAAATTTGAAATAGTTCCGGTAAATAATGTCTCTAAAATCATGAAAATACCGAATATCGGGGGGTACCGTTAAATGGGGGCTATACGAAGAAGTGGACCTGCACAGATAATTTTCTATCATAAGCTGTAGTATTCAGTACGAACTTCAAATTCTAAATTTGAAATAGTTCCGGTAAATAATGTCTCTAAAATCATCAAAATACCCAATATTGGGAGCTATGGGGGCTATACGAAGACGTGGACCTACATGGCTCATTTTCTGTCTTAGGATGTAGCATCCATTACGAACTTCAAATACAAAATTTGAAACAATTCCGATAAAAAATGTCGCTAAAATCTTCAAAAAACCGAATATCGGGAGGTACCGTTATATGGGGGCTATACGAAGACGTGGGCCTACATGGTCCATTTTCAATACCAAAAGTCCTGCAGACATAATACACATTTGAGTAAAATTTTATCAACCTACTTCATTTCATTCGGAAGCTAGAGTGCTTTCCACAGACGGACAGACGAATAGACGGACGGACATTGATAAATCGACATAGAACTTTATGCTGATCAAGAATATGTGGGGTCTAAAATGTATATTTCATGTGTTACAAACGGAATGACAAATTTAATATACCCTTTTGGAAATGGAAATAGAACATTACTTAACAAAGAAGAAATTATTTCCTTGTAATTAAGTTAGCATTGGCGTATACGTCTTTTTAGTAGTTATACGCCATGTGGTACCTCAATGGATTTTTTTTATTTATTTATTTATTTATTTATTTAATTTTTTTTTTTTTTTTTGATTATTTATGTTTCTTTCCCACAATAACCCTATATCTGTAAATATTTTCCATACAAATTTCATAACTATCATCTATATGAGGATGATGATGACGTTGATGATGCTGATGGCTTCAATGGGAGCCAACCACTTGTAAGCTTTAAACTACTGCCAGCTATAAAATGTAGAATTTTTATTTTTATTATTTTTTGCCAAGGATCTTGTTATGCCCCCAAAGCCTTCCTGCAACCAGCCAACCAAGCGAATTGCCTCAAGACAAAACTATCAAACACAAGTTACACAACCGAAAAGCAAAAGTTCTCAGCATCCGAGAATCATGGCCAAATTGATAGAAAATCTACATAAATTTCCATGTAATCCATTTGGAAAATAAAAAGGAAAATTATAATAATAATAACAACAGCAGCAGTAGTAGTAGCACAAAAGGAGAGAGGAAATTTAAATATATTTCGACGATACTCTGGATAAATATAAGCACTTGTATTTTTGGTTAGACGAGGCAAACTATTGAGTTCAAACAAACTATGGATCAACAGAAGCCATGGGAAGACGATTCATGGTTCTAAATGGCTCAGCGACATACAAATGGAAACCCACACAAGAACACAATCTAAAGGGGAACTGAAAGAAACAGCAAAAAAACCCACAATCCCAATGATATAACCAAAGCCAAAAGTAAACACCAAGTCTATGAAAAGAGCGTTTGGTTTTCTTTCTTTTGTGATTTTCTTCACATTTCCTACCTCTTTTTCTCCGTGGTGGAGAAAGAGAAAAAAAATCAGTACACAACCAAACAACATTTATGGAAATTCTCGTTGCATTTGAATTTATTTTAAATTGAAATTTCCCTTTTCCCTACGTCAAAGGAAATGAAATCAAATTAAACTCTCTCACACACACACAAATGCACAAAGCCAGATGACATGGAAACAAAAGAAATGATTATCAAATGGGATAATAGTCTTGAAGGAAGCAGCTGACTAGAAGAAGATATGGAGATAAATATTTTGAAAATTAAATTCAAATAGCCACGAAAGATGAAAAAGCTTTGGAAAAAAAAGATTTTTAAAAAATCCCAAACTGATAAAAAACTATTTAACTTTAAATCCAGGTTTGACAAAAATTTATAAAAAACAAGTAAGCAAAGGCTACAGTCGAGCGGGGCCGACCGTTGAATACCCTACAACACTATAATAAACGATACAGTTTATATGGACGAGATACTCGAAAGAATTCCACAAGATATTGTGACAAATAATAAAATAAACCCATCAGGTTTCGTTCTCTAATTTTCGAATAATAGAAACTTTAACTAATTTTGTCATTTCCAATTTATTGGAAGATGTTGCACGTAAATGGTCTTCCTAGATCTGGAACCAATATTTCCAATGACCTATAATCTCTCAGAAGTGACAAAAGATTAACATTTATTCTTGGTTTTTGACTGAAACGCATCTATATGAGATACAGACATTTGACTATATTCTTCAACGAAATCAGCGTTAACGAAATAGTCGGAAGTGCGTCTTTCTTGTATTTGTGAATTCTCCAAAGAGTCACTGGAATGGACATTTTCGTATTTTGTCTACAAAAGTTGGCAAACTATTTCACACAATAAATATTTTTGGATGGCCATCCAAAACTATTTGGTTTTTGCAATGTCCGGTAACCTCCATTCAAATGTGAGTGAGGATCGGGCGATAATTACGACTTGCTGACAAATTTGCAGTTTTTTTGTCCATTTCAACCCCTAAATATATGGCGATTATCTCCAAAGAGAGTAGGCTTCTATTCTGACCCTCATCTTATCCCCATGCAAAATTTCATAAGGATCGGGCCATAAATGCGATCTGTATATGATATCCTGATATCCTAACTACTTAGTTTTGTTAGCTGTAGAAATGTTACCAAATATTTAATTCAAAATGAAAATATTCCAAAAATATGGCAAATTTGAAAAAATATGAGAAAATGTTACAAATCCAATATTTTCATCTTTAGAGAGATATTTTTATGCGATTTTTTTAGACGTTTTTTATTTCCTGCCAAGAGGCCATTCTGAATTAATGAGAACTGTCGAAATCGGTTCAGCCGTACTCGACATATAAGAGACCTTTCAAGCATATATATCGCACATATTTTGCTATATATCCGATTTGTTGGATGTTAACATCAATATAAAGATCAGAAGTAACCTTGTCATGGCTTTGTGATTTCGCCGGGATTTAAAATATTCGCGGTTTAATGAAAAAAAATTGATTTTTTTCAACACAAAAGATATAGTCTATTTTACCCGCTAAATATTATTAGGAAGATCCATATATACTTTCCTATATGGGAAACCAATATTTCGAGGTGTTACATATATTCTGGCCCAATCAAACTTATAATACCCCCAACACATAGTGTTGTAGGGTATAAAAAATCCTTAAAAAATTCTGTTACAATTTTAAAAATACCGAACATAGCCGTTATATTAGGGTCTATACGACGTGGACCTACATAGGCATTCTTTCTCATAAGATATTACCATATTTAAATTCGAAACTTGAAATAAACGGTGAAGCTAAAATCACCAAAATATGGTATATAGGGAGGTACCGTCAAAATACCGAATATAGGGAGGTACTGATGTATGAGGCCTATACGAAGACCTGGACCTGTATAGATAATTTTCTGTCACTGACTGTAGTTCTCATTACGAACTCTAAATACGTAATTTGAAACAATTCCTGTGAATAATGTCGCAAAAATCACCAAAACACCGAATATCGGGAGGTAGCGTTAAATGGGGGCTATACGAAGACGTGAACCTGTACAGATTATTTTCTGTCATAGGCTGTAGTATCCACTACGAACTTCAAATACCAAATTTGAAACAATTCCGGCAAATAATGTCGCTAAAATCATCAAAACACCGAATATCGGGAGGTAGCGTTATATGGGGGCTATACGAAGACGTGAACCTGCACAGATAATTTTCTGTCTTAGGGTGTAGTATCCACTACGAACTTCAAATACCCAATTTGAAAGAATTCCGGTGAAAAGTATCGCTAAAATCAACAAAGTACCGAATATGGGGAGGTACAGTTATATGGTGGCTATACGAAGACGTGAACCTGCATAGACAATTTTCTCTCATAGGCTGTAGAATCACAACAGCAAAAATATTTTAATGTTTGAAATTTGAAGAGAGTTGGATGCATATTTTGCTTTCTTTGAGCGTTTTGTTTTTCAAAATTTTGAGCCCTATGTGGGGGAGGTACCAGAAGGTGTGTTCCGATCTCTAACAACTTTATAACAAATCTTGTGTTGTTGGAAATATTGGGATGTGCCAAGTCTGAACGGAATCGAATGCTGATTTCGCGTTTTATGGGCTTCATAGATAAACAAAATGTTTACCCCAGTGGACCGATAGATTTCATCTTCACACCAGACCTTGGGTTAATAACAATATTGTGATATGTGTTATATGACCGGGTAATCGAACTTTTACATAACATTTTATAAGAGTTATACTTATTTAAAATGTTGACACTTTTTGGAAGGGGGACTTGATAAAGTGGTCCGATATTGTCTATTTCCGCACCTGATTTAGCACTGATGCAAATCTAAGGATTTGCAAAGTTGGAGCGAAATCAGATTATCGCTTCTCTTTCTACGGAGTAAATCATTTTCCTTGAAAATATTGCCATTTTGTTTGGGAGGTACCAGAAGGAGTGGACCGATATTGCCCATTTCCGAACTCAATATGAATTTGACAATAATATTACGATGTACCAAGTTTGAATCAAATCGGATACTCCAAATGTCCTAAAACGGATTTGGTCCAAAGAGACCTTGGGTCTTAAAGTGTTATTTCGATGAAGCACGTTTTGGCCGTATCAAATGATACACTCTATCTCTAGCCATATGGCTGAGGGTATAATAAACATGTTGAAAAGCAGTAAGTTTGTTCGGGCCGAATTTTGAGTACCCTCCTCCATTTGGAACGAATTTGGAAATTTTCAAAAAATCCAAAAATAAATAAAAAAAACATAGAATCCTAGCTAAGAGCTAAAGAGTTGATTCGCTTGGCCGAAAGTGGTGAACTGCCGAATTTGGTTTTCTCGGATGAGAAAACATTCGTTGTCCAGCAGTTTGTAAACAAACAAAGTGATCGTGTGTACTTGCCAAAGAGGTCCGCTGAAAATGTGCACCTTCGGTTGGCTACCAGAACTCAAGTGCCGGCCATGGTGATGGTGTGGGCTGCCATAACAGCCGATGATCGCTCTCCGCTCATAATAATCGACCGTGGTATGGGAATAAATGCCAATTATAATCGCGAAAATATTCTGGAGAGTGTATTAAATCCTTGGGCACGCAAACATTTTGGGCGCAGACCTTGGACATTCCAACAGGACTCATCACCATCGCACTCAGCCCCCAGCCCCCAAAAATGGTTACAAAATTCATTTCCAGCGCACAATGGCCACCAAAATCTCCGGATACCAACCCGTTGGACTATTGTTTCTGGAGTATTTTAGAAAGCAAGGTTGCCACGAAAAAATACCCAAGTGTCGATCACCTCAAGCAAGCGCTTAGCCGGGTATAGGCCAAAATACCGCAGAGCAACATTCAGGCAGCGTGTGACGGTTTCATTGGCCGTTTGAAGGCCATGATTCGTGCCAAAGGTGACCAATTCGAACAAATCTAAACTTATTCTAAAGTTTAATGCTATTTCCGACATTTTTTGCTTTCATTCAATTGAATTTAAAAAAAGAATTGTAAAAATTGTGGCTTTTGACCTTGTTTTAAACAGCTGGCAAAGATTTAAATACTCCAATCCAAATAACAACATCCTACAGATTTCTGCTGAATTAAAATTTTTTATTAAATTTCTTCCTTAATTTGAAATCCTTAAATGCAATACCCAAAACACTTATACCCCTATCATGGATTCCAAAGGTCAAATTTTCTTTTCATTTGATATACAAAAAAAAAAAAAACTCCAATGTTCTCCATTCTATTGCCAATAATTAAAGTTGACAAGTTGTAAAGACAAGAAAAAACAAAACCCAAAGACATTAAAAACAAGTTTTATTTGACACCACCCAATGCTCCCACACAAGAAAGTGTCCTGAGACAATAAAAGTTTCTTGCTGTCTGGGGGGGAGGTCATGTCGTTGTTTCTTTGGAAAAAAGGCAAGTTTTTCTAGACTCATTACAATGTAGTTTTTTTCTTATTGTTGTTTTTGGTGCTGCTGTAATGGATTTTCATGAAAAGCAAAAAAAAAATTGAAAACAAACAAAGTTTGCTAATCAATAATGCAGGCGAGACAAAATGTGTCACAAGTGATGGCATTTAGTGGCTCTTAAAACGGAGATAAAAGAAAACAAGTAATGAAATTTAATTATTTGGAAAAAATGAAGAAAAACATTTTTGGGTCAGATGTTAGGTGGAAATTGAAAAAATACAGAAATTTAAGAAAATTAAGTGAAAGTCTAGAACATGCGGACCAAAACACTTATAGTTTTTAGGATATTTAAGAATATTTTTCAAGGAATATTTTTTAAGGACCAAAGGACAAAAAAACGTGGATTTTTTAAAGAATATTTTTTCAAGGACCAATAAACGTGGATTTTTTAAAGAATATTTTTTCAAGGACCAATAAACGTGGATTTTTTAAAGAATATTTTTTCAAGGACCAATAAACGTGGATTTTTTAAAGAATATTTTTTCAAGGACCAATAAACGTGGATTTTTTAAAGAATATTTTTTCAAGGACCAATAAACGTGGATTTTTTAAAGAATATTTTTTCAAGGACCCCAAGTTAAAAAAATCATAGTTTTTGAAAGCACCGAGCACCGATAAGGTCTTCTATTCCTCGTACACGACCTGAACACCTGTGAGTCAAACGCTTTCCACCAGAGTTCCCTATCGAAACCCAAGCAGCAAAATCATCTATATCTCGAGCATCATCATCGTGATCCCTGACCGGAGTTCCCGATTATGACTCGAACATGAAAAATCAAAAACAACCCGAGCATCATCATCGTGAAACACCAATTCATCTACAACCCGAACATCATCGAAATCCCCGGACACCACACGTCCATTCAGCAGAGTTTCCGATTATCTTCATGTCGTCTACAACTCGAAAATCATCATCGTAATCTCCGGACACCCGACGTGCATTTATCAGAGTTCCCGATTATCTTCAAAGCATCTACAACCCGAACATCATCGAAATCCCCGGACACCCGACGTCCATTTATCAGAGTTCCCTATTATCTTCAAATCATCTACAACATAAACTCATTATCCCCGACCACCGTTTCCCACAATTCCCGATTATACTCGGATCATAGCCCGAACATCGTGATTGCCGACATTCATTCACTAGAGTTCCCGATTACCTTCAAATCGTCTAAAACCTGAAGATCATCATCGTAATCCCCGGACACCCGACGTCCATTTACCAGAGTTCCCGATATCATCGAAATCCCCGGACACCGCACGTCCATTCAGCAGAGTTTCCGATTATTTTCAAATCGTCTACAACCCATTTATTCACTAGAGTTCGCGATTACCTTCCAATCGTCTATAACCCCAAGACAAGGACACCCGACGTCCATATATCATAATTCCCGATTAGCTACATATCGTGAAGGCACTAAATTTCAGCACTGGCATTGCTGAACTTCGTAAACATCGGATTCCCGATCATCTGAACAGCTATATACTGAATTCCCGAGGTTCTCTGAAGTCAGTACCCATTAAAGCATTCAAACTCGAGTAGATTGTAATTTAGTATTTTTACCCCCCAGGAAAGGATTCAATTCTTTTAATTTCCTAGGGTTTATTGGGTCATTATAGAGACCCTGGCTGTGATCGAGCTTAGCCCAGCTGGCGAGAAAACCAAGTTACGTTATTTCTCAAAGAAGAGTCGTAAAATTAAAAGGTCAAAGGACCAGCTGTCCAAAAATTGTGGATATTGAAAGAAATTTTCAAAATATCGGCAGAACAACAACCAAGGATTTTTTTTAATTTATTTTTTTTTTAAATTCAAAGAAAAATGTTTTTTTTTTATTTCTTTAGAGGATCAGAGAATTAAAGTCTAGATCTTGAATATCCCACTTTTTCATCAGCATAAATTTTCCATCAGCATAAATTTTCCATCCTCCGCAAATTTCTCTAATGAAGCGTACACCCCCCCCCCCCCCCCCCCCAGCTGTCAATTATGTCCAGTTTAATGAACCACCAAGAGAAGAATTCTATTATTTTAATTTCCTAGGGTTTAGTGGGTCATTATAGAGACCCTGGCTGCGATTGAGGTTACCCCAGCCGACGAGGAAACCACGTTACATTATTTCTCAAAGAAGAGTCGTGGATATCTCAATAAAATTAAAAGGCCAAAGGACCAGCTGTCCAAAAATTGTGGATATTGAAAGAAATTTTCAAAATGCCGGCAGAACAACAACCAAGGATTTTTTTTTAATTTTTTTTCAAATTTTTTTTAAATTGAAGGAAAAAATATTTTTTTTTATTTCTTTAGAGGATCAGGATTTTTTTTATTTATTTATTTTTTTTTAAATTGAAAGAAAAATGTTTTTCATTATTTCTTTAGAGGATCAGAGAATTAAAGTCTAGATCTTGAATATCCCACTTTTTCATCAGCATAAATTTTCCATCAGCATAAATTTTCCATCCTCCGGAAATTTCTCTAATGAAGCGTACACCCCCCCCCCCCCAGCTGTCAATTATGTCCAGTTTAATGAACCCCCAAGAGAAGAATTCTATTCTTTTAATTTCCTAGGGTTTAGTGGGCCATTATAGAGACCCTGGCTGCGATCGAGCTTACCCCAGCTGACGATGAAACCACGTTACATTATTTCTCAAAGAATCGTCGTGGATATCTTAATAAAATTAAAAGGCCAAAGGACCTGCTGTCCAAAAATTGTGGATATTGAAAGTAATTTTCAAAATATCGGTAGATCAACAACCAAGGATTTTTTTTTAAATTTTTTTCAATTTTTTCTTAAAATTCAAAGAAAAATATTTTTTTTTATTTCTTTAGAGGATCAGAGAATTAACGTCTTTATATGGATCTACCATATCCCATTTTTTCATCAGCATAAATTTTCCATTCTCCGCAAATTCCTCGAATAAAGCGTCCTCCCCCCAGCTGTCAATTATGTCCAGTTTAATGAACTTCAAATTCTAATTTCCTCTGGCATTCTCTGGTTTCTCATTGTTCCCTTTTTTTGTGTTTCGTTGTTTTTTGTTTTGTTTTAATAAACTAAAAACCACTTTAATTATTATTTTATAATTTACTAGGTAACCAAGCAGCCAACCGGCCAACCCAGGAAGTGCACTTCGCTCGGTCCTCCCTCTCTCTCTCTCACTCTGTGTGTACAAAACCATTACCGGGGGCATCAACAATAAAACTGCCAACCAAATGTTTGAGTTATTCGAAACCATGGAACCCCACCGCAAAGCCGTTTCATCCTTCGCACCTAGCCAAGGAGGAGACAATGGAAGCAGCGGCAAAGAAGATGGAGATGCAGAAGACGCGGAACAAGCTTTTGACCCGGCCCCGTTGATGATGATGATGATGATGACGGAATGAAAAAGCATTGTGTTGACCTTTTTGTTGCGCTTGGCCGGGCACAGCAAACAAAGCGACCAACTAAGCGAACTAAAACTAACAGCTCTTAGCAAAATATCCCAAAAATTCCGAGCATACAAGCCACAAGTTGTTAGATATGAGCAAATGTCACGAGCGGCAGCAGGGCAGGCCAGGCCAAGAGAGGTTGGACGGTTGGAAATGGAAGATGGAAAAATTAGATGGTCAACATGAAGTGTGGCAAAACAGAAATGGGTCAACAACACTGCCGCCTGGGAAAGCTGGGCGGACGATCGGACGGACGGCAGGACGGACGGGGACGGATGGTTGGGTAAATCTCCACAATTCCCTAAAATAAATAGTAATTCTAAGCATAACTTTGGACAAACAATGGAGTCAGTCCATCATATTAGCGAGAGAGTTGGAGAGCACACACACACACACACACAAACTATGCACTCAGCTAACCAACTAGCCAGCCAGCGAGCCATCCATCTGGCCAGGCTGCAGCTGACTGACTAACTATCACCACACAGAAGAAATAATATTTTGTTGCCACTGTGTAAATATGGTTAAGTGGCGGGTGTGTGTAGGTGCAATCCGTTTGCCCAAATGTTGATGAACCCGCTTGACTGGGTTGCTTCGCTGCAACAGAAATTTTTTTCTAAAATGAATCTCTGTTCGCTTCGCTGTGCCATTATGTCTGACCACAAATTAAAATCTTTTGATGGAGAAATGTTGCCACTTTTTGTAAATGGCTGTACAAACAGAAATTAGTAATTATGTCTCGGGTGGGAGGAGGAGGAGGATGAGGAAAAAAACACTATTTGTATTTTCCGATGATATTTTAGCTTGGAGCTTTATTTGTTATTGTTTTAAATTTCAGGCATCGTAAAGGAAAAGAAAACTATAAATTGATTGGGCATCGGGGCGTATACATATTGCCATAAGTCATACGCACATAGGGACACAACTATTGTAATGTTGTTTTTTGTCGGCTAAGGTGAGCTCAATTGTACCCAGGGTATCCATAAAGACCCTTATGAAATAAGAAGAGTAGATGTCTCCCTTTGCTTGGATCGTTCACGATCTCAAAATGTTTATATTTTTGAACAAAACCCTATCTTTATTCTTACAAATCCCTTGACTACTCCAATATAAAAATTCCGACGTGTAGGGAGACGTATGATTAGTGTCAGAACGTATACGACTCCACCTAAAGACGTCGAATTTATTGGTCTTATTTATAAAAAAAAAAAATAATATTTTAATTGCCTTCTATCCATAGAAGAATATCTAAATGATATTTCTTTTATAGAAGGATACCTGAAAGGTATTGCTTTTATAGAAGGGAATTAATCTGCAGAAGTTATCAGTGTCTTTTAATGCAGGAATGCAGTTTGAATGGAATTCTTTTTGGGAAAAGTCCATCCGAATGCAGAACCGCTTAATATTCTTTAACAATTCCAGATTAAAAGGACTTCAAAAAGAGCCTCTATCCCACTAAAAAGTATAGAATTGCAGGGTAGCGTATGTTTGCTGTCAGAACGTATACGACCCATATTAAAAATTCATCATTATATTTCACTTTTTTCTAAGGAAGAACTTTTCATTGGACTTCTATCCAGGGAAGGTCGGCCATGTAAACAATATTTTTTTCGTAGAACCCTTTCATCCATAGAAGATCACTGGAATTGTCTTCTAAACTAAGAAATCCGTTTGAGTGGAATTCTCTACACCATCTGACGGATTTCCTATCCATAGAAATTGAATTGAAAAGTATTTCATATTTGGAAGGACACTTAAATGGTATTGTGTCTTTCTAGAGCTATTTGAATAGGCATCTATCAATGTTAGGATATACGGGTGCGTATGAGTAATGACAACGTGTATACGCCACATAATTCCTCTGCTATCTGTGGAGGACCATTTAATGAGTATTTTCTCTTTGAATAGACGAACATTTGAATGCTTTTCTATATATACTCTGATGGATGAACAAAAGTGTGATTAGCCTACGATTCGATGGTGAACGGTGCTTACTCCTGGGTGACTGGAAGTTGACAAGTAAGGAAGGTCAGGAATTATGATGTTTATGTTGGGTTAACGCTGGCCTTTGGGTTGGTGGCTTTTTAAAAGTAAGTGGGAACATGTCGATGGTCGCCAGGTGTTCATTGGTGCGAGAGATCAGGAATTATGATGCATATGTTCGGGTAACGATGCCTTTCGGTTTGGTACGATTTGAAGGTAATCGGGAACTAATGGAAGGTTGTGTTCTTGACGTTGTGACGTTGGCCTTCGAAATCTTGAAAATTTTAAGGTAATCGAGAACCTTAGAGAATGGTCATCGGGCTGACGAGTATTTTATAATCTGGGCCTATTATGTAGGTGGTTAGAATGCTGATTTTCAGGTCTTCGAAGATGTCTTGGGGACTCGTGGTATAATCGTTAGGGGAGGGCAGTTCACTGTAGAGATAGTCAGATGATGTTGTCCAAATCGTCTTAGGTTATTTATGTACGACAGCTCGTGGTAGGTATATTCGGGAGGAGCTGTCTAGGTTTCTAAGATGAATACGGATCGGTCCGGATTCGTCAGTTCACTGTAGAGATACTCGGAAGATACCAGGTCATCTCAGGTTGTTTGGGTTCGACAGCTCACGATAGGTATGTTCGGGAACAGCTGACTGGGCTTTCCCTTATGGATAGAGAAAAGTTTGGATTCGACAGCTCACTATGGTTACGTTCGGAATATTAAGATAAACGGGAACTTTGATTTATGTTTGTCGCTTGTCGACGGGTTGAAAATAATCCAGGCTTACGTTGTAGGTGGCTGGGATGTTGACGTCCAGGTCTTCTGAAACGCGTTGGGGACTCGTGGTATAATCGTTCGGGGAGAGTAATTCACTGTAGATCACTCGGAAGAAAATGTCCACGTTCAGGATCGAAAGCACACGGTACGTATGTTCGGAAGCAGCTGTCTAGATTTTTTAAAATGGAGCGGAATCCGTTGAGATTCGTAGATATACTCGGAAGAAGATGTCTAGGGCATATCATGTTGTTCGTGTTCGACAGCTCACGATAGGTATGTTCGGGAGCAGTTGTATAAGTTTTCTAAAGTGGATTGCGATCACCTCTGTTTCGTCAGTTCTCGGTCTAGGCTTTTTAAATTGAATCGGGATCCGTTCGGGTTCGACAGCTCACTATTGATATATTCGGAATATTGATGATTTGAAGGTTATCGGGAACTTTGATGAATGGTCGTCGATTGTCGATGGTTGAAGATAATCAAGGTTTACATTGTAGGTGGTTGCGATGTTGATGTCCAGGTCTTCCGAAACGCGTTGGGGACTCGTGGTATAATCGTTCGGGGAGGACAGTTCACTGTAGAGATACTCGGAGAAAATGTTCAGGTTTGGGTTCGAAAGCTCATGGTACATATGTTCGAAAGCAGCATTCTAAGCTTTTTAAGATGAATCGGGATCCGTTCATATTCGTAGAGATACTCGGAAGAAGACGTTCAGGTCATCTCAGGTGGTTCGGGTTCGACAGCTCACGATAGATATGTTCGGGAGCAGTTGTATAGGCTTTCTAAAACGGATCGGTATCGGTTCGTTTTCGTCAGTTCACGTGAGCAGCTGATTAGGGACTTGTTCGGGTTTTACAGCTCACTGTTGATATGTTTGGAATGTTGACGATTTTAAGGTTATCGGAAACTTTGATTTATGTTCGTCGCTTGTAGACAAGTCGAAGATAATAAGGCTTTAGGTTGTAGGTGGTTGGGATGTTGATGTTCTGGTCTTCGCAGACGGCTTAGTAAAATCATTAGAGGACGGCAGTACTCTGTAGATGTACTCGGAAGAAGATATCCAGGTCGTCTCAGGTAGTTCAAGTTCGACAACTCACGATAGGTCCGTTCGGGAGCAGCTGTCTAGACTTTTAAGATGCATCGAGATCCGTTCGGGTTCGGTAGCTCACTGTCTGTATGTTCTCCACCAGATGTCCAGGCCTTCTGAGATGGATCGAGACTCGTTCGAGCTCAAAAACTCAGTGTGAGTATGTTCGGAATGTTAACGATTTGAAGTAGATCGAAAGCTTTGATTTATATCTGTCGTTTGTTGACAGGTTGAAGATAATGAGAGTTTACGTTGTAGGTGGTTGAGATTTGATTTTCAGGTCTTCGGAGATGGCTTGGGGAATCGTGGTATTATCTTTAGGGGAGGGCAGTTCACTGTTGAGATATTCAGATGAAGATGCCTAGATCGTCTTATGTTTTTCGGGTTCGACAGGTCACGATAGGTATGTTCTGGAGCAGCTGATTTCAAGGATCGGGACACGTTCGGGTTCGACAGCTCACTGTTGATATGTTCGGAATGTTGATCATTTCAAGGTTAAAGGAAACTTACATTAATGGTTGCCGCTTGTTGACGGGTTGAAGCTAATGAGGGCTTACGTTGTGAGTGGTTGGGATGTTGATGTTCTGGTCTTCGGAGACAGGTTGGGGACTCGTTCAGATACTCTGAAGGAGATGTACCTGTCGTCTTCGGAATTCGGTTTTGACTGCTGTTCGGTAGCAGCTATCTAGGCTTTTAAAAATGGGCTGGGATCCGTTCGGGTTCGGCAGCTTATTGTTTGGGTCGTGTATAATACCGAAGCTTCTGTGGAACCACGAGCCAGAATTTGCTGTGAAACGATGAGCCAAAGACTCCTATAAAACAGCGACCCGAAGATCCTGTGGACACCAAGCCCAAGCCGATGCTCCTGTAAAATAATGATCCGAAAAAATCTGTGGAAGCTCTTGTGTAACCTTGATCCGAAAACTCCTGTGGAACAATGTGGACTCCTGTAAAACAGCGAGTCAATAAATCCTGTGGAACAATTTGCCGAAGCTAATGTAAGATAACGAGCCATAGTCTCCTGTGGGACAACGAGTTGAAGCTCCTGCGGAACAACGAGCCAAAGCTTCTGTAGAACAATGAGCAAAACATTCTGTGGAACAATGAGTCGAAGCTCCTGGGAAACAATGAGCCAAAGACTTCTGTGAAACCGCGAGCCGAAGCTTCTGTGAAATAATGATCCAAAACATCTGTGGAAGCTCATGTGTAACCTTGATCCGAAGACTCCTGTGGAACAATGAGTCGAAGCTCCTGCGGAACAACGAGCCGAAGCTTCTGTAGAACAATGAGTCGAAGCTCCCGGGGAAAAATGAGCCAAAGACTCCTGTGAAACCGCGAGCCGAAGCTACTGTAAAATAATTCGATAACTCCTGTGAAAGCTCATGTGGAACAAGCATCCGAAGACTCCTGTGGACCAATAAGCCGGGCTACAGTAGGAAAAACTGCCAAATACTCCTGTGAAACAGCGAGTCAATAAATCTTGTGGAACAATTTGCCGAAGCTCCTGTAGGTCAACGAGCCATAGACTCCTGTGAGACAACGAGTCGAAGCTCCTGCGGAACAAAGAACCGAAGCTTCTGTAGAACAATTAGCCAAAGATTCTGTGGAACAATGAGTCGAAGCTCCTGGGGAACAATGAGCCAAAGTCTCCTATGGAACAATGAGTCGATCTCCTGCGTAACAAAGAGTCGAAGCTCCCGGGGAACAATGAAAAAAAGACTTCTGTGCAAAACAACGTGCCGAAGCTTCCATGGGAAAACCTGCCAAGGACTCCTGTGAAACCGGGAGCTGAAGCTCCTGTGAAATAATTATCCGAAAACTTCTGCGAAATCTCATGTGGGACAATGATCCAAAGACTCTTGTGGAAATATGAGCCGAGCTCCTGTGGGAAGACCTGCCAAAAACTACTGTGAAACAGCGAGTCAATAAACAACGTGCCGTAGATCCTGTGAAACACCAAGCTAAAGACTCTTGTGGAACACTGAGTCGAAGGCGTGTCGATTCGTCTAAAATTGCGACCTGTAGAGCAACTTCAAAATCAGGAAATTTTTCAGTTTTTGTTCCATTTCAACCACTAAATATTATGCGATCATCTCCAAAAGCAATAGGCTTCTATTCTGGCCCTAGCCCCACCTACATTCTGAATTTCGTGAAGATCGGGCCATAATTGCGATCTGTAGAGTGATTAAAAATAAACATGGACAGACGGATATAAGGACGGACATACATAGCTAGATCAGCTCGGCGAGATAGGATGTGGAAAACCAATATTTAGAGGTGTTACACAATTTTTGGCCCAATCAAACTTATAATACCCCCAACACATAGTGTTGTAGGGTATAAATACCCACGTTTATCCTTGAAAAGTATTTTTCGAAAAATCCACATTTATGGGTCCTTGAAATCTAAATTCTTTAAAAATCCACATTCGTGGGAGTTGCTCTTCCTTGATATCTGGACATACATTGCTATCTAATATAACAACCTAGATTTTTTTATATTCTTCTTCCCCTACCCAATAAATCATTTATTGATTTTAATATATTTGCTTAGGCAGTAAAGAAAATATTTCAATCACTCCTAAAAGTATACTTCAATATTTATATATTTTTCTAAAATAATCCATCTCTCTTTGCAGTTGAACGAAAAAAAGAATATATTTTCAAGGACCAAAAGACAAATAAACGTGGATTTTTTAAAGAATATATTTTCAGGGACCAAAGGATTTTTTAAAGAATATATTTTTCAAGGATCAAAGGACAAAAAGCATGGATTTTTTAAAGAATATTTTTTCAAGGACCAAAGGATTTTTTAAAGAATATTTTTTTCAAGGATCAAAGGACAAATAAGCATGGATTTTTTTAAAAAATATTTTTCAAGGACCACTAAACGTGGATTTTTTAAAGAATATATTTTCAAGGACCAAAGGATTTTTTAAAGAATATATTTTTCAAGGATCAAAGGACAAATAAGCATGGATTTTTTTAAAGAATATTTTTCAAGGACCACTAAACGTGGATTTTTTAAAGAATATTTTTTCAAGGACCAAAGGATTTTTTAAAGAATATATTTTTCAAGGATCAAAGGACAAATAAGCATGGATTTTTTTAAAGACTATTTTTTCAAGGACCACTAAACGTGGATTTTTTAAAGAATATTTTTTCAAGGACCAAAGGATTTTTTAAAGAATATATTTTTCAAGGATCAAAGGACAAATCTGCATGGATTTTTTAAAGATTATTTGCATAGGCAGTAATGAAAATATCTAAATCACTCCTAAAAGTATGCTTCAATATTTATGTATTTTTCTAAAATAATCCATCTCTCTTTGCAGTTAAACGAAAAACAGAAACTATTTCATTCCGTCACACACACATACGTATCTTTCATATGCCATTAAACCGCCCTGCCTAGGCGAGTAAAAAGCATGCCAGTGAAATTTTCATTATTTGATCACCATCAGATGACAGATGATGTGTCAGATAGAATTTTTCAATACAACAACAAAGTGGAGTGATGGCAACAGAGAAAGCGGACGACTTTTGTTGGAGCTGCAAAAAAACTGAGTTTATATAGAAAGGAATGCAAAGCGTCAAAGAGCCAACCACCCTCGCACTCAGCCAATGCGCGCCCGCCCGCCGGCAACCACATGGCGAATGTTGACAGTTATGTCAAAAAATTCATTCATTTGTTCGTTTCTTTTCATTTTTTTTAATTTACACTGACAAATTGATAACTGGGCGCAGCAACGAACAAATCTGTTTTTGGTGGGCCAACCAAATCAAAATAGAAACGAATGTCTGGCAACAATTTTTACAGCCACCCGAAAATATTTCAATTCTCCTCGTCTGTTTTTTTTTTTTTTTTCTATTTCTTTGCCTTCTTTTATTCACAACGCTTTGTGAAACCGCATATAGCTGCCAAAGAGTAGCAGATGTAAGCGAAACGAATGAATGATGAAATGGTTTTTCTTTGAAAGACATCGCCGCATCGAACACCGACCGACACCCGTTTTGTTTGAAAACTAAAACCATATTTTCTATTTTTCGAATATTTTTTTTTTTTTTTTTTTTTTCAATACAATAAAAACTCATTGAGAACGCATGCTGCAAAATTGAAATCGGCTACAATTTTCAAATCGACTTTGATTGATTTATGGCGCTTCCCACACCACCAGCCATTTGTAGACACACACACACACACACACATAGGCATAGATACACATACATAGACACATACACATACCCTCGCATGTATTTCTGGCACCGAATTGAATGAAATAAATGAAAACTGTCAATGTTTGATTTTAATTTGAAAGCAATGCAAATAAACGAGGGTTCGCTCAAAGCTTGACATGGGCCAGTAATGTAAAAGGGGAGCGTAAATAGCAAGAGAGGAGGCTGGGGGTTAAGAGAGGAAGTGGAGTCAGTTAGAAACTAAGTCAAATGAAGTTTACTTAAAGTACTGAAATAAACATGCAGTCAATTGAAGGCATACTTTTGGGGGCAAAAATAAAGTCAATGACTAAGAGTAGCATACTTTGGGGCTAACATCTTTCGAGACGATTTGTGGCACTTTTCAAAGAATTTGAAGAGTAATATACAATGAAAAATTGAGGATTTTTAAATAACATTTTGTAAAGAATATTTTTTCAAGGACCAAAGGACAAATAAACATGGATTTTTTAAAGAATATTTTTTCAAGGATCAATAAACGTGGATTTTTTTAAAGAATATTTTTTCAAGGATCAATAAACGTGGATTTTTTAAAGAATATTTTTTCAAGGACCAATAAACGTGGATTTTTAAAGAATATTTTTTCAAGAACCAATAAACGTGGATCTTTAAAGAATATTTTTCCAAGGACCAATAAACGAGGATTTTTTAAAGAATATTATTTCAAGGACCAATAAACGTGGATTTTTTAAAGAGTATTTTTTTCAAGGACCAATAAATGTGGATTTTTTAAAGAAAATTTTTTCAAAGACCAATAAACGTGGATTTTTTAAAGATTATTTTTTCAAGGACCAATAAACGTGGATTTTTTAAAGAATATTTTTTCAAGGAACAATAAACGTGGATTTTTTAAAGAATATTTTTTCAAGGACCAATAAACGTGGATTTTTTAAAGAATATTTTTTTCAAGGACCAATAAACGTGGATTTTTTAAAGAATATTTTTTCAAAGACCAATAAACGTGGATTTTTTAAAGAATATTTTTTCAAGGACCAATAAACGTGGATTTTTTAAATAGTATTTTTTCAAGGACCAATAAACGTGGATTTTTTAAAGAATATTTTTTTTTCAAGGACCAATAAACGTGGATTTTTTAAAGAATATTTTTTTCAAGGACCAATAAACGTGGATTTTTAAAATAATATTTTTTCAAGGATCAATAAACGTGGATTTTTTAAAGTATATTTTTTCAAGGATCAATAAACGTGGATTTTTTTAAGAATATTTTTTCAAGGATCAATAAACGCGGATTTTTTTAAGAATATTTTTTCAAGGACCAATAAACGTGGATTTTTTAAAGAGTATTTTTTTCAAGGAACAATAAATGTGGATTTTTTAAAGAAAAATTTTTCAAGGAACAATAAATGTGGATTTTTTAAAGAAAAATTTTTCAAGGACCAATAAACGTGGATTTTTTAAAGATTATTTTTTCAAGGACCAATAAACGTGGATTTTTTAAAGATTATTTTTTCAAGGAACAATAAACGTGGATTTTTTAAAGAATATTTTTTCAAGGACCAATAAACGTGGATTTTTTAAAGAATATTTTTTCAAGGACCAATAAACGTGGATTTTTTAAAGAATATTTTTTCAAGGAACAATAAACGTGGATTTTTTAAAGAATATTTTTTCATGGACCAATAAACGTGGATTTTTTTAAAGAATAATTTTTCAAGGACCGATAAATGTGGATTTTTTTAAAGAATAATTTTTCAAGGACCAATAAATGTGGATTTTTTTGAAGAATATTTTTTCAAGGACCAATAAACGTGGATTTTTTTAAAGAATAATTTTTCAAGGACCAAAGGACAAGTAAACGTGGATTTTTTAAAGAATAATTTTTCAAGGACCAAAGGACAAATAAACGTGGATTTTTTAAAGAATAATTTTTCAAGGACCAAAGGACAAATAAACGTGGATTTTTTAAAGAATAATTTTTCAAGGACCAAAGGACAAATAAACGTGGATTTTTTAAAGAATATTTTTTCAGGGACCAAAGGACAAATAAACGTGGATTTTTAAAGAATAAAAATCAAAAAAATTTTTTTCAAGGACAAAAAGACCAATAAACGTGGATTTTTTAAAGAATAATTTTTCAAGGACCAAAGGCACTTTTCAAAAAAAATTTTTTCAAGGACCAAAGGCACTTTTCAAAAAAAATTTTTTCAAGGACCAAAGGCACTTTTCAAAAAAAATTTTTCAAGGACAAAAAGACCAATAAACGTGGATTTTTTAAAGAATGTTTTTTTCAAGGACCAATAAACGTGGATTTTAAAAGAATATTTTTTCAAGGACCAATAAACGTGGATATTTAAAGAATATTTTTTCAAGGACCAATAAACGTGGATTTTTTAAAGAATATTTTTCAAGGACCAATAAACGTGGATTTTTTAAAAATTTTTTTCAAGGACAAAAAGACCAATAAACGTGGATTTTTTAAAGAATGTTTTTTTCAAGGACCAATAAACGTGGATATTTAAAGAATATTTTTTCAAGGACCAATAAACGTGGATATTTAAAGAATATTTTTTCAAGGACCAATAAACGTGTATTTTTTAAAGAATTTTTTTTCAAGGACCAATAACGTGGATTTTTTAAAGATTTTTTTTTCAAGGACCAATAAACGTGGATTTTTTGAAGAATATTTTTTCATGGACCAATAAACGTGGATTTTTTAAAGAATATTTTTTCAAGGACTAAAGGACCAATAAACGTGGATTTTTTAAAGAATATGTTTTCAAGGACCAATAAGCGTGGATTTTTAAAGAATATGTTTTCAAGGACCAATAAACGAGGATTTTTAAAGAATATTTTGTCAAGGACTAAAGGACAAGTAAATTTGAATTTTTTTTTAGGGCCCTTAGACAAAAAACTTGGATTCTTTTAGGAATATTTTTAATGATTTTTAAGAAAATTCTATTCAAGGAGCTCCGAATTTTAGAGAGGAGTTTCTTTATTTCTATATATGTAAACACAAAATTCATAAAATATCTAATTTTTAAATATTAATTTTTCCGATTGTTTTATAAAAGCGTTCTCTGTGTTTATTTAAATCCTTTGCTGGTGTCCACTTGTCCTTTTATTTGTTTTTTTCGCTTCACAAACTTTAGTCAGAGTTGAGTTCAACAAACTGGCGTTAATACGATATGCAGATTTGGAAACCTCCATATTTGGATATTGGCTTAAAACTACATGGCGATAGGTGGCTTTTGTTCCCACGCACACACTCTCACACATGCATACGGTTTCATCCCTTTACACATATTGTTATTCCTATGGACATCTGAGTTTCATATGCATGCATGTATGTGTGTGTGTGTGTGAATTCCCATGTCCATGAAACCAGTGAACAATTGGCAAATATTTACTTTTTAAAATGCCGCAGCAATTAATCTTTTTCTAAAAATTAAAATAAATTTTCAAATCTGTATTTGGTTATAGGTCTCTCGGTGTGTGTGTGTGTGTGTGTATTTACGTTCCGCTCGCTTTACAACTGCAACTTCGTTTTTTGCTGTTGTTGCGTTTCAATTGCTAAACATTTTATTTATTTTATAAATGAATTTGGATATTGGTTTTTCGTTGCCAATTGGTTTTTGCAAATTTTTTTAAACAAATATTAGTCGAAAGCCAATAAAGCCAGGTAAACTAAATAGAGAGGAGTTAGCGTAACGTAACATACGTGACAGAGGGTAATAATTTTATGTTTAATTTTCTTTTTAATTTGGATTCAAATTGGACAAGGAAGTGCTAGAAAAATTGATTTGAAATTTTTTAAAGCAAGGATGAAAGTTGTTCTTTGAAAAAAAAAAATATTAAAAAAATCCAAACTTATTGTCCTTTGAAAAAATATTCCAAAATTTCACGAATATTTTCTTGTTAGTCCTTTGAGAAAAATGTTCAAAAATTTCACGAATATTTCCTTAATAGTCCTTTGAAAAAAAAAACCTTCAACATTTTCACGAATATTTCCTTAATAGTCCTTTGAAAAAATATTCAAAAATTTCACGAATTTTTCCTTAATAGTCCTTTGCAAAATTATTTAAAAAATCATAGCCTATTGCCTTGATAGTCCTTTGAAAAAATTATTTAAAAAATCCACGGTTATTGCCCTGATATTTCTTTAAAAAATAATTTTTGTAGGACCCACTTCTGTTGTCCTGGAAGAACTATTCTTTGAAAATCAAAGTTAATTGGCCCAATATTTCCTTTTCCTCGCCCTCCGTTTTCATGCCGCGGGATAACAATCAACATTATTCATAGTTATAATAGTATACAATTGACTGTTAACATCTATTTAAATGGCATGTGGACAGTCAATATCCTGAAGGCTCAGAAATATAATAAACAAAAAAAAATACAAAAACATCATATTCTAAAAAAACAACAATAAGATAAAAAAACTGCAATATAAACAAAAAATCGCTGTTAAATAAACTTGTTGAAAATCTCCATTTGTTTGTTATAATCTATTTTGAGGTTAATATGGGTCATGTATAGGTCGACTGTGTAAAAGAAAGTTTAAGATGCCCAAAAAGTTTTCTAAGTTATTTTTCTGGTGGCTTTTTCTTGGGATTCAACAAAAGGTCAAAGGTCAGTGAGGGGGAGGGGGCTCGCAATAGACACCATCGCTATTTTTGCTGCTGACAGCTATGATAGATTTCCTGATAAGGATGTGTCAATGTTCACAAAGACATCATGTTTTGGGTATTAGGGGAGACAAAATCACACACATATACGCTCTTTGGCATATTAGTAATGGTAAAATGTTTTGTGAAAGATGGTAAAATAAAGATGAGGAAATTAAAAACATTAACCATTTAGGCAATATTGAGGACCTAAGATATGGTTTAAAAATTCAATCGCAATTTTTCTATAAAAATTTCACGTTTATTGATCTGAAGGTCCATGAAAAAAAATTTCCTTAAAAGTCCAAACTTATTGGACTGAAGTTTCTTGGTAAATAATTCCTTAAAATCCATACTTATTGGGCTAAAGGTCCTTGAAAAAAACTCCTTAAATATCCATGCTAATTCGACTGAAGGTCCTTGGAAAAAAATCTTTAAAAGTTCATACTTATTAGTCTGAAGGTCCTTGGAAAAAAATCCTTAAATTGGACTAAAGGTCCTTGGAAAAATATTCTTTAAAAAATTCACGTTTGTTGTTCCTTTTGTTGAAAAAATATTCTTTCAAATATATACACGCTTATTGCTATCTTGGTCCTTGAAAAATAATCTTGGTAAGAGAATATTCTTTAATATCCACGTGTATTGGTCCTTGAGAAAGTATTCTTTAAAAAATCCACTTTTATTGTTGTGTTAGTCCTTAAAAAAATATTCTTTAAAAAATCCACGTTTATTGCTCCTTTGGTCCTAGAAAAAGTATTCTTTAAAAAATCCGTGTTTGTTTGTTCATAGATCCGTGAAACAATACTCTTTAAAAATCCATTGTTTGTCCTTTGGTCCTTGAAAAATTACTCTTTAAAAAATCCACGTTTGTTTGTCCTTTGGCCCTTGAAAAAATATTCTTTAAAAAATCCAGGTTATTTTGGTCCTTGAAAAAAATATTCTTTAAAAAATACACGTTATTGCTTCTTTGGCCCTGGAAAAAATATTCTTTAAAAAATCCAGGTTAAGTGGTCCTTGAAAAAATATTTTTTAAAAAATCCACGTTTATTTGTCCCTGAAAAAATATTCTTTAAAAAATCCACGTTTATTTGTCCTTGAAAAAATATTCTTTAAAAATCCACGCGTTTATTTGTCCCTGAAAAAATATTCTTTAAAAAATCCACGTTTATTTGTCCTTGAAAAAATATTCTTTAAAAAATCCACGTTTATTTGTCCTTGAAAAAATATTCTTTAAAAAATCCACGTTTATTTGTCCTTGAAAAAATATTCTTTAAAAAATCCACTGTCCTTGAAAAAATATTCTTTAAAAAATCCACGTTTATTTGTCCTTGAAAAAATATTATTTAAAAAATCCACGTTTATTTGTCCTTGAAAAAATATTATTTAAAAATCCACGTTTATTTGTCCTTGAAAACATATTCTTTAAAAAATCCACGTTTATTTGTCCTTGAAAAAATATTCTTTAAAAAATCCACGTTTATTTGTCCTTGAAAAAATATTCTTTAAAAAATCCACGTTTATTTGTCCTTGAAAAAATATTGTTTAAAAAGTCCACGTTTATTGCTCCTTTGATCCTTAAAAAAATATTCTTTAAAACATCTAAGATTTCCGTTTTCGCCCCCTCCACATCGCAGGATAGCAATCAACTTTTATTTATAGTTAGAATATTATACAATTGACTGTTAACATCAATTTAATTGCCACACAGACAGTCAATATCCTCCAGGCTTGCCTTGAGAAAAACAAAATCTCAAAAATATCTTCAGAAAACATCAGCAACAAAAACAACAATAAAATAAAACAAAACTGCAGTATAAACAAAAAATCTTTATAAATAAAATTGTTGAAAAATTTCGTTTGTTGGTAATGATATTTTTTTGGAGGTTAATATGGGTCATGTATGGGTCGGCTGTGTAAAATAAAGTTTTATATACCAAAAAAAGTTTTCTAAGAAATTTTCTTTGAAGGGGATTTTTCCAGGGGTTTCTTTGGTGTGGATACGCCATAGACATCCTAGTTATTTATGTTGCTGACAGCTATGATAGATTTCCTGATAAGAATGTGTCAATGTTCACACACAGATATCATGCTTTGTATGAGGAGAGGATATGGTACCCACAAACATATATGTACCCACTTTTGGCTATTTTAATTGGGCAAGTGGTAGATAAATGATGGCAACATTAAAATAATTTTAAAATAGTTGTCAATTTTTGGCTCTGAGAACTTAAGATGAATTTGTAGAAAAATTAAAAAATATTTACTCAAGGACTATTGAACCAATAAACGTGGATTTTTTAAAGAATATTTTTTCAAGGACCAAATAAACGTGAATTTTTTAAAGAATATTTTTTCAAGGACCTCAATAAATGTGGATTTTTTAAAGAATATTTTTCAAGGGCCCAATAAACGTCGATTTTTTTAAAGAATATTTTTTCAAGGACTCAATAAACGTGGATTTTTTAAAGAATATTTTTCAAGGGCCCAATAAAGGTCGATTTTTTAAAAGAATATTGTTTCAAGGACCTCAATAAACGTAGATTCTTTAAAGAATATTTTTCAAGGGCCCAATAAACGTCGGTTTTTTTAAAGAATATTTTTTCAAGGACTCAATAAACCTGGATTTTTTTAAGAATATTTTTCAAGGGCCCAATAAACGTCGATTTTTTTAAAGAATATTTTTTCAAGGACCCAATAAACGTGGATTTTTTAAAGAATATTTTTCAAGGACTCTCAGACCAATAAACGTGGATTTTTTAAAGAATATTTTTTCAAGGACCCTCAGACCAATAAACGTGGATTTTTTAAAGTATATTTTTTCATGGACCCAATAGACGTGGATTTTTTAAAGAATATTTTTTCAAGGACCCTTAGACCAATAAACGTGGATTTTTTAAAGTATATTTTTTCATGGACCCAATAGACGTGGATTTTTTAAAGAATGTTTTTTCAAGGAACCAATAGACGTGGATTTTTTAAAGAATATTTTTTCAAGGACGAATAAACGCTTTCGTGGACCCAATAGACGTGGATTTTTTAAAGAATGTTTTTTCAAGGAACCAATAGACGTGGATTTTTTAAATAATATTTTTTCAAGGACGAATAAACGCTTTCGTGGACCCAATAGACGTGGATTTTTTAAAGAATGTTTTTTCAAGGACGAATAAACGCTTTCGTGGACCCAATAGACGTGAATTTTTTAAAGAATATTTTTTCAAGGACGAATAAACGCTTTCGTGGACCCAATAGACGTGGATTTTTTAAAGAACATTTTTTCAAGGACCCAATAGACTTGGATTTTTTAAAGAATAGTTTTTCAAAGACCCGATAGACGTGGATTTTTTAAAGAATATTTTTTCAAGGACGAATAAACGCTTTCGTGGACCCAATAGACGTGGATTTTTTAAAGAACATTTTTTCAAGGACCCAATAGACTTGGATTTTTTAAAGAATAGTTTTTCAAAGACCCGATAGACGTGGATTTTTTAAAGAATATTTTTTCAAGGACGAATAAACGCTTTCGTGGACCCAATAGACGTGGATTTTTTAAAGAATATTTTTTCAAGGACCCAATAGGCTTGGATTTTTTAAAGAATAGTTTTTCAAAGACCCGATAGACGTGGATTTTTTAAAGAATATTTTTCAAGGACCCAATAGACTTGGATTTTTTAAAGAATAGTTTTTCAAGGACCCGATAGACGTCGATTTTTTAAAGAATATTTTTTCAAGGACCCTCAGAAAAATTAAAGTTGATTTTTTAATTTTTTCAAAAGGACCCTTAGACAAATTAAAATGGATTTTTTAAGGAATATTTTTTCAAGGACCCTTAGACAAATTAAAGTGAATTTTTTAAATAATATTTTTTTAAGGACCCTCAGACCAATTTAAGTAGATTTTTCAAAGAATATTTTTTCAAGAACTCTCACACCAATAAACCTGGATTTTTTAAAGAATATTTTTTCAAGGAAAAAGGAATATATATTTTTTATTTTGAGTATTTCCCTAAATCTCTCTCTAACTACAAACTTGCATTTCATTTTTATGTCCGAAAATCTCAATCTCCCCTCTCCCCTATTTTGGAAAAACGTTTTCGGATAAATCATTGCACAAATAAAAATCTCAAACCCTCATTCATAAAATATGTCCCATTAAATGGAAGTAAATGCCAACTTCAAGAAAAATTCTCTCTCATCATCATTGTCAGGAACAGCAAACGCTGCGACACCATTACGTGGACAACAATAACATTATTTACAACAACTTGTAGTTTCTAGCATCAGCAGAAAAAAAACAAACTGGGAGATAAACACAAGAAATCAATCAAGGGAGGATGAGAAGGAAGAGAGCCGTGGATGTGTGTGTGAAGAACCAAAACGACCACCAAGACAAACGCAAAGCTTTTAAGGATGATAAAAATCGATGGTACAATATTTTAATAGACCTAACATTTCAAGGCGCTCATGCGAATAATCACTGCCACCACCACCACAGAGAAGAATACTAACACACACACTCACACTAGCAAGGATATGGAATAAAAAAAGTCTTGCCACATTTTTAGTGGCAATATGTTGCCCATACTCCCCCATCAATTGTGGTAAATATTGGAGGGGGGGAGGAAGTGGATGTGTTTACTAGGAAATATGAAAGATGTGTTCCTTGTGATTTGATGGGCCAGGGCCATTACCAAGCATTTATGGCGCTCATCCTTGTATGTGTGTATGGATGCCACTGTCCATATTGTCATGTGTGTGTCCACATCAAATGACCAGCGACTGCTAATGGAGCAACTGGTCCAATTTGTCTAACTGCCATGACAATTGAATTAATCGACAATATTTTTATGATCCATCATTTTAATAAAAATTGCTTAACAAGGCAAACACAAAAGAATTATTTCGAGAATGTCAAGCAATTGGCTAATTGGTCATATTTAATTTTGTCAAAGGAAGTGGATGGGTGATGATGGTGATGGGGCATTAGCGGGAAATTCTAAAAAAAATCTTAAAGAAATAATATTCTTTAAAAAACCACGTTTATTGGAATTTTGGTCGTTGAAAATTATTCTTTAAAAAATCCACGTTTATTGGAATTTTGGTCCTTGAAAAATATTCTTTAAAAAATCCGCGTTTATTGAAAACGAAATGAAAAATATTTTTTAAAAAATCCACGTTTATTTGAACTACGGTCCTTGAAAAAATATCCTTTAAAATTCCACTATTGTAGCTCTATTTTTTAAAAAATCCACGTTTATTTGAACTACGGTCCTTGAAAAAATATCCTTTAAAATTCCACTATTGTAGCTCTATAGGTCCTTGAAAAAAAATCTTTAAAAATCCACGTCTTTTGGTTAAAAAATCCTCTTTTAGTCCTTAAAAAATATTCTTAAAAAATTCAGTTTTATTAGTCTTTGGATCCTTGAAAAAATATTATTTCAAAAATCCACGTTTATATCTCCTTTGGTCCTTGAAAAAGTTTTCTTTAAGAAAGCCACGTTTATTGCTCAAAAGTTCTTCTATTGGTCCTTGAAAAATATTCTTTAAAAATAAATCATCGTTTATTGCTCAAAAGTTCCTCTATTAGTCCTTCAAAAAACATTCTTTAAAAATGCACGTCTTTTGGCTGTTCTTTAAAAATTCTCGTTTTTGGTTAAAAAATCCTCTTTTAGTCCTTAAAAAAAATGTTCTTTAAAAATCCACGTTTATTGGTCCTTAAAAAAATATTCTTTAAAAATTCTCGTTTTTGGCTAAAAAATCCTCTTTTAGTCCTTAAAAAATATTCTTTAAAAAATCCACGTTTATTGGTCCTTAAAAAATTTTTCTTTAAAAATCCACGTTTATTGGTCCTTTAAAAAATATTCTTTAAAAATTCTCGTTTTTGGCTAAAAAATCCTCTTTTAGTCCTTAAAAAATATTCTTTAAAAAATCCACGTTTATTGGTCCTTAAAAAAATTTTCTTTAAAAATCCACGTTTATTGGTCCTTTAAAAAATATTCTTTAAAAAATCCACGTTTATTGGTCCTTGAAAAAATATTCTTTAAAAAATCCACGTTCGTTTATCCTTTGGTCCTTGAAAAAATATTCTTAAAAAAATCCACGTTCGTTTATCCTTTGGTCCTTGAAAAAATATTCTTTAAAAAATCCACGTTCGTTTATCCTTTGGTCCTTGAAAAAATATTCTTTAAAAAATCCACGTTCGTTTATCCTTTGGTCCTTGAAAAAATATTCTTTAAAAAATCCACGTTCGTTTATCCTTTGGTCCTTGAAAAACGTTTATTTGTCCTTTGGTCTTTGAAAAAATATTCTTTAAAAATCCACGTTTATTTGTCCTTTGGTCTTTGAAAAAATATTCTTTAAAAATCCACGTTTATTTGTCCTTTGGTCCTTGAAAAAATATTCTTTAAAAATCCACGTTTATTTGTCCTTTGGTCCTTGAAAAAATATTCTTTGAAAATCCACGTTTATTTGTCCTTGGGTCCTCGAAAAAATATTCCTTAAAAAATTCACGTTTATTGGTCCTTTAGTCCTTGAAAAAATATTCTTTAAAAATCCACGTTTATTTGTCCTTTGGTCCTTGAAAAAATATTCTTTGAAAATCCACGTTTATTTGTCCTTGGGTCCTCGAAAAAATATTCCTTAAAAAATTCACGTTTATTGGTCCTTTAGTCCTTGAAAAAATATTCTTTAAAAATCCACGTTTATTGCTCCTTTAGTCCTTGAAAAAATTTTTTTTAAAAATCCACGTTTATTGGTCCTTTAGTCCTTGAAAAAATATTCTTTAAAAATCCACGTTTATTGCTCCTTTGCTCCTTGAAAAATATTCTTTAAAAATCCACGTTTATTGGTCCTTTAGTCCTTGAAAAAATATTCTTTAAAAATCCACGTTTATTGGTCCTTTAGTCCTTGAAAAAATATTCTTTAAAAATCCACGTTTATTGGTCCTTTAGTCCTTGAAAAAATATTCTTTAAAAATCCACGTTTATTGGTCCTTTAGTCCTTGAAAAAATATTCTTTAAAAATCCACGTTTATTGGTCCTTTAGTCCTTGAAAAAATATTCTTTAAAAATCCACGTTTATTGGTCCTTTAGTCCTTGAAAAAATATTCTTTAAAAATCCACGTTTATTGGTCCTTTAGTCCTTGAAAAAATATTCTTTAAAAATCCACGTTTATTGGTCCTTTAGTCCTTGAAAAAATATTCTTTAAAAATCCACGTTTATTGGTCCTTTAGTCCTTGAAAAAATATTCTTTAAAAATCCACGTTTATTGGTCCTTTAGTCCTTGAAAAAATATTCTTTAAAAATCCACGTTTATTGGTCCTTTAGACCTTGAAAAAATATTTTTAAAAAAAACACGTTTATTGGTCCTTTAGTCCTTGAAAAAATATTCTTTAAAAATCCACGTTTATTGGTCCTTTAGTCCTTGAAAAAATATTCTTTAAAAATCCACGTTTATTGGTTCTTTAGTCCTTGAAAAAATATTCTTTAAAAATCCACGTTTATTGCTCCTTTGCTCCTTGAAAAAATATTCTTTAAAAAATCAACGTCCTTGAAAAAATATTCTTTAGAAAATCCACGTTTATTTGTCCTTTGGTCCTTGAAAAAATATTCTTTAGGAAATCCACGTTTATTGGTCATTTGATCCTTGAAAAAATATTCTTTAAAAACCCACGTTTTTTTGTCCTTGTGTCCTTGAAAAAGTATTCTTTAAAAATCCACGTTCTTTTGCCCTTAAAAATATTATTTAAAAAATCCACGTTTATTGGTCCTTAAAAAATCCACGTTTATTGGTCCTTCCATATTATTTCCTAAAGATTAAATCTCATCGCTTCCAGCTACGCATAATTGCATTCCAACACAAGCCATGCCGTTATTATTTCCACTCTTTTGGATAATAGATTGCACAAATTCATGTTCTCCTCGCTCTCTCTCTCTCGCTCAAATAGCAATTACTCGCTCCCCAATAATACGAATCAGAATACCATAAACGTTTGCAATCAACTGAAATATGTCAAGCTGAATAAGTTTTATTATCGCTCGAATAAAGGAAGCATGCCAAAGATATTGATTTAAATTCTTGTGAAGAGTTTCGTTTTTTTTGCGAAGAAAAACTATTTGAGAAGAAGAAATTATGAAGGATGTGCAAAATTGCCATGGAAATTCTTGCGAATAGAAATATGGGCCAATAGTCTTCATGTAGTTGCAAAAGATTGATGGCATGTTTAACAGCAATTTCAAAATCTTTATTAAATTTATATTCTCAATTAATCAATCAATCAATAATTTCTAATTCCCACATTTTCCATGTAAATCCCTGGTATTTCATAGCTTCCATAACCCATTTACATGAATAAATTTACTCAAAGTCCATTGTAGTGTATAATTGTTGTACATCACTTATACGGCCTGTGTGTTCCCAGAGAGAGGAGAGGAGAGAGATGGATTTCCAGGGATATGTGCAGAGTATTAATATCATCACCTCTAATTAAAATTAATTTTCATTTCACATAGCAACAATCTTCTGTCTTAACTGGTAGAATATAAATCGATTAAGAGCCATTGAATTCATCAATGATGCAGATATGTATTTCATTACGAATATGACTGACACATGCAAATCAAATAAAGGATGGGAAATTGTGTTGAAATCTACAGTTCTGAGGTCAAAGAGAGTGAGAGAGATGGAAAAAGTGAATGAAAAATAAATAGAAATACAGGAAAATTTAATTTAAATGAAAATATTTAATAAATATTTTTTCAAGGACTATTCCAGTCATAAACCTGGACATGCTTAATTCCTTCTATTTTTCATTATTTTTTTTTTTTTTGTTTGCTTTGTAATGTGATCTCTCACACTTGACATATCCTCAATTCTGAACATCAAATAAAAATTCTAATATTAATATTTCTCAATATTCCTTTCTTATATTTCTCCTTGTCCACTCCATCAATTATTTGTCCAAATATTCTTTGCTTTCGATTTACAATAACTTCCTTTGTGGTTTTCCACACACACAAAAAGTTATTAGAAATTTATGAAATTTTCTCTTTTATTAAATTTTTTCCACAATAATTTGTAACTGTCTCAAATTTGTTCATTGAATTTTCTTATGTTGTCATATTTACATTTGTCCCCAAAGACAATGTCAAATGACATTGTCCAATGGCAAACAAAAAAAGGAAATGACTTCAACAACAAATTTGAATGAAAATGAAAAAAGTTCTCTCAAAACAGATTGTATCATCTGGTTGAGGAAATGAAAAATTTTTCAATTTTTTTGAAAACTTAAACAAGTGGTAATAATACAAAAAAAATATTAAAACAGGACAAAAAGGCCTTCATACAAATGATGGACCAACAGACTAATAAACATGGATTTTTTAAAGCAATATTTTTTCAAGGACCAATAAACGTGGATTTTTCAAAGAATATTTTTTCAAGGACCAATAAACGTGGATTTTTTAAAGAATATTTTTTCAAGGACAAATAAACGTGGATTTTTCAAAGAATATTTTTTCAAGCACCAATAATCGTGGATTTTTTAAAGAATATTTTTTAAGGACCAACAAAAGTGGATTTTTAAAGAATATTTTTTTAAGGACCAACAAAAGTGGATTTTTAAAGAATATTTTTTAGGGACCAATAAACGTGGCATTTTTAAAGAATGTCTTTTCAAGGAACAATAAACGTGGATTTTTTAAAGAATATTTTTTCAAGGACCAATAAACGTGGATCTTTTAAAGAATATTTTTTTCAAGGACCAATAAACGTGGATTTTTTAAAGAATATTTTTTTCAAGGACCAATAAACGTGGATTTTTTAAAGAATATTTTTTTCAAGGACCAATAAACGTGGATTTTTCAAAGAATATTTTTTTCAAGGACCAATAAACGTGGATTTTTTAAAGAATATTTTTTTCAAGGACCAATAAACGTGGATTTTTAAAGAATATTTTTTTCAAGGACCAATAAAAGTGGAATTTTTAAAGAATATATTTTTTCAAGGACCAATAGACGTGGATTTTTTAAAGAATATTTTTTTCAAGGACCAATAAACGTGGTTTTTTTAAAGAATATTTTTTTCAAGGACCAATAAACGTGGATTTTTTAAAGTATATTTTTTTTCAAGGACCAATAAACGTGGATTTTTTAAAGAATATTTTTTTCAAGCACCAATAAACGTGGATTTTTTAAAGAATATTTTTTTCAAGGACCAATAAACGTAGATTTTTTAAAGAATATTTTTTTCAAGGACCAATAAACGTGGATTTTTTAAAGTATATTTTTTTCAAGGACCAATAAACGTGGATTTTTTAAAGAATATTTTTTTCAAGGACCAATAAACGTGGATTTTTTAAAGAATATTTTTTTCAAGGACAAAAGCAGCAATAAATTTCGATTTTTTAAAGAATATTTTTTTCAAGGACAAAAGCAGCAATAAATTTCGATTTTTTAAAGAATATTTTTCAAGGACGAAAGGAGCTATAAACGAGGATTTTTTCAAAAAATATTTTTTCAAGGACAAAAGGAATAATAAACGTGGATTTTTCAAAGAATATTTTTTCAAGGACGAAAGGAGCAATAAACGTGAATTTTTTAAAGAATATTTTTTTAAGGACGAAAGGAGCAATAATCTTGGATTTTCACAGAATATTTTTTGAAGGACCAAAAGGAACAGTAGGTTTGGATTTTATAGAATATTTTTCGAATTAGCTTCAGTGCCACAAGTGTGGATTTTTTACTAACTTCTTTCCGACACCTTCAGAGTCAAATTTAAGGAATTATTTTTCGAAGTAGCTTCAATACAAGGAGGTAATATTTTGAAGAATTTTTTTTTTTTCAAACATCATTAGGGCTGCAGGATTTTTTAAGCAACATTAAGTATTTATAATAATATTTTTTCGAGCCCCATTTGGACTACAGTATTATTTCCAAACTCCTTAAGACCCCATTATTTTCGAAGCTAATTTAAGACCTCAGTATTCTTATAAACTTAATTGACGCCCCTGTCTTTTAATGAGTATTTTTTTAGCACTTTGAGGACCTCTGTATTTCGAAAAATACTTTTCCAAGCACGCTTAAGTTCCCAACATTTTGAAGCACACTCTTCTAATGCCCTTTACAGATCCCAGTAATTGGAAGAAAATTTTCCACATATCTTTTTTCTTTCCCGCCTCCCTAAAGAAGAATATATTTCCAAGCACTTGAAGACACCAGTATTGTTGAAAATGGGTTCCAACACCTTTTTCAAGCACCTTTAGGAACCCAGTATTTTGAGCAATATTTTTCCATGTTCCTCTAAAACCCAAGTATTTTGATGTATAATTTCCAAACACCTTGTATTTAATAAAAAATTTTCCAGACCCAGTATTTTGAGGTATATTTTCTAAGAACCTCTAGGATCCCATTATCTTGAAGAATATATTTAGAAGAATCCGGTATTTCGAAAATTTGTTTTCTTTTAAAACCCCAGTATTTTTAGGAATATTTTCCGAGCATATTTACGACACCTGTATTTTGAAGTGTTTTTTATCTTGATCCTTAAGAACTCCTTTATTTTTTTCCCAAACACTTTTAGGATCCCAGTATTGTCAATAAAATTTTTCTAAGCCACTCCCTGTGCTCTCAGCAAAATTTTTCGGAGCGCCTTTCAGACCTCTGTATTTTGCTGAATATTAGCCCGAGCTCGTTTAAGCCTCAGTATTATGGAGAAAAAAATTCCAAAAGAAAAAATGTCCTTCGATGCTCCAATATTTTCAAATATATTTCCTCAAGCAACGTTCGGTCTTCAGAGTTTTTTTTTTTTAAATCAGAATTCATGATTTTTTAGAACCCCATTAATTTGTTTTTTTTTTTTCAAACACTTTTAGGACCCCAGTATTTTCAAGAATATTTTTTCAAGCCCCTTTAAATCTCCTGTACCATCAGGCGTATTTTTCCAAACGCCTTCAAGACCGCATTTTTTCTGAATATTAGTCCATGATCGTTTAATACCCCCAAAAAATACAAGCTCCATCTAGAGCCCAATATTTTCAAAAATATTTCCCCATGCTCCGTTCAGACTCCAGTGTTTTGTTTAACAAGTTATTCTTAGCACATTTCAATACCAGTTTTTTAAGGAATATTTTTCTCAATTACTTTAAAAAACCCCTATATTTTAAGGAATATTTTGCAACCTCCTGTAAGGCCTACGATTAAGCTCGTTCAAAGGCACCGCATTTTTCAAAGCGTCTTAAGAATTCAATATTTTGAAAAATGTTTTTCCAAGTTCTTTTAAGACCCCAGTATTTTGAAAAATAATTTTCCGGCAGCTTTCAGAGTCCAGTAATTCTTAGACCACAATATTTTTAGGATTTTTTCTTATCGCCTTTAGGAAACCAATACTTTTCTGAATGTTTTTGCAGGTTCTTTTATTTTTTTCCCAGTATTTTTTTAAATATTTTCCACGCACCTTGAAGATCCCAGCATTTCTATAATATTTTTCCAAGCCCTTCTAAAATCCCCGTTTTTTCCAAAATACTTAAAAACTCGAGTATTTTGAATAATCATTTTACAAGCCTATTTTAAAAACCCTGTATTTTTTGAGAATATATTCTATCATCTCTAAAATTTAAGTATTTTGACGAATATTTTTCCAAGCTACTTTAGGACTGCACCATGTTTTTGTATTTTTAGCAAAATATTTTCCTAATTAACTCTAAGGACTTCAAGACTTCAATATTTAAAAAAAAAAATATTTAAGAGTCTTTTAAGATCCCAGTATTTTAAAAAAAAAAAATTCAGGGCATATTGAAGTTACCAGTATTTTTTGTAATATTTTTCCAAGCTCCTCTAAAATTCAGCTCCTTACGAACTCTAGTATTTAGATTAATAAATTTAAAAGTTTCTTAAGACAAAAGTATTTTTTAAGAATATTTTTTCACCTCTAAGGTCCCTGTATTTCGAGGAATATTTTTCTATGCTACTTGTGGACTACAGCATTTAAATTATTTTTTTCCAAACACTTTTACGACTCCAGTATTTAACTAAGTACCTCTAAGAACCTCAAGACCCCAATATTAAAAAAAAAAATATTTTTCCAAGCGCCTTTGCGCGCCCAGAAAATGTACTTTGCTCTACAAACATCCCATGCCCTGACAAATATTTCCATCTTTTCTCATTAAAATTTTTCTGCAAAAACTTCTTCTTATTTTTTTATTGCACAAAAGTACCTCCGGGGAGGGGGTTGGCGGGGAGGCGATCTCCGGTTACTTAACTAATTCTCCAGATGTCCTTATTCATTACTTATTTCAGTTAAAACTCAAAGTTGAATATTTCGTTGGCGAGTGCTGTATGAGTGTGTGTGTGTGCCTTCTTGCTTTGGATCAGCATTAATCTGTTACGTCCTTTGGTAGATTGTTGGCGAAGTGTTGTTGTTGTCGTCGTTGTTGTTGTTTTAGCTCCGTTTATGCAACAATGCAATCCTTCTTCTGGTGCTGTTTCGTTTTGTTCCACTCGCACAAATCCTGAAATAAATTCCAATTAAGATTGTTTTCACATGCTGTTTCCTTTTCCGCTTCCAGGCAGTGGCAGCAGCAGTGGCAGAGGTAAGGACAGCAGCAGCAACAGTCATGGCAGCAAGAGTGTACATTTTGACAGAATACTGCACAACTTCCGTTGTAAAGCATGTGTGTGTGTTCGTGCTTATTTATACACTTGCCTTGCCTGGCATGCAGGCAGCCAGCCATCCAGCCAGGCATCCATCTATCTCTGTGTGTGTGTGTGTGTATTTGTTACATTTTTGGTATTATTGTTGTTGCATGGCATGTCGTGTCGTGTGCACTGTAGCGTATGTGTAATATTTAATTATTTGTAGAAATTAAATGTTACTTATACGCTCCGACGCCCTTAGCTGTCATAGCTGTTTCTTGTCTCTCCTTCAGCTCGGTTACAGTTCAGTTCAGTTCAGATCACTACGTTTCGCCTGAGCATTCGGCGAACTGATAAAAGCCTTTTCTAGGTTTGTCACGATATATTATCTGTTTGCCAGTCCCGATGACTGTCATTTGTATTTCCTTGCTTAATGTGGGCATACGTATGTATGTGTGTGAGAGCGTGTGTGTGTGTGCGTGCGTGTGATTGCTGCAAAGTTTTCAACTTTAATGCCAAACGAAATGTTAGTTCATTCATTGTTGGTGTGTGTTGCTTGCGTTCCAACATCTTGAAGGAGAAATCCTTTTAATTGAAATAATGAAAGTACATAATGTCCTGGTAACATTTTGTCATGCCTCCTTCTTTGTTGCCTTTGCTGCCTCCTCTCCCGGCTGCTGCTGCTTATTTGGCATTCATTTGTATTTCCGTTGACTTATTTTACGTTTTCAATTCCCTTCTTCTCTGCCTCTGCGACTTCTCTTCGCTCGACCATACTTACCCAAAGTAAAGCTCTAAGAACTTCCAGCTGTCTTAACTTTTGCCGAAATAAGTCAAAAGGAAAAATTTTGCCTTTAAATGGATGTAGGCGAATAGCATATGAGCTGGCTGGGTTTTTGCTATTTCCGGATACTTTTTCTTTTAAATCGTTCGTCATGACAGGTGGCAAGGGTGGGGTTAACTTTTGCAAAAGTCATATTCGTCTTTGTGCAAGTGGAGATATGCGAGAAATAACAAGGCAAGCAAATACTGGAAATATGAAAAAGAACTTTTAGTGAGACCCTTAAAAAGAGTTTTTTTTTTGGAGATGAGAATAAAGTTTTCATGGCAAAATTATTAATTTGAAGATATAGAGTTTCTAGGGAAATTGTGATTTAAAAAAATTTAAAAATGGGAAAGAGGACAGAGAAATATTGATTCGAAATGAATCGAATCCAAAGAGATCTGCATTCCCCACAATTATCATAAATATATCCGAAATAGAACAGAAACCCTCTTTGGAAACCTTTCAAGGAACACGACCTTAGATCCCAGAAATTTCGAGGAATATCTTTGCAAGCAGCTTTAAGACCCTCGAATTTTTTCAAGCCTCTTTACAACCCCAGTATTTTTGCGAATATTTTTCCTAGCGGATTTATCTTGAAGTATATTTATCCAAGCATTTATCTAACTATGAGATCCCAGTATTTTAAAGAATAATTTTTGACAAACATCTTCTAAGACCCCAGTATTTCGTAGGATATTTTTCATACCCGGTAAGACTCAGTATTTTAAAGAATTTTTGTAGAGAATAGAAAATGTTGTTAAACCTCTTCTAAGACCCTAGTATTTCGAAGTATATTTTTCCCTACCCCTTTAATACCCAGTATTTTGAACAATTCTGCTTCCTAAAGACCCCAGTATTTTAAGAATATTTTTTTAAGATCCGGAATTTTTTCAGACTATTTTTTCAAGTATCTTTAAGAACCACGTTATTTTAATGAATATTTCTTCAAACATCTTGCTTATCCCAGTATTTTGCTGACTAATTTTCCAAGTCTCTTTAAGACCCAGTATTTAAGGAAAATTTTTGCAAGCTATTTCATGTCCCCAGTATTTTGAAAAAAAAATCTCAAACACACTTTAGGTCCCAGAAGTTAAAGGAAGATTACTTTGTTAAACATTTTTTAAGATCCCAGTATTTCATAGAATATTTTTCCAAACGCCTTTAAACCCCATTATTTTGAAGAATATTTCTCCTTTTAAGATCCAGATTTTTTGCAGACTATTTTGCTAAGCCTCTTTAAGAACCCCGTTAATTTAATGAATATTTCATCAAACATCTGACTAATCCCAGTATTTTACAGGCTACTTTTCCAAGTCTCTTTAAGACCCCAGTATTTTAAGGAAAGTTTTTGCAAGCTGTTTCATGTCCCCAGTATTTTGAAAAAAAAAATCTCAAACACACTTTAGGTCCCAGAATTTTAAGAAAGATTACTTTGTTAAACATTTTTTAAGATCCCAGTATTTCGTAGGATATGTTTCCAAATCCCTCCTAACCCAACATTTTGAAGAAAATTGTATTCATTTAAGATCTTAGTATTTTGTGGAATATTTTTCCAAGCCTCTTTAAGGCCAACTATTTTAAGGTATATTTCTTCAAATTTTCCAGTATTTTGCAGAATATTTTTCCAGGCACCTTTAAGCCCCCAGTATTTTAAAGAATATTTATCCGAGCGCCTTAAAGGCCCCTGTATTTTTCCAAGCACCTTTATAACCATCAGTATTTTGGTGAATCTTTTTTCAAAGCAGCTTTTAGTCCAATATTTTGAAGTATATTTATTCTCAGAGATCCCAGTATTTTGCAGAATATTTTGTTAAATCTCTTTTAAGGCCTAATTATTTCCTAGGATATTTTTCCAAACCTCTTCAAAAAAAAAGTATTTTGAAGACAATTTTATTCTTTTATTCTTATTAGTATTTTGCAGGATATTTTTCTAAGTCTCTTTAAGACAGCAGTATTTTAAGGAATATATCTTCAAACATCTTTAAGAACCCAGTATTTTGCAGGATATTTTTCCAAGCTCCTTTAAGACCCCTGTATTTTAAGGAATGATTGTGCATGCTGCTTTATGGCAGCAATATTTAAAATAAAAAACTTTTCAGCCCACTTAAGTTCCCAGTATTTTAAAGATTTTTTTTCACAGACCTCAAAACCCAAGTATTTTAACGAAAAAAATATCAAAGCACCTTTAATGCCCCTATATTTCGAAGAATATTTTATTAAACATCTTTAAGATCCCAGTATTTTAAGTCCCACTTAAGATCCCAGTATTTTAAAGATTTTTTTCCACAGACCTCAAAACCCAAGTATTTTAACGAAAAAAATATCAAAGCACCTTTAATGCCCCTATATTTCGAAGAATATTTTATTAAACATCTTTAAGATCCCAATATTTTACACGATATTTTTCCGAGCCGCTTGAAGACCCTAATATTTTTAGGAATGTTTTTGCAAGCTGCTTTATGGTCCCAGTATTTTCGAAAAAATCCTATTGAAGCACATTTCAGGCCCCAGAATTTTTATGAATACTTTTCCATGATCTTCAAAAGCCCAGGATTTTAAGAAATATTTTTTCGAGAGCCTTTAAGGTCCCAGTTTTGGAAAAATAATTTTCCTTCTCCCATTAGACCCCTATATTTTAAAAAAAAATATTTTCAAAAACATTGAAGACACCAAAATATTGAAGATTTTTTTCCCGATCATCTTTGGGACCCCCGTACTTTGCTGAATAAGTCCTTGTAAGACTTCATATATTTAATTATATTCAACCCAGTATTTTGAAGAATTTTTTTCAAGCTCCCTTAAGATCCCAGTATTTTAAGGAATATTGTTTGAAGCTACTTCAGGACCCCTGTATTTTTAGAGGAATTACTTTCTAGGTTCCTTTAGGACTTCTGTATTTTGAAGAACATTTTAGGATACCGGTATTTCAATTAATAAATAATGAATAATTCTCCAATTCCCTTTGAGCGCCCCAGTATTTTAAAGAATATTTTTCTAAGCTCCTTTATGATCTCAATATTTTGCTAAATAATTATCCAAGTCCCTATTAGAGCCCACTAATTTGACTTTTATTTATCCAAGCTCCTTAAAGATCCCAGTATTTTTTAACAATATTTACCATGTATTTAAATGAATGTAGTTCCAAACACTTTTCAGACCCCAGTATTTTGAAAAATACTCTTACACCATTTATAGTCCAATATTTTGAAGAATTAATTTCCGTACCTTAAATACCTAAGTATTTTGAAGAAAATACTTAAAAAAAATCCAAGGCTGCTCTTGCAAGCTACAATAAGATCCCCTTATTTTTCCAGGAACCTTCCAGTCCCTATTATTTTGAAAAACAGTTTTCCCAGCTACTTTAAGACCCCAATATTTTGAAAAATAATTTGTCAAGTACCATAAGACCCTAGTATTTTAAAAAATATTTTGCCAGGAAACTTTACTGGAACCCAGTATTTTAAGCAATATTTTTTGTAAAGCTCCTTAAATATTAAGAAATTTTCCAGGCCCCTTCAGAGGCCCAGTATTTTCAAATATACTTTTCCTAGTTTATTTAAAACCACTGTACTTTGAAGAAGAAAATCTCTGTTGAGGTCTTTCATTGAAGAAGAGCTCACTTGAGATTTTCCATTAATGGAGACCTCTCTTGAGGTCTTCTAAAGAAGAAGAAGGAGACCACTCCTGAGGTCCTTTAATGAAAGAGACTTCTCCTGAGGCAACTTGAGGCCTATAAAAAAATGATATAGGCTCGGCGGAATATCCAAATCTTTCTATAAAATTTAATTTTTTCCAAAAGGAAACCCTTTTCTCCAGCCTGAATAGAAGATCTTCATTGAAACCCTTATCCGCCCAGTCTGAATTGAAGATATCTCAATTGAAACATATTTCAACTGTCTAAAATTGAAAATTCCCCATTTCAGTAGAGTTGAGTTTAACCTATTTTCCCCCACAATTTTCCATACATTGCCACTTCAAACATCGACTAATGCCCCACATTCAAATCGCAACAACAACCACAATAAAAATATATATCACCACAATTTATCATAAATGCATGCCGGAAACGCCAAAAATTAGATTCGCACCTTTGAGCTGCATGCCTGATCACAGGTATTTTGCATTTTTGCCAGCAAAGCCCTCAAAGTCCCACATCTCTCCACCCCACCCAAAAAAATATACATATTTTGGAATATTTTCCAATGCGAGTGTGGGTGTGTATGTGTTTGTCTCTCTGTGTGTGTGTGTGTGTGTGTGATCATAACAAAATTTTTGGCATTTAGCCACGTTATTGGGATTTTCTATGAATTTTATTTTGGTTATATTGTCGCAGTTGTTGGTGTTGTTGCCATTGTTGCTGTGTATTGGATATATTTTTTTTCTGTTATTCTTTTCCAAAAATCATCGATAAAAAATTTGAAGCACGTTCCAACGACAACACGTAGTCAAAAACTGGAAAATTGTTGACAAATTAACGTTACCAAGGGGATTTCCCAGCAAAATCAGCAGCAGCAACGCCACCAGTAGTACAACAGAGTATCTCCTAACACCACCACCAACAACAACCCACAAAAATGAAAATTTTGTTTTTTTTTTCGATGCACGACAAACAATTTTTCATATATAAAAATTTATAAATTTTGAATATGTTTTACATGCTCAAGTTGAGGATAAAATATGCAAATTCAGTTGGAGAACATTAATAAATCACAGTTGTGGTAACAAAAAAAAACAAGATTGGTATGGCTGTGAATGTGTGGGTGAGAATGTATATCTGGGAGGATATGCCGTGGAGAAACGTGAGTCTTAAATTGGGGGCTAATATTGAATGACACGATAGATATAATAAGTAACTCGACGATACATAGAAAATACATAAAGAAAACCCCCAATTCGGCCTGGGTGAATTTGTAAGAATTTGAGCTTAAGATACTTAACTACGGTTTTTAAATTTTTTTCAGAAACCGATGGTACCTGTAACGTTCTAAAGAAATTTCCCAGCCCCGGAAGTAAATGTCAGATGTTATAGACAATTTTCATAACAATTTTTCCCCGAGTCCCATAAATTTTAAAAAAAAATGTCAACCTTTAAAAAAGTGCATATAAATTGTATTATAGGTCCCTAATTAAATACAAAATAATTTTCCAAAAAAAAAAAATATTTTACTTCACAGAGAGACAAAGGATAATCCGATTTTGTTCTAACTTTGCAAATCCTTATGTTTGTATCTGTGCTAGGTCAGTTGTGAAAATGGACAACATCGGTCCACGCTATCAAGTACCTCCCACAACATTTTGAATAATTTTAACTGTTATAGAATATAAAATAAGAGTCCGATGATCTTCAAATTACACACATCACAATATTTTTATTAACCCAAGGTCTGATATAACAATAGATTTTTTTCAGACCACTCCTTCTGGTACCTCCCCCACAAAGGCTCAAAATTTTGAATATCCATAAAGCTCATAAAAAGCGAAAGTAACATTCGAATTCAATTACACATGGCACATCTCAATATTTCCACAAGATCCGTAACAAATATGATAGAGATCGGACTATTGCATCAGGTACACACGAAGACAAGAACCTACATAGGCAACTTTTGTCATAAGCCAATTCAATATATAAATACGAAACTTGAAAAAAAAATCGGTGAATAATGTAGCTAAAATCATCAAAATACCGAATATCGGGAGGTACTGTTATATGGGAGCTATACGAAGACTTGGACTTGCACAGACAATTTTCTTTCATAGGCAGTAGTATCTATTGCTAACTTCAAATACCGAATTTGAAACAATTCCGGTGAATAATGTCACTAAAATCATCAAAATACTGAATATCGGGAGGTAACGTTATATGGGGGCTATACAACGACGTGGACCTGCACAGACAATTTTCTGTCACAGGCTGTAGTTCCCATTTCGAACTCCAAATACGAAATTTGAAAGTACTCCGGTGAATAATGTCACTAAAATCATCCAAATACCGCATATTAGGAGGTACTGATATACGGGGCCTATACGAAGACGTGGACGGGCACTGATAATTTTCTGTCGTAGGCTGTAGTATCCATTACGAACTTCAAATAGCAAATTTGAACCAATTTCGATGAATAATGTCGCTAAAATCATCAAAATACGGAATATCCGCAGGTACCGTTATATAGGGGCTATACGAAGACGTGGACGGGCACAGATAATTTTCTGTCGTAGGCTGTAGTATCCATTCCGAATTCTAAATAAGAAATTTGAAATTAAATATTGTATCTAATATCGTCAAAATATCGAATATCGGGGGGTACCGTTGTATGGGGGCTATACGATACCGTGGACCTATACAGACATTTCTTTTCCAGGGGGTAAAGTGCTTAAAAAGAACTTCTAGTATGAGTTTTTAGACAATTCCATTGAAAAATGTAGCTACAATCATAAAAATACCGAATATAGGGAGGTACCGTTATATGGGGCCTATACGCAGACTGGAGCTTGCATACGCAATTTTTTGTCATAGGCTGTAGTACCCATTAAGAAGTACAAATACGAAATTTGAAACAATTCCTGTGAATAATGTCGATAAAGTCATCAAAATATCGAATATCGGGAGGTACCGTTAGATGGGGCTTATACGAAGACCTGGACTTGCATAGACAATTTTCTGTCATAGGCTGTGGCATCCATTTCGAACTTCAAATACGAAATTTGAAACAATTTTGGTGAATATGGTCCCGAAAATCATAAAAAATACCGAATATCGGGTGGTACCGTTGTATGGGGGATATACGAAGACCTGGACCGGCATAGAAATTTTTCTGTCACAGGCTGTAGTACCCATTAAGAAGTACAAATGCGAAATTTAAAACAATTTCTGTGAATAATGTCGCTAATATCATCAACATACCGAATATCGGGAGGTACCGTTATATGGGGACTATACGATATCGTGGGCCTATATACACAATACTCTTCTAGGGGGTAAATTACACAGAAGAAACTCCTTTTGTGGATTTTCAGACAATTTCAGAATTGAACAAGTAAGCAAAGGCTCAAGTCGTGCGGGGCCGACCATGTGACTCCCTGTTCGAGGTCCTCTTATGTCCAAATCCATTTTGGAAGATTTCGTTTTTGAAATAATATCAAAAATAATGTCCCTGTTCTTAACTCTCTTTTGATGCGAAATTTCATATCGATTAGTTTTCAATTGTGGCCTATACAGCGACTACAAAATTAGGAACATTTATTTTTTTTTTAGTCCATTTGAACCCCTAAATGTACATCTTAAGAACAATAGGCTTTAATTCTGACCCTAACCCCTCATGCAAAATTCCTTGTGGTTCGGACGATAATTGTGACATCCACATAATACCCTCAAAACCTAGTGTTGCGGGGAGTAAAAATTTGGAAAATTTAAATTTCGAAATTGTAAGTCAAATTGAAAAAATCGCATGCGATAAAAAATGTGACAAAAATTTAAAAAAAAAACTGGAACAAAAGATCTTCACTTTTTTATTGGTATAATTTTCGGCGATTTTCTTATTGATTGGAATTGTGGAAATCGGACCGGCGGTTCTTGACTTATAAGCAGAGTAAATAAGATATATTTCTTTTACATATATATTGTTCCTATTTTCCTATATATCCGATTTCTTGGCTATCAGCAACACTGCAATGGTCAGAAGTGACCTTTCAATGTATTTGTGATTTGGCTGGGATTAAAAATATTCGCGGTTTATGGAAATTTTACTATTTCCTAAGATAAACAAGTAAGAAACCATTAAGTTCAGCCGGGCCAAACTTTTAATACCCTCCATCTTAGGGTAAAAGAAACATTAGAAGAAATATGGCAAAAATCATTAAAATGCCGAATATCGGGAGGTACCGATTATGACCCACAAATACCAATTTTTACACAAATCAGTGAAAAAATATGAAAAAACCATCAAAATACCGAATATCGGGAGGTACCGTTATATGGGGGCTATACCAAATCATGGACCCATGCATGCAATGTTTCGCCTCCGGAGCTGGAACCCATTATGATCCACAAATACCAATTTTCAGACAAATCCGTGAAAAAATGTGGCAAAAATTATCAAATTACCGAATATCGGGAGGTACCGTTATATGGGGGCTATACCAAATCATGGACCCATACATGCAATGTTTGCCACACGCACAGAAACCCGTTATAACTTACAAATACCAATTTTCAGACAAATCCGTGAAAAAATGTGGCATAAATCATCAAAATACCGAATATCGGGAGGTGCCGTTATATGGGGACTATACCAGAACGTGGACCAATATATCTCATTTTCAATACCAACCATCCTAGACACAATGCAAATTGTTCTGCTAAATTTTGGCGCTCTACGTCAAATTATGTGGGCTGTATCGTGATTTCAACAGACTGACGGACAGACAGACAGACGGACATAGTTAAATCGACTTAGAATTTTATGCTGATTATGAATATATATACTTTATGGGGTCTAAGACGAATATTTAAGGATGTTACAAACGGAATGACAAAGTTAATATACCCTCCTTTCCAAGGTGGAGGGTATAAAAATAGGGTATATTTTACCCGGTAAATATAGTCCGATGGCCGCTTCTGCCCAGTTCTAAGCTCTAACTCCATGTAAATTTCTGCATCGATTAGTTCATATTTGTTGCCTATAGAGCAACTGCAAAATCAGGAAAATTTTCTGGTTTGGTCCATTTCAACCCCTAAATATTTTGCAATCGTATCCAAAAACAATAGGGTTCTTTTCTGACCCTATCCCCACTTCCATTTCCAATTTCGTGAAGATCGGGCCATAATTGCGACCTGTAGAGTGATTACAAATTAACATGGACAGACGGACAGACGGACGGATGGACATACATAGCTAGATCGACTCAGCTCGGCGAGATAGGAAGATCCATATATACATTCCTATGTGGGAAACCAATATTTCAAGGTGTTACATAATTTTTGGCCCAATCAAACTTATAATACCCCCAACACATAGTGTTGTAATTTGGCTATAATCATCAAAATACCGATTATTGTCATTTCATCCGGGCGTATGGTGCGTATACGTAACATCGTTATGTATACGCCCCAATATAAAATTGAATAATTAGCTGTTTCATGACTATTTAAATTATTGATTTTCAATTATCACTCTCAATGACTAAAAGTGCCTCGAACACTACAATTATCGAAAATTGTATTAGTGTTTATTCAATTAACACTCCATTTAAATCTACAATTGAAACTCACTTTCCAAACAATTGATAATAGTATGTTGCATTTTGTCATAATCTCCCTGCAATTTACAAGGTTATGGTGTATTTTACACAGATTAAAGCTAAACGCATTACAAATTACAAAACTATTACAAATTATTGACTGGAAGGCCTTTAGTTTTAATATCCATTTATATATATATATATGTGTGTGTGTAACAACATCCCTTTGAATCCTTAATAATCCTGTATGGAGAAATGTGTTGTGTTCTGTTCTGTTTTTTTGTAATCCATATCTATTTAAGGCTAATTTGCCATTTGTTATGGCATAATATTTATTTATTAATAAAGTCATTGAAGATGGCTTCGTAAGCGTTTTGTTGGCCAAGAAATTCCTGGCGAAAGAATTTGAAATTAATATTTAAATATCCGAATGCAGCTATGTAGCTGCATTGAATACTTTTATGTATCTTGTAATATTTAATTATTTATATGGTATTTATTTAAGTAAACATACTAATTTTAAATGCCACAGATAATAATAAGGCATATTTGAATATGAATTCTTATCTGTTAAACAAATGCGGAATGTCTTAGAGAGCAGGGGAATATTTAAATAGTATTTTAATTGGTTTGTAAAAATTGAAATTAATAATTAAAATTCATACGAATTCAGAAATGCTAACCAAATGGCTATGATTAAAACTATTTATACCCTACAACACTATGTGTTGGGGGTGTTATAATTTTGATTCTGCCAAAAATTATGTAACACCTCGTAATATTGGTTTCCCACATAGGAAAGTGTATATGGATCTTCCTATCTCGCCGAACTGAGTCGATCTAGCTATGTATGTCCGTCCGTCTGTCCGTCTGTCAATGTTAATTTGTAATCAAGCTACAGGTCACAATTATGGCCCGATCCTCATGAAATTGAAAATGGAGGTGGGGTTAGGGTCAGAATAGAACCCTTTTGTTTTTGGAGATGATTGCAAAATATTTAGGGGTCGAAATGGACCAATAACAGAAAATTTTTCTGATTTTGCAGGTGTTATGTAGGCCAAAATTATGAAACAAACGACGTGGAAATCTACATGGAGTTAGAGTTTAGGACTGGGCAGAAGCCTACCAATTTGGGCCATCGTTTATGTAAGAAAATAGTAGAATTTCCATGAAACCGCGAATATTTTTAACCCCAGCCAAATCACAAATACATTAAGAGATCACTTCTGACCATTAAAACGATGCTCTTAGCCAAGAAATCGGATATTTAGCAAAATAGAAACAATATATATGTAAAAGAAAGAGATCTTATTTATTCTGCTTATATTCAAGAACCGCTGGGCCGATTTTCACAATTCCCCTCAATTCGGAATGGTCTGTGGCCAGAAATGGATAAAATCTAAGGTAATTGCGGAAAAATATACCAATAAATAAGTGAATATATTTTGTTCCTTTTTTTCAATTTATGTCATATTTTTTATCGCATGCGATTTTTTCAATTTGACTTACAATTTTGAATTGAAAATTTTCTAAATTTTTACACCCCTCAACACTACGCTTTGAGGGTATTATATGCATGTCGCAATTATCGTCCGATCCTTATATGGGGTAGCGTTAGGGTCAGAATTAAAGCCTATTGTTCGAAAGATGTACATATAGGGGTTCAAATGGACTAAAAAATTTAAATTTTTCTAATTTGTAGTCGCTGCATAGGCCACAATTGATAACTAATCGACACGGAATCTCGCATCAGAAGAAAGTTAAGGACATGGAAGAAGTGTAGCATTTTGTATGACTATTGGATTATATTTAACTATAAAACGGACCACAACTATCGTGTGAAATTGTTTTGAATACAACACGACGGAGTACGTGAATACTGGCCAATTCTCCGAGTCAAAAACCTAAGGGTGACATCTGGGCAGGGCTCTGTGACATTATTTCAAAAACGAAACCTTCCAAAATGGATTTGGATATAAGGAGACTTCGAACATATTGTAGTGTTGTGGGGTATCACATGGTCGGCCCCGCACGGCTATAGCCTTTGCTTACTTGTTTTTTATAACCTCCACCATACATAGTATGGAGGGTATACGAAATTCGTCATTCCATTTGTAACTCCTCGAAATAATAATTATTTTCCGACATAACAAAGTATACAAGGTGAGTTGAAAAAAAAAACAGCAACCAACTTCAGACTGCCGTCATTTCTATGTCACTCGTCCGACAGCTGTTAAAATTATTCCAGTGACAGCTCATTATATTTTTTACAAGCCTACAAAAGCATTTTGGTGGGAATTTTCCAGAAAAAAAGTTATTCGTGATGGGAAAGTCAAGCGTGATAGTGTGATTTCTTTATATTTGGCTGGAAAACCACAAATGGCTATCGTTAGAGCACTCCAGCATTTAAATGTGAACTCCTTTTGTGTCTCGTACCATCGCTCGTTACCGTGATACTGGTAGCGTAGCCCCACGTCATGGAAGTGGACGGAAGAAAACAGAAACATCAACAGAAATGGTTCGAAAAAAAGAAGCGACTTGATCGAAACCCGTGTCGCAGTGGCCGAAAAATAGCTCGTGAGCTAAACATATCACAATTCGGCAAATATTGAAAAATGAGCTCGGGTTGAAGCCATTGAAATTCCACTAAGTGGAAGAACTTTCTCCGCAACAAAAAGAAAATAGACTACAAAGAGTTAAAGCTTGGTCGAAAGTGGTAAACTGCCGAATTTGGTTTTCTCCAATGAGAAAACATTCGTTGTCCAGCAGTTTTTAAACCAACAAAACGATCGTATTTACTTGCCAAAGAGATCAGCTAAAAATGTGCACGTTCGGATGGCCACCTAGAACTCAAGCGCCGGTCATGGTGATGGTGTGGGCCGCCATAACAGCCGATGGTCGCTCTCCACTCGTATTAAGCGTCCGTGGCATCAGAATAGATATCGAATATTATCGCGAAAATATTCTGGAGGCTGTATTAAAGCATTGGGTACGTTGCACCACAATAAATGTCGAATATTATCGGGAAAATATTCTGGAGGGTGTATTAAAGCCTTGGCCACGCAAACACATTGGCCGTAGACCTTGGACATTCCAACAGGACTCAGCCGAATATTATCGCGAAAATATTCTGAAGGGTATATTAAAGCATTGGGTACGTTGCACCACAATAAATGTCGAATATTATCGAGAAAATATTCTGGAGGGTGTATTAAAGCCTTGGACACGCAAACATTTTGGCCGAAGACCTTCGACATTCCAACAGGACTAAGCACCATTGCACTCAGCCACGCGCCACCCAGGAAGGATTACAAAATGAGGTTCCTCGCTTCATTTCCAGCGCATAATGGCCATCAAAATCTCCGGATACCCATCCGTTGGACTATTGTTTCTGTTGTTTTTTGGAAAGCAAGGCTGGCACTAAAAAATACCAAAGTGTCGATCACCTCAAGCAAGCGCTTCGCTGGGAATGGACCAAAATACCGCAGAGCAACATTCGGGCAGCGTTTGACGGTTTCATTAGCCGTTTGAAGGCCATAATTCGTGCCAAAGGTGACCAATTCGAACAAATCTAAACTTATACTAAAATTTGATGCTATAAAAAAAATGTAAAAATTATGGCTTTTGACTTTGTTGCAGTTTTTTTATCTCACCCTACACACCTAGACATACAACGAAATTCGTTATTTTAACGATTTTAGGGATGTTATTAACAGGAGTTGTTTCAAATTTTGGTATTTAGATTTCGTAATGGGAACTTCAGTCTATGCCAGAAAATTGTCTATTCCTGGTCCAGGTCTTCGTATAGCCACCATATAACGGTACCTCCCAATATTGGGTATTTTGATGATTTAAGGGACATTATTCACCGGAGTTGCTTCAAATTTCGTATTTAGAGTTCGTAATGGGGACCTACAGTCCACGACAAAAAATTGCACATGTACGTCCAGGTCTTCGTATAGGCACCTTATATCAGTACCTCCTTATATTCGGCATTTTACGTACAATACTCAACGAAATTGTTTCAAATTTCATATTTAGAGTTCGTAATAGGAACTACAGTCTATGCCCGAAAATTGTCTATGCAGGTCCAGGTCTTCGTATAGGCCCCATATATCAGTACTTACCTATATTCGATATTTTATGATTTTGGGTACAACATTCACCGATTTCTCATTTGAAGTTCCTAATAAGTACCACTGCCTATGACAAAAAATTGTCAATGCAGGCCCAAGTCTTCGCATAACGGTTCCTCCCTATATTCGATATTTTGATGATTTTAGCTACATTATTCACCAGATTTTTTTTCAAGTTTCGTATTTGAATATTATAAGGGCTTGTGACTTCGTATAGATCCCAATATAACGGCTATAAGCGGTATTTTAAAGATTTTAACAGAATTTTGAAAGGATTTAATTTTTTTTTTTTTTTTTTGAAATTTTCCGAATTCTTTCCGAATGGTGAAGAGTATTCAAAGTTCGGCCCGGCCGAACTTACTACTTTCTTATTTCTTTTTTTTATTTATTCATAAATTTTGACATATAATATGCAACAGAAAATAAAAAGTTTTTTTTAAAGGCAGAAGACCTTCTCTAGTACTAGAAGACCCATGAGGGATCAGAAGGAATATTACAAGTATAGAAAATTACGAAATGAATTCTATATACCGAAGCCTCTCAAACTGTCTTCTGTAGACATAAGTCCTTTATAGGCCAAAACATTCCAAGAGTAATCTCTAACAAGTAAGCAAAGGCTATAGTCGTGCGGGGCCGACCATCTGATACCCTACAACACTACACTTTGTTCGAAGTCCCCTTATATCCAAATCCATTTTGGAAGGTTTCGTTTTTGAAATAATGTCACAGAGCCCTGCCCAGATGCTACCCTTAGGTTTTTGACTCGGATAATTTGACCAATATTCACGTACTCCGTCGTGTTGTATTCAAAACAATTTCACACAAAAGTTGTGGTCCATTCTATATTTAAATATAATCCAATAGTAATCTAAAATTCTAGACTTCTTCCCTGTCCCTGACCTTCTTCGGATGCGAAATTCCGTGTCGATTAGGACTTATACAGCGTCTACAAAGAACAATAGGCTTTAATTCTGACCCTAACGCTACCCCATGTAATTTCGTGAGGAACGGACGATAATTGTGACATGCATATAATACCCTCAAAGCGTAGTGTTGAGGGGTGTAAAAATTTAGAAAATTTTCAATTCAAAATTGTAAGTCAAATAGAAAAAATCGCATTCGATAAAAAATATGACATAAATTGAAAAAAAAAATGGAACAAAATATATTCACTTATTTATTGGTATATTTTTCCGCAATTATCTTAGATTTTATCCATTTCTGGCCAAAGACCATTCCGGTTCTTGTTTCATAATTTTGGCCTACAGAGCAACTGCAAAATCAGGAAAATTTTATGTTTTTGGTCCATTTCAACCTCTAAATATTTTACAATAATCTTCAAAAGCAATAGGGTTCTATTCTGACCCTAACCCCACCTCCATTTTTTATTTCGTGAGCATCGGGCCATAATTGCGACCTGTAGCTTGATTACAAATTAACATGGACAGACGGACAGACAGACAGACGGACGGATGGACATACATAGCTAGATAGACTCAGCTCGGCGACATAGGAAGATCCATATATACTTTCCTATGTGGGAAACCAATATTACGAGGTGTTACATAATTTTTGGTCCAATCAAACTTATAATACCCCCAACATATAGTGTTGTAGGGTATAAACACAGAAAATTTAAAGCTATATAGTCCCCAGATCTACGAAAAAAGATTTTTGGCCCTTTGGGAGTTATGAAAATTATTTTTAAGGTTATGCCAATCCAGGATTCGTCTATTTACAAAAGAGCTTGGCAAACTCTTCTATAGGCAAATATTTGAAATATCCTCTATAAAAAGAAGACTTTTTGAATGTCTACTTTCGACTAAAGGACTCCTCCAGACAGAAATTTCCATAAAATCAATATTTATTAAATAGTAGAGAACTCCTCAGAATCAACGCCCAGATGAAACGGCTAAAGCTAGAAACTTGAAATTTCACACGAGGATCAGTTGGAAATATACAATAACAAAAACAATATTTTCGGAAATTATTCCATAGACGCTTTCGAAATAAAAGCAGTAAAGAAAGTCTTAAAGTCGGGCGGGCTGACTTTATGATACCCTACACCACTTAGTTGAGCTCCACCTAATAATTAAAAGTTTTTATGGGAGAATTCAATCATATACGCTATGATTATAATTATAATTTAAAATTCAAAGGACTAAATATGCCGAAGCATTTGTATCTTTTAAATTCGGACTTGTATTGCCCATTCGGTGCACAATTAATTTGAATTCGGATAAAAATATATATGGGAGCTATACCCAAATCTGAACCGATCACGATAAAATTTGGCAAAGATATTTCTGAGCTGTATTTGATATATTTCCCTGAATATCGTTGTTACGGAGTGCATATTACGGCTGTGGGTAACAAATACAATAAATCGGATGAACGATATATATGGGAGCTATAACTATATCTGAACCGATCTTCACCAAATTTGACATACTACCTTCTAGACTCAATTCGGTCGTATGTGCCAAATTCCATTCCATTTGGACTAATTTTACAGGATTAGTGCCAAATAAAAGGCAAATCGGACGAAGTTATATATGGGAGCTATATCCAAATCTTAACCGATCTCGAAAAATTTTAGCAAATATATTTCTGAGCTGTATTTGATATATTTCCCCAAATATTGTTGTTACAGAGTGCATATTACGGCTGCGGAGGACAAAAATAACAAATCGGATGAAAAATATATATGGGAGCTATAGCTATATCTGAACCGATTTTGATCAAATTTGGCATACTTATTTTCAGGCCTAATTTGGTTGTATGTGCAAAATTCCATACTATTCGGGCTGATATTACACGTTTGGTGCACAATAAAAGGCAAATCGGACGAAGATATATATGGGAGCTATATCTAAATTTTGACCGATTATCACCAATTTCAATAGGATTTGTCCTTGGGCCAAACAAATGATTTGTGCAAAATTTCATCTCAATCGGATAATAAATGCAACCTGTATTTTTTTACAAGAATACATGGACAGACGGACGGACGGACTGACATGCATAAATCAACTCAGAAAGTGATTCTATGCAGATCATCCAAAGGAACCATGGGTCTATCTCGTTTCCTATTGCCTGTTACAAACAAATGCACAAAGACATAATACCCTGACCACCTTGTGGTGTAGGGTATAAAAATATAGAAACCCTTTATTTATTTATAGGAAATATAAAATATTTTTGAAAATATTTCGTAGATCTCCGACTCCTAAATTTTCATTACCATAAAATTGTACAGAAAATTGTTCAGTTGGAAATATACAATAATAAAAACAATATTTTTGAAAATTATCCCATAGACGCTTTCGGACAAAAAAAAATTATAGAACCCCTGTATTTAATTTTTTTATAGGAAATATAAAATATATTTTTGAAAATTATTTGATTTTTAGATATTTAATTCGACCTTTATTATATATTTTTACAAATTCAAATTTAATAAAAATGAGCTCGAGGTCTTTGTTGTTGTTTAATTATTTATTATTTTCGATATTTCGTCCTCCAACGGAAGACATCATCAGGAACAATACTGTTTAAACATATAACAAAATTTTACAAAATATCGCTGAGCTTCGACGCCGACCTTGTGTTGCTGCCATCTGTTTTGTCACTGCAGCATTCCCTTCTTATTGTATATCTTTGTTTATTTTTCTAATCAGATGTCTGTAACTGTTTGCTAGATTCTCTGTGTCTGTTTTGTAGTTTATTCGTTGTGATGTTGGAGTATTCATTATGTGTAGAGTTTCCAACATAAGTCGCTTTTGGTAGTTGTTCTCGCACTGTAGCACTCTCACTCTCTCTAATTCTGGATGATGTTGTTCGGTGGCACAGTGGGTAGAAAGTGCTGTTTTCTGTGTTGTGATTGATGACCTGTTTTTAATGTCTGATTTGTGTCCGGATAACCGTGTTTTTAATTTGTTTTTTGTTGTCCCGATGTAATATTTTTGACATTTTTCATTTTCGTTGCCGTTGCATTTTATTTTGTATATTAAATTTGATTTGTCCATAGTGTCTATTTTTGGTTTTAATTGAGTAAATAGTTTTTGTAACGTATTGTAGGTTTTTGGCGCAATTGAGTAATTGTTGTCTTCATAACATTTGGAGTTTTTAAAGCGTTCGGAAAGTCCGGGTATATAAGTGACCGATTTATAGCATTTATTTTGTTTTTGAAAATATTTCGTAAATTATCGAGAAACTATAAACTTCCATTGAAAAAACTCCTAGCTCTTCATTAATAATAAAATTCTATAGAAAATTGTTCCTAGCTCCTAAGGTCTATATAATTTTAAAGATTTTTTTTCTTTGGACTCCAACATCCTCGGAAATTTTCAAAAAAATATTTCATCGACCAGTAACATTTTTTGTTTAGCAATTTAATTTTTATTTTATGCAACATTTTCTATTTTTCATTTCTCCATTTTTAATTGCTTCATGGCCCACCTCATCGATTTCCCAAAATTATTGAATAATACAATAATTATTTTAATTTTATGATTTTATAACGTAACGTAACAAATCAATGATTTTTGTTTATATAATTCATAACATTAACTAAATTAGTTATTTCAATTACAATAATGTATGTGTTTAAGTTCGAGTGTGTGTGAGTGTGTGTGTGCGGTGCAACCACTTTTGGGAATAAATCAAATACCAAGGAAAAAAACATAATACCGTTAATTATTTAACAAAAAAATACCAAATACGTGTATATTCACGTATGTGTGTGTGTGCGTGTGTGTGTGTGTAGATATGGTTGCATATCTGTCTGTCTGTCGGTCTATGGTTATATGGTCGGCACCTAAGTGTTGATGTTGTATTTAAATCATTAACAATTTACATAACCTCGCTGGCCAATAAACACATAATTAGAGGTTTAACAAAATACTATTCTAACACTCACGCACGTTCACACGAAAAACACACACACATACATATACATATATATTCATACAAACATGGTTTTCATACAAATGTAACCTCAGGCATGGAAATTGTTTTCGAAACACCCACAGACATATTTGGTTAGAAACAATAAAAACCAGTAAGCAAAGGTCAAAAGTCGGGTGGGACCGCCTATATGATACCCTACACAACTATGCGTATTAAGTAGAGCTCCCGTAACGAAAAAAAGTTTATATTGGGAATTAATGTGAAGTAGATCATACCAAGTATGAACCTTATATGAATGCGTATCATAGCTATAGAGTAGTCACAATTCGGGAACTATATCCAACTCTGAATCGATTTTCAACAAATTCGACGGAGGCTTATGTATCTCTAGTACCAAATAAAATTGCTGTATAGTGCATGATATAGATAAGCATTATATTCAAAAATATTTATTGGAGCAATGGAGATACCGGACCGAGTTTCGCCGAATAATAAAATTCGGTTAAATATGAAACAAGTTAAAAAGCAGTAAGTTCGGCCGGGCCGAACTTTTAATACCCTCCACCATTTACAACGAATTTGGAAATTTTCAAAAAATAAAATCCTTAAAAAATTCTGTTAAAATTTTAAAAATACCGAATATAACCGATATGTTGGGGTCTATACGACGTGGACATACATATGCATTGTTTGTCATAAGCCATTACCATATTCAAATTCGAAACTGGACCCGCACCGACAATTTTCTGTCACAGACTGTAGTTCCCATAACGAACTTCAAATATCAAATTTTAAACAATTCCGGTTAATAATGTCGCTAAAATCATCAAAATACCGAACATAGCGAGGTGCCGTTATATGGGGGCAATACGAAGACGTGGACCTGCACAGACAATTTTCAGTCTTAGGGTGTAGAATCCATTTGGAACTTAAAATACCAAATTTGAAACAATTCCAGTGAATAATGTCGCTAAAATCATCAAAATACCGAATATAGGGAGGTACTGTTATATTGGGGCTATACGAGGACGTGGACCTGCAAAGACAATTTTCTGTCTTAGGGTGTAGTATCCATTTGGAACTTCAAATACCAGATTTGAAATAATTCCCGTGAATAATGTCGCTAAAATCATCAAAATACCGAATATAGGGAGGTACCGTTATATTGGGGCTATACGAAGACGTGGACCTGCAAAGACAATTTTCTGTCTTAGGGTGTAGTATCCATTTGGAACTTCAAATACCAGATTTGAAACAATTCCCGTGAATAATGTCGCTAAAATCATCAAAATACCGAATATCGGGAGGTACCGTTATATGGAGGCTATACGAAGACATAGACTTGCACAGATAATTTTCTATCTTAGGGTGTAGTATCCATTTGGAACTTAAAATACCAAATTTGAATCAATTCCGGTGAATAACGTCGCTAAAATCATCAAAATACCGAAAATCCGGGGGTACCGTTATATGGGAGCTATATGAAAACGTGGACCTACATGGCCCATTTACGAACTTAACCTGCCTACTGGAAAAATAAACATGTGTGCAAAATTTTAGCCATCTATCTCAATTTATTCGAAAGATAGCGTGATTACAACAGACAGACAGACGGACAGACAGACAGACAGACAGACGGACAGACAGACAGACAGACAGACAGACGGACATCGCTAAATCGACTTAGAATTTTACGCTGATCAAGAATATATATACTTTGTTGGGTCTGACATGAGTATTTCGAGGAGTTACAAACGGAATGACAAAGTTAATATACCCTCCATAGTATGGTGGAGGGTATAAAAATATCCAATTGTGGCTGATATTAACGTAAAATCGGATGAAGATATATATCGAAGGTATATAATAATCTGAACCGATCTGGATAAAATTTGGCAGAGGTATTTTCGAGCAGTATCTGAGGCCTGCTATTAGATATCATTGTTGTGGAGTGCATATTATGCATGTGAGGGACCTAAAACCCCAAATCGGATGAAACATATACACAGGGTGAGATAAAAAAAACTGCAACAAAGTCAAACGCCATAATTTTTACATTTTTTATACCCTCCACCATATTATGGAGGGTGTATTAACTTTGTCATTCCCTTTGTAACTCCTTGATCAGCGTAAAATTCTAAGTCGATTAAGCCATGTCCGTCCGTCTGTCTGTCTGTCCGTCTGTCTGTCTGTTGTAATCACGCTATCTTTCGAACGAATTGAGATAGAAGGCTAAAATTTTGCATACCTGTTAATTTTTCCAGTAGGCAGGTTAAGTTTGTAAATGGGCCATGTAGGTCCACGTTTTCATATAGCCCCCATATAACGGTACCTCCCGATATTCGGTATTTTGATGATTTTAGCAACATTATTCACCGGAATTCTTTCAACTTTGGTATTTCGAGTTCGAAATGGATACTACAGCCTATGACAGAAAATTATCTGGGCAGGTCCAGGTCTTCGTATAGCCCTCATATAACGGAACCTCACGATATTCGGTATTTTGATGATTTTAGCGACATTATTCACCGGAATTGTTTCAAATTTCGTATTTGAGATTCGTAATGGATACTACAGCCTATGACAGAAAATTATCTGGGCAGGTTCACATCTTCGTATAGCCCCTATATAACGGTACATCCCAAAATTCGGTATTTTGATGATTCTAGCGAGATTATTCACTGGAATTGTTTCAAATTACGTAATGAGAGTTCGTAATGGGAACTACAGTCTGTGACAGAAAAATGTCTATGCAGGTCCAGGTCTTCGTATAGGCCCCATACATCAGTACCTCCCTATATTCGGTATTTTGACGAGTTTAGGTACAATACCCACGGAAATTGTTTGAGATATCGTATTTGACGTTAGTAATGGATGCTATAGCCTGTGACAGAAAATTGTCTATGCTGGTCCAGGTCTTCGCACAGCTCCGATATAACGGTACCTCCCTATATACGATATTTTGATGATTTTAGCTACATTATTCACCGTTTATTTCAAGTTTCGAATTTGAATATGGTAATGGCTAATGGCAAACAATGCCTATGTAGGTCCAAGTCGTTTAGACCCCAAAATAACGGAAATATTCGGTATTTTTAAAATTTAACAGAATTTTTTAAGGATTTTATTTTTTTTTTTAATTTCCAAATTCGTTCCAAATGGTGGAGGGTATTCAAAGTTCGGTCCGGCCGAACTTACTGCATTTTATCTTGTCGGAAATAGCATCAAATTTTAGAATAAGTTTAGATTTGTTCGAATTGGTGACCTTTGGCACGAATAATGGCCTTCAAACGGCCAATGAAACCGTAATACGCCGCCCGAATATTGCTCTGCAGTATTTTGGCCCAATGCCGGCGAAGCGCTTGCCTGAGGTTATCGACACTTTGGTATTTTTTAGTGCCAACCTTGCTTTTCAAAATATTCCAGATACAATAGTCCAACGGATTGGAAATGAAGCGAGGAAGATCACCTTGTAACCATTCTTGGGTGGCGCATGCTGAGTGCGACGGTGCTGAGTCCTGTTGGAATGTCCAAGGTCTGCGGCCAAAATGTTTGCGTGTCCAAGGCTTTAATACACCCTGCAGGATATTTAAAACACCCTGCATTTATTCTGATGACACGGTCGATTAATACGAGCGCAGAGCGACCATCGGCTGTTATGGAGGCCCACACCATCACCATGGCCGGTGCTTAAGTTCTGGTGGGCAGCCGTAGGTGCACATTTTCAGCTGACCTCTTTGCAAGTAAACACGATCATTTTCTTTGTTTACAAACTGCTGGACAACGAATGTTTTCTCATCGGAAAAAAACAAATTCGGCAGTTCACAACTATCGGCCAAGCGAAGCAACTCTTTAGCTCTTTTGAGGCTATTTTCTTTCTGTTGCCGTGTAAGTTCTTGCACTTTTTGCAATTTCAATGGCTTTACCCCGAGCTCATTTTTTAATATTTGCCGAATGGAATATTGCGATATGTTCAGTTCACGAGCCATTTTTCGGCCACTGCAATGTGTGATTTTCGATCAAGTCGCTTCTTTACTTTTCGAACCATTTTTGCTGATGCTGTTGCTGTTTTCTTCCGTCCACTTCCTTGACGTCGGGCTACGCTACCAGTATCACAGTAACGAGCGATGATACGACACACAAATGCTTATTGACATTTAAATGCTGGAGTGCTCTGACGATAGCCACTTGTGGTTTTCCAGCCAACTATTAAGAAATCAAACTATCACGCTTGAATTCCATCACGAATAACATTTTTTCTGGATAATTCTCACCAAAATGCTTTTGTACGCGTGTATACAATATAATGAGCTGTCATTGGAATAATTTTAACAGCTGTCGGACTTAGCAGTTTAACAGTAGTGGCTTAGAAATGACGGCAGTCGGAAGTTGGTTGCAGTTTTTCCATCTCACCCTTTGAGCAAAACCGTAGGATGTATATCGACGCTAAATTAAAATCTGAACCGATCTCGATTAATTTTGGCAGAGGTATTTTCGTGCAGTATCTGAGGCCTGGTGTCAAATATCATTGTTGTGGAGTGCATATTACGCATGTGAGGTACTTAAACCCCCAAATCGGATAAAACATGTATGTGGGATGGAATTTGATGTACTTGCTTCTAGACTGAATTTAGTCGGATGTGCCAAAATTCAGGCCATTTGGACTTATATTGGTCATTTGGTGCACAATAAACCTGAAATCGGATAAAAGTATATTAGAGCTATATCCAAATCTGAACCGATTACGATAAAATTTGGTAGAAGTATTTTCGAGCAGTATCTGAGGCCCGGTGTAAAATACCTTTGTTGTCGAGTGCATATTACCCATGTGGGGGACTTTAGCACCAAATCGGATGAAATACATATATTGGAGCTATAGCTATATCTGAACCGATTTTTACCAAATTTGAAAGACTTGCTTCTAGGCTGAATTCGACCAAATGTGCCAAAATTCAGTCCATTTGGGGTAATATTAGCCATTTGGTGCGCAAAATACCTAAAATCGGACAAAAATATATATCTATGAGAGCTATATCCAAATCTCAACCGATCTTGACAAAATTTTGCAGAGATATTTTTGAGCTCCAAAAGTTATCTGCTACCAAATATCACTCTTGCATAGAATGCATCTAGAATGCATATTATGCATATAGGGGACTTAAAACCTTAAATCGGATGAAACATATATATGGGAGCTATAGCTATATCTGAACCGATTTTACCAAATTCGGAGTACTTGCTTCTAGACTGAATTCGGTCGGATGTGCCAAAATTCAGGTCACTTGGACTGATATTGGCCATTTGGTGCACAATTAACACGAAAAATGGTCTGATGTTAGCCATTTGGTGCGCAAAATACCTGAAATCGGACAAAGATATATATGGGAGCTATATCCAAATCTGAACCGATCTCGATATAATTTGGCAAAGGTATTTCTGAGCTCTATGTGATATCTAGTACCAAATATCATTCTTGTAGAATGCATATTACGCATCTGAGGGTCTTAAGACCCCAAATCGGATTAAATATATATATGGGACCTATAGCTATATCTGAACCGATTTTCTCAAAATTTGATGTACTTGCTTCTAGGCTGAATTCGGTCGGATGTACCAAAAATCACTTCATTTGGGCTAATATTAGCCATTTGGTGCACAAAAAACCTGAAATCGGATAACGATATATCTATGAGAGCTATATCCAAATCTGAACCGATCTCGATATAATTTGGCAAAGATATTCCTGAGCTCTGTGTGAAATCTAGTACCAAATATCATTGTTGTGGAGTGCATATTACGCATGTGAGGGACCTAAAACCCCAAATCGGGTAGAACATATATATGGGAGCTATAGCTGTATCCGATTTTCACCAAATTTTGATACACTTGCTTCTAGGCTGAATTCGGTTGGATGTACCAAAATTCAGGCCATTTGGTATGATATTAGCCATTTGGTGCACAATAAACCTGATATCGGATATAGATACATAAGTGAGAGCCATATTCAAATCTGAACCGATCTTGACAAAATTTGACAGATATATTTTTGAGCTCCATAAGTTATTCACTACCAAATATCATTCTTGTAGAATGCATATTACGCATCTGAGGGTCTTAAGACCCCAAATCGGATTAAACATATATATGGGATCTCTAGCTATGTCTGAACCGATTTTCTCCAGATTTTACATACTTACTTCTAGACTAAATGTGGTCAGATGTACCAAAATCAGGTCATTAATAATTGCCAATTGCGTGCACAATTCACCTGATATCGGATATAGATACATGAGTGAGAGCTATATCCAAATCTGAACCGATCTCGATAAAATTTGACAGAGATATTTTTGAGCTCCATAAGTTAACTGCTACCAAATATCATTCTTGTGAAGTGCCTATTTCGCATGTGAGTCTGGGGCCTTAAAACCCCAAATCGGATGAAACATATATATGGGAGCTATGGCTATATCTGAACCGATTATCTCCAAATCTGAACCGATCTTGATAAAATTTGGCAGAGCTGTATTTCTGAGTTGTATCTGATATCTGGTAACAAATATGATTGTTATCGAATGCATATAGCGAAGGTGAGGGACTGTAGCATGTATATGGGAGCTATAGCTATATCTGAACCGATTTTCACAAAATCTTACGTACTGGCTTCTAGACTGAATTCGGTTGGATGTGCCACAATTCAGGTGATTTGGACTGATATTGGCCATTTGGTGCACAATTAGCCCGAAATCGGTCAAAGATATATATGGAAGCCTTCTCTAAATTTTAACCGATTTTCATCAATTTCAACTTTTCGTCCTTGGACCCTTTTTTCGTCCATTTTTTTTCGTCCCTTTTTTCGTCCTTTTTTTTCGTCTTTTTTATTTTTTTTTTCTTTTTTTTTCCTTGGACCCTTTTCGTCCTTGGACCCAAAAAATATTGCTTCGAAAATTACATCTCAATCGAATAAAAAATGCGAACTGCATTTTGATCACAAAAAAACATGGACAGACGGATGAACGGACGGACAGACATGCATAAAGGGACTCAGAAAGTGATTCTATGAAGAGTCTCAAAAGTGACTCTGAGTCTATCTCTCATCCTTATCCATGTTACGAACAAATGCCCATAGACATAATACCCTTACCACTCTGTGGTGTAGGGTATAAATAGTGAGTAACTCATAAAAACCCATTAAACAATATTTTTATGATTTTGAATATTAACAGCAAAAAAAGGAATACACACACATATATATAACCTCACACCCACACACATACATATTCACACACACAGTTTTAAAATACATATTTGCTACTAAAAACACACACATCCACACTCGCAATTTAAATATTTTCCATTCACCAACACTGACATATGTGACTGTGGTTATTACAATGTGGTCTATTACACCAACAACAATAACAGCTACAACAAATAACATAAACACCCAAATAATAATAGCAACAACAACACTAACAACAATTTACAAGCAAATGATGGCCATATTACATTAGATATGTGCGAAATTTGCGGTAAAATTATTACAACAGCTGAACAAAAAGCTGCCACTCACACAAACACAGACTGCATAAAATATAATCGAATGGGTGTCTGTGTGTGTAGGTAGGTAGGTGTGCCTTTGTGTGTGTGTGTGTTTGGTTGTTTGTTGTTTGCCTCTGCATAAACTTATGCTAATTTTGAGCATATGTATTGTTACTATTTTACAACTACAAAATGTCCGCAATTGCAAAATTGTAAATAGTTGTTGCTCCCATCATTACCTGGGTGGGGAGGGGAGGGTGCACAGTGGTTTCCAATTCTCCAAAAAAATCAAAATTCAAAACAAGTAAAAAAATATCAGTCGGTTTTGCCGACAGATGTATAGCCTCAGCCAAGGTTAGATTATTTAAAAATATTTTGACTTGTGTTATGGCTATTTGAATTGTTGACCCTCTATGGAGTAGGTTCCGAAGGAATGGGCCGATATTGTCCTTTTCGTATCGGACTTCAATAAATGTGATATAAATATGAGATATGTGATAATTCTTAGAAAATGTTAAAATTTTCATGCTTCATCTAATACAGAGGGGTACAATTACAGAAAAATCGAAAATTTATATCCAATTTTATGCCAAATCATAAATTCCGATAAATTTCAAATTCATATCAGGTTTCTGGTAAAGATAAATATTCAGATATAGCTAGTTGTAAAGAATCACTGACCTGCTTCGCAAGTTATAACAGGTAAAAATATTGAAAATTGTGACCCTTTGTGGGTGAGGTACCAGAAGGAATGGTCCAATCTTTACCATCTTTATAACAGATCTTGTGTTGATGAAAACATGGAGATGTACCAAGTCTAAATGGAATTGGATGTTAGTTTGACCCCTTGGGAAAGATACCAGAAGGAGTGAACCGATATATCCCATTTTTACAGCAGATCTTGTGTTAACTGAAATAATATGATGTGTAAAATATGAAGAAACCCGGATGCTTATTTCGGATTTTATGATCGTTTTGGTTATTCAAAACTTTGACCCTTTGTGGGGGAGGTACCAGAAGGAATTGTCCGATATCTACCATCTTCATAACATATCGTCTATTGATGGAAATATTGAGATGTACCAAGTCTGAATGGAATCGGATGTTAATTTAGCGTTTTATGAACTTCAGAGATATAAAAAATGTTGACCCTTTGGAGGGAGGTACAATAAGGAGTGAACCGATATATCCCTTTTTCACAGACGATATTGTCCATTTTCGCACCAGACCTAACACCGACGGAAATATTAGGATTTGCAAAATTGGAGTTAAATCGGATTATCCTTTCTCTTTCTGCGCAATAAATATTTTTTGAAAATTTCGACATTTTGTGGGGGGAGGTACTAGAGGTAGTGGACCGATATAATCCATCTTCACACCAGACCATGGGTAAATAAAAATATTGGGATGTGTGTAATTTGAAGACAATCGGAATCTTAAATCACATTTTATAAGAGTTGTAATTATTCAAAATTTTGACCCTTTGCGGGAGAAGAGCTTGATGGAGTTGACCGACATTGTTCATGTTGGCACCTGACCTAGCACTGATGCAAATATTAGGATTCGCAAACTTGGGGGAATATTGGGTTGCCCTTTCTCTTTCTGTGCAGTAAAATATATATTTTTGGAAATTATTTGGAAATGGGGGCGGTACCAGAAGAAGTGGACCGATATTGCAAATCTCCGAACTCGATTTAAGTTTGTTAATAATATTACGATGTATGAAGTTTGGACCAAATCGGGTACTCCCTTCGAGAGTTATCGTGCACACCAGCCAGCCAGACAGACAGATGGATGGACATCGCTAGATCGACGCCAAATGTCCCGAAACCGATTTGGTCCAAAAAGACCTAGGGTCTAAAACCGTTATTTCGATAAGGCACGTTTTGGCCGTATCAAATGATATTTATACCCTCTGTAGCCATATGGTTGAGGGTATAATAATGTTTGAAACCCAAAAATGTTGCGAGATTGGTACAGAGGTTTGTCTGAAATGTCTTCATGGCGATTATGCTTTCAAAAAGGAGGGCAGAGAGAAGGTAACACAGTGACCTCCAGTTCGAAAAAATGCCAAATTTTACAGAGGTTTTCAATTCCCCATAAATCAAAATTCCAATATAAATGGAATCCCGAAAATATAGCAAAATCTGTGTGAGTTGATTTTTTTGTAAGTTTCTGATATGGTTTCGAAGGAGAAGATGGAGGAGGTAACACAGTGCCTCCCAGTTCCAAAAATAATCCCAAAATTTACAGTGCTTTCCAGTTACCCATAAATAAAAATTCTCAAACAATCGGAAACCCGAAAAATATTGCAAAATTAATGCAAAGCTTTACTTGAAATGTCTTCATGGTGATTATGCTTTCTAAGGAGGAAAAAAAGAAACAGGCAGTACCGTGGCTCACAGTTCCAAAAAATCCAAAATTCAAAAAAAAAAATAGACACCCGAAAAATAATGCAAAATTAATGCAAAGCTTTGTTTCAAATGTCGTCATGGCGACTAAGCTTTCGAAGGAGGAAACATGAGTTAACACAGTGGCTTCCAGTTCTAAAAAAAAAATTCAAAATTTATAGTCGTTTTAAATTCTTAATAAATTAGAATTCAAAAAAAAATGGAAACCCGAAAGCATTGCAAAATAAGTGTAAAGCTTTCACGGGTATTATGCTTTCGAAGGAGGAAAAGCGGAGGTAACACCGTGGCTCCCAGTTCCAAAAAAAATCAAAATCCAAAATACAAAAAAAAATTGGAAACCTGAAAAATATTGCAAAATTAATACAAAGCTTTGTTTTAAATGTCTTTATGGTGATTATGTTTTTTAAGGAGGAAAAAAAGAAACAGGCAATACAGTGGCTCGTAGTTCCAAAAAATTCAAAATCCAAAATTCCAAAAAAAAATTGGAATCCCGAAAACATTGCAAAATTAATGCAAAGCTGTGTTTCAAATGTCTTCATGGTGACTATGCTTTCGAAGGAGGAAAAATGAGGTAACAAAGTGGCTTCCAGTTCCAAACAAATTCAAAATTTATAGAGGTTTTTAATTCTCAATAAATCAAAACTCAAAAAATGGAAGCCCGAAAATATTGCAAAATAAGTGCAAAGCTTTCACTGGTATTATGCTTTCGAAGGAGGGAAAAAAAGGAGGTAACACCGTGGCTCTTAGTTCCCAAAAATTCAAAATCCAAAAATTAAAAAAATATTGAAAACCTGAAAAATATTGCAAAATTAAAGCATGGCTTTGTTTCAAATGTCTTCATGGTGACTATGCTTTCGAACGAGGAAAAACAGGAGGTAACACAGTGGCTTCCAGTTCCAAAATAAATTCTAAAATCTAAAACTTTCGAATACACCTGAATAGCCACAATCTACAACCCCATCTTTCCACTGTCCATCCTTCACCCCAGGAGTCAAAAAAACTCCCATTGAGTATTCACAAAACAATGTTCATGCGAAAAAAATAAATGTAATTCCCAGTACTACCTACCCCCTCATTATCACCATCCCACCACTCACCCACACCCCCCTCATCATTCCCCTCCGCAAAAACCCACGGGTGCGTGTAATGCGGTTTTACATTTTTCGATTACATTTCTAGATAAATAATGTTGCATTTCACATTTATTTAATGCATGCATGGAGGTCAGACATTACGCATGTATGAGTGCATAAGATAATAGCATATGTGTGTGTGTGTGTGTGTGTTTGCGTAATAACCATTTTTTCCAAACTTTAATATCAAATGCAATTTAAATCACATTGTCAGGAAGTTGTGCCGAACACATAATTCCATAGTAGAATGGAATGTAGTTTTTGAAATTACATCAACAAATGTATTTAGCAAATGAATCGGGAGGTTTGATGGTGTAAAACAAACAAATGTATTCCTTAACGTGGACATCACAGCGTATACGTTGTGACGTACATCATACGCACTGGGGGTCAAATGAAAGTAAATTGTGTTCAAGATGTTCGAAAGCACTTCTGTAGTGGAAAAAAAAGATTTGCGACAGCTATTTCTGAAAGCCTCTTAGAGATGTATTCGATGGTGGAATAGAAGTTCTGTACGAGAGGTCTTCTATGGTAGAATAGAAGGTCTGTTGAATAGGTTTTTCATAATTAAATAGTAGGCCTCGAAGGAAGGTTTTTCTAGTGAATTAGAGGTCCTGAATAAGAAAGCCTCTGGCAAATGTCTTTTACAGTAGGGGAAGAGGGAGAAGTCTTCTAGAATAGAACAGGACTCCCTCCGGCGCAGATCTTTTAAAACAGAATAAAATGCCTCTGGGAGAGGTCTTCTATCTTTGATTAGAAGAGCATCTCCCTGAGAAAGGTAGCCAAATGCAGGTTTGATGGTGTAAAACAAACAAATGTTTACCGCACTGGGGGTCAAACGAAAGGAAAGTGTGTTAAAGAGGTACGATAGGTCTTCTATGGTGGAAAAGAAGACTTGCGACAGCTATTTTTGAAAGCCCCTCAGATATATATTCTATGGTACAATAGAAGTGCTCTAGGAGAGGTCTTCTATGGTAGAACATGAAGTCTGTCGAAGAGGTTTTTCATAATTGAAAAGTAGGCCTCGAAGGAAGGTTTTTCTTGTGAATTAGAGGTCCCGAATAAGAAAGCCTCTGGCAAATGTTTTTTACATTAGGGAAAGAGGGAGAAGTCTTCTTGAGTAGAATAGGATTTCCTCTCGCACAGGTCTTTTAAAACAGAATGCAATGCCTCTGGGAGAGGTCTTCTATCTTAGATTAGAAGGGCAACTCCCTGGGAGTGGTAGCCAAATGAATGGAAGGTCAATGAAAGGGGTTGAATGGAATAAACAGACTCTCGAAAAAATCGGAAAAAGGGGAGAGAGAGGTCTTCCAGCTATCGTAGAATAGTTGAAGACCTAGCTGGGAAGAGAGAAGTCTTAAAGCAATTGTAGAATAGTTGAAGGCCTCTCGGAAAGGAGAAGTCTTCAAGCTATCGAAAAATAAATGAAGGCCTCTCTGGGGCAGGGTGGTATTTTACCTATAGTCGAATAGAAGAAGGTCTCTCTGAGGGGAGCGGTCTTCTATCTATCGTCGAACAGAAGAACGTCTCTTTCTGGGGGGAGAGGTTTTCCAGCTATCGTAGAATATCCTGAGTCTCTCTGAGTCCTCAGCTCGTCTATAAAGACTCGCTGGCCCTTCAGCTCGTCTATGAAGACTCCTTGAGCCTTCACCTTGTCTATAAAGTTTCACTGTGCAAAGACTACCTCTGCCTTAAAGAACTCTGAAATTCCCTTATCTTTAGCTCAACTATAAGCGCTCCCTGAGCTCTTTACTCCTTTAAAAAGGTTCACTTCGCCATTAGCTCCTCCTATAAATACTCCCTGATCTCTAAGCTCATCAATAAATGCTCCTTGATGCCTTAGCTCGTCTATTAGGCCCCCTTGAGGCTTCAGCTCTTCGATAGAGACTCCACGAGCACTCAGCTCGTCATTAAAGACTACTAGAACCTTCAACTCAACTCCTCGATCACACAGGCTCCATGATCCCTCAGCTCGTCTCTAAGGACTTCTTGATCCCTAAATACTTCTAACTGGACTTTTCGCACCCTAGCTCATAATTAAAGACTCGTCGAACGTTTATCTCTCTAAAATGTCTCCTACTCGTCTACAAAAAGGTCTTGAGCCTAAGGTCGTCTTGAGCCCTCAACTCATCCTTAAAATTCCCTTGAGTCTCCACTCCTCTATAAAGACTTACTGAATCTTCCGCTCATCCATAAAGACTCCTAGGGCTATTGGTTCATCGGAAATGACTCCCCGATTCCCAAGCTCTACTAGAAAGACTCCCTGAGTTCTCACCAAAGACCAAAGTTCATCTACAATCGCTCCTTGAGCCAAAAACCTCTTGGGCCTCCCTATAAACGCTTCATGAGCCTCAACTCATCCATAAAATTCCCCGGACTCCCCACTTTTTTCAAAAAGTTTTACTGAGTCCTTAGCTCACCCCTATGGACACCCAGGGCCCTCGGTTAATAGAAAATGACTTTCCGATCCCTAAGCTCTACTAGAAAGTCTCCCTGTTTTCTCACTCGTCCAATAAGGCCACAGTTCATCTACAACCAATTCTTGAGCCATAATCTTGTCTAAGATTTTCCTAGTCCCTGAGTTCTTGTTTGAAAGTCTCCCTGTGTTCTCACCAAAGACCAAAGTTCATCTACAATCGCTCCTTGAGTCAAAAATCTCTGGAGCCTCCCTATAAACGCTTTATGCGTCTCAACTCATCCATAAAATTCTCCGGAGTCCCCACTTTTTTCAAAAAGTTTTATTGAGTCCCTAGCTCACCCCTAAGGACACCCTTGGCCCTAGGTTAATCGAAAATGACTTTTCGATCCCTAAGACCACAGTTCATCTACATGCACTCTTTGAGCCATAATCTTGTTTTTTCTTATTTTCCTAGGCTCTAAGTTCTCTTTTAAAGGCTCTCTGAGACATATTCTCCTCTGTAAAAATACCCTTAGCTTACAAAAGACCAAAGTTAATCTACAACCACTCCTCGAACCATCATCTTGTCTGAGATCTTCCTAGACTATGAGTTCTCCTTTGAATACTCTCTTAGCCATAATCTGCTCTGTAAAGACATCCTTAGCCCCTATAAAGTCCCTGTAGGCCTACAGCTGTTGTATAAGGATTCCCCAAGCCCTCATCTAGGCTTTTTGAGCATTCTTATCTTATAAACATATTAAAATTCAAGCTACTTGAGCAGCCAGCCAACAATAACCCCTTAGGCCCTTCTCTAAGTCTTCCATATATAGAAGCTGTGAAAGCGGTTATCAGTTCAGAAAGGCCAGTAAAAGGGCGTATGCCAAAAAAAATTCTAAAAGAGTTTCTACGAATAGATGTCCTGCGAGAAGCCTTTACTTTGTGGAGGATCTCTAAAGGGTCTTGTATTTACAGAAAATTTGTAAAATTTTTGTAAGAAAGGTTGCTTTGTTTACATCATTTTCAGATGGTCGTCGATTTGAAGGATATTAAAAGCAGTTTTTATACCCTACACCACAAGGTGGTCAGGGTATTATGTCTTTGTGCATTTGTTTGTAACAGGCAAAAGGAAACGAGATAGACCCATAGTTCCTTTTGATGATCTGCATAGAATCACTTTCTGAGTTGATTTATGCATGTCAGTCCGTCCGTCCGTCTGTCCACGTATTCTTGTGAACAAAATGCAGGCCGCATTTATTATCCGATTGAGATAAAATTTTTCAAACAACATTTGTTTGGCCCAAGGACGAACCCTATTGAAATTGGAGATAATCGGTAAAAAATTAGATATAGCTCCCATATATATCTTCGTCCGATTTGCCTTTTATTGTGCACCAAACGTGTAATATCAGCCCGAATAGTATGGAATTTTGCATATACAACCAAATTAGGCCTGAAAATAAGTATGCCAAATTTTATCGAAATCGGTTCAGATATAGCTATAGCTCCCATATATATTGTTCATCCGATTTGTTATTTTTGTCCTCCGCAGCCGTAATATGCACTCTGTAACCACAATATTTGGGGAAATATATCAAATGCAGCTCAGAAATACCTTTGCTAAATTTTATCGAGATCGGTTCAGATTTGGATATAGCTCCCATATATAACTTCGTCCGATTTACCATTTATTGTGCACCAAACGTCTAATATTTGTCCAAATGGGATGGAATTTGGCACATACGACCGTATTTAGCCTAGAAGGTAGTATGCCAAATTTGGTTAAGATCGGTTCAGATATAGTTATAGCTCCCATATATATTGTTCATCCGATTTATTGTATTTGTTAGCCACAGCCGTAATATGCACTCCGTAACAACGATATTCAGGGAAATATATCAAATGCAGCTCAGAAATACCTTTGATAAATTTTATCGAGATCGGTTCAGATTTGGATATAGTTCCCATATATATTTTTATCCGATTTCAAGTTAATTTCGCACCAAATTGGCAATACAAGTCCGAATTTAAAAGATACAAATGCTTCGGCATATTTAGTCCTTTTAATTTTAAATTTTAATTATAATCATAGCGTGTATGATTGAATTCTCCCATAAAAACTTTTAATTATTAAGTGGAGCTCAACTAAATTAGCAAAGTGGTGTAGGGTATCATAAAATCGGCCCCGCCCGACTTTAGGACTTTCTTTACTGGTTTTCTCCTAGAAATCAAAAATTAAACTGTAATTACAAATATCGTCTAAAGTTTATCGGAAAAAGTCCTACCATCTATGGTACCTCCCATAGATGGGAGACTTTCGAAATATTTTTTTAAGAACCCATTTAATCCTCCCTTCATCCTTCGGTATTTTTGGGCCCATTTAAAATTGATAATAAACTTATTAAAAAAAACAAAAATTATAAATTGACGTAATTGTCAATGCAATGCACACCCAAGGTCCCATCGTGCGTATGACTGTTGTCACAACGTATACGACGCCATGGATGCTGATGTATTGTGTTTACCCACATGTGGCCTTGCATTAGATTAATTAATATTATTATTAATAATTAATGTAAATTTGTTATCTAATCCAACATATTTGTCCTTTGATATTCCATGTCCTTGTCCTCCCCCCTCCTTCCTCTCCCCCGAAATTCCCCTCCATTTTCTCTAGCCAATGTTTACTTTTAATCAACTATTATTAAATGTTGAAACATAAATTTAATATCAATATTTGTTTTTCTTGGGGTCGCTTTTTTTTGTGGGGGGTGGGTAATCCTTGATAATCCTTGACACACACACACACACCAGCAGCAACATATGTTTTATTAACACTTTTGTGTTTGAATGAGAATTCCCACACATTTCCCCTTTTCTAAGTCACAAAAAAAAAACTGTAATTAATTAATATATAATTATGTAAATACAGCATCTATCTGCGCAACGATCTGGCTTATCAATAACACCAACCGACAACAACAACAATAATAACAACCACAAGAATATCAACACCAACAAAAGCCCAATTAACATTAAATAACAAATTATGTATGCAATAATTTTTATGCGTGTGATATTATTGTTCTAGTTGGCTGAGAGGCTGACGGACGGACGGACGGACGGACTGTTAGGCAGCCAGCCAGCCAGGCTGTTAATTATTAATTTTATGCAAATACATATTGAAAATATGGCACGTTTTTGTGTGTTGATAAATGACGAATAAATTAGCTAATAATTTCTAATTTCTAATCTTTTCGGAAAATCAACAACAATCGGTGTGAATTTCGTTTTTTTTTTTCGATTTCATGCAGGAGTGACAAGGATTAATTAATTAATTCGAACGAGGAGTTGATTTGAAAATAAAGGTAATTCTATTATTAATTTTATGCAGTTCAGAGAAAGTCAGAGAAATCGGGGTGCTATGGTACGTACAGGGTTGGCCATATTCGACGGACCCATGTTTTTTTCTAAAAAATCAAAGAAAACCAGTAAAGAAAGTCCTAAAGCCAGGCGGGGCCGATTTTATGATACCCTACACCACTTTGCTAATTTAGTTGAGCTCCACTTAATAATTAAAAGTTTTTATGGGAGAATTCAATCATACACGCTATGATCATAATTATAATTTAAAGTTCAAAGGACTAAATATGCCGAAGCATTTGTATCTTTTAAATTCGGACTTGTATTGCCCATTTGGTGCGAAATTAATTTGAAATCGGATAAAAATATATATGGGAACTATATCCAAATCTGAACCGATCTCGATAAAATTTGGCAAAGATATTTCTGAGCTGTATTTGATATATTTCCCTGAATATCGTTGTTACGGAGTGCATATTACGGCTGTGGGTAACAAATACAATAAATCGGATGAACGATATATATGGGAGCTATAACTATATCTGAACCGATCTTCACCAAATTTGGCATACTACCTTCCAGACTAAATTCGGTCGTATGTGCCAAATTCCATCCCATTTGGGCAAATATTAGACGTTTGGTGCACAATCAAAGGCAAATCGGACGAAGTTATATATGGGAGCTATATCCAAATCTGAACCGATCTCGATAAAATTTAGCAAAGGTATTTCTGAGCTGCATTTGATATATTTGCCCAAATATTGTTGTTACAGAGTGCATATTACGGCTGCGGAGGACAAAAATAACAAATCGGATGAACAATATATATGGGAGCTATAGCTATATCTGAACCGATTTCGATAAAATTTGGCATACTTAGTTTCAGGCCTAATTTGGTTGTATATGCAAAATTCCATACTATTCGGGCTGATATTACATGTTTGGTGCACAATAAAAGGCAAATCGGACGAAGATATATATGGGTGCTATATCTAAATTTTTACCGATTATCTCCAATTTCAATAGGGTTCGTCCTTGGGCCAAACAAATGATTTGTGCAAAATTTCATCTCAATCGCATAATAAATGCGGCCTGCATTTTGTTCACAAGAATACATGGACAGACGGACGGACGGACGGAGGGACAGACAGACTGACATGCATAAATCAACTCAGAAAGTGATTCTATGCAGATCATCAAAAGGAACTATGGGTCTATTTCGTTTCCTATTGCCTGTTACAAACAAATGCACAAAGACATAATACCCTGACCACCTTGTGGTGTAGGGTATAAAAATAAAAATTTGGCGGTTGGCAATGTTAATCATTTAATTTGTTTCAAGTAGATTTGTTTCCATCAATTTTTGAATATGATATCTCTCAAATGGCCGCCTCTGGCGTTGATGACGTATTGTGCCCTTTTTGCCAACATTTTCCATCGTTTTTGCCAACATTTCGGCCGGAATAGCGGCTATTTCTTCACGAATGTTGTCCTTGAGCTCTTCTACGGTCCTTGGCTTGTTAACGTAAACCTTTGAATTCAAAGCGGCTATTTCTTCATGAATGTTGTCCTTGAGCTCTTCTACGGTCCTTGGCTTGTTAACGTAAACCCTTGACTTCAAATATCCCCACAAGAAGAAGTCAGGCGGCGTCAAATCGGGCGAACGCGGTGGCCAGTCCAAATCACCACTTTTCGACATCAAACGGCCCGGAAACAAATTCTTCAGAAAATCGATTGTTATGCGACTTGTGTGCGGTGGAGCCTCATACCCTTTCGACGAATAATTGGCATCACAAAATTTGATCATCATGTCGCGATAACGCTCCTGATTGATGGTAACAGCATGGCCATTTTCATTTTGGAAGAAAAACGGCCCAATGACCGTTTTCGCACTCACGCCGCACCAAACTGTGACTTTTTCGTCATGAAGAGGCACTTCTTGAATCTTCTGAGGATTTTCAGTGGTGGCGTAAAAACGGCAATTTTGCTTATTTACGGTCCCATTCAATGTGAAATGGGCTTCATCGGACATGATAATTTTGTTCCAAACTTCCTCGTCATCTTCGGCCATTTCGATGACTCTTTGGGCCCATTCCAATCGACGAGGCCTGTCCGCAGGCAACATTCTTTGCGTCAATTGAATGAATTGTACGGGAACAAATGCAAATCAATGCGAATAATCCGTTGTAAAGTTGATCGAGCCATGCCCAACTGCTGAGAACGGCGTTTTTGGGATGTTCTTGGGGACCTCTCAACACTGGCTCGTACGGCAGCGATATTCTCGGTCGGTCGCCTTGGTCGACTTTTATATGGCCTCTTAGGATTAGAAAGAGCCTTACCAGTCGAAAATTTTTCGTATAAACGCTTAATGGTGTTCTTAGAAGGCGCACTTTTCCCCCTTTTTTTAATGTTTTAAAAGCACGTTGAGTTTTCCCAATTGACTTCTTGTACATTTCAACTATTTCAGAGCGTTCGCGTGGCGTGTATTGGTTCATGGTAAAAATCTGCTTGGACTGACGCTTCAAACGCGGTATGTCATTAAGCGATGTGACATCTCTGTCAAAAGTTATGGCGTTGCCAGGTGGGTCCGTCGAATATGGGCAACCCTTTATGGTTATTCTCACAACACATTACTTGGTAGCTTTTAGTACGAATTTCCAAAAACCCCATTCTAAGGCCTACCACTACCATCGCCACCTTTGTACCAAATTTCAAGATTATAGCCCAGATCATATAGAAATTGTCTGTACGATCCAAAAAGATCGTACCGCCACAGGGACATATAGTGCGTATGATTGTTGCCGTAATGTATACGCTAGGAGTCCCTTAAAAGTTCTTATCCTCTTTTAGGGTTTGATGTCCTAAAAATGCTTAAATTTTTGTATATTTGTTTAATTTCCCAGCTATCTATATTCAATTTCAAGATTTTTAACCTGGCTATTTGTGAGAGTCCCAAAAAGGTCATGATGCAATTTGAACCTATAGTGCGTATAATTACCGTCGCAACGTATACGCTAGGAATCCCTTAGAATTCCTCATTATACCCTACACCACATAGTGGTAAGGGTATTATGTCTTTGTGCATTTGTTTGTAACATGGAGAAGGAAACGAGATAGACCCATAGTTACTTTTGAGAACCTTCATAGAATCACTTTCTGAGTCGATTTATGCATGTCAGTCCGTCTGTCCGTCCGTCCGTCTGTCCATGTATTCTTGTGAACAAAATGCAGGTCGCATTTATTATCCGATTGAGATGAAATTTTACAAACAATATTTTTTTGGCCCAAGGACGAACCCTATTGAAATTGGTGAGAATCGGATCAAATTTAGATATAGCTCCCATATATATCTTCATCCGATTTCGGGTTAAATGTGCACCAAATGTCCACTATCAGTCCAAATTACCTGAATTTTGGCACACCCAACCGAGTTCGGCCTAGAAGCAAGTATATCAAATTTGGAGAAAATCGGTTCAGATATAGCTATAGCTCCCATATATATCTTTCATCCGATTTGATCTTGAAGTCCCTCACATTCCTACTATGCACTCCACAACCGTGATATTTGGTACCAGGTATTAGATGGAGCACAGAAATAGCTGTTTTAAATTTTATCGAAATCGGTTCAGATTTGGATATAGCTCCCATATATATCTTCACCCGATTTCGGGTTAATTGGCCACTAAATGGCCAATATCAGCCCAAATGGCCCGAATTTTGGCACATGTGACCGAGATTAGCCTTAAAGAAAATACAACAAATTTGGAGAAAATCGGTTCAGAAACAGCTATAGCTCCCACATATATGTTTTATCCGATTTCGGGTTAAATGTGCACCAAATGTCCACTATCAGTCCAAATCAGCTGAATTTTGGCACACCCAACCGAGTTCGACCTAGAAGCAAGTACATCAAATTTGGAGAAAATCGGTTCAGATTTGGATATAGCTCTCATATATATCTTTATCCGATTTCGGGTTAAATGTGCACCAAATGTCCGCTATCAGTCCAAATCACCTGAATTTTGGCACACCCAACCGAGTTCGGCCTAGAAGCAAGTATATCAAATTTGGAGAAAATCGGTTCAGATATAGCTATAGCTCCCATATATATCTTTCATCCGATTTGATCTTTAAGTCCCTCACATTCCTACTATGCACTCCACAACCGTGATATTTGGTACCAGGTATTAGATGGAACACAGAAATAGCTGTTTTAAATTTTATCGAAATCGGTTCAGATTTGGATATAGCTCCCATATATATCTTCATCCGATTTCGGGTTAATTGACCACCAAATGGCCAATATCAGCCCAAATGGCCCGAATTTTGGCACATGTGACCGAGATTAGCCTTAAAGAAAATACAACAAATTTGGAGAAAATCGGTTCAGAAACAGCTATAGCTCCCACATATATGTTTTATCCGATTTCGGGTTAAATGTGCACTAAATGGTCAATATCAGCCCAAATCACCTGAATTTTCGTACATAAGACCGAATTCAGTCTAGAAGCTAATACGTAAAATTTGGAGAAACCCGGTTCAGAGATAGCTATAGTTCGTAAAATGCACGATAAAATTAGATAGATTTTGATTTTGTACCAAATATCATAGAGCTCTGAAATGCCCTGTATAAACCTTTTTACGAGAGCTCTACTAAATATGCATAGTGGTGTAGGGTATCATACAGTCGGCCCCGCCCGACTTTTGAGCTTTCCTTACTGGTTTTTTTATACCCTAGTATGGAGGGTATATTAAGTTCGTCATTTCATTATCAACTCATCGAAACAACAATTTAAGACCTAGCAACGTATATATATTCTTGATCAGCGAAAAATTCTACGACGACGGAGAGAGCTACGTCCGTCCGTCCGTCCGTCCGTCTGCTGTAATTACCCTAGAATCCAAACGAATAAAGATAGGAAGCTAAAATTTTGCACGGATCAGTCTTTGGTGTGCAGGCAGGTCAAGTTGAAAGATGGGCTATATCGATCCACGATACCCTATAGCCTCCACACAACGCCCCCCCTCCTCTTTTTTGGGTCTTTCGATAATTTTAGGTACATTTTTCAATGAAATTGTCTGAAATTCTACACAAGGAAATCTTCGAGACTACTCTACCTGTACGAAAATTGTCTATATAGATGCACGATATCGTAAAGCCCCCATACAGCGGTACTCCGCGATATTCGGCATTTTTAAGATTTTTACCAAATTTTTCAATGGAATTGTCGAAAAAATACCGATATTTTGATGATTGTAGCCAAGTTTTTCAATGAAATTACCTAAAAATACAAAAAAAAGTTCATTTTGAGTACTTTACCCCTTGGAAGATTATTGTCTATATAAGTCCTCATGTAATGGTACCTCCCTATATTCGGTATTTTGATGATTTTAGCTACATTTTTCAATGGAATTTTCGGAAAATCCATACTCGAAGTTCTTTCTAAGCACTTAACCCCCTGGAAGAGACTTGTCTATATAGGTCCACGATATCGTATAGTCGCCAAACAACGGTACCCCCTCCCCTATATTCGGTATTTTGATGATTTTAGCGACATTATTCACCGGAGTTGTTTCAAATTTCGTATTTGAAGTTCGTAATGGACACTACAGCCTAAGACAAAAAATTGCGTTTTCAGACGCACGTCTTCGTATAGCCTTCATATAACGGTACCTCTTAATATTCGGTATTTTGATGATATTAGCGACATTATTCGGCGGAGTTGTTTCAAATTTCGTATTTCGATTTCATAATGGGTACAACAGTCTATGTCAAAGAATTGCCTATGCAGACCAAGGTCTTCGTATAGGCCCCATATATCAATACCTTCCTATATTCGGTATTTTGACAATTTTAGGTTCAATATTTAGCGAACTTTTTTCGTATTTCTTATTGGAGGTTCGGAATCGTTACTACATTCTATGGAAAAAAAAATTTTATCCAGCACAAAGTTTTTTTTTTTTTTTTTGTAAAATATTTCAAGTTCCCTCCGAATGATGGAGGGTATAAAAAGTTCGGCCCGGCCGAACTTAGTTACTTTTTTACTTGTTTATGGTTGAATATTCGAAAAATTTTCATAATTTTTAAGCCCTCAGCCATATTATTGGTTTTAAATCCTAGATCTCTTTTGTCCAAATCCATTTCAGGAGGCTTTGAGTCGATTTAGAGATGTCCGTCCGTTTGGCTGGTTGGTGCACACGATAACTCTCGAAGGGAGTATCCGATTTGTACATCGTAATATTATTATCAAACTTACGTCGAGTTTGAAGATAGCCAAACTCGGTCCACTCCTTCTGATACCTACCCCAAAAAAGATCGAACTTTTCAAAAAACAAAAAATTATTCTTTTTCATATTTCCGAATCCTAATATTTGCATCAGCGCAAGGTCAGGTGCGAAAATTGACAATATCGGTCAACTCCATCAAGTACCTCCCCCGCTGGCGGTCAAAATTTTGAATAATTATAACTCTTATAAAATGTGATGTATGTGTCCGAATTATACACATCACAATATTTCTATTAAGCATAGGTTTGGTATGAAGATGGAACTCTTGGGTCCACTGCTTCTGGTCAAAATTTTGATTATTCATGAAGACTTGGCAAATCTAAATATTTACAGCATCACAAGATGTGTTATAAATATGGTAGATCGAACCATTTCTTCTGGTACTTTCCCCACAAAGGATCAAAGTTTTGAATAACCAAAACGTTTATAAAATCCGAAAAAATGTGCTGTGAAGATCGGGCAATATCGGTCCACTCCTTCTGGTACTTCCCCCACAAAGGGTCAAAATTCTGAATATTCCTGAAGCTCATAAATCTCATCATACGATTCCATTCAGACTTGGCATATCTCAATATATATCTATCAACACAAGATCTGTTATAAAGATGGTAGAGATGGGATAATTTTTCTTCTGGTACCTCCCCCACAAAGGATCAAAGTTTTGAATACCTAAAACTTTTAAAAAAAAAAACCGAAATAAGCCTCTGGTTCTCTTCATATTTCACACATCCCATTATTTCTACTAACACAAGATCTGATGTGAAGATGGAATATGTCGATCCATTCCATCTGGTACCTCCCTCACAAAGGGTCAAAATTTTAAATAACCATGGAGCTCATAAAACCGGAAATTAATATCCGATTTTATTCAGACTTGGTACTTCCGATTATTTCCATCAACACAACATCTGTTATGAGAATGGTAGAGATCGAACCATTCCTTCTGGTAACCTATTTTTATACCCTCCACCATGGGTAGGAGGGTATATTAACTTTGTCATTCCGTTTGTAACACCTCTAAATATTCGTCGTAGACCCCATAAAGTATATATATTCATAATCAGCATAAAATTCTAAGACGATTTAGCGATGTCCGTCTGTCTGTCCGTCTGTCTGTCTGTCTGTCTGTCTGTCTGTCTGTTGAAATCACGATAGAGCCCACATTATTTGACGTAGACCTTTGAAATTTGGCACAAGTGTGTGTATTGTCCCTAGGATGGTTGGTATTGGAAATGGGATATATCGGTCCACGTTTTGGTATAGCCTCCATATAACGGTACCTCCCGATATTCGGTATTTTGATTATTTTTGCCACATTTTTCCACGGATTTGTCTAAAAATTGACCTCTGTAAGTCGTAATGGATTCTAGCTCCAGTGGGGTAACATTATATGTATAGGTCCACGTTTTCATGTAGCCCCCATATAACGGTACCTCCCGTTATTCGGTATTTTGATAATTTTAGCGACATTATTTAAAGGAATCGTTCCAAATTTGGTGTTTGAAGTTCGTAATACATACTGCAGCATAAAAAAGAAAATGGGCCATGAAGGTCCACGTCTTGGTATAGCCCCCATATAACGGTACCCCCCGATATTCGGTATTTTGATAATTTTAGCGACATTATTTAACGGAATCGTTCCAAATTTGGTGCTCGAAGTTCGTAATACATACTGCAGCATAAAACAGAAAATGGGCCATGTAGGTCCCCGCCTTCGTATAGCCACCATATACCGTACCCCCCGATATTCGGTATTTTGATGATTTTAGCGGCATTTTTTACCGGGATTGTTTTAAATTTCGCATGTGAAGTTCGTAATGGATACTTCAGCCCATCCCAGAAAATTGTCTGTGCAGGTCCACGTCATCGTATGGCCCCCATATAACGGTACCCCCTATATTCAGTATTTTGATGATTTTAGCTATATTTTAAACAGATTTTCTTCAAGTTTCGCATTTAAATATTGTAATAACTTATGACAAAAGTTGACTATGCAGGTCCACGTCGTCGTATAGCCATTCGTCATTTTTAAGATTTTAACAGATTTTTTTTTTGAAAATTGCCAAATTTGTACCAAATGGTGGAGGGTATTAAAAGTTCGGCCCGGCCGAACTTACAGTTTTTTTACTTGTTTTTTTTTTTTTTTTTGTTCTTTTTTTCTTCCAATTTTGCCCATACCAAATTTTTTATCTGTTTTAGATGAAGCATGAAAAAGGAATACTTCGGTAGACTCTATCTGGTACCTCACGCACATTTTAACATTTTCTAAAAATTTTCGCATATCTCATATAAATTGAAGGAAGTAGTGGATATAATCCAAACCTGTCACGTCTCAACATTTATATCATATTCATATAGATCCAATACGAAGTGGACAATTTTGGCCCATTCCTTCGGAACCTACTCCATAGAGGTTTCAACAATTTGAATAATCATAACAGTAGTCAAAATATCTTTAAATAATCGAACATTGACTGAGGTTGTAAACCTGTCGGCAAATCCGACTGATACATTCTAACTTGTTTCATTATACCCTACCAACACTATGTGTTGGGTGTATTATAAGTTTGATTGGGCCACAAATTATGTAACACCTTGAAATATCGCACATAGGAAACTATATATGGATCTTCCTATGTCGCCGAGCTGAGTCGATCTAGCTATGTATGTCCGTCCGTCCGTCTGTCCGTCTGTCCATGTTAATTTGTAATCACTCTACAGGTCGCAATTATGGCCCAATCTTGACGAAATTTAGAATGGAGGTGGGGCTAGGGTCAGAATAGAACCCTATTTCTTTTGAAGATGATCGCAGAATATTTAGGGGTTGAAATGGACCAAAAACTGAAAAAATTCCTGATTATAGACCAATAAAAGCGGAAGATAGCATTGGAGCTAGAGCTTAGGACTGGGCAGAAGCCTTCCAATTTTGAAGGTCATCGGGTAATATTTAGTGGGTGAAATAGGCCACAACATCTGTGTTAAATAAATGTCGCGAATATTTTTAATCCCGGCGAAATCACAAATAGACGAACAGGTCAATTCTGACCGATACGTAGATGCCGATAGTAAATATATCGGTTATATATAGCGAAATATATACAATGTGTATATACAAAGGAAGGGGATGTTAGTTAGAATGCTTATATCTCAAGAATGACTGGACCTATTTTGACAAATTTTATCAATTCAGAATGCCCTCCTGTCATAAAAGTATAAAATCTAAAAAAATCGCAGAAAAATATGCCAATAATGATGTTCATATAGATTACTACAAGTATTTTGTGACAATTTTTTTCTATTTTCATATTTTTTATCGCATGCGATTTTTTCAATTTGACTTATAATATTTTGTAATATTTTTTCACCTTACAACACAGGCTGGGGATATTATATGAGTATTGCGAATATCATCCGATCCTTACGAAAATTTTCACAGGGGTAGGAAAGTATCAAAAACTAAAAATTTTCCTGATTTTGCAGCCGTTATAAAGGTCACAAATAGAAACCAAAGGACATGAAATCTTGCATAGAGTTAGAGTTAGAGGCACAATGGACCACTAACTTTGTGTGAAAAAATACCAGCATTACTTACAGGCGATATCCGAAATTAACAAAAGGCGAACTTCTGGCTTTTTTATGCTGATTTCGTTGACGAATATAGCCAAATATCGTAGACAAGCACATCATATAGATGAGTCTAAATTTGGAGATACGGAGGGGCTTCTTGCTTTTGGAGATGATTGCAAAATATTTAGGGGTTCAAATTAACCAAAAAACAGAAATGTTTTTCCGATCATACAATTGAAGCCAATCGACACGCCTGTAATGAGAGTTAAGGACCGGGAATAATTCTAGCATTTTGGATGACCATTGGATCATATTTAGCTGTAAAATGTACTACAACAACTACCAGCCCGACGGAGTACAGAAATATTGGGCAAATGTCCCAAGACAAAATCCTAATTTCAAAAGCGAAATCTTTCAATATGGATTTGGACATTAGGGGGCTTCTAACATATTGTAGTGTTGTAGGGTATTCAACGGTCGGCCCCGCTCGACTGTAGCCTTTGCTTCTCCTCAAATTCAAGTTCATTTCATTCATTCATTCATTACACAAACCCTGTTCTCTGGGACTGGATCAATATTTATTTAGTATTATTGTTGAACATGAATTCCATTTTTTTTTTCTATGCTTTTCCGCTTGAGAAGATAACGAGAAATAGGTCAGAAATGACAGGATATGGAATCTTCGTTTCATACCTTTCCCTTCCCCCATTTCCCACTCCCCCCCCTCCTTCTTCTAGTTGCACTGCATCATGGATTGGAAATTGTAAAATGGTTTTTCATTTGACACGTGCTCATTTTGATTTAGTATTCGAAACAAGTATTTATGTTTTTTTTTTCTTGTTGTTGTTGTTGTTTTTTTCTTCTTCTTGATTCATTTCGTTTCCAAGCCAAAGGATGTTCATTGAAACGTTCACATTTTTTTTTTTATTTTATTTGTTATGGCAAGCTTGATTTTCATTACAGCTCAGTTTTGGGAAAGAGAGAGAGAGAGGAAGACAGTATCTTCGTTTTGTAATATTTTATGTTCGTTTATGTGTGTGTGTGTGTGTGTGTAAACACTGATGGGTTCCTGTTGTAATCGGTTGTTATCAATAAGAAGATTTCCGGTATTTATCTTTTGTAACATTTAGGGATTCAGTTTGCAAAAAAAAAGAAGAGATTTTCTGGCTTTGGAGAGAGCGTCTGGTGTTGAGTTGTCACTTTCATTAAAGGCAACTGAGGATAAATGAGAGTAGATATTTTAAGGAAAATTTTGTCAAGGACTTTTAGCCCACCAAATGTGAATTTTTAAGGATTAACAGAACAAAAAACGCCTACTTTTTGGATTTTAAGAAACATAATTTAAGGATCAACAGACCTGCAAAAATTGTTCTTTATAAAAATTTTCAGATCAACAAACCAGTTTTTCTTTAGTAAATATTTAAGGATTTTTCGAAGCAACAGACCTGCAAAAAATGGATCTTTTCAAGAATATTCAGATTAACAAACCAGTTTTTTTCTTTAGGAAATTTTCAAGGAATTTTCGAAGCAATAACGATGAATTTTCAAGGATCACTTTACAAGGACATTTAGACCAACCTACGTCGACTTTTTAAGAGGGGGAAACAAAAGTAGATTTTCACAGGAGATTTTAACCGATGACATTTAGTCAAAGAAACGTTGCTTTAATAGAAGATTTCTCTGGGACTTGCAATCCAACAAACAAATAAAGAATATTCTAGACAGTTTTTTCATAATTTTCCAACGAACGTGCATTTTTCAAGGACTTTCATACCAAAAAAAAAAAGGAATTTCATAAAGAGATTTTTTCAGGGACTTTCAAATCCACAAAAGACGACTTTTAGGGATTTTTTTCAAAGACTTTCATAACAACAAATGTGATTTTTTAAGAGGATTTTTTCAATGATCAATAGGCCAGCAAACATAGAAATAAAAAAAATATTTTTTTCAATGTCCAACCTTTAAATAAACGTAATTTTTTAAAAATATTCTTTTAAAGATATCCGAATCAAAACCTGCAGATTATTATAGATTTCTTTAAGGACTTTCAGAGCAACAAAAGTGGAATTTTTATAGAGTTGTTAAGGGCTCTAATTCTTTTTTTCAGAAAAAAGAGGTAAATTTTTAAACAGGTTTCTCAAGAATTTTCAGACCAAAAAACGCGGAAATTTCTTAAGGAATTTTGGACAAAAAAAACGTGGATTTTTTTCGGAAAAATGTTCATGGACTGTCACATCAACCAATGAGAAATATTTTATGTCTTGACCAAAAAACGTAGAATTTAATAAAAAAAAGACTTGAGACCCAAAAAAAAAAATATTTGAAGAAGATTCTGTCAAGAACTTTTAAATCCACGAACGACTACTTTTAATGTTTTTTTTTTCAAGAACTTTCATAACAAAAAACGTGGATTTTTAAGGAGACATTTCGAGAAGCAAATGACCACCAAACGCAGCGTTTTGAAGAAAATTTTCTTCAATGACCAACCTAGCAATGAAACCGGTTTTTTGGGTGATTCTTTAAAAAACATCGAACATCAAAAAAATTCTTGTATTTTTCAGAAGATTTTTTAAGGACTTTCAGATCAACTAATGAGGAATATTTTATATTTAAACAAAAAAAAGTGGACTTTAAGAGAAAAAAATTATTTTTTTAATGAGATTATGTCAAGAACTTTAAAATCAACTAAAGACGACCATTTGGAAATTTTTTTAAGGACTTTCATAAGAACAGAAGTGAGATTTTTTTCAAGGATCAATATACCAGCAAACTTTTTAAAGAAACAATTTCCAATTACAAAACCTGATTGTTTAGGCGATTCTTTAAAATACGTCCAGGCCAAATGATTTTTTTAAGATTTTTTTCTAGGAGTTTTAAAGCGACAAACTTGGAATTGTTAAGGATTTTTTAAGGACTTAAAGACCAAGCCTAGTGGCTTTTCAAATTAGATATTTTAAAGGACTTTCAGAGAAACAGAGCTAAATTTTTAAAGGGCTCAAGGGCTTTCAAACCAATTAACGCGGATTTTTTTAAAGAAAAATTTTCAAGAAATAGCGGACCAACAAACATGGTTTTTCTAAGAGGGGGCTTCAAAGATTTTTAGATCTACAATTGACAAATATTTAAGACGACTTTCACAAGGATTTTCAGACCTAAGAACGTGGAGAAATTTGAAAGATCTTTCAAATCAATAAACGACTTTTAGGGATTTTTTTTTTCAAGGACTTTCATAACAACAAATGTGAAGTTTTCAGGAGGTTTTTTCAAGGATCAATGGGATAGCAAACGTAGACTTTTAAAGAAGATTTTTTCAATGACTAACCAATCAATTACCGTGATTTTTTTCGAAGAGATTCTCTTAAATTCAGACCAACATACGTAGATTTCTCAAGGAGTTTTGGAGCTACAAACGAGGAATTTTTTAATATCAGCCCAAGGAGATCTGTTTAAGGACTTTCAGAAAAATAGAGGTAAAAGTATTCTCAAGGGCTTTTAGACCAACAAACTTTTAAAACAGCAAACGTGGATTTTTTAGGAAAAAATTTCAACGGACTCTTAAGCAATCAATAGTGACTAGGGGATAGGTATTAAAGGATATTTTTCGAGATTTTCATACCGGCAAACATGGATTTTTTAAAAATATATGTTCAAAGATATTTTGGACCAACAAACTAGATTTAAAAAAATCGAAGGACTTTCAGACCAAGAAAGTGAATTTTAAAGGGATTCTTGCTAAGAATATTTTTTTCAAGGATTTCGGACTAGCAATCCAGGATTTTGAAAAGAATTATTTTTCTAGGACTTTCAGACAAACATTTTTGTAGAAATTTATTTCGAAAGACTTTCAGACCAACAAACACCGATTTTTAAGGAGATATTTTCGAGAATTCACATAATTTTTTGACCAACAAAACTAAATAGTTCTAGAAGATTTTGTCAAGGACCTTCAGACCAACAAACTTTTATTTATCTTCCAAAGTTAGACAGTTTCAATGAAAAAAGTGTTCTCAAAGCAACCTTCAAAAGGCCTTCCAGTGTGAAAAGATTCTGTAGGATGCATTCAATAAAGAGGAAGACTCTTACGTGGATTTCTGGCGTAAGACGTCTCCCTAAACAAACTTTTATATTTAGGAAGCCCTTAAGAAGGTATTCCAAAGAAGCTTCCATAAGCTTCATTCTGTACAGAGATGGGCCCTTGAGTAACCTTTTATAGTTACAAATCCCCTTAATATATAAGTTCCATTAAAATATATGTTTTATAAGTTCGAAGATTTTTGTTCCTGAAAAAAAATATTTCTTTAAAATTGACATTTTGAGGACCCATTCTTGGCAAATTAAAAAAAAAAAATAATTTTATTGGTTAGATTGTTCTTAAAATATGTTCTTGGAAAAACACGTTTCTTCTCAGGTGGTCTTGAAAAATAATATTCTTTAAAAACCTCCCGCCATTGGAAGGAGTCTAAAATTGATAAAAATTAGACTATAGTAGCAGCCGCATAACTTATGACAAGTATACGCTCCATTTTTTATTTGATATTCAATATCCAGATCACTTTGAAGTCCTACCGTTTTAAATCGCTTCAAAAAAGTTAAATCCTGCAAGACAATTTTTTTTTTACATTTTCAACAAATAAAATAATTTCCTTACTTCGGAATAGAAAAAAAAAAACACCACCAACAACAAACAAATATCCACACACATAAATCAGGGTGCACTTAATGTTGTTGCCACATGTTAAATGTGGTTTCCACATTCACAACTCGTACATCCTGAAAGCATTCGGGAAAAATGTGCGGTGCAGCGTTTCCTCTATCTACTGTTCTCGACTCACTCTATTCTGCTAGAATAACACACCGACACACACACGCACACTCACACAGATGCAAATGGCTACCTTACATCTGTAAATGAACGTGAAACGTGTTGCTGTGGTTTTCAACAACTAAACGGGCACTGTGTCACCAACAGCAGCAGAGACAGCAGAAGAGGCGGAGGCAACAAAAGAAAGTTGACGTTACAACCATATGCATGTTATGTGAAACCGATTTTTTATACATTGGGGTTCCTGCACATGTACGTAAGTGTGTGTGTGTGTGTGCGCGCGTGCATAAAACACACATGTTTGCGCTTTTAATAAATAATAAATATTTTATAATGTTCAGTTTGTTTTTTGTTGTTTTTTGTATGTTCTCGTCGTCCTCGCCTTCCTTGCTGCTGTTGTTACTTGAATTCCAATAGCCGGCACCGGTTGTTACTCTTGCCGTTGGCATGCAACATTTTAGATTTTCCACCCAAAGGGCCACAACGCTGGGGTTTCGGATAAAATATATGTATATTTTCACTTTCACAGAATGCAAATGATTTGTAGAATTTTTAAAATGCGGTTTTTGTGGTTAAATGGATAACGGGGATGACGAGAAAGGAGAGAATGGGAAAGAGAAGGTATGAATGTTAAATAATTTGAAAGGATTTTTTGGGTTATGAACTAAAAATTAAGAGTTAAGGGATGATTACTTTTATAGAAGACCCCTAGACTGGCCCTCCCATGACCAGGGGGTCCTTGGAATAGCATTTTTCTAAAACAAATTAATTTTTTTTTTCACTTGAGTGTTTATTGACCAGATTTTTTTTTAATCCAAATTCACTGACAAGAGGGTCCTTGGAAAAATATTTTTGAAAAAAATACACGTTTATTGACTAGAGGGTCCTTGGAAAAATATCTTTGAAAAAATACACGTTTATTGACTAGAGGGTCCTTAGAAAACTATTTTTTAATCGACTTTTTGACAAGAAGATCCAAGGACCTCCAAAGAAATTTTTTAATTATTCCACGTTCATTGATCAGAGGGTCTTTGCAAAGATATTTTTTAATGATTCCACGTTCATTGATCAGAGGATCTTTGCAAAGATATTTTTTAATAAATCCACGTTCATTGACGAGGGGATCCTTAGAAAAATCTTTTTTTAATAAATCCACGTTCATTGACTAGGAGATCCTTGGAATTTTTTTTTTAAGAATCCATGTTCATTGACCAGTAGGTCTCTGAAATTTTTTTTTTTTTTTTGAAAAATCCCCGTTCATTGACAAGAGGGTCCTTGGAAAAATATTTTTTTAAAAAACCGCGTTCATTGACAAGGGGGTTCTTGGGAATACATTTTTTTAAAAAATCCACGTTCATTGATCAAGAGATTCTTGGAAAAATATTTTTTAAAAATCCATGTTTATTTGTCCTTTGATCCTTGAAAAAAAATAAAATAAATAATAAAATATTTAAAAAATCCACGTTCGTTGACAAGAGGGTCCTTAAAAAAAATATTTCTTAAAAAATCCACGTTCGTTGACAAGAGGGTTCTTGGCAATATATTTTTTAAAAAAAATCCACGTTCGTTGACAAGAGGGTCCTTGGGAATATATATTTTAAAAAGCCACGTTTATTGAACAGGTGGTCCTTGGAAAAATATTTTTTTTTAAAAATGCACGTTTATTGACAAGAAGGTCTTTGATCAAAATTTATTTGTCTCTTTAGTCCTTAAAACAATATTCTTTAAAAATCCACGGTTATTTGTACTTTGGTATTCTTTATGGCTCCTCTGGCCCTTGAAAAAAATATTCTTTAAAAATCCACGGTTATTTGTACTTTGGTATTCTTTATGGCTCCTCTGGCCCTTGAAAAAAATATTCTTTAAAAATCCACGTTTATCTGTCCTTTGGTCCTTGAAAAAATATTCTTTAAGAAATCCACGTTTATTTGTCCTTTGGTCCTTGAAAAAATATTCTTAAAGAAATCCACGTTTATTAATCCTTTGGTCCTTGAAAAAATATTCTTAAAGAAATCCACGTTTATTAATCCTTTGGTTCTTGAAAAAATATTCTTAAAGAAATCTACGTTTATTAATCCTTTGGTCCTTCAAAAAATATTCTTTAAGAAATCCACGTTTATTAATCCTTTGGTCCTTGAAAAAATATTCTTTCAGAAATCCACGTTTATTTGTCCTTTGGTCCTTGAAAAAATATTCTTTAAAAAATCCACGTTTATTTGTCCTTTGGTCCTTGAAAAAATATTCTTTAAGAAATCCACGTTTATTTGTCCTTTGGTCCTTGAAAAAATATTCTTTAAGAAATCCAATATTAATTGTCCTTTGGTCCTTAAAAAAATATTCTCGAAGAAATCCTGTTTTGTTTGTCCTTTGGTCCTTGAAAAAATATTCTTTAAGAAATCCAAGTTTATTTGTCCTTTGGTCCTTGAAAAAATATTCTTAAAAAATCCAATTTTGAAAGGATTTCTGGTCCTTGAAAAAATATTCTTTAAGAAATCCAAGTTTATTTGTCCTTTGGACCTTAAAAAAATATTCTTTAAAAAATCCACGTTTATTTGTCCTTTGGTCCTTAAAAAAATATTCTTTAAAAATCCTTAAAAAATATTCTTTAAAAAATCCACGTTTATTTGTCCTTTGGTCCTTAAAAAAATATTCTTTAAAAATCCTTAAAAAAATATTCTTTAAAAAATCCACGTTTATTTGTCCTTTGGTCCTTAAAAAAATATTCTTTAAAAATCCTTAAAAAAATATTCTTTAAAAAATCCACGTTTATTTGTCCTTTGGTCCTTAAAAAAATATTCTTTAAAAATCCTTAAAAAAATATTCTTTAAAAAATCCACGTTTATTTGTCCTTTGGTCCTTAAAAAAATATTCTTTAAAAATCCTTAAAAAATATTCTTTAAAAAATCCACGTTTATTTGTCCTTTGGTCCTTGAAAAAATATTCTTTAAGAAATCCACGTTTATTTGTGTTTGAAAAAATATTCTTAAAGAAATTCACGTTTATTGTTCCTTTGGTCCTTGAAAAAATATTCTTTAAGTCCTTTTTCAATTCATTTTCCTTTAACGACTTAGAAATGAAGCCTTGTCTCTCTCTCTCTCAAAAAAAAAATACCAGTTGCATTTCAAAGATAAATGTCCTGTGTTTCTTTTTTCAATTATCAAAAACGTATCCTTTGAAAATATCCTTTATCTGCCCAAAATCACATTCCAAAGATTTATTACACCAATTAAACATTAAAGCTTTAAAAAATGAAATACCCTCATTTCCATTTCAAAGATCCGAGTAAAATTTATGGTGTCCTGACGCCCCATTTCTTCACAAATCTCCATCTATCCTGCTTGTTCATGCACCATTGGTTATCCAATTGCAATGGCTAAAGATTCATAATTCATTCACAATTGCACAGGCAGTACTCCACTACTCCACATTTTCTTGGTGATTTGTCCACTTAAGGATGTGTGCAGGATATCTATTTCTATTATTGTGAGAGTCCAGGATTGCAGCTTGTGTGTGTACCACTCTCCGACTCAATGGCCAGCATTAAAGGATATCATTGAGTCCTGCCTTTACCTTTCTTTTGAAAAATCCAAAAAGACTTTCCATTCTGGGCAAATCAAATCGTTCAAGCAATTCGTTATTGTTGTATAGCTGAGCTTTGATTATTTTATACATATATGTATATGTATTGGTGTGTGTGTGTCTGAGTGATACTGCATATGTGTAGAAATTCCCCTCTGAATCAGCTCCTATAATCTATAAACCTCATTTTCCCTTTGGTCATTATGCTGGCCAGTTTTTGTCTCGTTGAGCCTTTGGATCCCCAAAACGAGAGTCATAAAGACTGCCGGCTCGGAGCAACAGCAGATGTACCCACTTATTCTTCCTATTCTTCTCGTCCTCCACGTCTTTTCTATCTACTCCACAATCTATTGTCCTATTTCAATGTCTGTCTCTCCGTTTGACTGTCTGTCCGTCTCTTGCTTTGCCTGTCTTGTAAACGTTATTGAATGTTAAAATGATCCAGGTATGCACGAATGAATGAATCGTTATTGCCAGCCTCAATAGTGCATATGTATGGCTGTGTGTGTGTGTGTGTGTGCACCACACAAGGACATCCTTGCCTACATGTTTGAGGCCATGTAGTACAGGATTAGCGAAGAAGAGTTCGTTAAAATATGGTCAAGAGTATCTTATGTCCTTTATGGCTGTGTTAGTTCAGCTGTATCATGTGACTATTGTTGCTGCTGCTGCTGCTGAGTCATATATGTCCTGACAGGATAATGGGCATAGCACTATCCTCTAAAGGAGGGGAACATTTTCAAAATAAGTTGCATGGATATGCTGGTCATTAGTGTCATCTATTTTAATACCCAGCCATGGATGTCTTTACAGGATGACATTTACATTTGTAAGGAAAAATATAATAGGATCAAGGACCAAAGGAGCAAAGAGGCGTGGATTTTTAGAGAATATTTTTTCAAGGAGCAAAGGAACATGGAACATGGATTTTCCAAAGAAAAAATTTCAAGGAGCAAATAAACGTGAATTTTTTTTAAATAAAAGTTTTCAAGGACCAAAGGACAAATAGACGTGGATTTTCAAAGAAAAGTTTTCAAGGACCAAAGGACAAATAAACGTGGATTTTTCAAAGAAACGTTTTCAAGGACCAAAGTAGCAATAAACGTGGAATTTTTAAAGAAAAGTTTTCAAGGACCAAAGTAGCAATAAACGTGGATATTTCAAAGAAAAAAATTTCAAGGACCAAAGGACAAATAAACGTGGATTTTTTTAAGAAAACATTTCAAGGACCAAAGGACAAATAAACATGGATTTTTTAAAGAAAAAATTTCAAGGACCAAAGGACAAATAAACGTGGATTTTTCAAAGAAAAGTTTTCAAGGACCAAAGATGCAATAAACTTGGGTTTTTCAAAGAAAAGTTTTTAAGGACCAAAGGAGCAATAAACGTGGATTTTTCAAAGAAGAGTTTTCAAGGACAAAAATAGCAATAAACGTGGATTTTTCAAAGAAGAGTTTTCAAGGACAAAAATAGCAATAAACGTGGATTTTTCAAAGAAGAGTTTTCAAGGACCAAAGAAGCAATAAACGTGATTTTTTTTTAAATAAGAGTTTTCAAGGACCAAAGGATAAATAAACGTGGATTTTTTAAAGAAAAGTTTTCAAGGACCAAAGAAGCAATATATGTGGATTTTTCAAAGAAAAGTTTTCAAGGACCAAAGTAGCAATTTTTCAAAGAAAAGTTTTCAAGGACCAAAGAAGCAATAAACGTGGATTTTTCAAAGAAAAGTTCTCAAGGACCAAAGGACAAATAAACGTGGATTTTTCAAAGAAAAGATCTCAAGGACCAAAGGACAAATAAACGTGGATTTTTCAAAGAAAAGATCTCAAGGACCAAAGGACAAATAAACGTGGATTTTTCAAAGAAAAGTTTTCGAGGACCAAAGGCGTAAAAAAGTGGATTTTTTAAGAAAAGCTTTCAAGGACGGAAGCAGCAATAAACATTTTAAGCAAATGTTTTCAAGGACCAAAGGCGTAATAAACGTGGATTATTCAAAGAAAAGTTTAAAATTTAAAAATAAAAAGTTAAAATTATTTTAAAAAGTTAAAAATTAAAGTTTGACAGGACTGCTGGTCCTTGAAATAATATTCGTAGTCTATAAGTCCTTTGGTCCTAGAAAGAATATTCATTTAAAATCCACCTATTTAAGAACTTCTGGTCCTTAAAAAAATATTCTTTAAAAACCTCCCTTTAGAAAGGCTTCTGGTCCTTGACAGAATATTCTTTGAAAACCTCCCTTTAGAAGAACTTCTGGTCCTTGAATTAATATTCTTTAAAAATCTCCCTTTAGAAGGACTTCTGGTCCTTGAAATAATATTTTTTAATGTCCACCTTTAGAAGGACTTCTGGTCATTGAAAAAAATTTTTAATAATCCACCTTCAAAAGGACTTGCGGTCCTTGAAAAAATATTCTTTAAAAACCCCTTTTAAAAGAACTTCGGGTCCTTGAAAAAATATTCTTAAAAAAATCCAGCTATAAAAAGACTTCGGGTCCTTGAAAAAATATTCTTTAAAAATTCTCTTTTAAAAGGACTTCGGGATCTTGAGAAAATATTCTTTAAAAATCCACTTTTAAAAGGACTTGTGGTCCTTGAAAAAATATTCTTCAAAATCCATTTTTAAAAGGACTTCGGGTCCTCGAAAAAATAATATTTAAAAATCCATCTTTAAAAGGATTTCGGGTTCTTGAAAAAATATTCTTAAAAAATCCAATTTAAAAGGACTTCGGGTCCTTGAAAAAAATATTTTTTAAAAATCCACTCTTAAAATCACTTCGGGTCCTTTGAAAAATATATTTCTTAAAAATACATTTTTAAAAGGACTTCTGGTTCTTGAAAAAATCTTCTTTTGAAGGCCTTCTGGTCCATGAAGAAATCTTCTTTAAAAATCCAAATGTGGAAGGAATTCTGGTCCTTGAAAAAATCTCCCTTAAAAATCCACGTCTATAATGATTTCTGATCCTTAGAAAATTTTCCCTAAAAATCTACTTTTGTAAGGACTTCTTGTCCTTAAAAAAAAGTATTCCTTTAGACCTTCAAAAATATTCTTCAGTTCACATTCACTGCATCCTTGGTCCTAAAATTCTTTCATTAATCCATATTTATTGTTCTGTGAGTCCTTGGAAAAAATATCCTTTAAAAGTTGTGCCCTAATGTCCCGAAAAAATGTACCAGACAAAGAGGAAGACATTTCACATTTACCTCTTTTCGTTCATTGTTTCCTTTATAATTGCTTTGTTATGGCATGCATCGGAGCTGTGTTGCATGTCCTTGCTTTTACATCGAAGGATATTCATGTTCAATTATTGGACGGTTACAAATGACACCATTTCCTGCAAAGAAAAATTACCCTCAGTTGTTGAGGCAAAGACAAAGACGATGACACAGAGTTAGGGGCAGGCATGAAGGGAGGGGGCCAGGAGCCAATCGGGTGGCCAGTCTGGGAGGTTAGGAATAAAGTGAGTGATAAAAATTGATGACCATGTCGATGAAGGAAAACTGTGTCTGTGTGCTTGTGAACTTGAATTTGAAGCTGGGTTTTTGTTTTGTTCTGGAAAATGTGTTCCAGGAGAATGCCATTAGCTCATATGGGTGTGTGTATGTCCAACACCTATCACCTCATGCCTCCATGAGCTGTAGCGGCGAAATCTTCTGACCATTTAGATTATCGATATGCAGAGCTCCTATTTTGACGTACATGGTCTTTTACCTATCTAGTGGCCATAGTCGGCACTTATTCTGGCTACCATTAGCTGTAGCTACAGTTTTTCATATCCATGGCTCCAGCTTCTTATTCTGAGGACGTGAACATTTGTATTTTATCCTCCATAGACTCTGTAATGGAAACTATGAATGGAAGTGTGGATACTTAAAGTGGGCCGTAAATGACCGGCCCATTTTTGGGATATGGGAAATGAAGGAAGAAAGATACTGAAATGGAAATTCATGGCATTGTTCAACGAAAAGGGGTGGAGGAGAGGCAAGAAAAGATGAAAGCATCAAAAAATTATGACCTCTGTTAAGAATATCCCCCTCACATATCCCCACCCCAACTTTAAGCCAGAGAACAATTCTCCGGATAATTCATATTGGCCAATTATTGGCATATTTTCTTCCATCAGATCTCCTCTGACTATCAATTAGTCGGCTTGGAATGTTAAAAGGCCAATATTTGCAATGATTTAAGGTCAAAGGATTTTTAAATCCTCCAACGCTGATGCGTTCTCTTTAATTATGAATGATATCTGATATTGGAAATAAACTAAAGTTGCCATTTCATCATTTAGTGAGTCATTCATTCCGTTCATTCATTCATTCAGACCCAGGCAACCGCGTTGCAAATATTCAATTCTTAATTGGACATTTACATGTTATTGTCTGTGTATGTAAAACATGGTCATTAATTTATGTGATTCTATAAAGTAAATTGTAGACAGGGTGAGCCAAAAGATAAGGCATTTCAATGGTATTTGCATACAAATCCATTGCCTATAAGTAACTGCAACACTCATACGTCACAGGGTCCAGATATTTAAATTATTAAAAATATGCCTCAGAAGATATCTAAATTGCAACCATTGGTCCTTAAAAAAAGATCAAATGGTCCTTGAAAAATATTCTTTAAATAATTCACGTTTATTGACCAGAGGGTCCTTGAAAAATATTCTTTAAATAATTCACGTTTATTGACCAGAGGGTCCTTGAAAAATATTCTTTAAATAATTCACGTTTATTGACCAGAGGGTCCTTGAAAAATATTCTTTAAATAATTCACGTTTATTGACCAGAGGGTCCTTGAAAAATATTCTTTAAATAATTCACGTTTATTGACCAGAGCGTCCTTGAAAAATATTCTTTAGATAATTCACGTTTATTGACCAGAGGGTCCTTGAAAAATATTCTTTAAATAACGCACGTTTGTTGACCAGAGGGTCCTTGAAGAATATTCTTTAAATAATTCACGTTTATTGACCAGAGGGTCCTTGAAAAATATTCTTTAAAAAATCCACGTTTATTGACCAGAGGGTCCTTGAAAAATATTCTTTAAAAAATCCACGTTTATTGACCAGAGGGTCCTTGAAAAATATTCTTTAAAAAATCCACGTTTATTGACCAGAGGGTCCTTGAAAAATATTCTTTAAAAAATCCACGTTTATTGACCAGAGGGTCCTTGAAAAATATTCTTTAAAAAATCCACGTTTATTGACCAGAGGGTCCTTGAAAAATATTCTTTAAAAAATCCACGTTTATTGGTCCTTGAAAAATATTCTTTAAAAAATCCACGTTTATTGGTCCTTGAAAAAATATTCTTTAAAAAATCCACGTTTATTGGTCCTTGAAAAAATATTCTTTAAAAAATCCACGTTTATTGGTCTTTGAAAAAATATTCTTTAAAAAATCCACGTTTATTGGTCCTTGAAAAAATATTCTTTAAAAAATCCACGTTTATTGGTCCTTGAAAAAATATTCTTTAAAAAATCCACGTTTATTGGTCCTTGAAAAAATATTCTTTAAAAAATCCACGTTTATTGGTCCTTGAAAAAATATTCTTTAAAAAATCCACGTTTATTGGTCCTTGAAAAAATATTCTTTAAAAAATCCACGTTTATTGGTCCTTGAAAAAATATTCTTTAAAAAATCCACGTTTATTGGTCCTTGAAAAAATATTCTTTAAAAAATCCACGTTTATTGGTCCTTGAAAAACTATTCTTTAAAAAATCCACGTTTATTGGTCCTTGAAAAAATATTCTTTAAAAAATCCACGTTTATTGGTCCTTGAAAAAATATTCTTTAAAAAATCCACGTTTATTGGTCCTTGAAAAAATATTCTTTAAAAAATCCACGTTTATTGGTCCTTGAAAAAATATTCTTTAAAAAATCCACGTTTATTGGTCCTTGAAAAAATATTCTTTAAAAATCCACGTTTATTGGTCCTTGAAAAAATATTCTTTAAAAAATCCACGTTTATTGGTCCTTGAAAAAATATTCTTTAAAAAATCCACGTTTATTGGTCCTTGAAAAAATATTCTTTAAAAAATCCACGTTTATTGGTCCTTGAAAAAATATTCTTTAAAAAATCCACGTTTATTGGTCCTTGAAAAAATATTCTTTAAAAAATCCACGTTTATTGGTCCTTGAAAAAATATTCTTTAAAAAATCCACGTTTATTGGTCCTTGAAAAAATATTCTTTAAAAAATCCACGTTTATTGGTCCTTGAAAAAATATTCTTTAAAAACTCCACGTTTATAGCTACTTTGGTCCTTGAAAAATATTCTTTAAAAAATCAAGGTTTATTGTTCCTTTGGTCCTTGAAAAATATTCTTTCAAAAATCCACGTTTATTAACCAGAGGAGGTGACGTATACGTTGTGTCAATACTTATACACACCTATTTACTCGTACATCGAATGAAACCAGTTTTTAGGTTTTAGGTTGAGTAGACCTACAAGGAAAATCTGTGACGTGTACTTATTATGAATACTTATACGCAGAATGGGAGCTCATTCAAATAACCTTCTATGATAGACAAGCCTTAAATAATCTCTATGGAGAGAATGCCGCTCATGTGGACTCCTATGGATAAAATACCACTTAAAGGGCCTTCTATGGGCATAAGACTTTCCAAATACTCTTCTATTGATAGGAAATTGTAAAAAGGGGCCTTCTATAGATTACAAAGAGAATCAGTGGCGTATACATATTGTCAACACTTATACGCACCAATATATCTTTCTATTGATAGGAACTCTCAAATATTGCCTTGTACATATAGAAAAGAAAGTCGCTAGTCCAAGTCGCCCTCTTTCAATAACTAACACATAAAATCTCTGGCGTATACGTGCTGTCAATACCTATACGCACACGTGTATCCTTCCACAGAAATAGAGTCTATTTATATGATCTTCATTTTCACAAATGGTCTATCACGAGCCGAATACCATAAATAATTTGCTCGAATGTCGTTCGATTAATAGTTCTTTTTTTGATCCACCCATTACCCATGGTTCGAAAAAATGTTGAGCAAAAAAAAAATGAACACAAATCATATACCAACCGTTACTGTAGAGATCTTTGTTGATTTTTTAAACATTACTCCGCCGACTCCAATGTTGATGATGAACCCCATTCAATGATGTTCCATGAAAATATGCCATTTGTGGCAACAACAACAAACATTCTGAGCGAGCGAAAAAACAACCATAAGCAATTAGTATAATTCCAGAATATATTTTTAATTAAACAGCGAAAAAAAGGATTTAAAAAAGGTCAATTAGGCTGGAAATGAAAAACACACACAGGCACAAAAACACATTTCCACATGCCGAACACAATTTACACAGATTGTAAAAAAAAACGTGGAGAGAGAGAAAAAAAACCTCCAATGATGAAAACTTACAGAAATTATGGGGATAATTACATCAATTATATTATATAGTCATTAAATATATTTATACGTATAGGCATATATTTAACAGAAAAGTAAATACAATAAAAAAAGCAGTTGAATAAATAAATTACAGCAAGGGGGGAGGGGGAAAGCAGATTTATGTGTCCGAATATTTACATTGGTATTTGGGCCAATGGGTTGTAGTTCTGGGTGATCAGAATCGCTTTTTGAAATAAATACTTGCATAAAATCCTGTAGAAATTTGCCACTAAACAATTTAAAGGCATTTAATGTAGGAGGCGTATACGTGCTGTCAATACTTATACGCAACATTGTATAAAAACCTAAAACTTTAAAATCTTACATAGAAGACCAAAGAATATTTTTCCAAGGACTAACACAACAATAAATGTGGATTTTTAAAGAATATTTTTCCAAGGACACAAAGACCAAAAAACCTAGATTTTTTAAAGAATTTTTTCAAGGGCCCTTTGAACAATAAATGGGGATTTTTTAAAGAATATGTTTTCAAGGACCAAAGGAGCAATAAACGTGGATTTGTTAAAGAATATTATTCCGAGGATCCCCTGGTCAATAAACGTGGTTTATTATAAAATATTTTCCAGGATTTTTAAAGATTTTTTTTTCAAGAAATCTCTGGTCAATATTTTAAAGGATATTTTCCCACGATTTTTATAAATTTTTTCACAAAGTCCCTCTGGGAAATAAAGATTGATTTTCAAAGATTAATTTCCCAGGATTTTTAAAGAATATTTTCCAAGGACCCTCTGGCCAATAAAGAAAGAAAAAAGAAAGAAAATTTTTCCCAGGATTAAAAAAATCCAAGAACTCTCTTATCAATAAGCATGGATTTTTAAAGAATATTTTTCCCAGAATTTTTAAAGGAATTTTTCCATGGACCTTCTGGTCAATAAATATAGGTTTTCAAAGAAAAATTTTCCAAGAATTTAAAAAAAAAAAAATTCCAAAGACCCTCTATTGAATAAACGTGGATTTTAAAAGATTTTTTTCCAAGGGCGCTCTGGTCAATAAACGTGGATTTTTAAAAATATTTTCCCCAGGATTTTTAAAAAATATTTCCAAGGACCCTCTGGTTTATAAACGTGGATTTTTAAAAAATATGTTCCCCAGGATTTTTAAAGAATATATCCAAGGACCCTCTGGTCTATAAACGTGGATTTTTAAAAAATATTTTCCCCAGGATTTTTAAAGAATATTTCCAAGGACCCTCCGGTCTATAAACGTGGATTTTTAAAAAATATTTTCCCCAGGATTTTTAAAGAATATTTCCAAGGATCCTCTGGTCTATAAACATGGATTTTTAAAAAATATTTTCCCCAGGATTTTTAAAGAATATTTCCAAGGACCCTCTGGTCTATAAACGTGGATTTCTAAAAAATATTTTCCCCAGGATTTTTAAAGAATATTTCCAAGGACCCTCTAGTCTATAAACATGGATTTTTAAAAAATATTTTCCCCAGGATTTTTAAAGAATATTTCCAAGGACCCTCTGGTCTATAAACGTGGATTTTTAAAAAATATTTTCCCCAGGATTTTTAAAGAATATTTCTAAGGACCCTCTGGTCTATAAACGTGGATTTTTAAAAAATATTTTCCCCAGGATTTTTAAAGAATATTTCCAAGGACCCTCTGGTCTATAAACGTGGATTTTTAAAAAATATTTTCCCCAGGATTTTTAAAGAATATTTCCAAGGACCCTCTGGTCTATAAACGTGGATTTTTAAAAAATATGTTCCCCAAGATTTTTAAAGAATATTTCCAAGGACCCTCTGGTCTATAAACGTGGATTTTTAAAAAATATTTTCCCCAGGATTTTTAAAGAATATTTCCAAGGACCCTCTGGTCTATAAACGTGGATTTTTAAAAAATATTTTCCCCAGGATTTTTAAAGAATATTTCCAAGGACCATCTGGTCTATAAACGTGGATTTTTAAAAAATATTTTCCCCAGGATTTTTAAAGAATATTTCCAAGGACCCTCTGGTCTATAAACGTGGATTTTTAAAAAGTATTTTCCCCAGGATTTTTAAAGAATATTTCCAAGGACCCTCTGGTCTATAAACGTGGATTTTTAAAAAATATTTTCCCCAGGATTTTTAAAGAATATTTCCAAGGACCCTCTGGTCTATAAACGTGGATTTTTAAAAAATTTTGTCCCCAGGATTTTTTAAGAATATTTTCCGATTTCCGATTTTTAAAAAATATTTTTCAAGGACCCTCTTATCAATAAACATGGATTTTAAAAAATGTTTTCCAAAGACTTTCTTGTCAATAAACGTGGATTTTTAAAAAATATTGTCCCCAGGATTTTTTAAGAATATTTTCCGATTTCCGATTTTTAAAAAATATTTTTCAAGGACCCTCTTATCAATAAACATGGATTTTAAAAAATGTTTTCCAAAGACTTTCTTGTCAATAAACGTGTATTTTGAAAAAATATTTTCCTCAGGATTTTCAAAGAATGTTTCCAAGGACCCTCTGGTCAATAAACGTGGATTAAAGAATATTTTTCTAAGGACCCACAGACCAATAAACATGGATTTTTTGAAGAATATTTTTCCAAAGGCCTTCTGGCCAATGACGTGGATTTTTAATTTTTTTTTTTTTTTTTCATCCAAACGACATTCTTTTAATTCAAACACAAAAAATAATATCTTTAATTCGTTCGTAATTTTTATTTCTTTATCTACCACTTCCACTCTTCATAAAACGCTTAACAAATATTTGCTAAAAATAAAATGCGAAAAAAAATTTACAGCTTTGCAAAGTCATTTGCATTCTTTTGTTAGCTGCTGGCTCCGCTGCATTTAAAACTGCACTGCAAGACTGCATCAGCTAAACTATTCACAAACAATGGACAATACAATGCTTGTTAAACGTTTTCGCTGATGTCCTTTTTTTTGCATTGTTGTCTTTTGCCAAAAACAGCAACAACAACTTGAAAAGTTTTCTTGTTGTTTTTCTTTTTTTTGCGTTGCAGTATCTCTTCTTGACATTCTTTAACTAAGGCAATATGAATGCCAAACACTTGGATGGTTAGTAAGCTTGTTGGGAGTAGAAGATAGGGACAGAGTGGATGGAGGAAAGGAAGAAACAAAAACAAAGTTCCACAGCAACAACGAAAAGAACACATTTGAACACCTTCCGTTTCCGTTTTCCTTTTGGCGTTATGCTAAAAGTCTCGTCGTGTTGGTTTTGAAAAATTCTGTGTGAGTGTGTGCTAGTGGGTGTTGGAGGTCCACCTCCTCCTTCTCTTTTTCTATTTCCATTCTTAGAGAAATTCCTTCACGCAAGCTAAAAACAACGCTGAATTAAATGTCAAGCAAATAAAAAATGCATAAAAATGTAATTTTTTCACTGGTCAAATTCCATTGGCAAAGGATTCCCCAAAGAATTGGCCAGCAGTGGCTAGTTCTTATGTTAATTTAAAGAGGGGAAATATGTTGACTAAGTGGATGAATTGTTTAGATTTTTATTAAACATTTAAAAAATAAGAAAAACAATATTTTTAGAGAATAATTTTTCAAGGGCAAAGGGACAAATAAACGTGGATTTTTTAAAGAATATTTTTTCAAGGACCAATGGATTTTTTTGGATTTTTTAAAGAATATTTTTTCTAGGACTATCTGACCAATAAACTTGAATTTTTTAAAGAAGATTTCTTCAAGGATCAACAAAACGAGGATTTTTTAAAAAATATTTTCTTAAGGAACAATAAACGTGGATTTTTTAAAGAATATTTATTCAAGGACCAATAAACGTGGATTTTTTAAAAAATATTTATTCAAGGACCTCAATAAACGTGGATATTCTATAGAATAGTTTTCATGGACCTCAGTAAAGGTGGATTTTTAAAGAATATCAAGGACCAACGGACCAACAAAAGTTGGATTTTTTAAAGAATATTTTTTCAAGGACCTCAATAAACGTGGCTTTTTAAAGAATATTTTTTCAAGGACCTCAATAAACGTGGACTTTTTAATGAATAGTTTTTTAAGGACCTCAATAAACGTGGATTTTTAAAGAATAGTTTTTCAAGGACCTCAATAAACGTGGCTTTTTAAACAATATTTTTTCAAGGACCTCAATAAACGTGGACTTTTTAAAGAATAGTTTTTCAAGGGCCAATAAACGTGGATTTTTTAAAGAATATTTTTTCAAGGACCAATAAACGTGGATTTTTTAAAGAATATTTTTTCAAGGACCAATAAACGTGGATTTTTTAAAGAATATTTTTTCAAGGACCAATAAACGTGGATTTTTTAAAGAATATTTTTTCAAGGACAAATAAACGTGGACTTTTTAAAGAATATTTTTTCAAGGACAAATAAACTTGGATTTTTTAAAGAATATTTTTTCAAGGACCAATAAACGTGGATTTTTTAAAGAATATTTTTTCAAGGACCAATAAACGTGGATTTTTTAAAGAATATTTTTTCAAGGACAAATAAACGTGGATTTTTTAAAGAATATTTTTTTAAAGGGCCAATAAACGTGGATTTTTTAAAGAATATTTTTCAAGGACCAATAAACGAGGATGTTTTAAAGAATATTTTTTCAAGGACCAATAAACTTGGATTTTTTAAAGAATATTTTTTTCAAGGACCAATAAACGTGGATTTTTTAAAGAATATTTTTTCAAGGACCAATAAACGTGGATTTTTTAAAGAATATTTTTTCAAGGACCAATAAACGTGGATTTTTTAAAGAATATTTTTTCAAGGACAAATAAACGTGGACTTTTTAAAGAATACTTTTTCAAGGAACAATAAACGTGGATTTTTTAAAGAATATTTTTTCAAGGACCAATAAACGTGGATTTTTTAAAGAATATTTTTTCAAGGACCAATAAACGTGGATTTTTTAAAGAATATTTTTTCAAGGACAAATAAACGTGGACTTTTTAAAGAATATTTTTTCAAGGAACAATAAACGTGGATTTTTTAAAGAATATTTTTTCAAGGACCAATAAACGTGGATTTTTTAAAGAATATTTTTTCAAGGACCAATAAACGTGGATTTTTTAAAGAATATTTTTTCAAGGACCAATAAACGTGGATTTTTTAAAGAATATTTTTTCAAGGACCAATAAACGTGGATTTTTTAAAGAATATTTTTTCAAGGACCAATAAACGTGGATTTTTTAAAGAATATTTTTTCAAGGACCAATAAACGTGGATTTTTTAAAGAATATTTTTTCAAGGACCAATAAACGTGGATTTTTTAAAGAATATTTTTTCAAGGACCAATAAACGTGGATTTTTTAAAGAATATTTTTTCAAGGACCAATAAACGTGGATTTTTTAAAGAATATTTTTTCAAGTACCAAAGGACAAATAAACGTGTATTTTTAAAGAATATTTTTCAAGGACCAAAGGAACAATAAACGTGGATTTTTTAAAGAATATTTTTTCAAGGACCAAAGGACAAATAAACGTGGATTTTTTAAAGAATATTTTTTCAAGGACTAAAGGACAAATAAACGTGGATTTTTTAAAGAATATTTTTTCAAGGACCAAAGGACAAATAAACGTGGACTTTTTAAAAAATATTTTTTCAAGGACCGAAGGACAAATTAACGCGGATTTTTTAAAGAATATTTTTTCAAGGACCAAAGGATCAACAAACGTGAATTTTTAAAGAATATTTTTTCAAGGACCAAAGGATCAACAAACGTGAATTTTTAAAGAATATTTTTTCAAGAACCCACCGACTAATAAACGTGGATTTTTTAAAGAATATTTTTTCAAGTACCAAAGGACAAATAAACGTGTATTTTTAAAGAATATTTTTCAAGGACCAAAGGAACAATAAACGTGGATTTTTTAAAGAATATTTTTTCAAGGACCAAAGGACAAATAAACGTGGATTTTTTAAAGAATATTTTTTCAAGGACTAAAGGACAAATAAACGTGGATTTTTTAAAGAATATTTTTTCAAGGACCAAAGGACAAATAAACGTGGACTTTTTAAAAAATATTTTTTCAAGGACCGAAGGACAAATTAACGCGGATTTTTTAAAGAATATTTTTTCAAGGACCAAAGGATCAACAAACGTGAATTTTTAAAGAATATTTTTTCAAGGACCAAAGGATCAACAAACGTGAATTTTTAAAGAATATTTTTTCAAGAACCCACCGACTAATAAACGTGGATTTTTTAAAGAATATTTTTTCAAGTACCAAAGGACAAATAAACGTGTATTTTTAAAGAATATTTTTCAAGGACCAAAGGAACAATAAACGTGGATTTTTTAAAGAATATTTTTTCAAGGACCAAAGGACAAATAAACGTGGATTTTTTAAAGAATATTTTTTCAAGGACTAAAGGACAAATAAACGTGGATTTTTTAAAGAATATTTTTTCAAGGACCAAAGGACAAATAAACGTGGACTTTTTAAAAAATATTTTTTCAAGGACCGAAGGACAAATTAACGCGGATTTTTTAAAGAATATTTTTTCAAGGACCGAAGGACAAATTAACGCGGATTTTTTAAAGAATATTTTTTCAAGGACCAAAGGATCAACAAACGTGAATTTTTAAAGAATATTTTTTCAAGGACCAAAGGATCAACAAACGTGAATTTTTAAAGAATATTTTTTCAAGAACCCACCGACTAATAAACGTGGATTTTTTAAAGAATATTTTTTCAAGTACCAAAGGACAAATAAACGTGTATTTTTAAAGAATATTTTTCAAGGACCAAAGGAACAATAAACGTGGATTTTTTAAAGAATATTTTTTCAAGGACCAAAGGACAAATAAACGTGGATTTTTTAAAGAATATTTTTTCAAAGACCAAAGGACAAATAAACGTGGATTTTTTAAAGAATATTTTTTCAAAGACCAAAAAACAAATAAACCCTCCAATAAACGCGGATTTTTAAAAAAATATTTTTCAAGGACCCACCGTCCAATAATCGCGGATTTTGATTGTGGATTTTTTAAAGAATATTTTTTAAAGACCCACGGTCCAATAAACAATGTTTTCACAATTGCCAGTTTGGGGTCCCTAATAATTTTTCTTTAAGAAATATAATGATCTCAATCAAATGGTCCTTAAAATCTGTTGTCCTTAAAATAACATCGATTTTCGATCAGTAGTTCCTTACTTCTGTTCATTTTAGAAAGTCATTAAAAAATGTTCATGAAATAATTTAGGGTTATTGGTCGGCATGTCCTGACTTATTAAGGATGCCTTTAAAATTGTTTTCTTTAAAAGAATCCGCAATTTTCTTTCAAAATACATGTCTCTATAAAAATCCACGATTTTCGGTATGGAGGTCCACAAATTTTTTTCTTTAAAAAATCCACGATTTATTGGTCAGAAAGGCCTTAAAAATAATTTCTTCCTTTTAAAGATTTTATGAAAAGCCCAGAGAAAAGCCCTCCTCTAAATAAGAGCGAAGTGTCTTTATCTCTAGGAATAGTTAGTTCTTTCTCTTTTTTCTCTGTCTGAAAGCTCCTCCTCTAGAAGAGAGCGTCTACCTCCCAGATCAGCTCCTCCTCATCTACAAGAGGGACATCTCACCTCTTCTATGAAAAAGACATCTCACGATAAGTTTATGACTCTTCATTTGTGAGGTGGACCCTTTGTAATCATCATTTTCTGAGTCAGATTACACACGTAGAGCTCCTTCTATATGAAGCATGCCCTTCATGATAAGTCTTTCTTCTCTATGATGCCCAACTCCCATATGTATGTCCTTCTCTATTAAAAGGGCCTTTTATAATCAGTTTTTTCCGCTATGAGGCAGATTTCTAATGAAATCCGAATTTTTGTTTAAAATGTCCTTATCGAAAGTTTCTTTAGAAAAATCCTTGATTTTCGGTCAGTAGGTGACAATTTGTTCTTGAGAAAAATCTACAATTTCCAGTCTGGAGGTCCTTGAAAGATGTTTCTTAGAAAACATCCAAAAATTTAAGTCCAATTGTCCAAACATTTGAAAATCCCTGATATTCTGCCATGGTAAAATTTATTTTGGAAAAAAATCTACGATCAGTTGGTTCCTAAAATGTTTTCCTTAGAAAAATCCACTATTTTCGATCAGAAGGTCCTGGTAAAGAGGTTTTCATATTTATTGTTAAAAATATCCATGACATTTGATTTTTGAGCGCCTTAAATTTTTTTAATCCCCAAAAGTATGCAATAAAAATCCTAAATATAAACGTGGGTCTAATATGTTGTCTAATCTAGTTTTAATGACAACCACAACTTTCCAAATTAAATTATAAACTATTATTTGAAGGACATCCATTATCTTCTTCTCAGAAATTGACTTTCCCATCCCCAACTCTCATCCTGCCGTCGTTTATATTTTTGGTTAATTTGTTATCTTCTTTGGCAAATCGAATTACAATGTTCCAACTACAAACCATAATAACATAATGTAATAATGCCAATATAACATAAATACCCAACCGGGAGGGGGTATATCCGGGTATCGAAGCATTTCGAGTTACAGGAATATGAGACAATAAATAGCATCATAAATGCATCGAGGGAATATATCCTTTTACAGCTGAGAGCAGAGAGAAATGCATCTTCACCTCAACCCCTCTCTTCCTCCCCCCCCCCTCGCCCTCTTTCTCTCCCCACAATAACCACACAGACAGAAAATATTTGAAAAGCATCATCATCAGCAACAGACAATAAATATTTTGAAAAACCAAACGAATTGTAACGGGCTCCTGCTTGCTCCGACGTCTCGTAATGGCATTGGAATACCATGGCAGAATGGCACAACAATACTCGCTTACCTAGCCCTGCTAGGGCACCAAGAAAACCAATTCAATACGAAGTTCCAAATACTTTATTGACTCAGTGTCCTTGCCGTCACAAGAAGGGTTTAGGAAGATGAGAAGAGTGAGGTGGGGAGGTAGGGACTTCCAGCCGGAATCCAGCCATTACTATTGTTGTTATGCCGGTGTACAACATAAGAACTTTATCTCTCTCTGCTGCTGCTTCTGTTGTTGCATTTCACTAAAATGACATCTTTATCCTTGCTGGTGTTGGTATCTCCAACAATATCCTTCTTGTGGCTTACATACCTGGACATTGTGTGGGTGTGTGTGTGCAACTCGAACACTTATATCTGCTGGCGAAGGTGGAAGTGTTAAATATATAATAATACTTTTCCTTTCCCATATCCTAAACACTCTGCGGTAGGTAGAGAGCGATATCCTTTTTCCATCTCCTTGTGCAAGGAGCAGGGTCACACACATTTTCTTCAATAAAATAAAATATTGACACCCCGTAATGCAGGACAACAATATCGCTGGCAGCCAAAATGTCATTGTCATAGCATTTGTTATTGTTGGCGTTGTTGGTGTTGTTGTTGTTGCTGGCTTAAGTTCCGCACTTTGCACGTGCCACATTACGTGAAGTCCTTGTATGTGGGACTCCTAGTTTAGCAAGTATATCCCCTGGGGCGTTGATAACGACGACAATGTTCCTGCTGCACAGCCCAGGCCAATCCTTGCAATTATCTTCGTTGTGGTGCATTGTGAGAATCGATGAATGGTTGCAGTTGTTGTTGGCCATTATCGGATTTCTACAAGGACCCACTAAGTAGGTGAAATAGGAAATGGTAACAGGAATGGAAAAACAAAAAAAAAAAAAAAACAAAGAGAGAAAGTGTTGAGCAGGGAGAGATTTTTAAACACTATTTTTCAAGGACACAATGTTCATGGATATTTTGAAGAATTTTTCTTGCCAAGGACCCAATAATCGTGGATTTTTTTAATAATATTTTTTCATGGACCAAATGATTGTGGATTTTTTAAATAATATTTTTTCAAGGACAAAATAGTTGTGGATTTTTTAAATAATAATTTTCCAAGGACCCAATAAACGTGGATTTTTTAAATAATATTTTTTCAAGGACCAAATGATTGTGGATTTTTTAAATAATATTTTTTCAAGGACCAAATGATTGTGGATTTTTAAATAATATTTTTCCAATGACCCAAAAATCTTGGATTTTTTAGTAATATTTTTACAAGGACCCAATAATCCTGGATTCTTTAAAAAATATTTTTCCAACGATCAAAAAATCGTGGATTTTTTAAATAAAATTTTTCCAAGAATCAAAAAATCGTGGATTTTTTAAATAATATTTTTTCCAAGAATCAAAAAATCGTGGATTTTTTAAATAAAATTTTTCCAAGAATCAAAAAATCGTGGATTTTTTAAATAATATTTTTTCCAAGAATCAAAAAATCGTGGATTTTTTAAATAAAATTTTTCCAAGAATCAAAAAATCGTGGATTTTTTAAATAATATTTTTTCCAAGAATCAAAAAATCGTGGATTTTTTAAATAAAATTTTTCCAAGAATCAAAAAATCGTGGATTTTTTAAATAATATTTTTTCCAAGAATCAAAAAATCGTGGATTTTTAAAAAATATTTTTCCTAGAACCCAATAATCGTGGATTTTTTTAAATAATGTTTTGCCAAGGACCAATTAAGAATGGATTTCTTAAATAATGTTTTTCCAAGAACCCAACAATTGTTGTATTTTTTAAAATAATTTTTTTCAAGAATCCAATAATTGTGGATTTTTTAAATAAAATTTTTCAAGGACCCCATAATCGTGTTTTTTTAAATAATATTTTTCCAAGGATCAAAAAATCGTGAATTTTTTAAATAATATTTTTCCAAGAATCAAAAAATCGTGGATTTTGTAAATAATATTTTTCCAAGGACCCAATGATTGTGGATTTTTAAATAATATTTTTCCAAAAATATTTTTTTTTAATATATTTCCAAGGACTTAATAATTGTGGATTTTTTAAGTAATATTTTTTCAAAAATATTTTTTTTTAAATATTTGTACAAGGACCCAGGAATCGTTAATTTTTTAAATAATATTTTTCCAGGGACTTAAAAATCGTGGATTTTTTAAATAATATTTTTCCCAAGGACTTAAAAATTGAGGATTTTTTAAATAATATTTTTCCCAAGGACTTAAAAATTTTGGATTTTTTAAATAATATTTTTCCAAGGACCCAAAAATCGTGGATTTCTTAAATAATATTTTTTCAAGAATAATATAATCGTGGATTCTCTGAATAATATTTTTCCAAGGGCCCCATAATCGTGGATTCTCTGAATAATATTTTTCCAAGGGCCCCATAATCGTGGATTTTTTAAATAATATTTTTCCAATTTTTTTTTTACATTTTTTTCATGGACTTAAAAATCGTCGATTTTTAAATAATATTTTTCCAAAAATATTTTTTCCAAGGACTTAAAAATTGTGGATTTTTTAGATAATATTTTTCCAAAGACCCAATAAACGTCGATTTTTTAAATAATATTTTTCCAAGGACCCAAAAATCGTGGATTTTTAAATAATATTTTTTCAAGGACCCAACAACCGTGGATTTTATAAATAAATAACAATTGTGGATTTTTTAAATATTTTCCTTGTATGCCTAAAAGTATGCTTCACTTATTTCACATTTCGACATGCTTATCTCTATCAAGATCCAGAAAGTATTAAGAGTTTTTCTACGCCTCAACCTCCATTTTATTGTCATTTATGGCCCCCTTTATTGGGAAGCCTAAAACTATGCTTCATTTTTTTTTAATCTCAACTTTGTTCCACTTCAGCTTTCAAATTATCTCTTATATCTGAATTACTTTGTTTATAAAACACCAAAAAAAAAACTTTTCTTAGCTCAGGGAAAAAACTCGCACTCAATTTTCACCACACACACACACATACACCTCACACACACACTCAGATAGATCTGCAAATAAATTTAAATTATGTGCAAAATATGTTTATTTAGCGATATTCATCAAATAGCTACCACACTTTCTTGCTTCCTCCATCCACCCTGTGGATGGCTCCCCCACACGAAATCCCCAGTCGAGACAGCATGGTGTAATGATAACAAAAGCAACAACAACAACACCACCACCATCACTACTACTCACATAGCTACCATATCCACTTGAAACATTTTAGGAAAAATAGTAAGAGCAACGGCAACACTTGTTTGCTGTCACAGCTGGGAAGACCACATCTGTTGTGTCGACGTCATATGGCCCGGCTGGCATGTGAGCGTATGTGTGTGTGTGAGTCCTTCATGTGACACAAATCCATACGAAATTTCCGGCTAACAGATTTCTGAAACGTTTGCAATATTGTCATTGTGTAGATAGTTTGTTGGTTGGTTGGCTGACTCGATGGCTGGCTGGTCGGACGCCTGGTTGTTTGGATGACTGTTTGACTGACTCAAAGGCTGGCTGGCTGGCTGACTAAGTGGCTCACTGACTAGCTTCATATTTGTTGCAGTAACAGCAACAATGAGCTGCTAGTTTGGGTTTCCGCTTTTATGTTTTGTTGCTGTTGCTGTTGTGATGTTATCTGTTTGCTTCACTTCACACATAATGCTCAGCGCGTTATTGTTATTGTTGTTGTTGGCGTTGGCGTTGGCGTTGGCGTTGTCATTGTTGTTGACACAACAATGGCACAGTGTACAGGCAACAAACATTCGTAGCATCACCAGCAACTAAAGCATATTTTTAGGCGGGCGAATGGAAAGTGAAAGGAAGATTTCAATTTTTGTTGTTATTGTTGTTGTTATTTTTCCTATTCTTTGTGATGATGGTCTTTCCTAAAAGGACACAATGCAAGTGACAAGAAAAAAAAGGAACACATTTTGGTTGGGAGAACAAAGAAGCATTCGCAGGACACACACTCTTGACATAAAAGATATCATCGGAAAAAGTTTTTGGATGGCATAGGCAGGACGTATATGTGCTAGGAGATGAGAGAGATTTTTTGAAGCAATGGGAAGGACTGGCAAGTTTGATATAATCAATGAAATGACTTTCTAATAAAAAGGTTCACTGGGTTCTGTCCTGGGTTCTATAGCGATTCCTTTGTATACCAAGAAGCTTTATAGAGAGGCTCTATAGAGGAGGTCTGCAGAGGTCCTTTTGGGTGGATAGGACCTGGAAAGTGTTTCAAATAATTGGTACCGTGCTCCAGAGATTTCCGGACATGTGGCGAGAAAAAAATACATGTTCCAAAATTCACAATTATTGTGTTTCTGAAAAAGGATTACTTAAAAATTTTCGGTCATTGGGTCCTTTAAAAAAATATTATTAAGACTATATCATTCTTGGCCTTAAACAAGGATATCCAATATTCTCCCCATCACAAACAGGGGATTTTATTAAAATCCTGAAAATAAAAAGGACCTTCTCAGAAAGGACAATTATATTTTAACCATCAATAAAAATCTCCATATAGTTCTCCATATTCTTATAAAATAATCTCTATGAAGCTCCTGATCATCGGAATGGAAATCTATGGTAATACTGACCAGCAACAGGGACATGGCTTCCCACAAGGACATCTAAAGGGTTTGCGGCTCAACAACAAGGACCTCCACAAAACTCTTCTATGAAAATCCTTCCGAACAAGATGAACCTCTATATAGCTCCCCAGCACCAAAAAAGATCTCCATAAAGCTCCTGGGTATTAAAAAGGACCTATCAAGTACCACAAGAAGCTCTAGAAAATTCCTAAACATCAAAAATGACCTAAACATAAAATACTGACCAGCAACAGGGACATGACTACCAACAAGGACATCTGCCCGCCATCGAAGACATCCATAAAACTCTCTTTAGAAATCATTACAATAAACAATGTCCTCAATATAGATAACAATAAGGATCTATCACTTCTGATCACCGGAATGGGCACCTATAGTGATGCTGACCAGCAACACGGCCATGACTACCAACAAAGACATTTAAAGAATTAGCAGCTCACCAACAAGGACCTCTATATAGCTCCTTACCACCAAAAGGGATCTCCATAAAGCTCCTGCATGTCAAGAAGGACCTATTACCACTAAGGACCTCTATATAGCTCTTTATCCCAAAAAGGATCTCCATAAAGCTCCTGCATGTCAAGAAAGACCTATTACCACTACCAAGAAACTCTAGAAAGTTCCTCATCTTCAAAAAGACCTCTTTAGAAATACTGACTAGCCGTAGGGATATGGCTACCAAGGACATCCATAAAGCCGCTACTATAAAATCGTTACAATAAGCAAGGACCTCAATATAGACACCAATAAGACCACATCACATCATATAAGGATCTCTATGAAACTTCTATTCACCAAAATGGACATATATGTGATACTGACCAGCAACAGGGACATGTATACCAAAAAGGACATCTATATGGTTTGTGGCTCACCAACAAGCACATCCATAAAAGTCCTCTATGGAAATCCTTACAAAAAAAAAACTTCTATATAGTTCCCTACCAACAAAAAGGATCTCCATAAATCTCCTGAGCATTAAAAATTACCTATCAAGTCCTACAAGAAGCTCCAGAAAATTCCTGATCATCAGAAAGGACCACTATACAAATACTAATCAGCCACAGGTATATTCCTACCAACAAGGACATATAAAGGGCTTGCGGTTCACCAAGAAGGATCTCCATAAAACTATCTATGGAAATCCTTACAAACTGTAAGAAGCTCTATATACCTCCTCACCACCAAAAGGGATCTCCATACAGCTCCTGAATATCAAAAAGGACCTATTACCACTACCAAGAAACTCTAGAAAGTTCTTGATCATCTAAAAGCCCTCTATAGAAATACTGACCAGAAACAGGGACATAACTACGAACAAGGGTTCTAAAGGGTTGCGGCTCATCAACAAGGACCGCCATAAAACTCCTCTATGGAAATCCCTACAACCAACAAGGACTTCTATATAGTTTCTGACCAACAACAAGGACCTACATATACCTCCCCACCACCAAAAAGGATCTCCATAAAGCTCCTGGGTATTAAAAAGGACCTATCAAGTCCAACAAGAAGCTCTAGAAAATTCCTGATTATCAAAAAGGACCTCCATAGAAATACCGACCAGCCACAGGGACATTACTACCAACAAGGACATCTATAAAGCTGCAGCTCGCCATTAAAGGCATCTATAAAACTCCTCTATGGAAATTCTTAGAATCAACAAGGGCCTTTATATAGCTCCTCACCACCAAAAAGGATCTGTATAAAATTCCTGGGTATCAAAAAGGACCTATCATAACCAACAAAAAACTCTAGGAAGAACCTTAATAGAAAAAAGGACCTTAAAAGAAATTCTGACCAGCAACAGGGACATGACTATCAACAAGGACATCTGTAAAGCTAATGCTCGCCATCAAAGGCATCTATTAAAATCTCTTTAGAAATCGTTACAATTAAGAAAGATCTCAATATAGACACCAAGGAGGACCTATCACCACGTATGAGGATCACTATGTAGCCCCTGATCAACAAAATGGACATCTACAAGGACATTAAAAGGGTTTCCGACTCACCAACAAGGACCTTCATAAAATTTCTTCATGTAAATCCTTACAAACAACAAGGACCTCTATATAGCTTTCGGTCACGTATAAAACTCCTCTATAGAAAACTTTATAATCAACAAAGACCTCTACATAGCACCCCACTACCAAACAGGATCTCCATAAAGTTCCTGGGTATCAAAAAGGACCAATTACCACTAAAAAAAAACTCTAGAAGGGTCCTGATCATCAAAAAGGACCTCTATAAAAACACTGACCAGAAACAAGGACATGACTACCAACAAAAACATCTAAAGGATTTGCGGCTCACCAACAACGACCTCCATAAAACTCCCCCATATATAAGTCCTTAGAATCAACAAGGACCTCCATATAGCTTCCCACCACCAAAAATGATTTCCATAAAGCTCCCTCCAAGAAGAACCTATCGTCTCCAACAAGAAGCTCTAGAAAATTCCTGATTATCCAAAAGGACCTCTATAGAAATACTGACCAGCAACAAGGACATAACTACCAACAAGGACATCGAAAGGACTTGCGGCTCACCAACAAGGATCTCCATAAAACTGCTCTATAGAAATCTTTAGAATCAACAAAGACCTCTACATAGCTCCCCACTACCAAACAGGATATCCATAAAGTTCTTGGGTACCAAAAAGGGCCTATCACCTCCAACAAAATGCTCTAGAAAAACTCTACAGAGTTTCTGATCATTAAAAAGGACCTGTATAGATATACTGACTACAACAAACGAATCCAAACAAATTCACGAATATTGTGTCCTTAGAAAATGATTTTTTTTAACATTTCACGATTGTTGGGTCCTTGAAAAAATATTACATAAAAATCCACAAAAATGAGATCCTTGAAAAAATTAGAAGAATCGATCAACGCTAATTAAAAAATTATTTTTTGTATATTCATGATTTGGGGGTCCTTGAAAACATATTGTTCAAGAAACCACGATGTCTGCGTCCTTGGAGAAATATTCCTTTAAAAATCCACGATGTCTGTGTCCTTGGAGAAATATTCCTTTAAAAATCCACGATGTCTGTGTCCTTGGAGAAATATTCCTTTAAAAATCCAAGATGTCTGTGTCCTTGGAGAAATATTCCTTTAAAAATCCACGATGTCTGTGTCCTTGGAGAAATAGTCCTTTAAAAATCCACGATGTCTGTATCCTTGGAGAAATATTCCTTTAAAAATCCAAGATGTCTGTGTCCTTGGAGAAATATTCCTTTAAAAATCCACGATGTCTGTGTCCTTGGAGAAATATTCCTTTAAAAATCCACGATTAATGGAAACTTGAACAAACATTGCATAAAAATCCATTGGGTCTTAGGAAAAATATTCCTCAAAAATCCTCGATAACAGGATCCTTGAAAAATATTCTTTTATGTCCTCACATGCCTTCCAGCTTCTTCCGACCTACTCAATTTCCATTCAAACCTCTTTGGAGCCTATCTTTCTCAAATCCAATCCCTCCTTTTTCCAATTTTTTAGCTTTCTCCTAAACAAAACATCCTATCACAAGCCAGTGAAGCCAAATTAGCATCTATCTCCCCCTTTTTTTTTGGCAGCATCCTTTTGCCCGGGACCCCCAAAAACAAAGCAAAAATTCCGGAAAGGCCAACTAAATGAGAAATTGTAGTTAAAAGTAATGAACAGCAATGGCAACAACAAAAACAACTCCATCACATCTTTCTCCCCTCCCTCCCAACAAGTTAAGGATAATGCCAGGATAAACCGCAACAATAGAGGATAACTAACTCCAGAGTTAAAGGATATGAAATGAGAAATGTTGGCAGCTTTGGCTTTGAATGCAGCTGTGCCAGCCAACAACAGCTGCTTTTAATAGAGACATATTTTGTGTAAAAGAAGGAGGGGACCATGTTGCTGGAAGTTACAATTTCTGTTTCCTTTGTCCTGGCATTTTAATTACGACACGACTATTGAAAAGAGAAGATTTTGGTGTTTTACGCGGCTACCGTCTCCAGCTTGACTTGGTGTGAACAATTAGAAAACTTCACAGTAATAGGAAGTGGCAGGATAATGGTGGGGTTTATTTTCTGCTCTTGCACTCCTCCCCCCCCCCCTTCGTTAAAGAGTCCTGAGAGGGTTTATTGTTTTTTTTTTTTTTTTTTGAATAACAATGAGAGTTTTGGAGGATTGCAGGATTGTTAATTTTTTGCTTATGCTCTGCTGATAATGCGGTTTCATTAGAAACTCTTAAGTGGAGTTAATATTCGCTTAAAAGAGGAAGGAATCTGAAAAATAGGTGTACCTCACAACCAAGGATGACATAAGAGTTCCTCACACACAAATAGGATCCCCAAGAAGCTCCTGAACACCAAAAACAAGGATCTCATGAGGGCTCCCGACTACCAATTTCAAAAAAAAAAACCTATTGAATCTCAACTAGAACTTCTCGCCGATATGACGGACCTTTATACGCATGTTCGCCACTTTTTTTTACCGAAATTTCAACTTTCAAAATATTTTTCAACAGTCATCCTCACCATCAAAAAGGATATTTATGACGTTCATAGACCGCACGGCTCCTGAAAGGTCCTATATATGGTAATTTATCACCTGCGAGGATCTCAATAAATACAAAGATCTTCTCTTCAATTCATATTGGGACATCCAAGTCCTATGCAAACCTGTTTATGAAACTCTGTAACACCTCTACCGATATGGAGTTGGTGGCCTCCTACAGGAACCTCTGGACAAAGGACTATGCTGCTAAGACCTCTACATTTGAGCCCTGGTCCTTTAGATTTAGCTTTCCTAAGACCCCGTATAGGGATCTCTATACATAGATTTCTGGAGCCAGGTACTCCAGATTTTTTCCCCATTCGTATACGGACTTCTATATATATAGACCTTTAGACTTATGCTCTCTAGGCCTCTATAGCAACTACAGACCTTTGGATTTTTTTGGGACCTCTAGATTTCCTTGCCTACTGGTATACGGAGCTCAATATATAGACCTCTAGCTCTAGATTCTTTAGGCTTAGGTCTTCCTTGAGCCTTTACGAAGCTCTATAGGGCCCAACACAACACAAACACACATACATTTTTGAGTTTCTCACCTCTACAGAACCCATTGCCACCTATTTGACCCTCTTTTTTTTTGACGTCTTTAGAGTTTCGATTCGATACGAACCTCTTCTTACCTCCTCCTATACCTCTAGACTTAGGCTCTCTAGGCTTAGGTCCACTAGCACCTACAGACCTCGTTTTGGGACCTCTAGATTTCCTTGCCAACTGGTATACAGACCTCAATATATATACCTCTAGACCTAGGTTTTTTAAGGCCTAGGTCTTCTTTAGGCAATTAGGATGCTCTATAAAGTCCACACACACACACACAATTTTTTTGAGTTTCTCACCTGTACTGAACCCTTCACCAACCTTTTTAGGGTTTTCTACGTCTTTAGAGTTTCGATTCAATACGAACCTCTATAGCTTCTTACCTCCACCTATACAAAGTCCTATGCAGAGTTTCCACCAGCCTTGATACGAACCACTATATGGAGCTGCTCACCATCACCTATGTGAACTTATATCTATAGAGCTTTTCATCACTCAAAAAACCTCTACCTCTAGACTTCGGCTCTTTAGGCCTAGGTCCACTAACACCTACAGATCTCGTTTTGGGACCTCTAGATTGCCTTGCCAACTGGTCTACAGACCTCAATATATATACCTCTAGACCTAGGTTGTTTAGGCCTAGGTCTTCTTTAGGCAATTAAGAAGCTCTATAAAGTCCACACACACAACACACTCGCACACATTGTTTGAGTTTCTCACCTCTACAGAACGTCTCATCACCTATATGAACCTCTTTAGGGCGTTTTGAGTCTTTATAGTTTCAATACGATACGATCCTCTATTTGGAGCTTCTCACCTCCACCTATACAAACTCCTATGCAGAGTTTCCACCAGCATTGATGCGAACCACAATATAGAGCTGCCCATCTAGGCGAACTTAGTTTCTCACCACCTATACGTACCTTAACAGAACTTCTTACCACCAATAAGGACCTTTAACCACAAGCAAGAACCTCTATAGAGCTCGAATATTAACAAGAACCTCTATGGAGCTAATGACCAGCAGAAAATACCTCTACCACCCGAAAGGACTATTGCAGAAGTCCTAACCACATGCAAGTACTTTAGACCACCAAAAAAGACGTCTATAAAACTCCTAATCTGCAAAAAGGACTTCTAAAGAACACTTGACCAATCGAAAGGACGCCTGTAGAACTCCTGAACACACACGAGTAACTTTACAGACTTGGACATCAACATAGACTTCTAATGAGCATCTGATTAACAACAAAAATTTCCACAGGTACCCTGATCATCAACAAGGAGCTTCACTGAAATCCTGATAATGAGCAATGGTCTCTAAAGAGCTCCTAACCATATGCTACTACCTTCGCAGAGCTCTTGACCATTAATAAAGACTTCTATGAATCCCCCGATCACTCAACAGAGTTCCGGCACATTAACAAGAACCTGATTATATCTCTTGGAAGACGTGGAGGACCTCCATAGGGATCCTTACCACCAAAAAGGAGCCCAAAAGAGTTCCAGACTTCCTTGAACGATCTCTATGACGCTCCCAATCAACAGAAACTACGTACATAGAAATCCTGACCTCAGAGAAGGGTATCTAAAGATCTCCGAAACGCCAGCAAGGACTTCTATAAAAATCCTGACCATCAGAAAGACTTCTATAAAGATTTTGGACACCAATAAGGTTCCGATTAAGGCTAATGGCCACCGAAAAGGACCTCTATAGATATCCTGACCATCAACAAGGACCTCAATGGAGCTCTGGCTTCCCATCAAAGACCTCTGTGAAACTCACGATTAACGACAATTATCACTATATCGGTCTTGGCCATACCACAAGGATATATAATATTCTCCTGATCACCAAAACAGGAACTTTATAAAAATCCTGACCATATAACAAAGACCTCCATAGATATCTTTGGCCATTAACAAAGATATCTTAAGCACCAATAAAAAATCTCCATATAGCTCGTGGCCTTCCAATATGGACCGTCATAGCCTAGGACCTATCACCACCTATAAGGACATCTGATCACCAAAAAGGGACTCTATGAATATACTGACCAGCAACAGGGACATGACCAACAGCTAAGACATTTAAAGAATTTGCGGCGCACTTAACCACCAATAAAAATCTCCATATAGCTCTTAGCTTCCAACAGCGCTCCTGGACACCAACAAGGACCTATCACCACCTATAAGGACATCTACGAAGCATTTGATCACCAAAAAAGGGACTCTATGGAGATACTGGCCGGCAAAAAGGACATGACTACCAGAAAAGACATCTAAAATATTTGGAGTTCACCAACAAGGAGCTCCATAAAACTCCCCTATAGAAATCATTACAATAAACAAGGACCTCTATATAGCTCCTAGCCTCCCACAAGGACCTATCATCACCTACAAGGACCTCAATTAAGCTTCTGATCACAAAACAGACCTATGTGGAGATATTGACCAGCGACTAGGGACAAATCTAACAATAAAACATCTAGCGGCTCGCTACCAAGGACCTCCATAAATCTACTCTATACAAATCCTTACAATAACAAAAAAATCAATGTAGCTACTGGCCACCAATAATGATCTCCATAAGGATTTTAGGCGCCTAGAAGGATCTATCATCATTAACAACGAACTCTATAAAGTTTTGAGCACCAAAAAGGACATATATAGAGATATTGACTATCAACAAGGATCTGATTACCAATTGTGAATTCTAAGGTGTTTCTTTCGGCTCAACAACAAGGACCTCCAAAAAATTCTTCTATGGAAATCCTTACAATCAACAAGGACCTCTATATAGGTCCTGGCTACCAACAAGAATATTCATAGGGCTGCAGAACATTAATAAGGATCTATCACACCTAATAAGTTCCTTTATGAAGCTTCCGATCACCAAAAAAGGACTTCTATGGAGATACTGACTACCAACAAAGATAGGCTATCAACAAGGACATCCATAGGCTTGCTCACAGCCAAAATAACCCAGATAGAGCTACAGCCATTACAAAGGGTTTGGAGCCCACTCAAACAAGGTCCTCCAAAAAAGTCTTCTATAGAAATCCTTAAAATCAACAAGGACTATCAATGATCAGTAACTCCTGGCTACCAACAAGAATATTCATAAGACTCATGGATGTTAATAGGGACCTATCACACCTAATAAGTTGCTTCATGAAGCTTCTGATCACCAAAAATGCCTTCTGGAAATACTAACATCAAGAAGGACCTGGCTGTCAACAGGGACATCCACTTGTTCACATCCAAAAATAACCCAAATAGAGCTACAGCCATTACAAAGAAACTCCATACAGCTCCTGACCAACAATAAGTAGCAGTACTGACCTTGTCGCCACGATAACGAACGCCTTTAACTCATTATTGCCTCTTGGGCTTCTCTCGACAAAAATAACCTTCTCGTTTCTTTTAAGGACCTGTTTAGAGATTATCACTATCACGAAAAGGGCTTTCTCAATTCGTGGGACCTTTTACCATCCAAAGGAAATTCTATGTTGATCCTCATCTCTTTAGAGCTTATCACAGCCAAAAGGAATCTCTATAAAGAACCTGAAAGGTCCTAATCCCCAATAAGGACCATTTATTACCAACAAGGATCTCTATAAATACAAAGATCTTCCCTTCACTTCGTATTGGGACATCCACCTCCCATAAAACATGTTTGTGAAACTCTGTAGCATCTTTACCGAGATGGATTTGGTGGCCTCCTACAGGAACCTCTAGACGAAGGACTTATGCTGCTAAGACCTCTACATTTGAGCCCTGGTTTTAGCTGCTCAAATAAGTTGAGCTCGTACAGAGACCTGTAGACTTAAGTCCTTTAGATTTGGCTTCCCTAAGACCTCATGTAGGGACCTCTAGATTTCCTTACCAACTCTTACACGGACCTCTATATACATATATAGACTTCTAGATCTAGATTCTCTAGATTTCCTGTTCAAATTGTATGCGGACCTCTATATATAGACCTCTAGATTTAGGCTGTCTATGCCTAGGTCCACTAGCACCTACAGATCTCGGTTTAGAACCTCTGGATTTCCATGCCATGATCTAGAGCTATCTTCTTTGGGCCTAGGTCTTCCTTGAGCCTTAAGGAAGCTCTATAGAGCCCAACACACACACATTTTTGAGTTCCTCGCCTCTACAGAACCCCTCACCACCTATATGAACCTCTTTAGGTTGTTTACGTCTTTAGAGTTTCGATTCGATACGAAACTCTATAGCTTCGTACCTTCACCTAAACAAACCGCTATGTAGAGCTTCCACCGTCATCGATACGAACTTCTACATATATAGAGCTGTTTACCATAACCTATGTGAACTTATATCTATAGAGCTTTTCATCACTCAAAAAACCTCTACCTCTAGACTTAGGCTCTCTAGGCTTAGGTCAACTAGCACCTACAGACCTCGTTTTGGGACCTCTAGATTTCCTTGCCAACTGGTATACAGACCTCAATATATAGACCTCTAGACCTAGGTTTTTTAGGCTTAGGTCTTCTCTGGGCAATTAAGAAGCTCTATAAAGTCCACACACACACATACACATTTTTTGAGTTTCTCACCTCTACAGAACCCCTCATCACCTATATGAACCTGTTTAGCGCTTTTTACGTCTTTATATTTTCAATACGATACGATCCTCTATTTGGACCTTCTCACCTCCACCTATACAAACTCCTATGCAGAGTTTCCACCAGCATTGATACGAACCACAATATAGAGCTGCCCATCTAGGCGAACTTAGTTTCTCACCACCTATACGTACCTTAACAGAACTTCTTAGCACCAATAAGGACCTTTCACCCCAAGCAAGGACCTCTATAGAGCTCGAATATTAACAAGAATCTCTGTGGAGCTAATGGCCATCAATAAATACCTCAACCACCCGAAAAGACAATTGCAGAAGTCCATACCACATGCAAGTACTTTAGACCACCAAAAAAGACGTCTATAAAACTCCTGATCTGCAAAAAGGACTTCTAAAGAACACTTGACCAATCGAAAGGACGCCTGTAGAACTCCTGAACACACACGAGTAACTTTACAGGCTTGGACATCAACATAGACTTCTAATGAGCTTCTGATTAACAACAAAAACTTTCAGAGGTACCCTGATCACCAACAAGGACTCTACTGAGATCCTAACAAACAACAAAGACCCCTATAGAACTCCTAACCACATGCTAGTACCTTCACAGAGATCATGACCTTTACAGAGATCATAGGCGAACTTAGTTTCTCACCACCTATACGTACCTTAACAGAACTTCTTACCACCTATATGAACCTCTACATCAGTTTTACGAACCTATACATAGAGCCTCTCACCACCATCGACTCAAATCTCTATATGAAGCTTCTAATCTACATCTAGACTAACCTCTATGAACAGCTTCCCACCTTCGAACCTCTATGCATGGAGATTTCCCACCTATCCTTAGTACTTTAAAACTTCTCATCTCTTCATCGTTTCAATATCTATCCAAAATAATTACACAAATTCAATCCTCACGAAATCAATCAAACAACTATCATAAAAAAAAACACTTATCGCTTTGCATCGCTTCTTTGTTTTCCCATCAGCATATCGCCCAAAAATTTGTCTTATGTTATTTTCAATTCAAATGTGAAATTTCAATTAAAATTGGTAAATGTTCCAATATTTTTTCTGCGAAGGGGATAGACGCGGGGGGGAGGGGGGAGCGGACAGTAAACTATATTCCAATGATGATTTCATTTCACAATTTCAATTTTATGTTTTTTCCTTCGTTTTTATTCTGAAAACTGGCAATTGAAAAAAACTCAGATATTTGCATGAAAAATGTTGCATACCTTTTGGCGTTTATCAAAAGAAATAAGTGATTTCCCTTCTAAGTGAAAGAGCGATGAGGTGCGTGTGTAGGTGGTTGTGGATGGGTGTGTGGATGGGTGAGTGTTTGTGTGTGTTTTGGTGTATATGTGTGTGTGTGTGTGTGTATTCTCACATATTTGCATTGCTGTCGCCAATATTGTTGCATTACAATATAAATGTTATTTGTAATAATTTCCATGGAAGCTGATATTCATGGGAAGCCACCCACCTCCAGCAGCACCTGTGTAAGTTATAGGGTTATTAAAGAAGAGGAATATATTTTTAAGAAGGACAATTGGAAAATATTTCCTGGCCTCATTTCGAAAAAATCACCTAATGAGAGGTTTTCCATTCAGAGAAGTGAGCCTTGTAGCGAAGACCTTCTAAGAGACCTTTGGTCCATCGTAGACCTTTTGAAAGTTCTTCCACCTTGAGAAGACCTTTTTCCAAAGCCTTTTTGCTATCAAGGGCCATGTAGTAGGTCTTCCGACACACAACCCTATTGGTGTTCCCTGGCAAATTGCAAAGGAAATGCTGTTAAAAAATATTCGCAGCTATTTGTGAATTTTCATTTTTTGCACGTTTGCCAAAGGTAGTGCAGCATGTCGGGCACACATTTTTACAATATTTGATATACAAACACATACATATGCTGTACATGTGTGTATGTTTGTTTCATCTTACAACGCTAGCACATTTGAGTGCGTGAGTGTGGGAGAATGTGTGTTTTTGACAATAATATTTGCATATTGGTGTTTGCAGGCACTCTCAACATCCCTCCCCACCCAGTGGCCCTTGGCACTTCGCTCTTCATCCCCTCCCCCCATCCACTCCTCACTTTTTCCCGAAAATTGAAAAACAAATTGATTTCGTTATAAAGAAATACATGTGTGCAATATTTCATAATTCTTTTGGCAAATGACTTTTTATTGCATACCTTCAAGGGGACCACATCATACATACTCGTATTTGATATTATTTTTAACATGGCATACATGAAGGCGTTTGCCATATACATGTATATGGATCTATTTTTGTGAATCTTCAGTGAAATAGATAAATTATTTGACATCGTGATTTTTAACAAATTTCTTCAATTACGAAATTTGCTCAAAACGAATGGGGACAATTTGGAAGGATTTTGAAACAAAATGAGCAATAAACGTGAATTTTTAAAGAATATTTTGTCAAGGATCAACAAACGTAGATCTTTAAAGAATATTTTTCTAGGATCAATAAACGTGGATTTTTAAAGAATATTTTTTTAAAGGATCAATAAACGTGGATTTTTTTAAGAATATTTTTTTAAGGATCAATAAACGTGAATTTTTTTAAGAATATTTTTTCAAGGATCAATAAACGTGGATTTTTTAAAGAATATTGTTTCAAGGAGCAATAAACGTGGATTTTTAAAGAATATTTTTTCAAGGATCAATAAACGTGAATTTTTTAAAGAATATTTTTTCAAGGAGCAATAAACGTGGGTTTATTAAAGAATATTTTTTCAAGGATCAATAATCGTGGATTTTTAAAGAATATTTTTTAAAGGAGCAATAAACGTGGATTTTTTAAGAATATTTTTTCAAGGACCATTAAACATGGATTTTTTAAGAATATCTTTTCAAGGAGCAATTAACGTGAATTTGTTAAAGAATTTTTTTCAAGGATCAATAAACGTGGATTTTTTTAAAGAATATTTTTTCAAGGACCAAAGGACAAATAAACCTGGATTTTTTAACGAATATTTGTTCAAGGACCAATGACAAATAAACGTGGATTTCTTAAAGAATATTTTTTCAAGGATCAAAGGAGCAATAAATGTGGATTTTTTAAAGAATATTTTTTCAAGGATCAAAGGAGCAATAAACGTGGATTTTTTAAAGAATATTTTTTCAAGGATCAAAGGAGCAATAAATGTGGATTTTTTAAAGAATATTTTTTCAAGGATCAAAGGAGCAATAAACGTGGATTTTTTAAAGAATATTTTTTCAAGGATCAAAGGAGCAATAAACGTGGATTTTTTAAAGAATATTTTTTCAAGGATCAAAGGAGCAATAAACGTGGATTTTTTAAAGAATATTTTTTTCAAGGATCAAAGGAGCAATAAACGTGGATTTTTTAAAAAATATTTTTTTCAAGGATCAAAGGAGCAATAAACGTGGATTTTTAAAGAATATTTTTTTCAAGGATCAAAGGAGCAATAAACGTGGATTTTTTAAAGAATATTTTTTCAAGGATCAAAGGAGCAATAAACGTGGATTTTTTAAAGAATATTTTTTTAAAGGATCAAAGGGGCAATAAACGTGGATTTTTTAAAGAATATTTTTTCAAGGATCAAAGGAGCAATAAACGTGGATTTTTTAAAGAATATTTTTTCAAGGATCAAAGGAGCAATAAACGTGGATTTTTTAAAGAATATTTTTTTAAAGGATCAAAGGGGCAATAAACGTGGATTTTTTAAAGAATATTTTTTCAAGGAACAAAGGAGCAATAGAAGCAATAAACGTGGGTTTTTAAAAAATATTTTTTCAAGGAACAAAGGAACAATAAACTTAAATTTTTAAAGAATATTTTTTCAAGGATCAAAGGATCAATAAACGTGGATTTTTTAAAGAATATTTTTTCAAGGATCAATAAACGTGGATTTTTTAAAGAATATTTTTTCAAGGATCAATAAACGTGGATTTTTAAAGAATATTTTTTCAAGTAACAAAGGAGCAATAAACGTGGATTTTTAAAGAATATTTTTTCAAGTAACAAAGGAGCAATAAACGTGGATTTTTAAAGAATATTTTTTCAAGTAACAAAGGAGCAATAAACGTGGATTTTTAAAGAATATTTTTTCAAGTAACAAAGGACAAATAAACGTGGATTTTTAAAGAATATTTTTTCAAGTAACAAAGGAGCAATAAACGTGGATTTTTAAAGAATATTTTTTCAAGTAACAAAGGAGCAATAAACGTGGATTTTTAAAGAATATTTTTTCAAGTAACAAAGGACAAATAAACGTGGATTTTTAAAGAATATTTTTTCAAGTAACAAAGGAGCAATAAACGTGGATTTTTAAAGAATATTTTTTCAAGTAACAAAGGACAAATAAACGTGGATTTTTAAAGAATATTTTTTCAAGTAACAAAGGAGCAATAAACGTGGATTTTTAAAGAATATTTTTTCAAGTAACAAAGGAGCAATAAACGTGGATTTTTAAAGAATATTTTTTCAAGTAACAAAGGACAAATAAACGTGGATTTTTAAAGAATATTTTTTCAAGTAACAAAGGAGCAATAAACGTGGATTTTTAAAGAATATTTTTTCAAGTAACAAAGGAGCAATAAACGTGGATTTTTAAAGAATATTTTTTCAAGTAACAAAGGACAAATAAACGTGGATTTTTAAAGAATATTTTTTCAAGTAACAAAGGAGCAATAAACGTGGATTTTTAAAGAATATTTTTTCAAGTAACAAAGGAGCAATAAACGTGGATTTTTAAAGAATATTTTTTCAAGTAACAAAGGAGCAATAAACGTGGATTTTTAAAGAATATTTTTTCAAGTAACAAAGGAGCAATAAACGTGGATTTTTAAAGAATATTTTTTCAAGTAACAAAGGACAAATAAACGTGGATTTTTAAAGAATATTTTTTCAAGTAACAAAGGAGCAATAAACGTGGATTTTTAAAGAATATTTTTTCAAGTAACAAAGGACAAATAAACGTGGATTTTTAAAGAATATTTTTTCAAGTAACAAAGGAGCAATAAACGTGGATTTTTAAAGAATATTTTTTCAAGTAACGAAGGACAAATAAACGTGGATTTTTAAAGAATATTTTTTCAAGTAACAAAGGAGCAATAAACGTGGATTTTTAAAGAATATTTTTTCAAGTAACAAAGGAGCAATAAACGTGGATTTTTAAAGAATATTTTTTCAAGTAACAAAGGAGCAATAAACGTGGATTTTTAAAGAATATTTTTTCAAGTAACAAAGGAGCAATAAACGTGGATTTTTAAAGAATATTTTTTCAAGTAACAAAGGAGCAATAAACGTGGATTTTTAAAAAATATTTTATAATAAAAAATTTAATTAATCAGTTAATTAATTTTTAAAGAATATTTTTTCGAGGATCAAAGGAGCAAAAAATTTAATTAATTAATTAATTTTTAAAGAATATTTTTTCAAGGAGCAATTAACATGATTTTTTTTAATTATTTCTTCAAGCACCAAAGTCTTCAAATTAATTTCTATGAAAAAAAAACTTTCAAATGGTCTTCAGTAAAAAGAAAAAGACCACTCAAATGGTTTACCATAGATAGCTAGGTAAATGGGTGGCGTATACATGTTGTCAATATTCATACGCCCTTGTACACTCCTACATCGATATATGGTCATATAAATAGTTTACTAATTACAAAAAATCTAGAGTCTCTCTAAAGGTGAAAGACAATTTAATTCACCCTCTATGCATAGAATACCATTTGGAAAATTCCGTTTGAACTAATTAGATTCGGAGACAATTCTAGTGATCTCTTCTGAATGGAAGACAACCATTTACCATTTAAATTGCCACATGAGCACATTCCAAAGTGGTCTACTACAAAGAGAGAAAGGGAAATCAAAGGATATTCCATAGATAGCAAAAGAAAATAAAGGCGTATACATGTTGTCAATACTCATACGCCCCTGAATACCCCTTACCTCGATTGAAGTCCATATTCTTCTAAAGACAAACAACCATTCTAGAGGTAATTTAATGTACCTTCTCTGGTTAGAATATCATGCATATTGTCTTCCCCAAAGAGAATTGCATTCAAACGGCATTCTTAGATTAGAAGACCATTCTAGTGATCTTCTGCGGATAGACCAATAAAATATCCTTCATATAATTGATAGTATACGTCCTGACAATAATCATATAAAATGGATTTGAGAGGTTTTCAAACGTCTTATAAAGTACATTTTTTACAGAATTGTTCATTGTTCTTCAAAGGGGTTATAACTCCGATTTTTTAAAGATTTTTAAAGGCTTTATGAGTTGGATTTTTTCAGGACTTTTTATAAGTTAAAAATTTTTAAAGAATTTTTGGTAGTCCTTCAAATGGGTTATAACTTAGGGTTTTTGAGGATTTTAGGAGATTCGTCATGTTAATTTTTCACAGAATTTTTGGAGGTCCTTAAATGGCCTTAAAACGTGTTTTTTTAAGAATTTTTGGAGGTTCTTATAATGAGGACTTTTTGAAGAAATTTGGGACCTTATTGAAAGGGTTTATAACGGGGAGTTTAACAGCATTCTTCAAAATCCTTATAACGTGGATTTTTTGAAGAGTTTTTGGAGTTTCTTTTGAGGCCTTAGGCGTGAGGCGTGGATTTTGTAAAGAATTTTTGAAAGTTCTTGAAAGTACTTATGACGTGGATTTTTTAATTTTTGGAGGTACTTCAAATGCCTTATAACGTGTATTTTTTTAACGAATTTTTGGATGTTCCTGAGGGGTCTTATGTGGTGGATTTTTTAAAGAGGTTTTTAAGGTTCCTCAAAAAGTGGATTTTTTACAGAATTTATAGAGGGTGTTCAAATACTTCGAAAAGTAGATTTATTATAGAATTTGTGGAGGCTCTTTAAAAGCTTCGTAACGTGGATTTATTATAGAATTTCTAGAGGCTCTTCAAGGGGTTCGTAACGTAGATTTATTATAGATAGATCATCAACGAGGATTTTCATAGATTTTTTTGGAGATAATCAACGTGGAAGATAAATTGTTTGGTCTCTTAGGAAGAGTCGTATGCGTTCTGACACCAATTATACGCCCCCAGTTTATTATATTCTATTCTATTCTTCATAAAATCTCATTGTTATGACTTTTTCCTTTTATTTAGCTTAATATCGTATATTTATTCTCTTTAAATTTCTCGAGAAAATTAAATATTTATTTACCTTCAACATTCTTCATCCCCCACTTACCCATCCCTCAATATTTTCGTGAAGAAAGGAAATATTAATGAATTTTTAATAATTTCGACTTTTATGTTTTCATTGTGCGTTCGAATTTAAAGATAAGTGACTTTTCAATATCGGCACGGCCCTAAAAGACAATATTATAAAAATTAATGTTCAAATACTGAGTGTGTGTGTGTGGTAGGATGGGAAGTCGTTCATGGCATACGTGTCGAATACGAGATAAGGCGTGCAGGCTGATATCTACAAACACACATACATGTGTATGTGTGTCTTGTATTTATTCAAGAAGAGGAAGAACAACAATAAAATCAAAAGTTAATCCATTAAATCACATTGTAAGGACATTAATTTGTAATTTTTGAAAGCAGAAATGAAACAACAACTCGAGAAAATTCCAGGACATACTCTCACATTGAGAAAGACCCATAGCCCAAGCAAACACATATAAGGCAGCATTTAACACCGGAACACATTGTTGGAGCAAAAAAAAAAACAACTGAAGGCTCTTCACACCATGCCTGCCGAAAACTTTTTTGGGGCACGTACAATTTGTTCTTTTGTTTTTTTTTTTTCGAACTTAAAACAAATACCAAAATACCAAGGGCCAAAATATGCCACCAAATATCTCTGAAAGAGGGGAAAATTAAAATGACACACATAGAGGCGCGAGCAAGCAGACACCTCCTAATATGGAACTCCCATTCTCGAAATATGATGTTTCGCCATCTTTGCCGCCTTCTGTCATCCAGAGTCGTTCTGTTTCCACTCACACAAACGCTTCGTGGAACACTTAAGCCCTGATACATCTTTACAAATGTCAATATTAAAACAAAACAAAAAATACGAATATGTTCAAATGATGGAATCTTTACGTGAGAAAAATTTCCTTCACACCCACACACACATATATTATCTCAGCCACATACATATGCGCCAGGGGATATGATTTGATAAATAAGCAATTTGAAGTCGGAGGTCGTTGAAAAAATATTGTTTAAAAATCAGCGTTGCAAAGCCTTTATATAATCTACAACATTTTTTAAAAATTCACGTTATGAGGCCTTTGAGGAACTCCAAAAAATCTTTAAAAATCTATGTTATAAGGCCTTTGAAGAATCTCCAAAAATTCTTCAAAAAATCCAAGTTATAAGAGCTTTGTAGAACCTCCAAAAATTATTTAAAAATCCACTTCACTAGGCATTTGATGTATCTTTAAAAACTCCACGTTATAAGGCCTCAAAAAAATCTCCAAAAATTCTTAAAAAAATACAAGTTAAAAGGCCTTAAAGGAACCAATAAAAATCCAATCAGAAAGGTCTTCGATGAACTTCCAGCAATTTTTGAAAAAAAAATCTCCTAGAATTCCTTAAAAATTCACTTTGAGGAATTGGATAAAATATCCACGTTATAATGCCTTTTAAGAACCTCCAAAAATTCTTTAAAAAATCCAGGTTAGAGGGTCTTTTAAGAACCTCCAAAAATTCTGTAAAAATCCCCTTTATGAGGCCTTTGAAGAACATCCAAAAATTCTGTAAAAATCCACTTTTTTATTATGCCTTTGCAGAACCTCCAAAAATTCTTTAAAAAATTGCGTGTCACTAGGCCTTTGAAGAACCTCCAAAAATTCTGTAAAAATCTACTTTATGAGGTCTTTGAAGAACCTCTAAAAATTCTTTAAAAAATCCTTTGAATTTGTAAAAATTCAAAAAATTTTGTAAAAATCTACTTTATGGGGGCTTTGAATAACCTCCAAAATTCTTTCCACGTTACAACCCTTGGAAGAACCTCTAAAAATCCTCGTTATAAGGGCTTTGAAGAACCTCCGAAATTTCTTTTAATAAATATGCATTATAATCCTTTGAAGAATCTCCAAAAATCTCTAAAACATATTTTCGAGGTCGTTAAAGAACCTCAAAAATAAAAATAACATTCTTCAAAAATCCACGTTTGGAAGGAAAGCTGGTCCTTGAAAAAATATTCTTTAAAAATCCACGTTTATTTGTCCTTTGGTCCTTGAAAAAATATTATTTAAAAATCCAAGTTTTTTTGTCCTTTGGTCCTTGAAAAAATATTCTTTAAAAATCCACGTTTATTTGTCCTTTGGTCCTTGAAAAAATATTATTTAAAAATCCAAGTTTTTTTGTCCTTTGGTCCTTGAAAAAATATTCTTTAAAAATCCACGTTTATTTGTCCTTTGGTCCTTGAAAAAATATTATTTAAAAATCCAAGTTTTTTTGTCCTTTGGTCCTTGAAAAAATATTCTTTAAAAATCCACGTTTATTTGTCTTTTGGTCCTTGCAAAAATCTTTTTTAAAAGTCCACGTTTATTTGTCCTTTGGTCCTGAAAAAATATTCTTTAAAAATCCACGTTTATTTGTCCTTTGGTCCTTGAAAAAATATTCTTTAAAAATCCACGTTTATTGCTCCTTTGTTACTTGAAAAAATATTCTTTAAAAATCCACGTTTATTTGTCCTTTGTTACTTGAAAAAATATTCTTTAAAAATCCACGTTTATTGCTCCTTTGTTACTTGAAAAAATATTCTTTAAAAATCCACGTTTATTTGTCCTTTGTTACTTGAAAAAATATTCTTTAAAAATCCACGTTTATTGCTCCTTTGTTACTTGAAAAAATATTCTTTAAAAATCCACGTTTATTTGTCCTTTGGTCCTTGAAAAAATATTCTTTAAAAATCCACGTTTATTTGTCCTTTGGTCCTTGAAAAAATATTCTTTAAAAATCCACGTTTATTTGTCCTTTGGTCCTTGAAAAAATATTCTTTAAAAATCCACGTTTATTTGTCCTTTGGTCCTTGAAAAAATATTCTTTAAAAATCCACGTTTATTTGTCCTTTGGTCCTTGAAAAAATATTCTTTAAAAATCCACGTTTATTTGTCCTTTGGTCCTTGAAAAAATATTCTTTAAAAATCCACGTTTATTTGTCCTTTGGTCCTTGAAAAAATATTCTTTAAAAATCCACGTTTATTTGCCCTTTGGTCCTTGAAAAAATATTCTTTAAAAATCCACGTTTATTTGTCCTTTGGTCCTTGAAAAAATATTCTTTAAAAATCCACGTTTATTTGTCCTTTGGTCCTTGAAAAAATATTCTTTAAAAATCCACGTTTATTTGTCCTTTGGTCCTTGAAAAAATATTCTTTAAAAATCCACGTTTATTTGTCCTTTGGTTCTTGAAAAAATATTCTTTAAAAATCCACGTTTATTTGTCCTTTGGTCCTTGAAAAAATATTCTTTAAAAATTCACGTTTAATTGTCGTTTGGTCCTTGAAAAAATATTCTTTAAAAATCCATGTTTATTTGTCCTTGAAAAAATATTCTTTAAAAATCCATGTTTATTTTTCCTTTGGTCCTTGGAAAAATATTCTTTAAAAATCCACGTTTATTGGTCTCTGGGTCCTTGATCAAATGTTCCTTGAAAAAATACTTATTTCTGAAATCCTTCCCAATCCTCTGACCAATCACTATGCCACTTAACCTTTAAATTATCTCACGTATTTGAAGAAATATTGCAACACCCAATCGTGCACATATTCTCCCAACCAAAGAGAAACACTTTTGCTCATCCAACCACACACACATACTCTCACACCCATACCTCCACAAATTGTTTCTCTCTGAGCAGTGTGTTAGAATTACAAAAATTCCAACTCCCTCACCCACAAACACATAAACACAGACATTCTTTGATATTTTTAATGAAATCATAAGAAGCAGCTTGGAATCGAAACCCAAAATGAATTATTCCTTCGAAATGGAAACACAAAAAAAAACGAGGAAAAAACAAAAACATTCCCAGCATTCATGCCGGGCATTCTTGCCGAACGAACCACGGAATATTTAAAAGCACCTGTGTTCTGTTGTTAATATGATTTGGATAATTTGAAGATACAAATATTTTTTGCACATGTGTGCCAGGGTTCGAAGCACGTCCATGCATGTTCGGCATGTGATTGTAGTGAGGTGGTTCGAGGATGTGCAAGAAAATAATACAAAATTTAAAAATATATATATTTTTCCAAGGATCAAATGACCAATAATCGTGGGTTTAAAAAAAAATATTTTTCTGGAGGACTAACAGACCAATAATCGTAGATTTTAAAAGAATATTTTTAAGGACCAATACTTCAAAAATCATGGAGATTTAGAAGCTATTTTTCAAGGACTAAATTACTAATAATTGTAAAGTTTTCAAATATATGTTTCCTAGAACCAACCAACCAATAGTAGTGGATATTTTAAATATATTTTCTCAATGAGCATCTGATCAATAAACGGGGACTTAAAAAAATATTTTTTCAAGGACCTTCTGAGGGTTTTTAAAAAATATATTTTCAAGGACTGCCTATCAAAAAAAGGGGAATTTTTAAAGGATATTTTCCAGGGACCATACGACCAATAAAAGTAGATTTTTAAAGGGTAATTTGACAAAGAAACAAGAATTTTTTCAGATTATTTTTTTAGGACTTACATTGCGATAAGCGGTAAATTTAAATGTAAATTGAAAATGTAAATTGAAATGTACAGAAAAGTATTCAAATTTTCTTTCATTCGAAGAGAAAATTCTCCTTAAGTGGTCCTCCACAGAGATCAAAAGAAATATGTGGCGTATACATGTTGTTATTACTCATACGCACCTGTAGATGTCTATTTAAATAGGTCTAGAAATACAAACGACCATTCAAATACCATCGCCTTCTATGAATAGAATGCCAAAGGGCATTCTACGAAAAAAAAACATTATTTTTATGGCCGACCTTCTTTGAATAGAAATCCACTGAAAAGTTCTTCTTCTTTAGAAAAAAGTGAAATGTAATGATATTTTTAATATGGATCGTATACGTTCTGACAGCAATCATACGCCACCCTGCAATTCTATACTTTTTAGTGGGATGGAGGCTCTTTAAAGTCCTTTTAATCTTGAATTGTTAAAGAATATTAAGCGGTTCTCCATTCAGATGGACTTTTCCCAAAAAGAATTTCATTCAAACTGCATTCTTATATTAAAAGACACTGATAACTTCTGCAGATTAAAGAGGACCACTCAAATTGCCTTTTATAAAAGCAAAAAGAATCTCCAACATGTATTTTATTAAGAATCACCAACGTGGATTTTTTTAAGAGTTTTTTGGGATCTCAAAGTGTAGTTTTTCATGATTTTTTTTTGGGATCTCCAACGTGGATTTTCTTAAGCATTTTTGGGGATCTCCAACGTGGATTTTCTTAAGCATTTTTTTGGGTCTCCAACGTGGATTTTCTTAAGAATTTTTGGGGATCTCCAACGTGAATTTATTTAAAAGATTTTTGGGGATCTTCAAAGTGAATTTTTTAAAGAGTTTTCGGGGATCTCTGGGGGAATTTTTTGATTATTTTTAAGAATTTTTAGAGGTTCCAAATTCAAACATTTTTTTTTTTAATTTGGGACTTCCAAAATTTTTTAATAAAGAACAACCAATAATCTTCTGCATGGATTTTTAAAATTATTTTGGAATTCTATTCTGGAATAACCAATAATAAAGAGGTATTTTTAAAAAAATTGGCAGGATTTGGATAGCCTTAAATAGAATTTTTGAAGCATTTTTTAAAGAAATGTTGGGTTTTTTTTAAGGATTTCAGCAGTCCTAAAGGTAGATAATTTTTAAAAATTTCTGGCATGTTTTTAAAGGATTTAGGAGGAGCGGCGAAGTTTTTTAGATACTTAAAGATTTTGCCAACTTGAATTAAAAAAATAGATAATTTTTAATTAACTATAAAAAAATTAACTAATAATAAAAAAAATTCAACTTTTTTAAATCATTCAAAAAAGTTGAATTTTTTTAAGAATTTCTAGAGTTTCTCAAGGTGGATCTTCTCTGAATTTCAGAGGTTTTTAGAGTTTTTTTTTTTTTTTTTTTTTTTTTTGTAATTTTTGGTTTACTTTTTAAATTATTTTCAAAATATTGGGGGACAATTTTTTGGATGTTTTTTAAGAATTTTTGAATTTTAAAAGATCTACTTTTAATAACTTTTAAATAGGATGTCCCCACGGCGGATTATTTTCCCAATTTATTATTTTTTTTTAAATATCGGTATAATTTTAAGCTAATTTTTGGAGGATTGAAAAGATTGTTTTTTAAGAATTTCTATCACCTCAAGATGGGTTGTTTTCTGAATTTTTAGAGGTGCTGTAAAGTATTTTCGGTTTCCCTAAAAAAGGAGTTTGTACGGATTTTCGGAGATGGGAAGTCCCAATGATTTTTTTTAATAATTATTAATATAGTTGGAGCAAGAATTTTTGTAGGATTTTTTAAAATTTTTTCGAGGTATTATTTAGAAGTATTTAAAGATTTTTCCAACATGAATTAAAAAAAATAGAAAAATTGTTAATTAATTTTTGGAGGATTCTTTAAAAAATGTTGCCGTTTTTTAAGAATTTCCAGGGTTTCCCAAAGTGAATTTCTTTTCTGAATTTTTAGAGGTTTTGAAAGCTATAATCAGTGATCCCAGAGATGGATTTTTACGGAGATGGAAAGTCCCCATCGACTTTTTTTTGGTTTTTTTTAAGATTTTTGGATTATTTTTTATATATTTAAAGTTTTTTGCAACGTAAATTAAAAAAAAAATGGAATTATTTTAAACTTATTTTTTGAAGGATTTTTAAAAGAATTGTTGGAGTTTTTTTAAGAATTTCCCGGGTTTCCCAAAGTGGATTTTTTTTAATTTTTAGAGGTTTTAAAAGGTATTTTCGGTGGTTACATAGATTGATTTTTGGATGTGGGTCCCCAACGATTTTTTTATTTATGTATTTTATCTTATTTTATCTTATTTGTTTTTTTTTAATAATTTTTTCAATAAAACGTGAATAATCATTGTGTGGAATTTTTGGTTTTTCTTCAATCCAACCTAATATTGCGTTAAGTAGATCTGTTATAACTGCCTTTAATATTTTGCCATTTGTTGTCCATTTGTTACAGCTCACTGATTTATGTTTCAATTTATTGCCAAAGTTCTGAAGACACGTTTGCCGTGTGATATCCTAGAAAGCAGAGCTAAATTCAGAAGATATAAACAATTATTTGAAAATAGGGAAAATAATCATAATTTTAGGGAAAAATGTACTCCAGTGCGTATAATTGTTGTCGTGCTGTATACGTCACACATTTTATTGTGTGGCCCCTGTTGCGTATACGTTTTGCTGTAATGTATACGTCACCTTCAATTATTTCAGCAATTTACCTTTAAAATAATATTCATTACCTTTCGTATTTTCAATTTTTCTGCATCCTTGAGAAAACTATTAAATTTAATAAAAACGAACAATTTTTGCATTTTACCAAAATTATGCTAAAGAGCCAAAATGTTTGAAAACGGAATAAAAATACAACCAAAACACTCAAGGAACAAGGAAACGATGACGACGAGGACGTCGAAGAAATCCAAAACCCAAGAACTTAAAAAGTACTTGGCCGCACCGTTTTATGCATGTTGCAATGGAATATGTAAATTTTATTTAAACGTTACTTACAATGTTCTTTGATTCGTCTTAATTTTAGTTTCGCCAACCCACAAAGAAATCGAAAAAAAAAACGTAAACGATAGCTACACAACATTTCATACTTCAACGAAAAGAAACTTTGCCCAAGCAGTGGATATCTGCATTTACTTCATGAGGTTATTTTTCTTTGGCGTTGTTTTTGTTTTTTCTTAGTCTTCTTTTTCTCCCTGCATTTCTTGCAGCACCATCAGATGCTTTACATCTTCGCTTTGATACTTGGCTGCTAAGAAAAATTGTGTTTTTTTTTCTTCTTCGTTTTTCTCCCCAATGTAGCTAGCTAACTTTTTGGAGAGGAACTTTTCTAGGTAACGAATATCCAAAGCAATAAGAATAACAACAGCAACAACAATAGCAACAGCAAAAAAAACTAACTATGACAACAATAACATTAATGTCCGAGGGAAAAAGTTTATGATGTTTTTGTGTTGTAGTGGAGTTTTTTGTTCGTTTCAAACCTTTTAGGGAGTGAGAGCCACGAGCTCTAAGTTTTAAAAAGAGGCTAGTTCTGAAAGTTTTTGAAAAAGGATAATGTTCCAAAGACTTCCCTTTCAAGGACCAAGAAACTTGGATTTTTTAAAAGAATATTTTTTCAAGCACCCAAAAGACCCTGAATTTTTGGTTGAGATAAAAAAATTGCAACAAAGTCAAATGCCATAATTTTTACTTTTTTTGTAAATTTTATTAAATGAAAGCAAAAAATGTCGGAAATAGCATCAAATTTTAGAATAAGTTTAGATTTGTTCGAATTGAAACCATTGACACGAATTATGGCCTTTGTGAGCTGGAAATGAATCGAGGAACCACATTTTGTAACCATTCTTGGGTGGAGCGTGCTGTCCTGTCCTGTTGGAATGTCCAAGGTCTGCGGCCAAAATGTTTGTGTGTCCAAGGCTCTAATACACCCTCCAGCATATTTTCGCGATAATATTCGGCATTTATTCTGATGCCGTTTAATGCGACCGGAGAGCGACTGTTTTGGCGGCCCACACCATCTCCATGGCCGTGCACATTTTCACCTGACCTCTTTGGAAAGTAAACACGATCATTTTGTGTGTTTACAAACTGGCGGACAACGAATGTTTTCTCATCGGAGAAAACCAAGCTCAACCCCAGCTCATTTTTTAATATTTGCCGAATTGAATATTGGGATATGTTCAGCTCACAAGCCATTTTTCGGCCACTGCGACGCCAGTTCTTACCTTTCGAACCATTTCTGCGGATGTTACTGTTTTCTCCGCCCACTTCCTTGACGTTGGGCTACGCTACCAGTGTCACGGTATATTTTTTCAAGGATCAATAAACGTGGATTTTATAAAAAATATATTTTTTAACGACCCATAAACGTGGATTTTTTAGAAGAATATTTTTCAAGGACCAATAAACGTGGATTTTTTGAAAGAATATTTTTTCAAGGATCCAAAAGTCGTGGACTTTTTAAAAGAATATTTTTTCAAGGACCAATAAACGTGGATTTTTTGAAAGAATATTTTTTCAAGGATCCATAAAGTCGTGGATTTTTTAAAAGAATATTTTTTCAAGCAACAATAAACGTGGATTCTAAAAAAAATATTTTTTTCAAGGACCAATAAACGTGGGTTTTTTAAAAGAATATTTTTTCAAGCAACAATAAACGTGGATTCTAAAAAAAATATTTTTTTCAAGGACCAATAAACGTGGGTTTTTTAAAAGAATATTTTTTCAAGCAACAATAAACGTGGATTCTAAAAAACATATTTTTTTTTCAAGGACCAATAAACGTGGGTTTTTTTAAAAATATTTTTTTTCAAATAATAATATTTGCCTTTAAAAGTTCTTTATTGAACTAGAAGATCCTCGAAAGGAAGCCTTTATGTAATGATATTACTTCACAATGAATACTTTTTGCCTTTGAAAAAGGCAGCTTTGCCACACTAAAGGTAGGTATTCAAAATTCACTTATTTGGCTGGCTTAAGTAATCGGCTGGCTTCTTCGGAAATTAACAAAGGAGCCTACGGCCAAAATCGTAATAAGTCAACCTAAAACTCCTTTGTTCTTCCAGCCGAGCCAGCTTTATGTATTCCCACCTTAAAGAAATAAAATAAACCAATTTAGAAAATTATTGCGTTTAAGATAAATATTTAACTTGGAAAGTCTGAAAAAGTTCAAAGACCATCAAAAAATTCTTTCAGAATAGAAGACTTCCAAAGATTTTCCGTGGAATAAAACAAAACCTTTTTTAATAGTTCTTTTTCGAAAGAAGCCCTTCAATGTTTAATAAATAGAAGAACCTCGAAACTTCTTTAAAATAAGACAAATCCTTATTCACTGCTAACACTTTACAGTGAATAGCTCTGCCAGTTTACCCAAAATGGTGTAACAATTGTTTTAAATGATTACTTGATGTTCTGCAAAAGTGGATTTCTCGGGAGAAAAAATTTGGCATTTTTTTTTTTATTGAGAGTTTACAAATTCATGTCGGACAAATTTCTTTTTGTAATCACTTGCAACTCTTCTTCTTCTTCTTCCTGGGACACTCAATTATCCGTTGCTTTATTTTTTGTGCGAGAACTTTCAGAATTTTCTTCAAAAAAAGGAATCATTTACTCATTGTTATCACTTCACAGTGAATATGTGTCTCTGGTTGTTCAAAAATGTGTTCACAAAACAAATCCTGTGAACTTCATCTGTGAATGGCAACATGGCAAATTAAATCTACTGCATTTGAGAGTTGGATTAATTTGACGTATACGCAAAGTAATTGGCAGTTGACGTAAGCGTAAGTGTAAACGTACTTTAATAAATGTTGCAAATTGTACTGGATATCATCTGTTAGATAAAAGTTTTGCAGATGTGAACGACTCTAGAGGTAGTTTTTTTTTTATCACAAATTTACAATTTTTGTCGGATAATTTAATTTTTGCAATTCTTCTTCTTATCGTGAAAATTTGTCTATTTACTATTTTGTTTCTTAGAAATGGCACATGGTAGAAGAAAACAGGTAGTCGCATCGGCACAGCTGCTGGGACAATGAGCTGTCAAACCAATTTTGGAATTGAAAATGTTGAATGAAAATTTTTTTAAATTTGTAAAAAATGTTTAAAAACGCGAATTATAATAACCTGCGAATGACGCCGTAAAAGAAAACATATAAAAATTTACTTATATTTGAAAAACATTTAACATTTTTTGACATATCAATGTTTCCAAGCCTTGATGCGTCTACCTGTATTTTTCTACCATGAAAATGGCACAGAAGTCAAAACGTGGATTTTTAAAAAACTTTTTTTTTTTTCAAAACGTGGATCTTTAAAAAAAAATATTTTTTTTTCATAACATGGATTTAAAAAAATATGTTTGTTTTCAAAACGTGGATTTAAAAAAATATTTTTTTTCTTCAAAACGTGGATTTAAAAAAATATTTTTTTTTTCTTCAAAACGTGGATTTTTAAAAAACTATTTTTTTTTTCAAAACTTTGATTTTAAGAAAAATATTTTTTTCATAACGGGGTTTTTTAAAAAAAATATTTTTTTCATAACGTGGATTTTTAAAAAAATATTTTTTTCATAACGTGGATTTTTAAAAAAATATTTTTTTCATAACGGGGTTTTTTAAAAAAAAATATTTTTTTCATAACGTGGATTTTTAAAAAAATATTTTTTTCATAACGTGGATTTTTAAAAAAATATTTTTTTCATAACGTGGATTTTTAAAAAAAAATTTTTTTCATAACGTGGATTTTTAAAAAAATATTTTTTTCATAACGTGGATTTTTAAAAAAATATTTTTTTCATAACGTGGATTTTTAAAAAAATATTTTTTTCATAACGTGGATTTTTAAAAAAAAATTTTTTCATAACGTGGATTTTTAAAAAAATATTTTTTTCATAACGTGGATTTTTAAAAAAATATTTTTTTCATAACGTGGATTTTTAAAAAAATATTTTTTTCATAACGTGGATTTTTAAAAAAATATTTTTTTCATAACGTGGATTTTTAAAAAAATATTTTTTTCATAACGTGGATTTTTAAAAAAATATTTTTTTCATAACGTGGATTTTTAAAAAAATATTTTTTTCATAACGTGGATTTTTAAAAAAATATTTTTTTCATAACGTGGATTTTTAAAAAAATATTTTTTTCATAACGTGGATTTTTAAAAAAATATTTTTTTCATAACGTGGATTTTTAAAAAAATATTTTTTTCATAACGTGGATTTTTAAAAAAATATTTTTTTCATAACGTGGATTTTTAAAAAAATATTTTTTTCAAATACCACTTGGATTTTTAAAAAATATTTTTTCAAAGAATATAACTTCCCCTCCCAACCCTCCTAGACGAAAGGCCATCGCCGACGATAATAAAAATTAAGACAAAGACATCAAAAATATCCCCCAAAGATGAAATGAAACTGGAGCAGTAAAATACGCCAAGAACTAGAAGTAGAAGAAAATGGAACGGACGGACGAGCAGACAGACAGACGGGTGGATGGATGGATGGATTTTTGCTAAACAAAGTTTTCTTTTCGCAGCGACGTCGATTTCTTTTCCTGTATTTTTTCTTATTCAGCTCTCGTACCTTAATGCAGTTTGTAAAATAAAGTTTATCCTGGATGGGAAAGACGCAAATGAAGTGGGTGAGTGACAGGAGAAATAGAGTATAAAGATCTAGACAAAATCTCTTCCCAAACAACATCGCCTCGCCCCCCATATGGAAGAGCCAAACAGCTGGACTGGTATTTTGTAAAAGAGACTAACATTGCCGATAAGTGCCGGATGAATGTTATGCATAATAGAATTGCAATGCAGGGCTGGGTGTCTGTCGGTCTATCTGTTCTGCTCATCCTTGCTGCCATTATTTCCATGTGACATTAGACAAAAGCTAAAGAAGCTGGTCGGACGGGCTATCATTTTGATAAGTTTTATTCAGATGCTGCTGCTGTTGGTTGTTTTATTTCTAACTCAGCATATCTTTGCCTCCAACTCCTCTTCCCTATCTCTCTTTTTCTCCTCTAAATGCAAAAGTTCTCTGGCAAAGAATTGGTAACAAAATACATAGCTTCAAAACATTTTAAAAAGAAATTAAATTGCAATACCCAGAAAGACTGAATCAAGTTAAGTAATGAAGAGATACTGTAATACCAGATGGTTGAAGAGATATTCCAAGAAGAAAAGGAGGAGGCAGGACGAAATCGAGAGAAAAAGAACACCTCAAGCCTCAACATATGCATTATGATTTGTGAGGAAATTTGTTGTGGAAACAAAGTTACACCTGTACAGGATCCATTACCAGGCGAATGTTGATAATGGCCGTAGGATAAATGGTAGCATGTGGTTTTTGGAGATTTCTTGGATTTTATTTACAAAGATTTTTTAGAGATTTATTTTTGTTTTATGGAAATAAAGGCCTTCAAATTATTTTATAAGTAATTAAAATAGTTTATAAAATGTAATAGAAGACCAATGGAGTTCTTCGAAAAATTTAATATTTTTTAAAGATTGACCTCGAAGGGCTAATATTAAAATGGCCTTTTAAAGATGGAATTTTATGTAAAAAGCTTCCAAAGATCTTTTACCACACACCAATAGAAGTCCTTAGAAAGTTCTACATTAAAAGAAGTTCCTTAAATGGTATTTACTTTTTTTTCAAAAGAAGAGAAGCCTTTACTTACTGGTATCACTTTATAGTGAATGATTATTGCTGTTAAAAACTGCAGCTGTATCAAACTAAAGTTATAATTTTAAATAATTATCCAACTTCGATCTCCAGAGATCGTCCATGAAATAGAAAAAAACACATACTTATAGATGTCCTTTGGAAGTAATAGATTATTTTAGAGTTAAAAGACCATCTCTTCAAAACGAGGTAAATATCTAATCATTTGCATCACTTCACAGTGAATACTTATTGCCACTCTAAAAAGTATAATGTCTTTAAAAAAATCTTCCATGAAATAAAAACCACTACCACCTCAAAGGAAGGAAGACCTTCAAGTGGACTTCCAGCTGTGTCGATGCGTCTACCTATATTCTTCTACCATGAAATATATACATTGGTATCATTTCATAGTAAATACTCATTGCAGCAGCTTTTTTGTGATAAAGCTTCGAATTTCTTCAAATAAAGGGAAGCCTCATGACAGAAGAATACAGGTAGATGCATCAACGCTTGGGAGCATTGATATGTCAAAAATTTTTAAATGTTTTTTGCAAATATAAGTAAATTTTTATATGTTTTCTTATGCGACGTCATTCGGAGATTATTATAATTCGCGTTTTTCTACAAATTCAAATACTTTTTCATTCAACATTTTCAATTCCAAAATTGGTTTGACAGTTCATTGTCACAGCAGCTGTGTCGATGGGTCTACCTATATTCTTCTACCATGAAATATATATTATTTGTGTCATTTCATAGTGAATACACATTGCATCAGCTTTTTTTGTGATAAAGCTTCGAATGAATTTCTTCAAAAGAAGGGAAGCCTTTATTTATTGGTATCAATTTAGAGTGAATACATATTGCAGTTGTAAGCTGCAGCTGTTTAAACAGATATGTAACATGGATCTTCATAAAACTTGATAAGATTTAAGTCTTATAGAGATCAAAAGCCAACAAACATGTCATTAAAAAAATGAAGCCTTTCATCTTTTATGGAATGAAAAAAGAAGTCCTTCAAAAAATAATTTATAGTTAAAAGACCACTGGCATCAATTCACAGTGAATACATTTTGCCATTAAATGATCAACTTAATTTCTTAAAGAGATTTAAAACCAGTAAAAATGTCTTAAAAATAGGCTTCCAAAAATCTTTTGGAAATAAAAAAAAAAACTTAGAGTTGGATGTCCCGTAAAAGTTCTTTATTGAGCTAGAAGATCCTCGAAAGAAGAGAAGCATTTATGCAATGATATTACTTCGCAATGAATACTTTTTGCCTTTGGAAACATCAGCGGGGCCACACTAAAGATATAATATAAACCAATTTAGAAAAATATCTACTCACTGGTATCACTTCACAGTAAATAAATCTTTCAGGTTATCAAAATGAGTTCGACGTCGTACACCTAAAAAAATCTAGAGGACTTCAACTGTCAATGGCAACATGGAAAAAGAAATCTACTGGATTTGAGAGTCGAATTCATTTGACGTATACGCAAAAGAAGTGGCAGTTGACATCCACTGTAAATTGTACTGGAAGCCATCTTTAGACTCGAGAGGAAAAGTTGGTAGTCCTTTTACCGAAAATGTGCAAACTTTGTCGAAAAATTTTCTATTCTTCTTCCTGTGAAAAATTTTCTATGGAAATCGCAAGCTTAAATACTTTATTTTTTTTAGAAATTGCACAGAATAAAATATAATAAAATAATTTCATTTTTCATACCTTTTGTTAATTGATTTTTGTGGGTATTTGAACGAAAATATAAATAACGTTTTACTTTAAATTTATTTATTTTTTTAAAGGTGAGGCATATGTATTTTTCTATTTTAAATATTAAAGCGAGAGACACTTTTCAAAATTATTTTATGTCGATACACACAAATTTACAAATTAATGCTGTTTTGTTTCCTAATATCTGTGGAAATTCCAACTCGTGGTTAAGAAGCGCACCTCAGATGGCAGAGAAAATAAAAAACCTTCGGCAAAACTCCAAAATTTGGATTTACTTTCGTTTGAATGTACATCTGTCGTTTAACATCACAAATTTCATACATTTTTTTTTTCTAAAATTTAGAATATTGTCATTTCCTTTTTTATCATGAACATGTATTTTTTGAAGAATTTTATAAAAATGTGTATTAGCTCCTGTGTTGTGTGGGGAAATTAAGAAGATATTTAATAATTAGCGATCAAACAACTATGAGAGCGACTCACGTGCCATATGAACTTAATATACTCATATGTTATCAGTTTACGGTGAATGCTCTACAAGCGAAAAATGTTTTCTGTGACTTCAATTGTTGCTGTCCCAAACATGAATTTTGAAAAGAATTTTCAGAGATTCCCAACGTGAAGTTCATAAAAAATTTTTTGGTAGTTTTCAGTGTATTTTTTTAAAGTTTTTTTTTTTTTTTTTTAAGATGGCCACGCAGATTCTTTAAAGTATTTTTGCAGATTTTCCAAAGACCTCACAACGTGGTATTTTTCAAGTATTTTTGAAGGTTCTTCAAAAGCCTTATGGGTGGATATTTTAAATATAATAAACAGTTCTTTAACCAATATTATATATTGCAATGTTTCCAAGGGTCTTTTATAGTAGAAGGCCATTGAAAGGATGGCGCCAAAAAGAATTTAAAATTTATGGTAAATCTAGCCTTCAAAAGCTCTTCCCTAAAATAGAGTCTCTTTAAAAGGTATTTATGGAATAAAAGCCTAGCAAATGATCTTCTATGGGGATCTATAACAACTGTTCGAGTACTTCAAATCTTCGGTAATTCATCAGGTCCTTAATAAAAATAAACATAGAGTCCTGTTAAGATTTCGTATGGAGGTTACATAAAATACAATTGTCTTAGATTTTTCATTTAAATTCCAGCTCCTGCGGATATCCGAAAATTTAGTTCTCACTTCTGAAAACAACAAAATTTCACAATAACCCGTGGTTAATTACCCAAAATTATATCCGCTTATATTTGGTGTGTACGGTGTGTTCGCAATGTTCATAACATTATTTCCGCCAGACAGACAGACTAGAATTAACTTCAATTCCGTCTTTGTTACCTTTCACAATTTCAATATTCATGCATGCCTGAAAAATACATCCTTATATTTAAATTAGTTTAGATCTTGAGCCTTGTATACAAACATTGTTTTTCCAGCTGTCTCCTTTGTCCTCCATTTGTGCAGCATATTCTTCTTGGAAAAAAAGAAACAAACAAACGAAGAAACCAAGAAATAAATCTTTCGAAATTGATTGCTCTTGTACATATCTACGTGTTTTGCTAAATGTTTTTTTTCATTTCTTTTTCTCCGCTTCTTACATACATCTTCTAACTGGATGTTATAATTCGTTGTCGCTTGTTTTTTGTGCCCGTTATTTTATGGCCGCCTGTTATGTTATTTATATTCATGTACTTGTGTGTGTAATGAATGTCACAAATGGGAAACTTTTGTAATGGGGTGAAGCAGAATATAAAAAACTCAATTTATTTTCTATGAAATCAAGTAGGTCATTTTATGTCGAATTGGTCTTCTAATGATCATTTCCTCTTGTATAGAGAATAACAAATTTTTTATCTTCCAGTAACCCTAGAAACCCCTTTGGTATTTTATATCTATTGTAAACCTCTATTTAATATAAGAGACCTTTAAATCTCCTATCTCATATAGAAGACCATTTGGATTTCTATATAAAATGCAAATCCATTTGGACTTTTATTTTAAAGAGAACCATTTGACTTTAAATAAATAAATTGATATTTAAATATTATCTCAAAATTCACTCCACCCCACTGTATCTACATATACATCTCATACATATGTACCAAAGCAAGCCTCTTCTATTCTATTTCACTTCCGTTAATTTCATTTGTTAGCACAAAACTTTGTTCAAGTTCTCTTTTATTGGGACCGTTCATCGTTTGTCCTTCATTTGCTACATAGACGTTTTCATTTCTCCATGTTACATCTCAACAAATCTTGTCTAGCTGCAAAAAAACAGAAGTTAGAAACACAAAACAAAGATAAACATAAAAGTGTTCTTAGAAACTTTGTGGAAGTATTTAAATCAAGTTGGCATCTAAAAGTGTCGCACGTACACCCATATTATGCCATGTAGTCGTCGTTTTTGTTGGGTCTGTAAAGAGAGGGGTAAGGAAATGTTATAATTATCATGATTTGCCAAAGATATTTTTTGAGGGTTAATAATGTTTATTTGCATTATTTTAAGCTATACAAATTACCAGGATTAGACCAGGATACATTACACTATACTTCCGTTCAAACTCATTTTCAGAGCTACCGGAGCTGTACCAACCTCACTCGACTCTACAATGGGATTCCATCTAGGTTTATATACAAGCAACAGTTGGAAGAAAGATCATAGATACAGTTCTGGCTCCATTGTTTCCTCTTTGATTAACTTTGTATAAAAAGTTAATAATATTTAAAATTAAATAGCCATTAATTTACTGTAAAAAAAGGAATTCGTTGCCTCTTACTCCCTGTTATCACTTTGCAGTGAATTATTAATTCTTTTACAATTTGCCGTTAAAGCCTCATCTCTTTCACACGAAAAATATAAAACAAATTATTTTGTCAAAGCATTGCCTTTTAAATCAGCACTTTAGTTAAATTTAAATTTAACTTCATTGAAAGAGGATATTCGCTTCTTTGTTACTTATTTTTACTGCTTTCGCTTCACTGTGAATATATAACTCTTTAACCTTGGAAACAGCTTCTGTTCACTTCAAGTAGATTAAACAAAACACTTCTTCAAAGGAATACTTTTAAAATAAGTTCTTTACTTTATTTGTCTTCTTCCGTTTCTCGTTTGTTTTTTGGCGCCAACTAGCGACAAATGTATCAACAAAGTCGATTTTCATAGCCCTCACTGACAATTATCGATCTAGAGAACCCTAATTTGATTTTCTCTTGTAATTTTTTACTTTATGTAATGTGGCGTTTCCACTGCACTTGATTCGCTCTCTATTCGTTGTTTGACCCTTAACTATGAAAAACTACGTAATAGCATGTTTCCATTGAAAACCGAACAACGTTGTTCGCTCTCAGAATTAGGTACACGAATTAACCCGTTCATACGGCACGATTCGTAATTCATAGAAAAATAATTCATTTTTTCAAAAATTTTGTTTGTTGATTTGAATGGGAATTTATACAAAAATACATGAAATTCTCACTGATATGAATAGAAGAAATTATTGTTTTTCTTCCAAAGAATAATTATATCATTAATTTTACAGTTTTCATTCATGTTTTCAACTTTTTGTATTAATTTTGACATTTTGAACATATTTTTGTATTTTTCTATTTTTAAATTTTGCTGGAGAGACACTTGTCAACATTTTTTTCTGCAGATACAAACATTTTGAAAATATTGCCTCTTTTGTTTGCAGTTTTCTATGGAAATTTCAACTCGTGGACAAAATGCGTACCTCTAATGAAAGAGAAAACAAAATGTACTTTCGTTTGAATGTACATACGCCATTCAACATTGTAGTTTTCATTCATAATTTTCAGTCTTCCCAAAAATTTTTAAAATTTCATTAAAGTTTTTTAGTTTTAATTTTTAAATGTCATAATTTATTTTTTCGATAAATGCTCTCATTTTTTAGGGATGGGACATACTTTTTCGTTGTTCTGAGAGTGATTTGATTTGAACTATGTACAAATATGAGTGTTCGCTCAGGAAATTTTGTGTGAAGAATTAAGTAGTTTTTTCATAGTTAAGGGTCAAACAACGAATAGAGAGCGAATCAAGTGCAGTGGAAACGCCACATAATTCTTCACACAAAATTTTCTGAGCGAACACTCATATTTGTACATTGTTCAAATCAAATCACTTTCAGAACAACGAAAAAATATGTGCCACCCCTAACAAATGAGAGCATTTATCGAAAAAATAAATTATGACATTTAAAAATTAAAACTGGAAAAATTTGATGAAATTTTAAAAATTTTTGGGAAGACTGTAAATTATGAATGATAACTGTAATCTTGAATGGCATATGTACATTCAAACGAAAGTACATTTGGTTTTCTCTCTCATTCGAGGTATGCATTTTGTCCACGAGTTGAAATTTCCACAGAAAACTGCAAACTAATGGATCAATATTTTCAAAATCTTTGTGTCGGCCGAAAAATGTTTGACAAGTGTCTCTCCAGCAGAATTAAAAAAAGAAAAATACAAAAATATGTTCAAAATGTCAACATTTACACAAAAAGTTGAAAACATCAATGAAAATAGTAAAATTAATGATATAATAAGTCTTTGGGAGAAAAACAACATTCTATTATATTCATATTAGTGAGAATTTCATATATTTTCGTATAAATTGTCATTAAAATCAACGAACAAAATTTTTGAAAAAAGGAATCATTTTACTATGAATTACGAATCGTGCCGTATGAACGGGTCAATTCGTGTACCTTATTCTGAGAGCGAACAACGTTGTTCGATTTTCAATGGAAACATGCTATAAATTTGTTGTAATTTGAATGTTTAATTACTTTAAAATTTCTAATTTATACTTCTTTCTATATACTTTTTGTCGATAAATTAAGAAATGAGTTGAAGATGTAATGTGTTGTTAAAACTTGTGCGTTGCCTTAATGAATCTTTTAATTTACTCACAGTTATTTAAGGCAAATTCATGTATTACACTCCACAATCTGATTGCTCTTAACAGTATTTAGTCATTTTATCACATTTTTCTTCGATGTGTTGTTGTCGCAAATAAAAAATAAAACAATTTAAATTAACGCTCTTAGCATTGCCATTAGCAGCTGTTCACCTAAGTTGAAGTCAATTTTTGTAACCCTTAAAAGTCGTTTATCGATCTGTTGAAACCTAAAAACTCTTTTGTTTGTCAGTTTGTTTTGATTCGCAAAGTTTATCGCTACTTTTGTTTTTCTTCTCCCTATTCTATTTGTATTTAATAATCTGGCATCACTTGTCATAACTTCTGTGCTCCAAAATTCGCAAATATTCATATATTGAGGCCCAATAGTGGCGCTTGTTGATATTTTTTGGCGTGAAATTCATTTTCCCTTTTTTGTTAATTAAAAATAAATAAATAAGTTCACTAAAAAATCCATAAATAATAACTCCCTTAATATCGTCAATTCTTCCAATTGGAAATATTTTTTTTCTGATCAGATTGCATTCAAAAAGCAAGAATTTTGACAACAACAAAAGATGGTGATAAATGCTAAAAGGAAGTGAAGCACAATCAACCCTTAAAAACTTACAGCTATTTACATTTTCTACAAAAAAAGAGGAAGGAAAAGAAACAACGAATAACCCTCACAAAAGTACAACATAATGTAGAGAACTTTTTCATTTGCAAAGAATACACAGGCCAGTCAGTGGCAGCAGAGTCTGGTTAAACAAAGAAAAGTGCAACGAAGTTAACGGATGGGTCTTCATTTTTAACAAATAACAAAAGTTGGTGGAAAATTAATTAAAAAATATTCCTCAAAATGTTTATAAATATATTATAAAAAGCAAAGAAAAACCACAGCAGAGCTAGCAAAAATGTGGTGACCCCATTAAGTTGGAGAAAATTATACAAATTTGCAGCATATCCCAGCTTTTTATTCTCCCACTACTCTTGGGTTCTAAGGTCGACATAAATATTGTACCTTGGAACACCAGCCTGCATTGAATTTCAATTTGGTAGCCTTTTTGAAATAATTTTGCAAAAATCAACGTTTTCAATACCATGTCTTTGGCCAGTGCAGCTGGAGCTTTGCTCCGGCCCCAGACACCCTTACAACAATTGCTGGAAGATATTAATTTTCAAAGGAACAAAGAAATGAGACAATTGCTCAAGGATGGTATGTATGGTTGTTATAACAAAATATTATCTATGATTCATTAATTTATATTTTCTTGCAGAAAAAAATAATTTCAAAGATTTTTTTTCAATTGTTTTACATTATCGATTATTTGCAATTCTTGTTCTTTTTCTATAAATATCCACCCACTTTTTTGCTTCCTTTGAAAATTTCCTTTTCTTATTTCTATTTATGTTCCAATCAACCCTCTTTCAAGGTTTACCCCAAGTGTTTTTACTATCATATTTTGGTTTCTTACTTTCCCATAAATTTTCAAGGGTTGTTACTTTATGCAGCGGCTTTTAATCGTGGTTTTTGTTTTGATTATGATGTATCTCTTGGTTTTTGTTGTTATAAACGAATTCGTAAACTTTCACACGGGCTGGGAAAGGGAGGGTTGTACCTCTTAAAGATTGTTATTTTAAAGTGGCCCTTTCAAGTCTATTTATAAATTGAAAATTTTGCAATAGCTGAGAGTCATGATTCAAGTGATTGTTTATGACTCATTCCAATATGGAGTGAATTAGTTTATAAACAATAGTAATGCAAATCACTGCCAATATGGAATTTCACAATGATGTGAATATGTTTGAATTTAACAGCCGGTTACCAAGGACAGTTCTTGAGGTTACATAGTTAAAAGACTTTTGATTTATTCTACTAAAGTCTTTAAGGTCTGATAATAAAAGACTTAAAAAAATAGAAGATTTTTGGGGGCCGGTTTAGGGTCTTCTATATAAAAAAGGAATGTTAGGGGTTTCTATATAGATGTTCCATAGTTTAATGACTTTAAGGTTCTCCCTTATTAGAAAACAGACTAATTTTAACGCGATTCATAGAAATTTTTTATTTACTTTTTATTAAATTTCTATAAATCAATTTTATTCCAAATTATTCTAATCCATCTTCTCACCTTCCATTTACAGACAGCGGTTTTGTTGTTCTACAAGGTACCACCTATTGGACGGATTTATTTGTACGTCATTTCCTATTCCAATCGGAACCGGTGCACAGTATCGATTCGGATGATCTATTATTTTTTGTACGTAAGAAACATGTAAAGAGCTCTTCCCGACATATGCCAAAATATGAGGTAAGTAAAACGTTTATTTCATTTCAATTTTCCATTTTTTTTAATTATTAACATTTCAATTTCAGACTGAGGTCGATGTTTTCCGTAAGGATTCACGTAAATTACCCATTGGTGATCCCGATGTTGATTGGGAGGAAACGGTCTACCTAAACATGATAATACATCAATTCGATTACACACTCACACTGGCGATTTGTACACGAACATCACCCAAGGAATTGCAAGTACTGCGAAGACATTCTCAACGCGTCTATGCCTCACCGAGCCGTCGAAAAATGGACACAAAAGGCGAGGGTGAAGAAATAACTTATCCTCATATATGTTTTATGGTGGATAATTTCGATGAGGTGAGAAAACGAAAAACGCCGACTCCTGACGTTGTGAATAATCAATACCGGGAGGAGTTTAGTTAGGAAAAAGATTTTCAAAGGCTGAGGAAATATTCATTTATTAGCCTTATTAGACATGGAGTAATCTGCGGCGAAGATGTAGGAAAAATGTTCTTAAAATTAGCCCTTAAAAAAGAAGAGATCAGTTTTTTAAAGATTTAACATGCATCCCTTTCAAAGAGGCAATATTTGTATTCAACTAAAGGCGGAATTCGCAATTGAATTGAAACTAAAGGACTTAAAAATTAATCTTTACAGTTCAAGAAAACAGACCAGGGAAATCCAGAGGAAACAACCTAAATATTTCGAAAATTTACCCAGAAAATCTGAAGGTTAAATCATGACTGCTTTGAAACTGAGATCTTAGCCCAAACATCAGATTTGAGATTCAAACCTTAGATATAGTGGGTTAAGCCAAACCTTAGAAGAGTAATCAAGGGTTAAAACCAATATTCCTGGAGAGAGATAAAAAAATTCAAGTCAAGAGCAAAATATTTAAAGGTCAAAAGTCGAAAAATCAATTTCCGAAGTAATACTCTCTTATGCAGATGTTCTGATTCATTAGGGGCTAAAGTTTCAAATGTCTCTAACTATGGAACTCGATGGAAAAAATTATCTGTGAAGACTAGAAGACTAGAGGCAATTATGTGGCAATAACCGTGAAGGACCGAAATTGGCTAGGATACGATTTTACGAGGCTATGGCATCCAATGCTCATATGATAATAAATTCTAAATTATTTATCTGAGACCTTGATTTCTTGCTGGTTTAGATTTCGGAGTTCATGAATAAATCTGGAAAGACTATACAGCCAACAAATACTGAGAATTTGTAACGAGAAACCTGAACCTAGATTCAATGGATTTGAATCCATTTAAAGGTCTTCCTTAAAAAAAAAAAAACAAAGGCTAAATATCCTTAAAGTCTAAAATATCAATCATTTAATATGACTTATTCTGCCTTTAGAGGCTTAATTGAAATATCTTCTTAATGAGCAAAGTTGAAGTCTAAGAAACAAGGCTTTAAAATAGGTTCCTTAAAATTAAAAAAACAGCATTCGGGACAGCAACACTCATATGATAATAAATCAGGAATTATTTATCAGAGAGCTTGATTTGTTCCTACGTTAGATTTCGGATTCTGAGTTCAGGAAAATATCTCGAAAGACTATACAGCCAACAAATACCGAGAATTTGTAACGAGAAACCTTAACTTAGATTCAATGGAATTAAATCCCTTTAAAGGTCTTCCTTAAAAGCAAAGGTTTTCGACTTTCAAAGAAGACTAAAAACCGTCCTTAAAGGCTAAAATGTCCGTCCTTTAATATGACATATTCTACCTTTAGAGGCTTAACATAAAAATCTGCTGAAAAAGCAAAGGTTCAAGTCTAACAAACAATGCTTTAATAGATCCCTTAAAATGAAAAAAAATCAGCATTCGGGGATTGAATATGTCCTCACCAAAGGTGGTTTAATTAAAGTCTTCAGCGAAAGAGAACGGGGATTAAATCCGCAGACACTGACCACATATTTTTGAAAGATGAAAAAAAAATAGAGAAATAGATAGACTGAAATAGCAGAAGTTTGCTCTCTGTTAATTTGATTCGTTGCTGCTAGACATTTCGGAATAGAGTTTGAAAAGCAGAAGAAATAGTCTTATATTGCCGTCTTTAGAGTCTTCCTTTAAAGATCAGGTTTAAAAGCAAAGATTCTTACAAACAAGACTATACAATAGGCCCCTTAAAATAGAAACAAATATCTTCGGAGACTGAATAAATCCCAAACAAAAAAGAAACAATTAAAGTCTTCAGAGACGAGTACGGGGATTAAATACAAGGACGCTGGGGAAAGATTCTTCAAAACGTGAAGATTTATTCTTTTGAATTGAGTCCTTAAGAATAAGGGTTTTATATTTCATACCCAGTTCTTAGAAGTTTAGAATGTGAAAAGCGGTCCTACAGGACAGAAGAGGACAACAGTTTTATGATCTGAATATTTTGTCACAAGCAGCAGAAGATTATTTTCTACGAATAAAAGAATTTATCCCTGAGAGAAGTTATGTTTTCAAAGGTTACCCTTTTAAAATAAAATTAGAAATATAATAGGAATTCATATGCGTAACGTTTGGTCTTCCGAATATTTGACATTTGGATAATATGAACAATTTTCTTAATCCATATGGACCACCATTTGATATTTGCTACCTTTTAATATCGATTTTTCTCTCCTCTTTCCTTTCCAGGTTTTCAGCGACATCTTGGTACGAGATGGTGAAATGGTCTGCGTGGAACTGGTGGCCAATGATAAAGATGGTGCAGTTCAGGGTGTAATATTTTTGGGTTCCATACGTTATGATGCCTTGAAAAAAGTCTATGATTCAAGGGTAGGAATGGAATTTTAATTATGCCATTAAAAATATTAAACTAACATTTCCCCCTTTTTCTACAGCAATCCAGCCTAAGTTCCAAAGTAGCCCAACGCATGTCCTTTGGCCTATTCAGCAGTGGTGCCGGTGTACAAACACGTTGCGAATTTGTGCGCATGAAGGGGCCGCAGGGAAAGGGTCATGCCGAGATGGCGGTTACAAAGCCCAAAGGTTCGGGTGTGGAGACGCCAACCAGTGAACCAGGGTTAGTTATTTGCTCTCATTATTTTAATTATTTTTAATGGTAATGTGTTTATTTTAGTTTCTGTGCCACCGACATGTGGGACGAATGGGAAGAAGAAAACGACGATTACTGCACATATCGTCATCAGCGACGCCTCAGCGATCCCAGTGCTAATTTAAATAATTTCTCACGTTATGCATGGCGCACAAAGACATCTTCCGAATCGGCTGCTGGTACAGCTGGTTCCAAGGCTCGTTCAGAGAATGAAGGCCTCGATTCGCTGGCCAATGAGGTGTCCGAAATTGAGGCAGGCGATTTAAGAGATGGTAAATATTGCAACCAATTTCTTTTAATATTTTTTTCAAATCTCGATATGCTTTATATATTCTATTTTTATTTTTGTATTACTATTCTTATTGATACTGATATTTTGCACATGTTTTATTTTTTTATATTCAAAAAAATTAAATTTTTTGTAAAATAATAAAAGCTTTTTTCATAAAAATTACTTATTTAAATTATCACCATATACATGCATCACCTTAACATAATTATTATATGATATATAAACATAATTAAGAGGGGTTTTATAAGGGTCTTTTTCCTAGGTAGGCTTCAGCTAAATCCGTTCATAGGAAAATGAAGAGAAACGTGTCAGAGGCTTCAGAAATCTCCATAATAGCGTAGAGAGAAATACTTAATTCAATTATCTGAGGATGAGAATTCATAGGTCGAGGATTGGACCTTTTCAAGATATTTAATTTCGAAGAAATCAAATTCATTGAAGTGTTCAGTGTCTGAAATAAATATGACTTATTATAGCTTTTCCGATTTGGTAAGTTTGGCATTATGACATTTTGGCCGGCAATTCGGTATTTAGATTAGATTTTAATCAGAAAATGTGGAAATATGCGTGATATGAGATATAGCAGAACGAGGTATTCCATTTTCATTCTTCATCTAATACAGATATAAATATTGGTTTGTGCAAAATTTTAAGGAAATCGAACATTTATATCCAATTCTTTGCGAAGTCATAAATTGCGATTTTTCGTGTCCCTTTGTGGGTGAGGTACCAGAAGGTATTTATAACAGATATTAGCAAAAATACTTGGATGTGTGAAATTTAAAGAGATTTGGATACTTGTTCCGATTTCTTTTAGCGTTTTGTTTTTCAAAAATCTTGAACCCTATATGGGGGAGGTACCATAAAGAATGGTCCGATTTTTACCATCTTTATAACAGATCTTGTGTTTATGGAAATATTGAGATGCGCAAATCTGAATGGAATCGGATCTTAATTTCGCGGTAATGGGATGAGTGAAATATGAAGAGAACCGGATGTTTATTTTGGTATTTTCAACCATTTTTGTTATTCAAAATTTTAACTCGGATTTGGTCCGAAGAGACCTAGGGTAAATAATATATACCTCTAGCCATATGGCTGAGGGTATAAAAAACCAATCTGAAGGTGGTAACTATAAATCACCAACCAAAATCTTCACATCAAAATGAAACTGTAAATAGTGTAATTGGTAGCACATTTCAATCAATTCCATTGATGTTTTCAGAGACTGCTATAAATTTGGTTTGTTATAGCTTCTCCCCATTAGGAAAGTTTGGCTAAAAACAACCTAAATATAGGTACTGTATAAATCAGAGGCTCATAGTGCTGTCTTTAAAGGCTAGAAATGCCTCTTCAAATGCAGTTCTTAAAAGTGTAAGGCTACGATTTTAATCAAAACTTCCCTCAAAGGCAGAAGAGAGCGGAGGGAAAAAAGGATATCCTATTTAGATTCGTTTTGAAAAAGTAGGTAAGAGCCTCTTTTATATAAACATAGGGACATGAAATGTATTTATGTATTTTCTTCATTAAAATATAGTTATACTGTCTCCTTGGTAGTTGAGCGTCAATGGTATAAATCTGCAGAAGGTCATATTAAACACCAACATAACTTTTTAACTAGATTGTGAAGGAAGTCCTTTAGGAGGCAATAGAATTAAATTTAAATTTTCTTAGGTCCATATTTTCTCATGGCGGAAGGCCGGTCATTTAATCACCAATCAAAATGGAGCTGTAAAGATTTTAATTCGGAGCACATTTTATACCAAATATAATACACACAATTCTATCACACTATCCCTAGATTTTGCACGCCTTAATCATATTGTAAAATACTTAAATAAGTATCAATAAAATCAATACTACTTAATTACATTCAAAAAAACATCACATTCATCATACAGTTTCACTTTAAATTAAATGTTTTTTTTTTAAATCTTTGTCATACTTCCTAATCTCCATAATCTAAAAAAAATTATGCTTGTATAATTTTTAATTCAATAAAAAAAGTGATTATTTTTTCTTTTCCATTTGCTGTTGCTGCTTTTGTAAAGTTTGTTGTTGTACAATTTTCCCCTTTGATTTTGTAAATTTCTTATATTTGTTTTGTAATTATTTAAACGAAAAAGAAAAACGAAAACTATTTGTTTTTAAATTTATTCCTGTCCTAAAATGGAAAATAACAAACCAACCACACACCAGAAAAAAACAACCAACACAACTTGTATATTTAAAAAAAAAATGAACAAACTTAAGTAAATATTCAAAACCCCGTAGACTTTGATATTTTTTCTCTCTCAACAATTTCGTAATGCAAACTTAAAAAAAAAACTAAAAACTAAAAAACTTAAATTTTTTGTAAATGCAACTAAACCCCCTCAGAAGACAAAACAAAAACCAAAAACATACCTCAAAAAACCAACCAATCTATTCTATAGATTTTTGTGCCGAGAAAGCAGGATTCATCTTTATCTGTATTGAAAAAACAAAAACTAAGTAAAAAAATCTCTAACGAAAAAAAGTAACTAGAGATTGCATATTGTATTGCATATGAACTTCTGTACTACTTCTTGTTTTCTTTTCCTTTTTTTATTTTCATGATTTCCTTTACACCCAATCTACATTTATATATATAAACGAACATTTCTTTCTTTTCGTTTATTTTGAATATTTTCATTTTTTTCTTTAGCTGAAATGCAAATGACTTTTTTAATTTATTCTCCTTCTTTTTTGAATACTTTATTTTGTATATTTCTTTACTTGGTAGTCTAAGTTGTTTTTTTTTTTCGAAAGATATTACAATTATGGAAAGTATATCTTTAAAAGAAAATAACAATATTGTTTATACATACATATATATAAAAAGCTGCTATTATTTGAAAAGTTATGTAAGAATTACAAGTTTTCTTTTCGATGTGTACGTAATTGTTGGTGTGATTTAGAATGCATTCCACCCACCAAAAAGAAAAAAAAACACAGTTTTATACACCGAGACACAAAATCGTTTGCTGTTTTACTATTAGAGCAATGTAAGCTAAAGGAAATTGTGAAACTAAGTCTTATATTCCGGACAAGTACTAATCAATCTCTTAAAGACGTACATTCGATTCAATCCAATCATATTATTTTTGGGTAAATGAACCTGTTTTCAAAACGTTATCTTTCAACATTTCCCCCTTCTTTCTTCAGGTGCAGCACATGCTATATTTATTATTATATCTTCCTCATCATTGCAATGACTGCAGTATTCATTGTTAAACCCTAGTCATACATCTTATGCCACATTAGCCCATACAGAAAGTGTAGGGAAAAAATAAAAAAAAATATTTTTAAAAAATTTTAAAATCCACGTTTCATGAGAATTTGAAAAAATATTAAAAAAACACGTTATTATTTATAAGGTCTTTGAAAAATATTTCTAAAAAATCGCTTTTTTATAGCTCCTCGAAATATTTTCCAAAAATATACGATTTTAAATGTCCTTGAAAAAAATTAAAAAATCTACGTTTATATGTGTCCTTCAAAAATATTTTTTTTGTTGCAAAATTGTCCGGCGTTATCCCATTATTGTTGTTTTTATAAAAACAGCGTTTGTTTATTAGTGCAGAAAGATGGTAATGTTTACCAGGGGGTAAGGCAGGGAATACCTAGGTTTCGGAAAGAGCCACCAATTCTCTCAGTTTCCTTGTTCTTTGTCTTGGATATTCTCCCTAGGAGTTATTTTTTTAAATCAATTTTTAATACATCCTTCAAAATACATTTAAAACATTGACGTTGTTCTTATTGATTCCCTATTTTTATACGCTCCACCACAGTATGGAGGGCATATTAAGTTTGTCATTCCGTTTGGAAGTCTCGGAATATAAACTTTAGAGCCCACAAAGTATATATATTTTTGATCAGCATAAAATTCTATGTAGCGATGTCCGTCTATCCGTCTGTGGAAATCACCCTAGCTTCCGAACGAAATGAAGTCGGTTGACAAAATTTTACTCAAATGTATATTATGTCTGCTGGACTTTTGTATTGAAAATGGGCCATGTAGGTCTGCGTTTTGGTATAGCCCCCATATAACGGTACCTCCCGATATTCGGTATTTGGATGACTTTAGCGACATTATTCACCGGAATTGTTTCAAATTTGGTATATAAAGTTCGTAATGTATACCACATCCTATGACAGAAAATAGTCATGAAAACTACGTTAAGGACGTTTTAGGCACGTCATAGAAAGTTATTTAAAAATGTCCGCTTTAAGGACAAAAACAGGCTTTGGGGATGTTTTTTTAATCCACGCGCTAGGAAGGTTCTTTCTAAAAAATATCTATTCGTAGACAGAACCTTTTAAATTATAGATTATTTTTGAAAAAATCCACATAACAGGCAGGTCGTTTAAAAATAAATATATATGCCACAGGCAGGACCTCTTTACCAAATTCGCATTCAAGACAGTTTAAAAAATCCACATCATTCAGCTTCGATGACTCAAAGGAACGGTCTTTAAAAAAAACAAAAAACATTACAGACAGGTTATTTAAAAAAATCAAAATTAAGGCGGGTCCTTTAAAAACTCACAAAACAAATCCATGCCGAAAATAGGTCCTTTTTAAAAAATACACATTTAATACGTGTCCTTCTTACAAAAAAGTTTATCATTCGGCATTGATGACTTCATGGAGCATTCCATCCCTGATATTCATTACCAGTATTCACAGAATATTCTTCCTTATTGGGCTTTTGAGGTTAAGGCGTGGGAGAGAGAGATTTAATCTCCTCTTCTCATTTTTCAACTATAGAACCCTTCCTTGAGAAATGTTGATTATCGGTTTTGACCTCCAGAGAGTTGCGTTCTTGATGACCCGAAGGCCACATACGTTTCGGGTGGGATTACCATGACAACCATGTTAATTATCAGACAAGGAGATGTTCTCCATCAGTCTTATACCCACATTTTGACGTAACGTTTTCGGTGGTATCAATGGCACTTATCAGAAAAGGGAAGATCTCCATCCAAGATTTGCGACTTAATTTCCATCTTCTTTGTATTGTGTTATTTCGGAAGAACTAAGGTCAGTTATGGCATTTATCATGGAAAGAAATCAGTGACTAAATCTTTATACGTTGATGCGTCCATATATGAACGATGCTCTGTTTGCATACAGTCTTTGCCTTGACTGGAAACACGGAAAATTCTCAAAGCTGGAAGCCTGGCTCAATTGGACATCATTCGGTCAATTTCTTCGATACCAAACGACAAGAACGCGTCTGTTTTTTCACACCTACCCGACTCGTAAGTTGCTTAGTCTTGTAGACAGTATTGAAAAGACTTTGACCCACCTAAGTCTTTGACATACGGTCTTTGACCTGATTTCAAAATCTGAGAATTTATATAGCCAGTCTCATTACACTCCAGGGATATGGGGTCTCAAAGTTGGAAGACTGTCTAATCTATAAAGAACCCAACTTCCCGCGCCACTAATTTTATTCGCAACTACACGGTCCGTAAGTATTGTAGTCCCTATTGAAAAGATCTTTGCTCACCTATCCTAGGCTAATTAGGTCTTTTATCCACCTAAGTCGGTGGCATTGTCTTGGTATGTTAGTAGGCAGGATTCTCAAGTGCAAGAAGGCGGAGGGCGGATATCTTATCTAGGGGTGTCTGAGTCTGCTAGCTTATTTCAGCCATTCTACTTTGGTTTTCTATACGCTTGCACTCAGAGATGAGATTGAAGGATATGCTACAGGAATCGAAAAGAAACACTCGTTACATACATTATGTAAAGGGTTCATTTCGATTCGTTCGGGTGAGTTAAATACTCTCGATTGTAAAATTAATCTCAAATATAAAGTCGAGTGTAGTACCTCACCTCTAACATTGTATTTATATGTGCTGCCCTCATGGAAATGTTGCCAGACCTTTTCCTTTCAACTCCTTTAGCAGCCTCTTTACATTTCAGCCTTTTGGGTCTGGGTGTTAGTAGGGCAGATAGAGAAAAGTAGAGTAAATGATATCTTCCCTGCTGTTATTAAAGAAGAAACTCAGAAATATTTAGAAAAACAATAACAAACCTCTCCCCTCCAATAAGTTTTCAAGTATCCAATGCATGTAATATCCGCCTTCTCGTAAGAAAATCCTCCTAACACTAGAATTTAAATTTAAAATCAAGTATAAAAGTTGTTAGCATCACAAATTTTCCATTCCATTTGCTCCTCTTCCTCCTACCACTCCCTTTTTCTGTCCTTACATTGTTTCGCCCATCATGCTACAAGCTAATTACACTCTTACAACACCAAGCAGAAATCGAACATTTTTCCATACATAAATTGAATATAAATAACATTATTTTGCAAAATATTATTTCACATATTTTTTTTGTAATTATTAGTTGCAATTTATATTTTTTAATATGTTTTTTAAATATTTTTAAATTTATTTATTGTTTATTGAAAATTATTTAATTTAGAAATTTGAAAAAAAAAACTGAAAGATGAATGTGTGCAATATCAAAAAAAAAAAAAAAAATAGTACTGAATAAAACTACAAATGATTCGATATAAAATATCTTTGTAGATGAACGTCCTGCTTTCTCGGCATCTGAGGCAAAACTCCATACAAATCCGAATTGTGAAGAATTTCAAAAACAAAATAAAGAATTAGAACAGAATAGAGAGACAACAACAACGACGACGACAACGGAAACAACTAAGGCTGATACAGAACCAAACGAATCAGAACCATTGTTAAAATCAAAGGTGTCCTCCGAAGGCCCGGAAGACAATGTTGGTGGGGGTAGTGGTGTCATGGCTCTAAGTATTATTTCACCGCCCAACAATGATCCCATACAAGATGCTGTCGAAGCTGTGGATATTACCCTACCCTCGCCAGGCTCCAACAATGGCAAGACCACCGGATGTGGTGGCAATTGTTTCAAATCGGGCAAGAAATGTAAAAAACGTTGGGGAAATTCCGATAAAAATACACCCCAAATGTCGCAGGTCTATTGTCCAACCTGTGATGATGCCAATGAAACTCCAGCCTGTTTGAATAAAATGCCCGACAAGAAATTCAAGGCCAAACCCAAAACCATATTGAGTGTGGAAAGTGAATTGGTGGTCACCAAGAGGGGCAGCTTGAAATTTACCGAACGCAAGCCAACTGTGACCAATGTCACGCGTTCGTCATCGCTATCGGCTGCAGATCGCAAAATTAAAAAACCAGAAATTACAACAAGCAATAAAAAAGACAAAAACAAAAGCAAAGACAAGGAGAAGGAAAAAGAAAAGGAATCACCCAAGGAACGCAACAAAGAAAAGGTCTCCAAAACAAGCAGTCTCCTCTCCAAGGTCTCACCCAAAAAGCTAAGAGCAAATCGTTCATCCACATCATCATCCACCAGCTTATCATCAAATGACAAAACAAAGATCCCCACACCATCTTCGCAAACGAAGAAAAAGGAACCCGTCTCGAATGGCAATAAGGGGGAGCCCAACAAACCCAGTGATCTCAAAACAGATGCCGCCACAGATTCTTGCCAGGAATATGAAATTGCCGATGATGCTATTTCATTAAATGGCGGTGATATCTCCCAGATCTCCGATGGTGGTGGCAAAATAATTATTCTAACCGAAACCGATTCTTTGATTACAGTACGTGGCAAAGAAGAATTGCCCGTGGTTGAAGAACCCTCACCTCTATCCAACTCGCCCCAGCCAATAAACACGGCAACGGACAGTGGTGATGCAAAACCGTATAAATTTGAAAAATGTGTTCGTGTACCTGTAACCACAGACAGCCATCCATTACAAGCCACCCAGCAGGTGGACGAGTCCGATAGCCAGCAATCGCTGGCGGCGGATGAACAAAAAGACCAGGAAATCAATGTGAATATTATCGATCAGTCATTGGATAATAATTCATCCAACTCATCGAGTACTCTACACAATGACAGCCCCTCCAAACGTCCCTCCTCGTTAAATGATTGCAATGGTAATTTGAATTCAGCCTCAGCATCGTGCAACACCTCGCCGTTATCGCCACCCATGTTAAATAGTGCCAATATTGTCGATATGGGACAAATGTCGGCCACCTTGCCGCGCACCAAACGTACCGCTGCGATGCAAGCGTTCTACAATCGTGCCCTAACACTTGTGCCCAAGCGGCGTACACCAGATGGCACCAACATCTATTACTGGTGTGATTTGTCCAAAAAGGCTTTACAAGGTGAAAGAAATCAGATTAAATTTGGTATTTTTAAGGGACAGATTATAAAATTTTATTTTTTTAAATTTGTTTTTTATTATTAGATTCTCTTATTAATTTGGTTTTATATTCTTTTGTTTTCAGAACTCGACGATGGTGCTTATAATCCCCTGTGGGCCAGTCGTGGCTTTGCACAATCTTTCCACTTTTGGAAGGAAAATCGCCGCCAACAATCCACTCCATTAAATGCATTCCTCACATATGTTACACTGCCCTGGTGGAGCATTGCTAAAGGTGAGATTTTTTGGATAAAAATGAAACTTTTATTATTTTCAACTGAAATTTAGAAAAAACAAGTAAAAAAGCTGTAAGTTCACACGGACCGAACTTTGAATACCCTCCACCATTTGGAACGAATCTAGCAATTTTCAAAAAAATAAAATCCGTTAAAAATTCTTTTAAAATTTTAAAAATACCGAATGTAATGTTATATTGGGGCGAGACGTGGACCTGCTCAGACAATTTTTTGTCATACGCTGTAGTATCCATTACGAACTTCAAAAACCGAATTTGAAAGAATTCCGGTGAATAATGTCGCTTAAATTACTTCATTTCGTTCGGAAGCTAGAGATATTTCCACAGACGGACGGACATCGCTAAATCGATCAAGAATATATATACTTTGTGGGGTCTAAAGTGTATATTTCGAGGTGTTACAAACGGAATAACAAACTAAATATACCCTCCATACTATAGTGGAGGGTATAAAAATGAAGGAGAAAGATGTTTGGAAAATTGATTCAGAGCAACATCCAAACACGTGGAAACCAAAAATACCCAAGCCCTTTAATTAAGCAGCAAAGTGTAGAAGGAGCTCACCAATGAAATACGACCATAGCCCAAAAGCACTCCTTGAGTCAGGTTTTCAAGCTACCTACTTTCTCAGAAAAGTGCAAAAAATTTAGGCTCAAACCGGCAACCTTTACCCCAATACAAACTAGAAGAAACCGGGAAATCTCGATCCCGGCAAAAGACTTAACTGAACCTAAAACATATCAGCAAATATCGTTCACTGTGGATCGAAGTTGTCCATATGTCGTTTTCGCAGCAGATGCATTTGTCAACCGATTTTGCTGTAATTTGGCAGTTATTCGACAATTTCCAATATAAATCTCCATATAATGATACCTCTGAATCTAGTATATTTTAATCGATTCAGCAATAAACTCTAACCTAGAATTGCCTTTTAAATCTTAAATCTGTAGAATTTATCTTTGTAATACTTCCATGTAGCTTTCCTAGAGTCCAGATCTAGAAAACATCCAATATAGATCCATAATTTGGTGTAAGACCCATATAATGTCACCTATGTTCTTTTAAAATTCTCAGCCTAGATTTTTAACCGAATGTTCGGTAATATGAAACTTTCCAGTTTTCTCAGTGGACAAGAGCTCCTCCAACATAATGAGCCGCTGTGACTGTAATTTGAAATTTGAAAATCACAATGGGTAGAGTATTGTTTTAGCCAAAAAAAAAATATATATACGGCGAGAAATTTATATGTCACGAAATAACCTTTTAGACCTGTTCTAGTATAATATAATCGTAGCTCTCTTAAAATAATATAATCGTAATTTGTATAAAAAGTCACCCCATTTTATCTTCTTTAAAAATTTTCCATTTTTACTTCTTTTAAATAATATTTTTTCTTAATTCATTTCTCTTGCAGATCTATTGGATCACCGTGAAACGCCTATATTAACCTTTTAGTATTAAATGATTTTTTCAGTTCTCATTAACTTTTTAATTAAAAAAATTTAAGAAAATATATTTTCTTTAAAAAATCTCCGAATGGAAGGAAAAATGCCAAAATCTGCTATAGTCATGCTTGGTTGCAGCTTAGGCAATATTTTATTATGATTCCAGGAAATATTTACCAAGTCTTTTTTATTTGAAAGTATCCTTATTTTTATATTATAATTACATATTTTTAAGTATTAAAATGAAAATTTTTCATTAACATATATTTGTATTTTTAATATATAAATCTCTTTTCAAATGGTGCGTCTGAGGAATATCTATTTTAATTGTGTATTATTTTATTTGTTCTCATTTTTTTGCTTTATATTTTAAATATATAATTAATGTTTTGGTATATTTTATAAACATTTTTTTCTTTTTTTTTTCTTTGTTTAAGTTCAAGTTTATACACAATTGTTTATCTATATCAAGTATATATTTTTTATTATCACAAAGGCTTGTGTAGTGTCTATTATTGTAACATTTATTATATATATTTTATTTTAAAATTAATTTTTAATTAATTAATATAAAGGCTGTAATCTAGCTCGTGTTCAAATTTATATTTATATTGTGGTTTTTAATATATTTTTTTTCGAACGCTGTCTCTGCGGATTTTGTATTTTATTCTCATGTTTTTTCTCACTTTTTTGTTTCATATTTTAAATATACAAATTAGCAGTTTTATATATTCTAATAAACTTTTTTCTTTTATTTTTTCTATCAATTTTCTTCTTTGTTTTAAACGTGTCTGAATTTATTATAAAAAGTTGGTGGAAATGTTTATTATTGTAAAATTATAAAATAAAAGTACAAGGTGGCGTAAAAGTAATCCTCCTAACAGAATATACTATAATAATTACACGATTGGCCCTTAATGTCTTAATTACAGCCAAAAAAAACATCAGAATGTCTGCCAAAGGTCTTCTATGAGGAGAAGACCTCAAGAGGTCTTTTCCTCATAGAAGACCAAGAGGTCTTCTTCTCATAGAAAACCAAGAGGTCTTCTTCTCATAGAAGACCAAATGGTCTTCTTCTCATAGAAGATACCAAAAGGTCTTTTCACCTAGACGCGAAAGTAAACTTCCGTTGTTTTTTGGCTGTAATTAAGACATTAGGGGCCATTCGTAAAATGCATAGCATTTTCTGATAGGAGGATTACTTTTGCGCCTTGTGTATGAAAAAAATATTATCACCACTTATTTTTTCATATACTTTTGCTTTATATCTAATTTTAATTTGTAAAGATAAATAAAAATTTGTATTATTTAATTATCTACACATTTTTTAATAATTTTGTTTCTTTTTATTTTTCTATGTTATTACATTTTAATTTCATATTGTGATTTTTGTTTTTCATTTAAGAAAAAAGTGATATTTTCTACAAAAAAGATTATTATAAATAAATTACTTTTTTATAATTATTATTTATTGTACTTAATATTAAAACTCTTAAGTTATTATTATTAATAAAGGAAATATTCTTAATTTCACAATTATAACTATGATTCCTAAATAAAAGATATTTAGCATGCATACAATATTCTATTATTATTATTAAACACTAAGTCAAACAAAATGTATAATCATCATTACAGCTTTTTTAAGCAAAAACAAAGAATCAAACACTTGATAGTCTTACATTCGAATAACGGAACTCAAATAGAAGCCAAATTCATTGAAAAAAGGAAAACCCCGAAAACAAAAAGACCCAACATTTTTGATAGAATATTTAAATTAAGGATTGGTTTCGGAAAGGCAAACACCAAAACTAAAGACAAAAATGTTTGGATTTGCCTTTTTGGAACTTGACTTTAAAATTTTATTTTAAATTAACAAAAATACATCACCGGGGCCTCAATTCCTGTTCTATGAAATATGAAATGAAAAATTTTATAAACGAAATATTTTTCCTTATATATTTTCATAGAACAAGAATCCAGCCTCAGCTCTTAAAGAAGATAAACGAGGAATTAATTGTGGTCGTCAATACAAAACAAAAACAAACATTGTTGAAAATTCAATACAAAAACAAAAAACACCCAACTCATATAGCTCTTCAGTATACATATTTATATAATAATATTATTATTTAGGCTAAAACCATTACGGAAACCCGAGGTAGTTGAAGAAGAAACATACACACACACACAAATTTATTAAAAATAAATTATACATTCAAAGAAAAAAAACAAACAATTGAAAAAGGAAACAAAGAAATATTTTAAATAAAATGTAAATGTTTTAATAATAAAAACAGCGTAATAAAAAATCTAAGTGTTTTTATTAAAATATAGAATACAGGATGAGATAGAAAAAAAACTGCAACAAAGTCAAACGCCATAATTTTTTTAATTTTATTGAATGAAAGCAAAAAATGTCGGAAATAACATCAAATATTAGAATAAGTTTAGATTTGTTCGAATTGATCACTTTTGACACGAATTATGGCTTTCAAACGGCCAATGAAAACGTCACACGCTGCCCAATTGTTGCCCTGCGGTATTTTTGTCCATTCCCGGCCTTTATATTCTAAATTAGATAATTACTCCATCTCATTAAAAGAGAATTTCGCCATGTTTTCTTATGATAATCATTTTTTAAAATTCTTTTATTCATTAAATTATTTATTTTAATAAGTCAAACAATAATTTTTCAATGTTTCCAAGTACACAAAATGTGAGAGAATCCATTTCAAAAAATTATAACCCAGATTTCTTTAAAATATTTATATTTCTGTTCAAATACTTTGATTATTTCTTTATCAGTTGATTGTCTTCTCGGTGCTGTGCTCATAAATTGAACCCTAAGGTCAAAATTCTGTTCGCCGACTGACTAATAACATGTCTTCCATGGCAGTAGAAATCGAAGGCAAATTGAATTCTCTGCTTATTTCAATTACAGAAATCATCAACAAAACAATTGAAAACAATAATTCAATTGAATATGTTGCAAAAAAGCCATAAAAATCTTTGATACATTTTGATAGTTACAAATTGGCGTAGTATTTGTTAGGTTATATATTTGTGAGATTTTTTCTATAGAATTTTTTTTTAATGAAAAAAAAAAATGTGAAATCACATGTCTCTAAAATTAAAAAGATCTCACAGGGTAAAGTAGGCGCTCAATTCTACTTTATAAAAATGTGAAATGAAAACGAAATGTCAAATTAAACATTTTATAAAGGATTTTTTTCTCTATTTATTTGTTTGCAGAACAAGGATCCAGCCCTGGATATTGATCGAATTTATATAAATTCAAGCGTACAAATGTTTCAAAAGCGTTGATAAAAAGTAAAACATAGAGTATATTTCATAAAAATATCCCCTGTGGTGAAATAATCACTTGGAACGATTTTAATTCTCGGGGATGAGAATGTGGTAAAATAACCACTTATAAATAATTTTAATTCTCGAGGATGATTTTAGTGGTTCATATCTCCCAAACTAGAAATTTTGAAACGTCAATGCGATTACAGTTGGGAAGCTCTAGAATTATTACTTTCAATACTATGCGAAGCATAGCCTATTTCATAAAAATACCAGCTCTCTACAAATAATCTCTTTCTCGGTGATAACTTCATATCCTCCAAACTAGAAGTTGCTGAATTTTTAGAAGATTGTAATATGTTTATAATTGATTTGTTAAATGTATTTCACTCCTATTTCATTTCCACGTTTTGACCTTCATCAACAACTTTCAAATAAACGGTTTCTTCTCTAAAATTATTTGGTAGTTCTCTCTTTCTCTCCCTTTCTCTCCCTTTCTCTCCCTCTTTGCTATTTTCTTATCAATTTTAAACCTTTTTGTGTGATTTTATTGATTTGAAATCCGAATCATACTGCCTTCTTTATAGTATAATCTGGATTCATTCCAGTGGCGTAGAATTTCTTACAAAAGCTTAGAATAAAGATAAAAGGGTGGAGGTGGAGAAAAGTTAACAGTTTAATGTTGAAAATTTGCTCCTTATCCATAATATCAAAATTATCTTATGTCTTCTTGGTTTCCTAAGCTGTATTTGATGAATGAATTTATTAGAAATCTGGGAGAGTGTCGTTCGCTGACACTTGACACCACATCGTATTCTGAGATTCTATGGGTTAAAAAACATTGCGGTTTTCTCCTAATACCATACAATGTCCACATCCATATTTACAGCATGTTGTTACCTTTTTCCCATTCGTCAAGCAGTTATGGCGAATCCCAGACATCAGAGGAAGCACTGTCTTGACTAAGTCCCTGAGGAATGGGTTTCTTGACTTCAAAATAGTCTGGTTACTCAGCTTTTCTTAGTCCAGGCATCTGAGCATTTTTGTTCGAGACACTGGGGTAATCGACATATTCATTTTGTCATCCGACAGAAAGACGAACAGAAATCTGATGGATCTGTCTGTTTGGGTTGTCATTGGCAACACATTCATTCCCGTCGAGGATTTCAATTATAGAGCCCAAGAAGTGGGTTTTCTCCTTGCACTCAGTATTCTGTTGTCGCGTAGTGTGTCCTGGAATTCGGGTGTTTGTTTTTGGTAAATTCGTTATAGTTATTCGTTATAGGAAATATTGGGCGGCATGTCATGCTATCCCAATATCCACTATCCTGTTTGTACCCTATACCAGTAAGTGGTCAGGGCATTATGTCTTTGTGCATTTGTTTGTAACAGGCAAAAGGAAACGAGATAGGCCCATAGTTCCTTTGGATGATCTACATCGAATCATATGTTGGGGTCGATTTATGCATGTCCGTCCGTCCGTCTGTCCATGTATTTTTTGTAAACAAAGTAGAGGTCGCATTTATTGCCTGATCGAGATGAAATTTTGCACAAATCATTTGTTGAACCCTATTGAAATTGGAAATAATCGGACAAAAATTAGATATAGCTCCCATATATATCTCCGTCCGATTTGCCTTTTACTGTTCTCCAAACGTGTAATATTAGACCAAATGGGATGGAATTTCGCACTTACGGCCGAATTTAGTCTAGAAGCTAGTACTTCAAATTTCGTGAAGATCGGTTCAGATATAGCTATAGCTCCCATATATATTTTCATCCGATTTGTTATATTTGTTCTCCACAGCCGTAATATGCAATCCGTAACAACGATGTTCTGGGAGATATATCAAATACAGCTGAGAAATACCTTTGCTAAATTTTATCGAGATCTGTTCATATTTGGATATAGATCCCACATATATCACTCGTAACGAATAACCTGTAAATGTCGGAAGTTCAGTGGTTCCATAATCATATAATTTTTAAAAACCTTCGAAACTATATTTTCAAAGCAATTCATAAAAATATATTTTGTTACTATGGTTTAAGGACAAGATTGTAGTTACAAAATTATTATTATTATTATTATTATTATTATTATTATTATTATTATTATTATTATTATTATTATTATTTTATTATTATTATTATTATTATTATTATTATTATTATTATTATTATTATTATTATTATTATTATTATTATTATTTTTATTATTATTATTATTATTATTATTATTATTATTATTATTATTATCATTGTTATTGTTATTCTTATTATTATCATTATCATTATTATTATTATTATTATTATTATTATTATTATTATTATTATTATTATTATTATCATTATTATTATTATTATTATTATTATTATTATTATTATTATTATTATTATTATTATTATTATTATTATTATTATTATTATTATTATTATTATTATTATTATTATTATTATTACTATTATTATTCTTGTTATTATTATTGTTACCATCATTATAATATTATTAGCATATTATTTTAGTTATTACTATATCTGTAATTATTTTTAGCAAGACAACACTAAAACATTATTATTTTTTAGTAATTTTAAATTAAATTTAAATTAATTTTTAAAAGTAATTTTCTTTCCAAAAAATATTATTTTAAGTCAATTCTACACCTACATATGCACATATGCACATGAATCTTACATCTCCCATAATTGTGGCGCCTCTGTTCGCCAGAGATAGTATTTTATATTGTTTTCCATCTCAAAAAAAAAGAAAAAAATTCTTGTCTTCGCAGTTGGAGATGCAAAACACAAAAAACCAAAATTTCGAATCAGTCATCTCGTGTGCGTTCTTCAATCAACTTCTCTGGTCTTTGGCGGTACGGATTTTCAAATAAAGGCAAGAGCGGAGCAAGAAATAAAAAAAAATATAAGCGAAGTGAAAATAATATCGCAAGCAAACAATTATCACACAATTGAAAACGATTGCTCTTAAAAGGTTGATGCCTTGACAAAAAATCTATATGAAGTCTATTTGAAAACGGAAAGAAAAAACTACATATTCCAGAAGCCATAATTCCTTGTTGTTTTAAGTGATAGTAGCACAACTAACTGAATAGTGATAACTGGTGGAACAAGTGTCAATAAGAAAAAAATAATAATATTGAAATGGAATTGTGTCTAGTGTTATCATTAAATTATTCAATCAGAAAAATATTCAATATTCTGTGTTCTAGAATAAAAAATAGGAAAATTACCCCCACCATACACATACAATCAATCACCAATGCTTTGAATTTGTTTTTTCTTTCTTTCTTTTGTTATTTATTTTTTTTTTAGTTTTTAATTAAAATGTTGCTGGCTAAACGCTCAGCCGGACTATTCTATTTCTGCCTAATCGCAGTGATTTGTGTGACATGTGTCAATGCTTGCACTCGTGCTCCAACACATTTGCCACATGGAAGGCGCACACGCGGCGACAATGGCTATAGACTAATTGTGGCTGATGGCCCCAATGGTTATGTGCCCGGAAAAACCTATAACAGTAAGTATGTGCATGTTTATGACCGTTTCATGTTTATGATGAAAATGGAAATGTATGTGCCCCCACACACACACACTCGTGACAGAATGTGTGGGAGTTAATATATGTATGTATGTTGAATGCAATATTATTACATGGCACATCATAAAACTGACTATGTATATTAATTAATACTAAAGATTGCATTTATGTCTCAAGTTTATTGCCAGCAATTCAAAAAAACAAAGGAATAGAAGAGAGAAATAATTAAAATTATTAAAAATGAAAAAAATGCAGACTGCAACAGTGTTTGAAGTATTTGTCAAGAGATGTTGCATCCGATAATTAAATATATTTTTGATGCAAGATTTTCAACTCGTTGAATAATCTGGTTATTTTTGGATCCCAGTCATTGTTACTATTAATTTTTTATTGCTTTCTAAAATCCTTTTCCATTTCCATAAATACTTAGAAGGACCAAAAATACGACCTTTGTTTTAGATGTGAAATAGAATATTTTCTGATTACTTTTAGTTCTTATTATAGTAATTCCTCCCTTGTTAAATATCTGGCTGAAGTAGTTTAAGGTTAGGTAGGGTTACAGGATACACAACCGCCATAGAGTGGATAGCTTCTTTACTCAGAGACCATAGCAAGAATTAGCTATGTAGGAAATATATAAATTGGAAAAGAAAAAAGGGATAGGGATATATAGTCATATAAAGGCTTACCTAGCCATGATATGTTTTTAGCAAACCTGTGGATGATGATGGGATCTACGTCTAAATAGAACTATCGAGCAGCCTATGTTTTTCGCTTTACAGCATAGCCTACAGTAGTACATAGTATACTACAGTGATCAGTGTGATACTGCAGTGTCTAGTTAATATGCCCACCACGATTTTTAAATCGGACTTACTAATTGAAAGAAAGGAACTGGTTATTTTTATCAGGATTGTCGCCCAGGTGGCCTGGATATCTTCTGCCTGCTTCTTCGACAAGAGCCATTTAGAGTTGGCTGGCATAATAGATTATATATGGTTATTTGCATCAAGATTATCGCCCAGGTGGCCCGGGATATCTTCTGCATGCTTCTTCGATGAGAGAGTTGGCTGACATAATAGATTATAGGTGATTTGACAGTTTCTTCAATCCGTAAATCAACCGACTGAGAACCACCTTGAGCTAGTTCGCCAGTCATATCATTCCCAACAATATTGTTATGTGTCCCCTATTTCAAAAAGGGCTTTCTTGCAGTAAATAATGGCTATCGTTTATATGAGCAAGGGGAGCGGAAGTGAAATTCCTTGATTATATGAAATTCGGGTCGTTTGGGAGCCGCTAGATCCAACCGGTTGAAAATGCTTTATTCCTGGTCAAAATTTCCAATTTTGAAAAATGTAATTTATTTATAATTCTTCTTTGACAGGACCAGCCGGACCATTTGAAAACTTGACTTATGACCCAATCGGTTATCCTCAAAGTTGCTACAATTTGGAGGTTCTGTAAAATGACAACTATAACTATATTGAATATTTGTTGTTAGTCTATCAAAAATAACCCGAAATATCGAATTAAGGCTTGTGTGATTGTACCAAGAAGTGAACCTAATTTGAATATATTTTTTTGAGGACTTGAACTACCACGGGAAGAGTTTAGTAGACGACTACTTACTTACCTTTTTTGAAAACTATATTTTGAAAATTGATCTTGAGTTCATGTTGGTGATATCTTTTCTTTTTCGAGTTTTCTAATATAAAAAGAAATTGCTCTTAAAAGTACATTACAAATGTAGCACATACACACATTTATTAGTGTTATAAAAATAAAATAAAAATAAAAAAATGCAAAAAAAAACTTGTTACACTGTAAGTGTAATTAATTGAAAAAAGTAGACATGACGGTAGTAGACATTACTGCATTATTACTGCAGTAGACATTACTGTTGTTTAAAACATATGCGATGAGGTTACAAAAAAAATGAATGTAAAACATATTTAAACATGACGTTACTTATTACTAGTTATGGCAATTTCTTACATTTTATAAAATTAAAAAAAGAAAACTAACAATAAAACATTTAAATCTTAATTTTACTAAAATTCCAAAGAGATTGCTGAGTTTTTTCAGGCCATGAAAATAAATAACAAATAGTACAATATTTATCTAATCTACTTCTTTGCATACGGCTCAACTTTTTGCTTCGGCCTAGGTGTACACAATTTAGGTTGTCGTTTTAATGTACGAAAACATGCCGCCAAATGGGCATTCATTTCGCTTTCATTGCCAAAGGATCCACCGCACTTTGCACATACATATGCAGTTTTAACGGCTCTGTGAACAATTGTCTTTGTATTATCCTTGTTGCCATAGGCTTTGGAATTTTGAAATTTTGTTGGTACCTCGCCGCCCGGTGTTTTTTTACAACTTGCTTCATGCAACTTCAAAGAATTTGCTCGCGTGAAACCCATGACACACTTACCACATTGGTAGGGAAATGTGGCACCCGTATGTTTAATGCGATGTGTGTAGTAACGATGTTCGGTAGTAAAATGATCCGTACAAAATTCACAATAATAGAAACGTTTAACTGTTTTTGGAACATAGAAGAACATTAATAGATACTTATTAATTGCTTCGGGTATTGTTTTCTTTTCAATCAATTTGTTGTTATACCAATTGGCATACCACATTACAATGAGATTAATCAAACGTTTCATGTCGCTTAGTTGTAAGTCTAATTTCAACGAATCATTGACATTTCTCAAGAGCAGTTCGAATGTGTTATCCGTTTCGGCTTGTTTGATGCTGAATACATTCGAAAATGGCTTGCAGGCGGTGGCAAATTGTTGTGCAATTTTTTGCATTGATTCAATTTCTTCAATAACATAGAAATTTTCGATGTCGGGAGTTTTGATTATTCTCAACTGAAAGGCAGAGAAGAAGTAAACATCAGCAAAATTTCATTTCACTTTCATTATTCATGCTTACCCCAACTTTGTCCAGGAGTGCTATATCCTTTTCCTCATTGTAATCTTCAACATGCTCTTTTGATGCCTGTAAGAATTTGGATTAATGTGAGAATAAGTACATTAAAACAAATATGTATATCCACCTACCTTTGTTATAGGTTTAGTTTCCTGCGTACTTTGAACGGGTTTTATTTCTTCCTCCTAAAAGAAATTAAACAAATACTTTATGAAATTTTCCAATTTACTATTTTGTATTTTTATCTTACCACTTGCTCCATTAGATCATCAAGTATTTCAGATCCATCGCTTTTCTCGGAATCATTTTCCTTAACATTTTCCGACGTGTCTGCCTTTTTAGCTTCCTGACTTTGTTTATTTTTGGTCTCTTGATTCAAGACTCCCTTTTCCTTCTCAAGACATTCCTTTTCTTCCACCTTGGCTTCTAATACCTTGGCATCAGTAGTCGATGCCATTGTACTCTCAGGGGTTTCATCTGGAGTAACATCATCAATTGGCATCTCTTCTAATATGCTTTCCACATTAATGCGATTTGCTTTCAAATCACGCTGAAATAAATACAAAACAAAAAGAGGAATTAGTATTCGATTTGAAATATCAAAACTACCAAAATACCTGTAGAAAATCAACTACACTATCGGATAGGCCCAATTGTGTTGATTCCATAGCCATTTTCTCTTCCAAATGGGGTGATTTTTGAGCTCGTTTTATTTGCATATCAGCATCCGAAAGTGGCGATGCTGCACGTCGTTTCCTGGTGGATGGAGTCTTGGGTGCCTTTGGTGTTTTGGGAGCCTTTCTTAAAGAGGGTGTTTTTGCGCCACGATTGGTAATGTTGGTCGCCGCATCTTTTGTATTGGTTGGAGAGGAGGGCGATACTGGACAATTAGTTTTTGTGGCGTCAGCTTTTTCATTTTTGGGCGACAATGAGCTTCTTGTTTTTGTCTCCTTTTCGCTGGGGGATGCTTTTGGTGTCTTGTCCGTTGCCGATGGTGTTAATGTGGATTTCGCATTATCAACCATAGATGTTTTTGGAGATGGCTGTGTGTCAATTTCTTTCAATATTTGCGGTGATATATTTTGTTGATTTAACAGTGGTGTTAGAACCTCATCTTTGATGTTGGGTAATATTTCCACATTTTCTATTTGTATCTTGGAACGTTTGGCCTTTTTAACCAGTGGCGATTTTGCTCTCAAATGTTGTCCCACAATTTCGTTACCAATTGATTTGAAAATTTGCTTCTTAATGTTACGCATTCTTTGCAAGACCTCTTTTTTGCGAGCTGATCGCTGGACAGCATAACTCTTATAATCAAGACTATGTTTGGAATTCGAGGGAGAGGTACGATGGCTACCGCTAACAATATCAATAGAGGCCTGACGTGCTCTTAACCTTGAAGCCAACGAAGTTGAAGGCTCAATGTCGGATTTTGTTATTGTTATAGACGAAGGTATACTTCTAATTAGAGATTCTGTGGCCGAATCCTTATATTGTGTTATAGGATTTTCCAATTGTTGTAGACTCTGTTCGGTAAAATTTTGTTTGCAATAATTTGAACGACTGGGTGTTATTTCTATACCAGTGGGAGTTGCGTTGCTATTATGACCTGCAAGTTTTGTAATAGTTATACCCTTGGGTAGCTTAAATGTATTGGATATTTGTTCTGTATTTATTTGATTTTCCAATAAACTTTTTTCCTCAATTGGAGAGGGTTTTATGTTTTTCGGGCTGATTGAGGGGCTTTTCTGGAGTATTTTCTGGCCGGAAGGTGTCTTAAAATGGTTTTCATTTCCATCTTTCTTTTGTGCCGAGGTACAACGTAAGATTTTCACCGACAAATTTCGTGTTTTTTGTGGGGTAGTAAATGTGGAATGGGTTTTTGTGTTAGTTGGAGATTTGGACATTGCTCTCGTAACCCGATTTGTAGCTGTTGGAGTTTTGATAAGATCTTTCTCAACCAAATTTACTTTGCACTGTGATGGTGATTTCCTGGAGGTTTTAAAATCAGGAGTCTTGGGTGTAACGGATTTGTTCAACTTTTCATTGGTTTTCTCTTTAGATTTAGGACTTTGTTTTAGGAATATATCTTCAGCCTTCATTGGAGTTCTTTCACCTCTATTCATGTTGATAAAGCAACGAGCTGGTGTAATTTTTTCCTTTTTAATCTGTGCAATACTGACTAAAGGCGTTCGCTGTTCCATTCTGTTTACAGTGGGGGAGAAGTGAACTTTAGATGGAAGATTTTGTAAGGATTTGAGGGGACTTTTAGTTAATGCTGAAGCTAAAGTTTCGATATTAGTAGATTCTTTTATTAAGACTTGATTAATTGTAGTTTTAATATTTTCTTGGTTAATGACTGGTTTGCCTTGTTTGTGACGGGCTTTTAGATTTGTTTTACTGAATTTTCCCTGATAGTTTTCCTGATTTTCCTTCTTTTCTATAACTATTTTCTTGTTTTTTGTTGTAGAATTGGATTTGTTCGTCTGAGGTGTAATTTGTTTTGTTATCTTTGGACTTGCCAAGTATTTTGTGGGTGTTACTGTTTCTTTGGGCATTTCTTTTGGAGGTTCATTTTCCCTATTGTTTATTTGTTTGTCATCCTTTAGCATTTCATCTGTTTTAGAAGGGGTTTCTGTTTCTTCATCGTCCATTTTTAAAATATCATTTTCATCTCCCAAAGCTTTTTCTAAGGCCTTGGATAAATCTTCATTTAAAAGATTTTCAAAATCGTCCAAATCTGCATCATTTTCAATATCTTTATCTTTTTCCTCACTTTCCTGTATTTTGCCATCTTCTTTATCACCAGCTAACATTGGGTTCAGCTCATTGTTTTCGACTTTTTTGCAATTTTCAACCTCCTTATCATTTTCTTGATTTTGTTCCTGATCCTCCATGCCATTAGTTTCCGATTTATTGCTTCGTAACGTTTCATCTACATGCAAACGTAAGTCATCATTTTCCATAGATTGGCCGGCAGACTCTGAATGTTCTTTTTTATCTTCTGGGTCATTGTTGGACCCTACATTTTCCTGACTTTCATTCTTTTCGTCGTTCTTTTCAATTCCATCCTCCAACTCCATTTCTTCGTTCGTCTTTTCTGGTTTTTCCTTGTTGTCATCAGACTTTTCCTCTGTGTCTTCTTCCATTTTCTTATCCTCTTCCTTCTCCATTTTATTTTCCATTTCAAGCTTCTCCATATCTACACCATTTGTTTCCGAGGAGGTGTCATTCTTTGTTTCTTCCGTTTCAATATTCTCCTTTGTAAGTCCCAGAAATTTATTATAAATTGCCATATCATCTTCTAAGTCGTCCTTTTCTTCATCATTCTCCATATCAGACATTGAATCATTCTGTTCTTCATCTTTACTTTCCTCTACCACTTCTTTATCAAGACTTTCCTTGCCATTATCTACATTGTTTTCAATTTTTGATTCTGAATCTCGTTTTGAATTATCCTGTGGATCCTTGTCAATATGTTTCCCATCTTGCTCTGCCTCTTGATTCTCTTCCATTTCTTCTAAGTCAGACATGGTATAGTCATGCATTTCCTCTTCCTTATCATTATCGTCTTCAACATGAGTTTCTTTTTCTATATCTTCGGAATAAACATTATCAGATGCTTTTTCAACGGGGTTTTCTCCTTCATTTTCCCCGCTTTTCTCCACCTCGTCGGGGCTCGTTTCTAAGTCTTTTGATGTCCCTGAAGTCTCCAGTTGATTTATGAGCATATCCAAGTCTTCTTCATTATCCAAATTTTTGCAAAGCAAAGATTTCAGATCATTTACTATGGTTGGCCCTTCTTCGCCAGAATCTTTATCTTCTCCTCCTTCTCCTACGGTTTGTAAGTCACGCTCAGTATAAACCAATGTTGAGGAATTCTCTTCACTTAGACCTTCTTCAAATTTTTTGGTTTCCAATAAATCCTTGGTCTCCAAGTTGTCTAATTTTGACGGGGATTGCCTGTCACTTACGGAAATTTTTCGTGATTTAAGATTAACCTTTTTCGATTTTGGTGTTACTTGCGCATCTCTAATAGTTTCTGGAGACTTTTTACGCTGTGGTGAGTGTCGAATTGTTGTTGACAACTTTTCAGATTTTGGCGTGATATGTACCACCTTATTGAGATTACCCTCCCTAGTGGATGGGGTTCTCTTGTTCTTTGTAGATGTGGGAGTGGTTTTTACTTTCTTTGTTAGTTTCTGCTCATTATTAGCAGATGCCAATTCTTGGTCATTGGATTTATTTTCGGTTTTGGGAGTCGCTTCCTCTTTTGCCATATCCTCATTGGTTCCATCTTCTTCTTTCTCCTTAGGCAAACAGCTGCTGTTTAAACAATCTTCTAAATCTTCTTCATCCATATCCAAATCGGCCATTAATTTTAACTCCAATATGGACTTTCTTGGTTTTTGAGATTTCACATCCACATCTTTTTCCACGTTTCCATCATCCTCTTCTCTCGATTCTGTTACAGCATGATCTGTTTCACTATCTGGTCTATGGCATATACTATCCTCAATATTGTCCAATAGATCATCAACATCTTCCAGGCCTTCTAAACCACTCAAAAGGTTCTTGAGGCCATCTTTTTTCTTTGTCGTCTCATCGTTGGTATTATCTTCTGTAAGCGTTGTATTTAGTTCATCTTCTCCAAAGGACATTTTTTCATTGTCGTCTTCTTCCTTTTCTGAAACTGTTTCCATTTTAGATTTTTTATTATTTTTCTTCGATTTCGATCCACCGAGACTGTCTGCTTCCAATTCCAAATCCATTTGTATACATTTCAACAATGTACTATCCATCATATCGCAGTCATCTTCATTATCCGTATTAGAGTTCGAGGTCATATCGGAAGAATTTCCACTTGTATGGTTTTTATTTACCTCCTCCAACTCTTTGTCCTTTTCAACGATTGTCTCATCCAAATTGTCAACGAAATTCAAAGATACATCGCAATCCTCCAGGGCATTTAATATTGACATGTTTGCCAATGCTGCACCCTTTGCACTTTCCCCGTTATTTGTATTCAATGTCTCATCGAGATTGTCTTCAAAATTTAATGTGACATCACATTCTTTCAATGCATTTAAAATTGAAGTGTTGGCCAAGGAAGGTCCACTTTTCTTAGTTTTATCTCCTTCCCTTTTTCCACCTCTATTGTTCTTTTGAAGCAAAGCTTTAAGGGCCGAAGATTTTCTTTCCACAATTTCTTCCTCATCATCGGCATCATCATCTGACCACTTAAAATCGTCTTCTGCCACTCCAGATTCTTCACTTTCGTCCGCTTCACGCATTGTGCGATTGACTAACTCTTCTACTGCATATACCATAAAATCAGCATTCGCTTGGAAGTTAATTCTATCATTATGGGATTGATATATATGCCTCATAAAAGACTGGAGTCTGGTGAAGACCTTGCAATTGCAGTACTGGCATTTCATTGCAAATTTTCCATTTGTTGCCACCATAATTTCTCCACAACTCCGGAATTCGGATTCATCGACAATAGTTTGATTCAGCGAAGGCATTTTTTGGCTGAAAATCGAGGAAAATCCTTAGTTAAAGGATTGAAATGTTAATATTCGAAATAAATGAAAGTATAATAAATTTTGGCGCCTACCTGCTGTTTGTTCCTTGACGCGTGGGTAACTTCTTCAGAATTTTTGTCTGATAATATAAATATCCACTCGTTATCGCTTTAGAACAACAATTACTTAATTATTTTTTTTTGTTTTAACAATAAAATTGTTTTTGATTAAATATTTTCTCTGACAAATTTGGCGGCTTTTAGATGTAGAGGAATGAGGAAGAAAAACAAAAGGCGTCTATTTGTTTAGGTGTTGCCAGATGTTTGCTTACAGTAATGCAAAAACAAGAAAAATTGTGTAAAAACGGCTTTGATGGCTCATTTGTTTAAGGAGTTGCCATATTCTTGTATGTGGCCAGGCAACACATCAATTTTTCACCAAAAAGTTATTTTAGCGGTACTTTGATGTTTGAGATAAAATAAAACGTTGAGTTTATGGAAAAGAGAAGGAAAAATGTATTTTTATGTACAATATTATGTGGCGTGGTAACGTGGTAACGTGGTTAACGAAAAAAAAAACAATTTCTATGGTTATTATTTTATTTTACTTAGCTTATTCCTAATTTAAAATGTCTCAACTTTTACCTTGCACACTGAAAATTTTTCTATTTTCTTCTTTTCCAGTACTTCTGCTTGGCTCCCGCACCCATATGAAAGTACAACATTTCACACATTTTTCCATTACGGCTGAGGCGCATATCGGTGGCAGACGTCCCATTCCCGCTAATCCACAACGTGTCGGTCGTTTCCAATTGTTCAGTGATTCGTTGACCAAATTCAGTGATCGTTGCGTCAATACAGTGGCCGAGGCTGATGATTTACCCAAAACCGAAATTCAAGTAATGTGGGTGGCGCCCGAAGCTGGTTCGGGATGTGTATCACTATCCGCAATGGTATATGAAGGACCACGATCATGGTTCTCCGATGATGGTCAGTTGACACAGGTTATTTGTGAAAGAAAAGTGGATCATACCACCGTACAAAAGGAGTGTTGTGCCTGTGATGAGGCCAAATATAGTGTAAGTAAAAATAATGGATTTTTTGGAATAACAATTGTGAATTATTTTACCTTAAATTTTCCAGTTTGTTTTTGAGGGCATTTGGTCTAATGAAACCCATCCCAAAGACTATCCATTTGCCGTATGGCTAACCCATTTCTCTGATATTATTGGAGCTTCCCACGAAACAAACTTCTCGTTCTGGGGTGAGAATCACATTGCCACCGATGGTTTTAAGTCTTTGGCTGAATTTGGCTCGCCCAGCGCCTTGGAGGCCGAATTACGCTCCAAAGGCCCCAGATTGCGTACCCTCATTAAGGCTGCCGGTCTTTGGTATCCCAATGTAAATGCCAACACCTCCTCAACATTCCGTGTCGATCGCAAACACAATAAAGTCTCAATGGTTTCAATGTTTGGTCCTTCCCCCGATTGGGTTGTGGGTATTAGCGGCGTGGATTTGTGTACTGCTGATTGTTCGTGGAAAGAATCAATGGATTTCGATTTGTATCCCTGGGATGCTGGTACCGATAGTGGCATAACATATATGTCGCCGAATTTAGAGACACAACCACGTGAGCGTATGTATCGCATTACACCCATGTATCCTGAAGATCCACGTGCCCCATTCTACAATCCCCAGACAAAGACAATGGTTCCCTTGGCCAAATTGTATCTCAGAAGAGAGAAGATTATTTCCAGAAACTGTGATGATGACTTTTTGCAGGCCTTGCAATTGGAAGTGTCTGATGATACCGAGGATCAGGATACTAGAGGTGAGATTTGGAGTATGGAACTCTTTAGAACTTTATGTTTAATGGCTCAATTTTTTCTTTGCAGCCGAGTGCCAAGTTACAGATTATTCACCCTGGGCTCCTTGTTCGGTTACCTGTGGTAAGGGTATACGCATGCGCACCAGACAATATGTAAATCCCGAAAAGGCTGAAATGGCCAAATGTGCCAGACAATTGGTGTCCAAGGAAATGTGTGCTGCCGCCATACCAGAATGCGGGTAAGATGTAGTTAAAAATAAATCTCACCTCCATGGCTTTCTAACACTGATTCAATTATAGCGCCCAACAAGACGATGATGATGAGGGAGAAAATTTGGCAAATTCCTCTTCTTTGGTCAATGAAAATGGTGAGGGAACCGGTATTTGTCAAACAACACCCTGGAGTGGTTGGTCGGATTGTTCAGCTTCATGTGGTATTGGTATAACAATGAGAACCCGCACTTTCCTAAATCATTTGGGTCGTAAACGTTGCCCGCACATAACTGTGGTGGAGAAACAAAAGTGCATGCGTCCTGAATGTACCTTCGAGGAAGTTGAATTACCCGATCCCATGTGCCCCACAACTCAGTGGAGTGATTGGAGTCCTTGCTCTGCCACCTGTGGTAAGGGTGTTACAATTCGTACACGTGTGTTGTTGCTGGAGGAAGGCAGCGTGAAGGAAGAGTGCACCAAACGCATGGACCTGAATCAACAGAAGGAATGTACGTTGGCTCAAGATTGTAACATTAACTTTGAAATGGCCAAGGGTATGTAAAAGAGGCCAATATATGATTTTAGAAAATAAAATATATATATATATTTTTTAGAAATCTGTGCCAGCCGTTTTGATAGCGGTCCCTGTCGTGGCAGCTATATGCGCTATGGCTATAACAAGGATACTGGTCGCTGTGAAACCTTCACCTATGGTGGCTGTCGTGGCAATCGCAACAACTTCTTGACTGAAAATGATTGTATGAATACCTGCGGTCGTTTGGCAAACAATCAGCCAACACAAATTACCACTTCCCGGCCAGCACCTCTTTTAAATATTCCCTCATATCGCCCTTACAATACTGGTATTATCACTGCCAATAACGACGACTCAATTCCGGAGGGTTGCATCATGTCGGAATGGTCTAATTGGTCCGAATGTAGTGTTCGCTGTGGTCTTGGCTATTCGGAACGTTATCGTTATGTAATTTCGGAGCCTAAAAATGGAGGCCAGCCATGTCCTAAACGTACCGTTAAAAAGCGTCGTTGCACCATGACTGATTGCTAAATTGCGGTCGGTGAAATTTAAAAAAAAAATATCTATATATCCCTGTTTATAAAGGTTGTTTGGGGGATGTTATCTTGTTGATATACTACTTATTGTAATTTTGTGTGTGTTTTAATTCAATAAATACATTTGTATAAGTTACAAAAAAGAAAATTTTGTTCTTATTCTGATCTACAAATTATGGAATCTTTTCTGCTTTTGCTTTTAAAATTAAATAATTTTTACAAGCACCTTTATTTTACTTGTTGTAAATTGGTTAAATAGCTTATGTTTATAAACATTACGGATTTCCTGGTTGTTTTACCGCATGTGTATACAAATGGGTTTCAAAAATTGATCTATCGCCATGACGCTTTAAGTGAAAGCCGACATTACACCTGCCTTTTGTTAATTTGCGCCTTGAAATGCAATTACTCCCTTTCGATTAACATATGCTATTCCGTTTCTGTGCGGACAATTGCTTTTTTATTTTTGGAAATAAAAAACGCGACTCTCTATTGAATTGTGCTGTTATTTTGTGTTATGCAACACATATTATGTAGTAAATTGCAGACTCATGCACGTAAGGGAACAGAGCTAGCATTATATTAAAGCCGATCTTACACCGTTTGGTATTTATACTGTGTTATCATTGCAATGTGAATAACATTTTCTATAACAATAAGAAGGGAATTTCTCGAAAATGGCTAGCTTGAATTATTTTGCAATTGGAAGCACTTTATTTTAAATAAAAATATAATCAATCAGATTTTGTTCGATTTAAGCCATTTAATTCAATTATAACGCATTTTTACCTTGCAATCTTGAAAACATTGCCGGCCTTTCGAATAGCTGTCATTGTTATCATTCCGGGGGGAATATCAATTTTTATGAAGAAACATTAATTAAATTCGTCAGCTAATTGTGTTTTAAATAAAATAAATAGAATATTTTCATTGATTAAATTTATTTTTAAAGTCTAGATCTGGAATTGAGGGTCTTGTTTCTCTAAAACAGCAGTGTTAAGAAAAATCAAGGACTATGCCATCATTTAAATGTGAATAGCATGTGAATGTACCTTATTACAAGAAGAAGAAGAGGTAATACGGAAAACATTGAGAGCGGGTTACTGCAGATTAAATCTAAAAATTTGCGATTTCTCACTTTTAAATTGCATCTAACTTTACAAAATTGAATCGGAAAAGAAAGATAATGTCGAATCAATTGAACCACCTGAACCTATTCCCCCTGAGAAAGAACTACAAAAAACGAAAAGCGAAGAAAACCCACCATCAACATCATTAGAAAGCCAGTTGGATGAATTGGACATAACCAGCGAACGATTCAATCCTCTACGCTGCCTCTATGCCACCGACTTCCGGGTAACTGAAAAACAACCAAAGGTGATCTATCAAAATATGGCAGCGTTTGAAACGGCCCTGAAAAAGGTTGGCATCTGGGATGTTGGCAAAAGACCCAAGAGTCATAAACTACAAGACAGTGGCTCTAAGGAGGCAACAAAAACCGTGGTGGAAGAGGAGAAGAGTCAACGACGTTTCCAGGAACATCAAATGGCCATAAAGACAAAGGCTAAAATTAAAAACAAACATACAAGGAATATCATAACGCAAATGCTAAATGCGGTGGGACCACTTAAGGCCTTGAATGGTTACATAGCTTCCGGCGAACGAATACATGTGGTTGTGAGAAAGGAAAAGGGAATTAAGGGTTATGTTGAAGGTGTTCTCAAGTTATACGATCGTCATTGGAACCTTTTGCTGACCGAAGTTGAGGAATGTTATACCCATCGTAAACATAAATTTTGCGAAGACAATATTGTTTTACCTACCTCAGAGGATAACCGTGAAGATTGTTCCCAAAGACTACGAGAATTGGGAATAAAATTACCCAAGCAAATAGTTAAGAGTCTGAATCGCAAAACTGTGGAAATAAGGAGATTCCTGCCACAACTTTTACTCAGGGGAGAACAAGTAGTTTTAGTCCATTCCGTAAAAGAAAAAAGCTAACAACTTGTCATTTAGTTAAGTTTACATTTATTTTCTATATCGAAATAAAAACATTTTTAATACGTGTTGTATACAAATATAAAAGCTTTGTAAAAAAGGAGAAAGGATAATGGAAGAGAAACGCCTGCGTTTTTACTATTCTTGAGCTTCACCACCGACACCAAACACTTGGCGCACAGCTTCGAAATTCTTAATATTGTATACCCGGCAGCGAGGAGGCTTCTCTCCACCAAACGCCAGGGTGAAGGGATCTTCGGGACATTGTTTCATGCACTGCAGACGGCCCATTTTAAAGTCATGTGAGTAAACTGGTTTGATTTCTGTTCCATTGAAATTCCAAATCTTCAAATAACCCTCTGTGGAGGTGGTAGTTAGGAGATTGTTAACTTCCGAGTTAAAGCATATGCCTGAGATTTCCTCATCGTGGGCCTTGTGGGACCATAACAGTTTGTTGGCCTGACGTTTATCAGCATAGTGCAGCGAACCATCATTGGACCCAACAATGAAGTAATTAGGATCTGTACAATTCCACAGTACCTTTTCAACTTCTCCCGGTGTGGTCCATTTAACATATGAAGCATTAACAAATTCTGGATCACGGCAATCGAAGAGACGTACCACACCATCAGCACTGCCTGTCAGTATGGTTTGGGCCTCAGTGGGATGGAATTCAATGGAATGGACTTTTTCCTCAAAAGCTGTTATTGTGGTATGGGGTTGACCCTCATCCATATCCCAAAGTATTAGAGTTTGATCAACCGAGCCCGAGGCCAGAATGTGTTCATAGTGGCGATTCCAGGACAAGTCTAAAACAGCATCTTTATGGCCATAGGCCTCCTTTTGTTTCTTGCGGCTGCCCTTGGAACCCAATTTAAACGTGGGCTCAATGGAATCTTGTATATCCAAATCCCAAACAGTAATCACTGGATCCATACAACCAATGGCACACATATTGCCTGGCTTATCACTGCCCGGATCATGGTTCATCCATTCAATGCACAAGGGGAAGCTGGGTAACAAAAAGTCATGATGGGTGTACAGACTTTCTTCCTCCTCATTGAAGACCCACACCTCCATATTGGCAGCATCGTCTTGCACATGACCCACCAGCAACAGGTTATCTGTGGGCTTAATAATTTCATCTTCCGCCTCGGAATCGTCATCTTCATCGGGCAATTGATGATCCGGATCAACAATGTTACCAATATCAGCCACGCGAATATTGCCCTCCGCATCGTATTGTTCGAAACCGAATTCGTCATTAATGCTACGTGTATCGGAGCGTACATCTTCGTCCGCTTCATTTTGGTCATCATCCTCTTCGTCTTCATTTTCATCGTCTACATCCATACCATTTTCATTGTCGTCTTCGTCATCATCTTCATGTTCCCCATCGCTGTCCAAACGATCTTTGGTCTCCTTAATGACACGAGCCAACTCCTCTTGGGTCAAGACAATTTTGTCAGGTTTATCTTTGGCAATGCCGCGTGGCACAAAGCACAGGGCTGGCACAAAGTCGATGGTTGCCTCTGCTGGTCCCTCTTCTTCCATGGTTTCGTGGAAAATTTGAGTTTTCTTTAATTAAAAGTAGTTTTCTTCTTTACACTGTGAAAAGGTAAACACGTGCGTAGCAGAGAACGAAGTGGAATGATTTTATGGCCGACGGCGGCGAATTAAAATCAAAACAACGATTATTAGGTTTCTAGAAAATCGAAAAACTACGTCTTTAGGGATCTAGTAGTTCGAAAGGCTTCTAGAATAAACAGCTGCTTGTCTAATGCAGAAATGGGTAACCATTATGTTTTATCATTAAGGGCTTAGTTAGTGGATGAAGTAACACAATGAATATAATTACCTTGCAGTTGAGAAATAAATCTATTTGTTATTGGCACAGAATGTTTGGTGTATTAGTATATATTTAGCAATAACTCGGTATTAGTGACTGACAAAAATCAAGCATCGTATGCAAAGACTGGCTTCTGGATCCAAATGAAAATGGGTTAAGTTTTGATTTAAATTTAGGTTATAAACAAAAAGTAACGTTTATAACAGAGACCTTTTTTTCAGGAAGGTCAAGTGAAAAAAGTTCTAATCGCTGTTCAAAATTAAATGATAACATTGACAGGAAGTTTCAAACAAATTTATAAAATCATCGTGTAAAAATTAAATCCTTTGGGTAAATACTGAAATATGAATCGAGACATATTTTTTTAAATCATTATTGTATAAAAAACAGAAGTTTTCCAAAAAAAAAAAAAAAAAAATTGTAAAAATCTTAAATTTGCTATAAAAATTTATCAAGCTACTTCTATATTGAAATTAATAATTTTACCGGTTTCCAAAATTCCAAATCGCTTAACCTAGGTCATCCTGTAGTTAATGTATAAAAACTAACTCCTAACCCCCTTACTCCACCACAGCCAACTTTATTGGTGTTCTTTTGCACGAACGTCAGTAGTTTGAAAATATTCGTGTTGTTGTTCTTTTTTACTTCATCTTCGTATACAAACCTTTTGTTGCGGCTCTTATGTTGGGTTCGTTTTGTTGTTGCTAGTAAACATAAGGTTGGTTGAGTGGCGACCAAATGTGTGAGTGCTGCTACAAGTGATGGGTACTCGAAATATGGTACAGTTTAAAATGATGATACCATCACTGCTTTGCCACTTGGCAATTTTTGTCAACATGAGTATTCTCCAAATTACAAAGTCATTGCACAAAAGAAAAAAATATAATTTTATGGGCAAAGTGGTAGGGGAACGAGCTTTTTACTCTCCGTTGAATTTTCTGTGCCCGGGTCAATGTAAATTTGTTTGTGTTTTTGTGGAATTGGGCGCCACTACCGCTTGAATTGGATGCACGGTGGGTCTGCTAAATATAAACAGAAAGTAAAGCTCCTATTATCGCTTTAGTTAGATTTCGAACAACGCAGTCAAAAAAGGCTTCTATGTGTTCATAACTGTAGTCGTCCTCGTCCTGCCAAAGGACTGGACCTTTTTAATGTCATACTTGACTTGGTTTTTCTGGGGGTAGAGCCATTAAAATTCCAAAAAGTGCAAGAACTTACACCGCAAAAGAAAGAAAATGGACTTAAATGAGCTAAGGAGTTGCTTTGCTTGGCCGAAAGTGGTGAACTGCCGAAATTGATTTTCTCCGATGAGAAAATATTCGTTTTCCATCAGTTTGTAAACAAACAAAATTATCGTGTTTACTTGCCAAAGAGATCAGCTGAAAATGTGCACCTTCGCTTGGTTACCAGAACTCAAGCGCCGGTCATGGTAATGGTGTGGACCGCCATAAGAGCCGATGGTCGCTCTCCGCTCGTATTAATCGACCGTGGCGTGAGAATAAATGCCGAATATTATCGCGAAAATATTCTGGAGTGTGTATTAAAGCCTTGGGCATGCAAACATTTTGCCCGCACAGCTTGAACATTCCAACAGGACCATCGCACTCAGCATGCGCCTCCCAAGAATGGTTACAAAATGAGGTTCCTCGCTTCATTTCTAGCGCAAAATGGCCACCAAAATCTCCGGATACCAATGCCTTGGACTATTGTGTCTGGAGTATTTTGAAAAGCAAGGTTGGCACTAAAAAAATACCAAAGTGTCAATCGCCTCAGCAAGCGCTTCGCCGGGAATGGGCCAAAATACCACAGAGCATAATTCGGGCAGTGTGTGACTATTTCATTGGCCGTTTAAAGGCCATAATTCGTGCCAAAGGTAACCAATTGGAAAAAATCTAAACTTATTCTAAAATTTGTTGCTATTTCCGACATTTTAGGCTTTCATTCAATAAAATTAAAAAAAAATGTAAAAATTATGGGGTTTGACTTTGTTGCAGTTTTTTATCTCACCCTGTAGCTATAGCTCCCATATTATTTCATCCGCTTTTGGTGCTAAAGTCCCTCACATGCGTAATATGCAGTCCAGATTAATGATATTTGATACCGGATATCAGATATAGCTCGAAAATACATCTGCATAATTTTTGAATAATTTCTCATTCAAAATTGGTTTGACAGTTCATTGTCAGCAGCAACTGTGTCGATGCATCTATCTGTATTTTTCTACCACGGTACATATCATGGTAGAAGAATATAGGTAGATGCATCAATGCTGGAGAACATTGATATGTCAAAATTTTGTAAATGTTTTTTTTTCATATAAATAGATTTTTACATGTTTTCTTATACAACGTTAATCGGAGGTTATTATTATATGCGTTTTTGAACAATTTTTACAAATTTAAATAATTTTTCATTCATAATTTTCAATTCCAAAATTGGTTTGACAGTTCATTGTCCCATCATATGTGTGTGTACATTTGCTATTTTTCGATCACGCGTGCCCTATATACATCGTAAATATATATGCTCTCTTCCATTACTCCAGGAATGCTAAAGTTTTTACTACGATAACCGATCTTTTCTTTATGACATCGAAACAAATTACAAACCTATTCAAAAAAAAATATAATTTAATCAAAATTGATATTTGAGTCATAATATCAAATTAATCAGATCACCTGATAATCAGCTGCCCCTGATAGGGGACTTTATACTTGAATCATGCTCTATACCACTGAAGACCGGAGCGAAATTGTGAATTTCCCAAAGATATCTAATGCTTTTCACTGCTTCTGCGGAGTTTAGAGACAAAAACTCATTGTTCCTCGCATTCAATATCCCAATAGCCATAAATGTTGTCAGTGGTACATTTTCGTACAAATTGTACCCAACCAAACAATGTTTCCCAACACTGTTGTGTTTCAGAAACAGAAGGAGAAACATCAGAGAACAACGACTGCCAACCAGCCTGCTAGACAGCAGCATACGCTCAAGTTTCGAGTTGCTGATGTTGATTCATTTCGTGAAGTTCGGTGATACGGATGAATGTTTCGATGTTCGATGCGCGGTGAATTTATTCAGTTTTTTGTTTGTTTGTTTGTTGACGGTCGTTGCGGTATTCATAAATAATAGTTGTAGATTAAAAAATAAAAAAAAAATATGAAATAAATTATAAAAAAATTGAAAAGAAAATTGAGAAAACTAAATTAAAAATTTAGAAAAAAAATTGAATACAAATGGAATAAATAAAAGTTTTGTGTGATGAAAAATTACAAGCAGCAAAAAAGTGAGTGAAATGAGTGAGTGGGAGATCCCATGAAAATAAAAACAAAACAAGAAAAAGAATATTGATGAATAAGAAAAATATCCCAAAAATAAGTGATGTTTGAAAATATATTTAAATGAAAATAAAAGAAAAACTATTCCAAAATAAAGTATGAAAGTAATTTTGAAACTATTTTCTAAATTTTTTTTTTTAATTACTGTTTAATGAACTCTTTAGTTTGTTTTGAAGTTTTTCTTCTTGCTTTCAATTTATTGCTGTTGTTTTTATTTTGGAAGTATTTTGTGTGTGTGTGTTGTTATTGTTGTTGTGCTGTTATGGTGAATGTGTAAGTGATGCTTGAATGCATGTTTTGGCTTTGGCAAGATGAATCAACTCCGCTTTAAAAGATATAAAAATTACCCATTTTACCGAAAAAACAATTTTAATTAATTTAATAAATACCCAGCTGCCAATTTAATGAAGAGTCTAATTAGATTTTATCACACCTCAGAGACTCTTCCTCTCTCTTACTCTTCGTGTGGTTTCAATGGAGGTGGTATTGTGTTGTTTTAACAAGAAAAAGCAAAAAAGTGCAACAGATGCAAGGGTTGCAGGGATGGAAAATTTAAAATGGAAAACAAGTACAAAATTTTTATTTCTTTGATGCTGACGGCATCAAAATCATAGATCTGGCCCTCAATTCTTGTTCTATGAAAATGTGAAATGAAAACTTTTTATACAGAGAGAAGTAATGTCAAATGAAAAATTTCATTAAGGAAATATTTTCCATTTCATATTTTCATAGAACAAGAATCCAGCCCCTGAGGTGGAAAAACGCTCGAAATTGAACATTGATATGTCAAACATTTTAAAATGCTATAGCTCCCATGCATATATGCTTCATCCGATTTGGTGTTTAAGATCCTCACATGCGTAATATGCACTCCACAACATTGATATTTGATATCGGACATCAGATACAACTCGAAAATACCTCACCTAAATTTTATCGAAATCGGTCCCGATTTTTTAAGACTATCTATGGTAGAAGAATATAGGTAGATGCATCAACGTTTGGAAACATATGATATGACAAACATTTTAAAATATTTCGACAAAAATGAGTAGATTTTTATATGTTTTCTTATACGACACAAATCGTGGGTTGTTATGATGTGCATTTTTCAACAATTTTTACAAATCTCAATAATTTTTCATTCAAAATTTTGAATTCCAAAATTTATTTGACAGTTCATTGTCCCAGCAGCTGTGTCGATGCAACCTGCAACTATTCTTCTTCTTCCTTGAGACTATCCATAAAAGATATTTGCAACCCAAAAAGAAAGACGTTCCAGAGATAATCGAAATTATTATTTTGTGTAGAACAAAGTGATCCTTGGAGTCTTTTATTGAGAACTAATATTACGAGATAGTGCCACTAATATGAGGGCAGGTGTAACAGGAATAGAAACCCAAAAATTTAAAAAAAGATAAAAAATTATGCTCTCCTTGAAATATAATTTTACCAAATCCACAAAGTCTTCAATCTAATGTAGGAAAATTAGCAATCTTGTTGCGTATATAAAAAATGTTCTGTCCAGAAAAGTTATTTAAGGGACCAAAAAGAGTTGCAAACTTAAATAAAGGCGATCCAGAATGTATATCTGAAATTATTATTATTATTTTACTAAGTGATCCTTGACGTTTTTATAGATTATTTGAAGAAATAATGTCAGGAACTAGAAGCTGGGGCATAAAGATGAGACCATGGTAGAAGAATATAGGTAGACGCATTGACACAGCTGCCGGGACAATGAACTGTCAAACCAATTATGGAATTGAAAATGTTGAATGAAAAATTATTTAAATTTGTAAAAATTGATGAAAATACAAATTTTAATAACCTCCGAATAACGTCGTATAAGAAAACATATACAAATCTACTTATATTTGAAAAAATATTTAAATTTTTGATGCATCTACCTGTATTCTTTTGCCATGGGTGAGACTAAGTCGACTGGCTTAAGTCATCGGCTGGCTTCTTTGGAAAATAACAAAATCGAACTAAGTCAACCTAAAACTCTTTTTTTATTCTCTACGAAGAAGCCAGCCGATGACTTAAGCCAGCCAAAAAAAACGTTTTATGTATTCTCACCTTAATAGTTGCAAAATGATGCAGGGATGGAAAATCAAAAAACGTTAAAAAGACAAATCCGTGAAAAAATTTGGCAAAAATTATGAAAATACCGAATATCGGGAGGTACCGTTATATGGCGGCTATATCAAAACGTGAACCGACATTTCCCATTTTTAAAAAAATATAAATACAAAGTATATATATTGTTGATCAGCATAAAATTCGATATCCGTACGACTGTCCGCTTGTGGAAATGAAGTAGATTGATAAAATTTTACTCAAATGTATGTTATGTCTGCAGGACTTTTGTTGTTGAAAATGAGCCGTGTATGTCCACGGTTTGGTAAAGCCCCCATATAACGCCACCTCCCGATATGCAATATTTTGATGATTTTAGCGACATTGTTCACCAGAATTGTTTCAAATTTAGTATTTGTAGTTCGTAATGGATACTACAGCCTATGACAGAAAATTGTCTGTACAGGTCCACGCCTTCGTATAGTCCCCACATAACGGTAACTGATTTTAGCGACATTATTCACCGATTTTTTTGAGTTTCGCATTTGAATATTGCAATGGCTTATGACAAAAGTTGCCTATGCCAGTCCACGTCGTCGTATAGACTCTAATAAAAGGGCTTCATTCGGTATTTTTAAGATTTTAAGAGAATTTTTAAAGGATTTTATTTTTTTTGAAAATTTCCAAATTCGTTTCAAATGGTGGAGGGCACTCAAAGTTGTTTATTTGTAATCAGATTGTATTTTCTAAAAAATTATAATACTTTTTGGATAAATCTTTACTGTAAATGTAATTTTATAATATTTTGACACAACCAAAGAACAACATTTTTGATTAAATTATATTTTTCCGATAAAAATGGGGATCGCTGTAATTAAATTTTATTTATTTCACAACTGAAATGTCGTCAATGTATCACACAATGTGTGCAACTGCCATATATGAAAAAATTGACACTTCACGTGTAAAAAACATATCGTCTTATAGGGCCTTAAGCGGCCAAAGAGAGTTGCAACCAAAATGAAAGGCGGTCCAGAAACTATACTTTCATTTATTGTTAAGTGAAGTACAAAGTTGTTCTTGGAGGTCAAATGGATTATTATGGAGAAATAGTAGCAGAATACAGTAGCAGGGTGTTGCAGGGATGGAAAATCAAAAATGTAAAAACACACAAAATTATGTAATTCAAGTCCATCACATGCGTAATATGCACTCTACAACAATGATCTTTGGTAACTGATATCAGAAGCAGCTCAGAAATAAGTGCGTAAAATTCAAAAATCAAAATCGGTTCGAGTTCAGATATAGCTCCCATATATATTTATTTGATTTCAGGTTTATTGTGCACCAAATGGCCAATATCAGTCCAAATGACCTGAACATTGGCACATCCGACCGAATTCAATCTAGAAGCAAGTATATCAGTTTTGGTGAATATCGGTTCAGATATAGCTATAGCTCCCATATATATGTTTCATCCGATTTGGGGTTTTAAGTCTCTCACATGCGTAATATGCACTCAACAATAATGATCTTGGAAACAGGTGCGTAAAATTATGTCAAGATTGGTTCAGATTTAGATATAGCTCTCCCATATAGCTCCAACCGATTTCAGACTAATTGTGCCCCAAATAGCCAATATCAGCCCAAATGACCTGAGATTTGGCACATCCGACCGAATTCAATCTAGAGGCACGTACATAAAATTTGGAGATAATCGGTTCAGATTGGTCTTCAAGTCCCTCACATACGTTATGTGTACTCCACAACAATGGTGCCTGATATCAGATACAGCTTGGAAACAAGTGCGTAAAATTTTGTCAAGATTGGTTCAGATTTAGATATAGCTCTCCCATATATCTTCAACCGATTTTGGATTAATTGGGCACCAGATGGCCAACATCAGTCCAAATGACCTGAGATTTGGCACATCCGTCGGAATTCGATCTAGAAGGAAGTACATAAAATTTGGAGATAATCGGTTCAGATATAGCTATGGCTCCCATATATATGTTTCATCTGACTTGGCTCTTCTAAATACGCATAGTGGTGTAGGGTATCATATAGTCAGCCCCGCCCGACTTTTGACCTTTCCTTACTGGTTTTATTTAAATTCTCTCGATTTTCTAGATCAACTTCAGTGTAAACGTGCTATTAGAAGGTGCTTAATTGTAGACAACGAATGGTTTAATTTTGCCTATTATCAATGGTAGAAGAATATAGGTAGACGCATCGACACAGCTGCTGGGACAATGAACTGTCAAACCAATTTTGGAATTAAAAATATTGAATGAAAAATTATTGAAATTTTTAAAAATTTTTGAAAAATGCGAATTATAATAACCTCCGAATGACGTCGTATAAGAAAACATATAAAAATCTACTTATTTTTACAAAAATCATTAAAAATTTTTGACATATCAATGTTCCCAAGCGTTGATGCATCTACCTGTATTCTTCTACCATGCTATTATCTGAAGAAATATTTTGTATGATCACAAAAATGCAGTTTCCATCCCTGGTTTGTTGTTGTGGTGAGTGAGTGAGTGAGTGCATTCATCCGAATATCTAAGAAATAGTGCAGTGAGACTGCAACGGTGTTATTGTTGTTGTTGTTGTTTTGCTTTTCTGTTTCGGCAGCCGTATAGATATTCTTGTTAGGAAAGACAGACAGACAGACAGACCATCTCATGTTTTGTTTTCTTCTTGTGGAGAACATTTCTTGGGTTTTTTGTCTTCTGTTATGCGATGCTTAGATGGTTTTTCTGTGTCGTCATCAAATCTCCTTAAATCTTGTTGGTGTGTTGGACTCTTTGCTCTCTGTCGTGGACATTAATGTATGGGTTACTGGTGCCTCGATGTATTTTGTTGTCGTTTTTTTTATTTTGTTGTTATGAAGCCAGAGTTTCATAATATTTTATCCATCCATCCAACCGACAAACCCCCTTAAGCAGAAAACGGGTTTTTATCTATTACCAGACTCCAAAAAAAAAAAAAAAAAAAATCAAAGAAAAAAAAAAAGAGTAGCGGTCACATACACTAACTCCGCATACAATTTCCAATGGCTATCTGGATAAGTAGAATATCAATATACGAATGGAAAAAAGAGTCGTATAATCAAAACCAGCTTCCAAATAAAGCAAACAAATGTACGTATTTACGTATCTGCCGATCTCTTGTGTTAAAAGAAAGCAATTAATCTGTTGAAAACTTTGAATATTTTCAAATGCAAAATTTATAGGCAATAAAATAAACACCCATAACTTAGAAACTGGTTTCGTTTCGGAAGAGTTTTTGGTCGTTTTTTTGGCAGTAAAATGGTTTGTAATACTTAATGGGATTAATGATGTCAGGATTTGGGATTTGGATTAACAAGAAATGAGGAAAAATGATATGGTTGGAATGCAGGCCATGCAGAGTATTGGGAAATAATATGAAATGGTTACTTGTCCTATATCAGAAAGATTTGCAAACTTAAGGGTGGAAATACATAAAGCGCATATATGGCTGGCTTCTTCGTAGATGAACAAAGGAGTTTTAGGTTGACTTAGTTCGATTTTGGCCCTAGGCTCCTTTGTTCATTTCCGAAGAAGCCAGCCGATGACTTAAGCCAGCCAGAGAAGCGCTTTATGTATTCCTACCTTAAAGCTCATATTTGGCTGGCTTAAGTCATCGGCTGGCTTCTTCGTAGATGAACAAAGGAGTTTTAGGTTGACGTAGTTCGATTTTGGCCCTTTGTTCATTTCCGAAGAAGCGAGCCTATGACTTAAGCCAGCCAGATATGAGCTTTAAGGTAGGAATACATAAAGCGCTTCTCTGTCCCACCCACCATAAGGCTCCGACAGACGGAGTGTTTTTACAAATTCAGGGTGAAATGAAAAAAACTGCAACCAACTTCAGACTGCTGTCATTTTTAAACCACTCGTCCGACAGCTGTGAAAATTATTCCAGTGACAGCTCATTATATTATTTAGAAGTGTACAAAAGCATTTTGGTGAGAGTTTTCCAGAAAAAAAGTTATTCGTGATGGAATTCAAGCGTGATAGTGTGATTTCTTTATATTTGGCAGGAAAACCACATCATGGCTATCGTTAGAGCACTCCAGCATTTAAATGTGAATAAATCTTTTGTGTCTTGTACCACGCCTCGTTACCGTGATACTGGTAGCATAGGCCGACGTCAAGGAAGTGGACGGAAGAAAACAGCAGCAGCAACATCAGCAGAAATGGTTCGAAAAGTAAAGAAACGACTTGATCGAAACGCGCGTCGCAGTGGCCGAAAAATGGCTCGTGAACTGAACATATCGCAATATTCCATTCGGCATTCGGCAATTATTGAAAAACGAACTCGGGCCAAAGCCATTGAAATTCCAAAAATAGCAAGAACTTACACCGCAACGGAATGAAAAAATGGTCTCAAAAGAGCTAAAGAGTTGCTTCGCTTGTCCGAAAGTGGTGAACTGCCGAATTTGGTTTTCTACGATGAGAAATATTCTTTGTCCAGCAGTTTGTAAACAAACAAAATGAACGTGCTTACTTGCCAAAGAGGTCAGCTGAAAATGTGCACCTTCTGTTGGCCACCAGAACTCAAGCGCCGGGCATGGTGATGACAGACGATGATTGCTCTCTGCTCGTATTCATCGACCGTGGCATCAGAATAAATGCCAAATATTATCGCGAAAATATTCTGGAGGGTGTATTAAAGACTTGGGCACGCAAACATTTTGGTCGCAGACATTGGACATTCCAACAGGACTCGCATCATCGCACTTAGCACGCTCCACCCAAAAATTGGTGACAAAATGAGGTTCCTCGCTTCATTTCCAGCGTACAATGGCCACCAAAATCTCCGGATACCAATCCGTTGGCCGATTGTGTCTGGAGTATTTTGGAAAGCAAGGTTGGCACTAAAAAATAACAAAGTGTCGATCACATCCAGCAAACGCTTCGTTGGGAATGGGCCAAAATTCCGCAGAGCAACATTCGAGCAGCGTGTGAAGGTTTCATTGGCCATTTGAAGGCCATAATTCAGGCCAAAGGTGACCAATTCGAACAAATCTAAACTTATTCTAAAATTTGATGCTATTTTCGACATTTTTTGCTTTCATTCAATAAATGAAAAAAAAAAAAAAAAAAATAAAAAAAATTATGTCATTTGAATTTGTTGCAGTGTTTCTAGTTTGAAAATATATAAATTAAAATTTAAAAATGCATACATAAAGTATACCCATACCATGCCCATCTCTGCATGAAATAAGCATACCCATCTCTGCATTTTATGTGATTAATTTCAGGTTAGAGTTGTAGAGTTGAGCAATTTACTTCACTGGGGGGGTATGTCTATATTTCCTTTTCTCAAGAGTAACTAGGTCCTTAGTTCATTTGAAGTGAATAATTGAACTAGATGAACGAAAGGGCTGGTTATAATGAAGAAGTTGTTTCCATTTAATTGCAAATATCCATAAAAAATACTTGCAAAAAATTATTATGCAAAATTGTCCAATTTCTTTAAAAATAGATTCCAATAGACCACCGCACGAAAAAAAAAAAAAAACTAATCTCAAATCTAGTTTTAATTTGATCTCTTTACAACGAAAAAATAACTTCACGAACACCAGAGCACAGACCATACATAAAGTATACCCATACCATACACATCTCTGCATCAAATAAGCATACCCATCTTTGCATTTTATGTGATTAATTTCAGAGTAGAGTCGTAGAGTTGGGCAATTTAGTTCACTGGTGGGTATGTCTATATTTCCTTTTCTCAAGAGTAACTAGGTCCTTAGTTCATTTGAAGTGAATAATTGAACTAGATGAACGAAAGGGCTGGTTATAGTGAAGAAGTTGTTTCCATATAATTCCAAATATCCATAAAAAATACTTGCAATAATAATTCTATTATGCAAAATTGTCCATTTTCTTTGAAAATAGATTCCAATAGACCAACAAACAAACTAAAAAAAACTAATCTCAAATCTAGTTTTAATTTGATCTCTTTACAACGAAAAAACAACTTCACGAACACCAGAGCACAGACCATACATAAAGTATACCCATACCATACCCATCTCTGCATTAAATAAGCATACCCATCTCTGCATTTTATGTGATTAATTTCAGAGTAGAGTCGTAAAGTTGAGCAATTTATTTCACTGTGGGGTATTTCTATAGTTCCTTTTCTCAAGGGTAACTAGGTCCTTAGTTCATTTGAAGTGAATAATTGAACTAGATGAACCAAAGGGCTGGTTATAGTAAAAAAGTTGTTTCCATTTAATTCCAAATATCCATAAAAAATACTTGCAATAATAATTTTATTATGCAAAATTGTCAATTTTCTTTGAAAATAGATTCCAATAGACCAACAAACAAAATAAAAAAAAAATAATCTCAAATCTAGTTTTAATTTCATCTCTTTAAAAAAAAAAAAAAAAAAAAACATTTAAAACAACTTCACGAACCCCAGAGCACAGACCATAGAAAAATGTTGAAAAAAAAAAACAGCACCATCATCACCAAACCACAAGACAACAACTATTTTTTTCTAAACTAGCGCGCAACCACACCAAACATCCAAGTATCTCTCACCCAAACAGAGCCAGCCAACGAACCATTCATTCCCTTTTACAAGTTCTGCTTTTTAAATTTGAAAAAAAAAACAAACAAAACATAAGATACAACAACAATGAGAACTGCAACAAACTCTTTACCACATAATCCCACTAGACACACAGACCGAAAGCCAACCGAGCAGTGAGCCGCCGTCGCCGCCAATGTCTAGTAATATCCACTTAATACCTATCTTGTAGTTTTTGTTCTTGTTGCTGCTGCTATTCATGTTTCAGTTTACGTTTTTTTTTTTCGTATTTTGTTTGAAGTTTGCTGTCCATTTTAGTTGTTGTTGTTGTCTAAGCTTACATTATTTTCTCGTATTTGTTGTGTTGTTTCTTTAAGGGGGGCTTTGTACTATTTTAATGTGGCCACTTTTTTTATACAGAGGGTTACCACTCTATGTGTGTGTTGTGTTTGAGCATGGTTTGCGTGAGTAACCAATACAAATCAAATTCTCCTTTTATTCATTCATCTCTTCTCTCTTTCAATGGAATGATAGTTTTGTTTGCATGTTGTTGCCATGATTTTTGTTTCTTCTGTTTCTTATTGGAGAATGGAGTTGTTTTAAATATTTGGAGTTAATAACACAAAAATGTTGTTATTGTGGTTGGTGCCCTGAATTTTTTCCACTGTGGCAGACCCCCCCCCCTTCTCTTTGTCAAGATTTGTTTACTAATTGTTTTATTTTTATTTTTTCTTCTTGCAGAGTAAAACCAGTTGAGTGCAGTGTTCTGAGAGCCGTATTGCCATTTACCCCCTCCACAATGAGTTAGAGGGAGCCTGAGAGCGAGACAAAATACCCATGAAATCATGATCTAACTCTTTGAAAACAAAAGGTCTTAGATTACATTTCAATAAATAAATAATAAGGCATCATATTAAATTCGTGCGAAATAAGCAAGGCAAAAAAAAAAAATAAAATAAATAAATAAATAAATAAAAAATCTTGATAAAAAAACGAAAAAAATAATTCTTCAATGTAAGCAAAATAAAAAAATAATAAAAGAAAAAATATAAACAAACGCAATTAAAAAAATAGAATAAAAAATAAATTAATAAAAAAAATTAATTGAATTAAAAATTGTTGCATCATTTTGCATTTAATTAGAAAAAATGCGACAGTGTTAAAAAAAATTATATAAAATATAAATCAATAATTATAAGGCTTGTCCCATCACAATGTGGCAGATGCTGTAAATATATCTAAGCAGGACATAAACATTTTAATAAAGGTATGTAGGAATATATGTAATTTTTAACATAATAAAACGTGTGCTTACTTGTAACCATGGCAGAAGAATACAGGTAGATGCATCAACGCTTGGGAGCATTGATATGTCAAAAAATTGAAATGTTTTTTTTAAATATAAGTAGATTTTTATATGTTTTCTTATTCTAAGTCAAAAGGAGGTTATTATAATTCGCGTTTTTTCAAAAATTTTTTTGCAAATTTAAATAATTTTTCATTTAACATTTCAATTTCAAAATTGGTTTGACAGTTCATTGTCCCAGCAGCTGTGTCGACGCGTCTACCTATATTCTTCTACCATGCTTGTAACTATAAATAAATGGAACTAATGTGAACTAGACATCCAAAAAGACGCGAGAAGTTGAACTAATTGAAACGAAGGAACTGGATAAAATAACTAGTTCCTTTTGAGAAAGTAAACGAGGAAGATCGATTTGCTCAGTGAATGAAACATTTGAGCATTTATTTACTGGAAAAGTTATTGTACTATTGTATTGACTCAGGAGGTTCATCAGGGCCTGAAAGCGGCATGGTTTAGAATACAAGTCAATTTAAAACCAGTACGGAAAAGTCATAGGTCGGGCGGGGCCGACTATATGATACCCTACACCACTATGCATATTTAGTAGAGCTCTCGTAACAAAAGAATTTATTCCAAGTAGATCATACCACCTATCAACATTTGGCTTTAAAGCAGTTATAGTTTGGTCTTAGAGGGAACTAATATATGGTAGGCATATCCAATTCTGAATCGATTTTCACTAAATTTGACGGAGATATTTTAACCTTTTATACCAAAAAACATTGCTATAGAGTGTAGGATATTACTTCGAAAAGGATTATATTAAAAAAATATATCGGAGCCGCGTTCCACCAAATGGAAACGTACGTTCCGAAATTCACTCCTTTTGAGCTGATATTAGCCATTTGGTGCACAATAAACCTAATATCGGATAAAGATATATATGGAAGCTATATCCTAAATTTGACAGAGGTATTTTCGAGCTGTATCTGATGTCCGGTACCAAATATCATTCTTATGGAGTGCATACGCATGTGAGGGACTTAAAGCCGGATGTTACACATACATATATGGGAGCTATAGTTATGTCTGAACCGATTTTCCGCAAATTTGATGTACTTGTTTCTAGACAGAATTCGGTGGGATGTACCAAAATTCAGGTAATTTCGACCTATATTGGCCATTTGGTGCACAATTTACCTGAAATTGGTTGAAGATATATGAGAGCTATATCTAAATCCGACCCGTTATCATTAATTTCAATATAGTTTGTCCTTGGGCCAAACAAATATTGTTTGGAAAATTTAATCTCAGACGGATAATAATTGCGATCTGCATTTTGTTCACAAGAATACATGGATAGATGGACGGACGGACTGACGTGCATAAATCGACTCAGAAAGTGGTTCTATGAAGATCCTTCAAAGTAACTATGGGTCTATCTCTCTTCCTTCTTCATGTAATAAACAAATGAACAGAGACATAATATCCTTTCCATTGTGTGGTGTTGGGTATAAAGAGGGAGAGAGAGAGTGAGAATTGACAGTTAGAATACTGTGGTAAAGATTTGCGTTGCGTTTCTGTAGGGATACGTAGGTCGATTTTCAAACAATCGATTTATCAATTTTTGGTTTTGGAAAGTCGAAGACAAAAATCGAAAAGACGACTTTTGTTTTCGTCTACGTTATCCCTAGCATCTTCTATATTTTTGAGACTATGCACTACGTGAAAATTGTATATTATTAATTAAATGTTGTAATGGAGCTGCCTGCCCCCAAGGTGATTTATCTTGGTAGATTTGGGAAATCTTTTGTAATTTTTACCCGAAGCTCTAAATTGTAAAAATTTGCTTCAGGATAGCCCCTATAATTACAGATGCTTTAATCTAAACTAAATTTTTCCCGGTCCAAACTTTTAAATCCATTATCTTAGAAATACTCCTCCCCGTTAATGATGTCATTGACCTTCATTGCCGTTTGTCGGTACTTCTTTATCGTTAAATATCTCCATAACATAATTAATTATTAAAATAATCATTAAGGGCTTGAAAATGGAAATCGTTTTTTCATTTAAAAAAATTAATAGGGTATGAAAAAAATCAAAATTTGGGGAGAAAAAAAAAACTTAACCGGTTTATCTACACATTTTGAATCGATTCATTTATCTAAGTATATGGCCTTAGGGGACAATTCGAGTTTGAGTTTCAATTTTTTCATTTTACACAAATCTTGGCCAAGAAGTGGAGATTCCTTTTTTTTCATTTTACACTTGGTCACGAGGGGTGGATCACAATTTCAATTTTTATTTCAAACAATTAGAGTTTATCACTCTAAAAAAATTGGTTTCAAATAGGAAAGTTTTCCTAATCTCAGAGTGATTCATTTAGAATTTGTTTTCACCCAAAAATATCTGGGATATAATGATGTTATTTATTTTAATGTTACAATTTGTTGGATATTTTTCTTGCCAAAACTCTCGAATGTATTGCTTCCAATTTTTAAATTTTTAAAATTCTTTTATCTAGAACTCCATTGTCATGAAAATTCAATATTCCATCTTTTGTCTACTCTAACTAGATTCATTATTTCAGTGAAAGAAAAAATGTCTTAATCAGTTGAAAAACAAAGAAAGAAATAATGTGACGGTATTCCAAGATTATTAACCAAAAACAAACAAATTAGCATAAGAAACAGAAATTTTAAGCAAAATGAGTTATTTCTTTTTTGGATCTTCATTCGTCTTAATTAGTGGCCGAAAAAAAACGGGCAAAACGTTGACCCCTTCAAAAAAAAAAAAAAAAACATGCCGCAAACCACGAGAAAACTATTTACCGGTTATGGTTAAAATTTTTAGGCAAAAATACAAAAAAAAACAACATTACTTGGTATCTATTGTCGCCAGAAGAATAAAAATTTAATTGCACTTTCGGTTAAATGAAAATTGACTCATGGCCATTTGTTCTAAATTTAGAAAAAATTCCAAATGAAAGTGTTTGGGTAAGGGAATGGAATGGAATCATGTTGTCTGTCGATGGCTACTTGACATGGCAGGCAGGTGAGGTCACAAAAATAGCAGAAATTACATTAAAAACAACAACAGTAACACTCAGATAATCCAATGAGAATAACCACTTCGTTAAGATAATGGCTACTTAATTTGCATAATAAAAGAAATGGACATAAATACAAACTTACATACATACACACATTAAATTCGCAACTTTAAATTTTTAATTTGGTGTAGGCGCAATAATTCAATAAAATATTCTGTAATTAATTTACGGTAAAAGCTCCGGACATTTTAAAAATCAGTTCAAAAACTTTTTTTAATATCCGCGACATCGAATGGAAAAATCTATGACTATTGGCCTACAGATCCCTACAAATATTTAAAATATCCACAATTATGTCTCTGGCCATTTTTTAGAAAGTATTCTTTATAAAATGGAAAATTCTCGCTAATTTAAATGGTTCTCTATCCATATGGAAGACACATTTTAGACTCTCCTCTCTATAGAGAACTCTGTGAATATACTCTTCTTCCCCCACACACCTAATTGGCAACTATGCTGTGTCACCAGCATACATATCTCCTTTACTCATTATATTCATCGTTTGGTTTACACATTTCCCCCATATTCCCTCATTTGTAGGGCTTCAATTTTATCCCATATTTGCCATTTGTACGTATGTACCTATTTTGTTTTTGTTAAATATCAAATTACATTTTAATAAACTCTGTTTTGTTTTGCACGAAGTTTGTCTGCCCCCAGTACATTTTCCCCCGTTTACTATCAAACTCTGTGACAAAACCCTTTCTTGTACGGAGTACTTATGGCACTTGACAGTGTTTATACAATGCACATACACACACAGCAGAGATGGGAATTGTAACTATATTCATATATAGCATTTTAGGCTAGAGGCTAGACCTGGTGTGGCACACACACGAAGTGTCTTTTTGACATGGGAATAGTGTTGAAACAATAACAACAAATTTGTTGTTGTTGTTATCTTTGTGCCACATTGTTGCTGTCTTGATAGTAGTTTGTTTCCTTTTTATTAAACGAAGGGCCGATGACTGGCTCCTTCTTTTGTCGTTTGTTTATATTTTTCTGCTCTTTCTCTCTGCTTTCATTGGGGAGGTAGATGGATGGCAAACACACACAGCACAGTTTACAAGTGTAGTTGTTGTTATTGTTGTACCTTCATAAAGTAATAATGTAGGCTCAATAATATAGACTTCTCAAAGGAGTCTCGGTAATTACACAGTTACAATTCAATAATGTCTGTTGTCAGAGCATGTTTGTTTTAAATGGGGTATTATTTGTATGGGGGAAAGAGAGAGAGAGAAAGAGATATGGCGATGAGAGTAGTGTTCTTTTTATAATTATAGCTATAACATTTGATGAAATTATCATCCTTTTTATTACATTTTAAATTATTACAAATAGTTTTAAAAAATGGAACAACAATATCAAGTGTTTTGGGAAGGAGATGGGACCTATTCAATATGAAAATGGGAGGTTCTTCTCTGCCTTCATAAATTAATTGAAATAAGCATTGAATTTGACACGTTTTTGTTCTCGATTTTTTTATTGTTATGTGAACGACTCATACGACATTGAATGTCTTGAATTGTAATTTATTTTTATCTTTTTTATCAATAGAAATAAAGATTGAATGGAATCGAAGGATGAAGATAAAATCTAAATTTTTGAATTCGATTATTTAATTTCAATTCTCCATATATTAGAAATTAACTGGAGAAGCACAACCGAAATTCTCTGCAGCCAAACCCAATAAATAATTACATTTTCAAACACTATATCCGCAGTGAGATTAAAATCAAAATTGTTTTGAAAGATCATTCATTAAATTAGCAAATAACGCTACATACATACAAATTGTACACCCATGTGTATTGTGCTAGATTTTGCGTGACTAATAACTACTACGTTTGTTTTCGAAATTATTCGTTGAAATCAACAACACATTGAGCCAGAGCAATGGCATACATCGTTCAGAAAAAAAAAGAAATAAAATAAATTTCGAAATTAAATAAAATGTTATAATGCAATGGCATATGTTTTGCAATAAAGTGTTTAAGATAAAAAAAATGAACTTTTTTATATATTTTTTTTTGAGTTATTAATAAACGTGGATTTTTAAAAAATAATTTTTCGAGCTATTAATAAATGTGGATTTTTAAAAAAATATTTTTTTCCGAGCTATTTATAAACGTGGATTTTTTAAAAAAATATCTTTTCGAGTTGTTTATAAACGTGGATTTTTTAAAAACACTTTTTCGAGTTAATAATAAAAGTGGATTTTTTAAAAAATAAATTTTCGAGTTATTCATAAACGTGGATTTTATAACAAAATAATTTTTTGAGTTATTTATAAATGTGAATTTCTTAAAAAATAAAATGTAAGTTGTTAATAAACGTGGATTTTTTAAAAAATATTTTTTCGAGTTATTTATTATCGTGGATTTTTTAAAAAATATTTTTTCGAGTTATTTATAAACCTGGATTTTTTAAAAAATATTTTTTTGAGTTATTTATAAACGTGAATTTCTTAAAAAATAAAATCTAAGTTATTTATATTAATATTTTGTCGATTTATTTATAAACGTGGATTTCTTAAAAAATATTTTTTCGAGTTATTTATAAACGTGGATTTCTTAAAAAATATTTTTCGAGTTATTTATAAACGTGGATTTCTTAAAAAATATTTTTTCGAGTTATCTATAAATGTGAAATTTTAAAGAAATCATTTTTCGAGTTATTAATAAACGTGGATTTCTTAAAAAATATTTTTTCGAGTTATTAATAAACGTGGATTTCTTAAAAAATATTTTTTCGAGTTATCTATAAATGTGGAATTTTAAAGAAATCATTTTTCGAGTTATTAATAAACGTGGATTTCTTAAAAAATATTTTTTCGATATATTTATAAACGTGGATTTTATAACCAAATATTTGTTCGATATATTTATAAACGTGGATTTTATAACCAAATATTTTTTTGAGTTATTTATAAACGCGGATTTTTTAAAAAATTGTTATAAATAGAGATATTTATAGACGTGGATTTTTTAAAAAATATTTTTTTTTCAAGTTATTTATAAAAGTGGATTTTTTAAAAAATATTTTTTTTTCATGTTATTTATAAAAGTGGATTTTTTAAACATTATTTTGGATTTTGGTGGATTTTTTAAAAAATATTTTTTCAAGTTATTTATAAACGTGGATTTTTTAAAAAATTAATTTTACTAAATATTTATAAACGGGGATTTTTTAAAAAATAATTTTTCAAAATATTTATAAACGGGGATTTTTTAAAAAATAATTTTCGAAATATTTATAAACGGGGATGTTTCAAATTATTTACAAACGTGGATTAAAAAAATTTTTCAAGTTATTTATAGATTTAAAAAAATTTTTTTCCGAATTATAAATATTTATTTTATAAAAAATAATTTTTCGAATTAGAAATATGGATTTTATAAAAAATAATTTTTAGAATTATAAATTTATTTTAGTTATTTATAAACGTGAAGTTTTAAAAAATATTTTTTGAGTTGTTAATAAACGTGGATTTTTAAAAAAATATTTTCTAGTTATTTATAACAGTGGACTTAAAAAAAAATATTTTCGAGTTATTTATAAACTTGGGTTGTTTACAAAATAATTTTTCGAGTTAAGTTCCTCCCATTTCTAGAAAAGCACGCGAAATGTTCAATCATACCTACCATGCCTTTTCCTAATTTGTTTTTTTTTTGTGAAAATTTTTCTCATTTTTTTCAAAAGCAATAAAATATGACTTGTTGTGTTTTATATAATTAATGTAATTTATTTAATAATGAATATTTCCCAAAAACAAACAACACACACAACCAAGATTTCATTTAGCATTGTTTGGAATGTGGTTTTAATTTCAACACGAAAAAACGAAATATAAATCAAATCGTTTTTCTACTCTTTTCCATCAACATCTTGAATTTTTTTAATTTATTTTCTTCATATTTTTTCTTGTTGTCGTGCACTAAATCGCTGCAAAAATGTAACGCCACACTTGGCAACGGGAAAAAATTCACGCTGTTAAATTTCTGCACTTTTTCAAAAAAAAAAAAGAAAAATAAAATAAATAAATAAACAAAATGCTTCAAAAGTCAACAATGCGTTTTAGGAACCACCAAATAGCAACATCACCACTTTGTTGTTGTTGCTGTTTGGATATTTTTTGTTTGTTTATAATGAAAAGTGTCAGAAATTGTATATCTGACAAAAACAACAACAGACTACTGTCTATAAACAATTCCCATTGAAATGTGATGAGCAGCTACTGCATTTCAGACGCTCCTCGCAAAATGGGAGGGTTTTTTTTATGGTTTGATGACAGAGTATTCCATAGTGACATCCTATTATTAAATTGTATAATTGGACATGGATTTTGGGCAGGCGGTGGCAGTGACACTTAGACAAAAAAAATCCATCCGTAGGTAGGGACATTTTTTTTAATCACCATTTATTTTCCATAAAAAATATATTTTTAAAAATTTTTAAAAATTAGAAAATTTGAAAATATTTTAAAATAATTTAAAAATTTATTGGAAAATTAAAAAATAAATTTATTTTAAATCCACATTTATGGAAAATTAAAAAATATATATTTTTTTAAAAATTGAAAAAAATTATAATATTTGAAAAAAAATATTTTTTTAAATACCCTCATTTATTGAAAAATAAAAAAAATATTTTTAAAAATATCCTCATGTATTGAAAAATTAAAAAAATATTTTTTAAAAAAATCCTCGTTTATGCAAAATTAAAAATGGTTTCTAAAAATTCATAATTTGTTGAAAGCCTAAAAATATTTTTTTAAAATCTACGTTTATGGAAAATAATAAGAAAATATTTTTTTAAAATATACGTAATTTGAAAATTTGCAAAAAATAAATTCAAAAAAATCCTCTTTGTAAGTATGAAAAACTATTTTTAAGAAATCCACATTTATAAAAAATTAAAAAGAAAGTTTTTTTTATTAAAAATGGTAATATTTAAAAATATACGTACCTTGAAAATTTTAAAAAATCTACTTTATTGTAAGTAAGAAAATTTTTTTAAGAAATCCACGTTTATGGAAAATTAAAAAAAAATATTTTTTAAAAAAATTTCGTTACTTGAAAATGTGAAAAACTATTTTTTTTTAAAAAACTTCATTTATTGAAAGTTTGAAAAACTATATTTAAAAAAAAACTTCATTTATTGAAATTTTGAAAAGAATTGACATTTTTTTAAAAAATCTCTTATTAGTTGAAGGTTAAAAAAATATTTTTTAAAAAATCTTCCTATGTTAAATATTTAAAAATATATTTAAAAAAAATCCACGTTTATTGAAAATTGGAAAAAGTATGTTTAAAAAAATCCACGTTTATTGAAAATTGGAAAAAGTATGTTTAAAAAAATCCACGTTTATTGAAAATTGAAAAATATATTATTAAAAAATCCACGTTTATTGAAAATTGGAAAAAATATTTTTTAAAAAATCCACGTTCATTGAAAATTGAAAAATATATTATTAAAAAAATCCACGTTTATTGAAAATTGGAAAAAATATTTTTTAAAAAATCCACGTTTATTAAATTTGGAAATTTTTTTTTTAAATCCTCATTTATTGAGAACTGGAAAACATATTTTTTAAAAAATCCACGTTTATTGAAAACTGGAAAAAATATTTTTTAAAAAATTCACGTTTATTGAAAACTGGAAAAAATATTTTTTAAAAAATCCACGTTTATTGAAAACTGGAAAAAATATTTTTAAAAAAATTCACGTTTATTGAAAACTGGAAAAAATATTTTTTAAAAAATCCACGTTTATTGAAAACAGGAAAAAATATTTTTTAAAAAATCCACGTTTATTGAAAATTGGACAAAAAATATCTTTCAAAAAATCTACACGACCTGCAAATTTGAAAAAATATATTTTTTAAAAAATCCTCATTTATTGAAAGTTTAAAATAATATTTTTAAAAAATCCACGTTTATTGAAAATTGGAAAAAATATTTTTTAAAAAATCCACGTTTATTGAAAGTCTGAAAAAATATTTAAAAAAAATATATTTATTGAAAAGTGGACAAAAATATCCTTCAAAAAATATAAACGACCTGCAAATTTGAAAAAAAATATTTTTTTAAAAATCCACGTTTATTGAAAACTGGAAAAATATTTTTTAAAAAATCATGAAAATTGGGAAAAGTAGTCTATATTTGAATTTAAATAAATTTAAATTTGATTTTTTTAATCCCCATATATTGAAAGTTTGAAAAAAATTATTTAAAAAAATTCTCATTTATTGTAAGTTTGAAAATATTTTTTTTTAATCCACATTTACTGAAAATTAAAAATAAGTATTTTTTTGAAAAATCTACGTGTCTTGAAAATTTAAAAAAATATTTTTTAATAAATCCATGCTTATAGAAAATTAAAAACAAATGATTTTTTAAAAAAATCTTCGTAACTTGAAAATTTGTATTTTTTTAAATCCTCGTTTATTGAAAAAATATATTTTAAATATTCTCATTTATTGAAAGTTTGAAAAAAAAAAAAAATTAAAAAATTCATGTTAATTGAAAATTGGAAAAAAATTAAAAAAACCGCGTTCACGAAAAAATCCACGTTTATTAAAAACTGAAAAAATAGTCTTTAAATAATCCGTGTAACTTGAAAATTTAAAAAAATTGTCCTTAAAAATCCTCGTTTATAGAAACATGGAAAATATATATTTTTAAAAATCCAAGATCATTGAAAACTAAAAAATATATATTTTAAAGAAATTAAATCCCTTTTTGTTCTCCTGGTCTACCCACATTCTCCTTCCTTATTTGCACATGCCATGGACTTTTGAACTTTGGACTCATCTGTCTTCCTCTCTGACACCGAGTCAACAACCATTGCAAATAGAAATTATAAGTTTGTCATCAGTTCGTTCCTTCTTGCCGTTGAATGTTGAAATTGTTGAACATAAAAATTGCCGCATATTTTCATGTCAAATAGCATTTCGAAAAAAAGCGAGCAACAACAAAAACAACAACAAATTGGAGCCAAAAATGTATTTCTTAGCCGATTTATTTTTAGAGTAATGTATGGAATGGAATTTTTAGATATTTTTTTCTACTTGTTGTTGTTTTTGGTTTTCTTCCAATTTCAGTTGAGTACTCACTTGGTGCTGATGAAGCTGATGATGATGGTGGCGGTGGTGCTGGTGCCATCATCATCATAAGTGTCGCCTTTGCATATGAACGATATTTACAATGCATGCTGACATGCCGAACACATGAGGTTTTCACAAGAATTTTCCATTATTTTTTCCCTATAACGAAGAAAATTGGTTGGAAAATAAAATCTAATTGAATTTTTTTTTGGGTGAGGGGGGAGTAATGAAATTTTGAGGTTATGCGAAGGAGACAACAGATTCACGGAAGTTGTAGCAGGAAAGGCATGTAAAATAAAATTTGGGTTACACATAACAAATATTTTACAAAAAAAAAAAAAAAAATAAATTATTAAAAATACTAAAAAAATATTTAAAAAAAAAATTAACGAAAAAAAATTTTTTTCAAAAAAAAAAAAAAAAAAATTAATAATAAAATAAAATAAATAAATAAATAAAATAAAAATAAATAAATATAAGTATCGATACTCGCAAAAAAATATCTTTTAGATTTGTTTCAATATTTTTAAGATTTATTTCAATATTTTTTATTTGAAATCTATAATGAAGAAACTGCCACCAACTTCACACTGCTGTCATTTCTATACCACTCGTCCGACAGCTGTTTAAATTATTCCAGTGACACCTCATTAAATTGTTTACAAGCGCACAAAAGCATTTTGGTGAGAATTTTCCCGAATAAAAGTTATTCCAGATGGAATTCAAGCGTTATAGTGTGATTTATTTATATTTGGCTGGAAAACCACAAGTGGCTATCGTTAGAGAACTCCAGCATTTAAATGTGAATAAATCTTTTGTGTCTCGTACCATCGCTCGTTACCGTGATACTGGTAGCGTAGCCCGACTTCAAGGAAGTGGGTGGAAGAAAACAGCAACATCAGCAGAAATGGTTCGAAAAGTAAAGAAGCGACTTGATCGAAACCCGCGTCGCAGTGGCTGAAAAATGGCTCGTGTATCGCAATATTCCATTGGGCAAATATTGAAAAATGAGCTCGGGTTAAAGCCATTGAAATTCCAAAAAAGTGCAAGAACTTACACCGCAAGGGAAAGATAATGGACTTAAAAGAGCTAAAGAGTTGCTTCGCTTGGCCGAAAGTGGTGAACTGACATTTTTCGCTTTCCGAAATTTTTAAAAAATAATAATAATATAAAAATAAAAAATAAAAATAATGTAAAAATGGTGGCGTTTGACTTTGTTTCAGTTTTTTATCTCACCCTGTATTTCAATATATTTTTAAGATTTTTTTCAATTTTTTTTATTTCAAATTTATAATATTTGTTGCCTCTACAGTTGGAAAACTAAAACCAATATTTTCAAACCCCCATCCCGAATTCGTATCATTTCGAGTACCACGAGGCCCTCCGATCCCCACCCAAATTTATAAAAATGTCATTACCCCACTTTCCCCCATTTTCTCAACCATTATGTCTCACCCGAAAACATTTTATCACCACCTCATTGCTCAATGTTTTCATGGGTGAGACTTTCTTTATTACCTAAACGGCAACACCTCCCCCCACCAGAAAAAATTTGTTTTTTTTTTGTCTTGCATTGAAAATTCTTTTCAAATTTAAATACCACCGCCACCTTAACAACACTTTAGCCCTTGGGGGACATGACCATGTGTTTTGAAACCCAACAGATTTAAATTAATGATCCAGTTTTTGTTTTGTTTTGGAGTGTGTGTGTGTCTGGGAGTGCGATCGTGTGTGTGTGTGTGTAAATAATTGAGCTTATTGAAATTGTTAACGATTGAAGCACATAATTCAATACAAATCATCAAGAAGCGTAACGTACACACACGTACACACATGTAAAGACAGCAACACTGGGGGTCATTTAAATAGCAGAGGTAGTGAAGAGAAATTTTGAAAAATGAAAAAAAAAAATTATAATTTTCTAAAAAAGTCTTGTGAGTAGAAAGAGAGAGAAAATGGAGTTGGTTAAATGGAGACAAAATTATGTTAGGGAGAAGAAGAGAGGAATTGGCAGAAAAAAAGAGGAAGAGAGACAGCTAGCTTTATCCAACGATAGCTTTGCAATAATTATGCAACAAAAATATGTGATTCCTAAATGAGCCGGATAATCCCAATTCGTTATCCACGTTATCCGAATAATCCAAAATCATTATCCGCTTTATCCGAAATGATAAAAATTACAAATTGAAGCCCAAAATCTTAATCCACCTTATCTGGATTATCCAAATTCATTATCCACGTTTTCCAGATTATCCAAACACGGATTATTCAAAATTATAATATTAAAGTCTAAAATCGTTATCCAATTTATCCCGATTATCCAAAAAAAAAAATCTTTATCCACGTTATCCAGATAATCCAAATCTATTATCCACGTTATCTGGATAATCTAAAATCAGTATTCACTTTATCCGAATTATCCAAAATCATAATATTTTAAAGCAAAATCATTATACACTTTATCCAGATTATCCAGAATTATAATATTATAGTCCAAAATGTTTATCCGATTTATCCGCTTCACTAAAATCATTATATTATAGTCCAATATCTTTATCCACGTTTTCCAGATAATCCAAATATATTATCCACGTTACCTGGATAATCTAAAATCCGTATCCACTTTATCCGAATTATCCAAAATCATAATATTTTAAAGCAAAATCATTATACACTTTATCCAGATTATCCAGAATTATAATATTATAGTCCAAAATGTTTATCCGATTTATCCGCTTCACTAAAATCATTATATTATAGTCCAATATCTTTATCCACGTTTTCCAGATAATCCAAAATCGTTATCCACTTTATCCGAATTATCCAAAATCATAATATGTTAAAACAAATCATTATCCACTTTATCCAGATTATCCAGTTTTATAATATTATAGTCCAAAATCGTTATCCAAGTTATCCGCATGATTAAACAAATATTATTATAGCGCCAAATCTTTATCCACGTTATCCGGATAATCCAACATCTTTATCCACTTTATCCGGATTATCCAAAACCACAACACCAAAGTCAAAAGTTCTTATTTAAGTTATACGCATCACTAAAATCATAACATTATAGCTTAAAATCGTTATTCACGTTATCCGAGTAATTCCAATTCGTTATCCACTTTATCCGGTTTAGTCAAAATCATAATATTATTGTGCAAAATCGTTATCAAAGTTATCCGCATGACTAAACACATATTATTATAGTGCAAAATCTTCATCCACGTTATCCGGATAATCCAACATCTTTATCCACGTTATCCGAATAATCCAACATCTTTATCCACTTTATCCGAATTATCCAAAATCACAATACTAAAGTCTAAAATTTGTATCCAAGTTATTCGCATCACTAAAATCATAACATTATATCTAAAAATTATTATCCGCGTTATCCGAATAATCCCAATTCGTTATCCTCTTTATCCGGATTATTCAAAATCATAATATTATTGAGCCAAATTGTTATACAAGTTATCCGCATCAGAAAAATCATAAAATAATAGTCCAAAATATTTATCCATGTTATCCGGATAAATCAAAGTTGTTATCCACGTTATCAGGATAATCTAAAATTTTTATCCACACTCTCCGCATTACTAAAATCACAATAGTGCAGTCTAAAATCGTTATCTTCATTATCCGGATAATCAAAAATCGTTATCCAAACTAATTTTTTCGAGTTTTGAATAATACAAAATATCTGTTCACGTCAACGCTATTATCCATGTTGCCCAGATAACTGAAAATAATAAACATTTTTTTAAAAAAAAATCACGTTTTTAAAGTCATGGAAAATTGAACAGTGTGGCTTGTTTGTTCGGGATACCGTAGTATTTTGTTGTTGCAAAATTTTTAGGCTTTATCCCTTTATTGTTGTTTTTATAAAAACAACATTTGTTTATTAGTGGAGAACGATGGTAATGTTTACCAGGGGGTAAGGCAGGGAATACCTAGGTTTCGGAAAGAGCCACCAATCCTCATAAGTTCCCTTGTTTTTTGTCTGGGATATTCTCCCCAGAAGTTATTTTAAAAATAACTTCTATGACAAAAAACATTTTTTACCCAAGTGACGAGATCGTAAGCTCAATAGAAGAGGAACCAATTATTATCCACTTTATCCAAATGGTGGAAAATCATTATCCATGGTATCCAAAGCCCAAAATCTTTATCCACGTTATCCGCATTATTATCCACCTTATACGAAATTTCCAAAATCACAATATAAAAGTCCAAAATCTTTATCCGGATTATCCAAAATCAGTTTATTATAGTTCAAAATCTTTATCTACGTAATTCGTATAATACGAAATCGTTATCCAAACTAATTTTTTCGCTTTTTGGATAATCCACAATCTCTTTTCAGGCTATCCAAATGATCCAACGCTATTATTCATGTTATCCACTCGGCTAAAAATGATAAAAAATCTTTTTCCACTTTATTCAAATCATGGAAAATTATTATCCACTTTATCCAAATGGTGGAAAATCATTATCCATTTTATCCAAGTGACAAACAAATGAGTTAGAATCGTTATCCACTTTATCCATGTGAAAGAAAGGCATTATCCACGTTATTCAAATGAGTTAAAATTAACATTCATTTGAAAAAATCATTATCCACTTCATCCAAATGATGGAAAATCATTCATCCATTTTATCCGAATGATAATCAAATGCGTTAAAATTGTTATACACTTTATCCATGTGAGAGAAAGGCATTATCCACATTATCCAAATGAATTAAAATCATTATTCACGTTATCCATTTGAGAAATCATAATCCACGTTATCCAAGAGGACGAAAGTATTATCTACGTAATTCAAAAAATTTAAAATTATTATCCACATTATCCGTGTTAAAGAAAATCGTTATCTATGCCATCTGTTTGTGAAAATTTCAGTATCCGCGATCTTCAAGTGGTGGAAAATAATTATCCACGTTAACCAAATGATATAAAATCAATCAAAGTCGCTATACATGTGAGAGATTAGCAATATCCACATTATCCAAATTAGTTAAAATCGTTATCCACTTTATTCAAGTGAGGGAAAAGCATCATCCACGTTATCCATGTGAGAGAAAATTATTATCCACGTTATCCAAATGAGTTACAATCATTATCCATTTGATAAAAAAAAAATATTATCCGCATTATCCAAGTTTTATCCACGTTATCCACAAGAGTTAAAATTATTATCCACGTGATCCAAGTGATAGAAAATAATTATCCATGTTATCTATTTGAACGTAATATATTATCCACGTTAAACATTTCAGAAAAAATCATTATTCATGTAAGAAAAATTATTATCCACGTTATCCAAATGAGTTGAAGTCATTATCCACGTTATCCATTTAAACGTTCTTCAAGTAACGGAAGATAATTATCCACGCGAGAGAAAATCATATCCCACGTTCTCCAGGTGAGAAAAAATCATTATCCGTGTTATCCAACATCATTCTCCACGTTATCCAAGTGAGAGAAAATCATTATTCGTATTATCCAAATCATTATCCAAGTTATCCAAGTAAGAGAAATTAGTTGTTCACGTTATCCAAGCGAAAGAAAAGCATCTACATTGTCCATTGTGAGAGAAATGAATTATCCAAGTTATCCAAATGTTAGAATATCATTATCCGTGTTATCTTAATGATAGAAAAAATTATCCATGTTTTCGAAATCATTATCCACTATTATCCAAATGAAAAAAAATCATTAACTGTGTTATCCAAATGATGAAATGTCATCCATTTTATCAAAATCATTATCCAAATTATCCAAATAATAAAAAACCTTTATATATGTTATCCAAATCATTATCCACGCTATCCGAATGATCGAAAATCATTATCCATTTTATCCAAATCATTATCCGCATTATCCAAGTGTGAGAAAAGCATTATCCACGTTATCCAAAAGAGTCAAAACCATTTTTTACATTATCCAAACGATGGAAAATTATTATCCAAGCCATCCAACTGAGAGAAAATCATTATCCATGTTAATCAAATCATTCTCCACGTTATCCAAGTGAGAGAAAATCATTATCCGTGTTATTCAAATCATTACTCACGTTATCCAAGTAAGCGAAAATTATTATCCATGTTATCCAAATTAGAGAAAAACAACTACATTGTCCATTGTGAGAGAAATTAATTATCCAAGTTATCCAAATGAAAGAAAATCATAATTTACGTTATCCAAATGTTAGAAAATCATTATCCGTGTTATCTTAATGATAGAAAAAATTATCCATGTTTTCGAAAGCATTATCCACTATTATCCAAATGAAAAAAAAAAAAAAATCATTAATTGTGTTATCCAAACGATGAAATGTCATTATCCATTTTATCAAAATCATTATCCAAATTATCCAAATAATAGAAAACCTTTATATATGTTATCCAAATCATTATCCACGCTATCCGAATGATCGAAAATCATTATACATTTTATTCAAATCATTATCCGCATTATCCGAGTGAGAGAAAAGCATTATCCACGTTATCCAAAAGAGTCAAAACCATTTTTTACATTATCCAAACGATGGAAAATTATTATCCAAGCCATCCAACTGAGAGAAAATCATTATCCATGTTATCCAAATCATTATCCACGTTATCCAAGTGAGTGAAAATCATTATTCGTATTATCCAAATTATTATCCAAGTTATCCAAGTAAGAGAAATTAGTTGTTCACGTTATTCAAGAAAAGCATCTACATTGTCCATTGTGAGAGAAATTAGTTATCCAAGTTATCCAAATGAAAGAAAATCATAATTTACGTTATCCAAATGTTAGAAAATCATTATCCGTGTTATCTTAATGATAGCAAAAAATTATCCATGTTTTCGAAATCATTATCCACTATTATCCAAATAAAAAAATCATTATTTGTGTTATCCAAATGATGAAAAATCATTATCCAATTTATCAAAATCATTATCCACGTTATCCAAATCATCGAAAATCATTATACATTTATCCAAATCATTATCTATTTTATGCAAATCATTATCCGCATTATCCGAGCGAGAGAAAAGCTTTATTAACGTTATCCAAAAGAGTTAACGCTATTTTTTACATTATCCAGTTATTATCCAAGTTATCCAAATGATAGGTATACATTATCTTGATAAAGTAAAGTAGTATAAAATATTTCATTAATTGAAAATTTAACCACGTTTTGTTATTTTTTGTAAAAAAGAACATGATCTATTTTATCCGGATAATACAATTTTGTGTAAAAAATTATGCATCTTATTTTTTGAATCTTTTACAAACCTTATCCACATTATCTGGATAATATATAAAACATTATCCACTCAAACGGATGATGTAAAAACTTTATCCAGATAAATTGAAAATTTATCCAGATTATCCGCATAAAGAAAAATGTTATCCATTTTCTCTAGACTATTTAAAAAAACGTCACGTACCTCATTTAAATCTGCCACTGTAACATTTCAGTGCTATAATTTGGAAATTTTCCTAAGCTTGCCACCAGCATTGTTCGAATCTTCTGCCTTTTCTTCACTTTTAATTTACTGTGCCACACTTTTATTGCCCATTTTCTCTTTCTTTATTTCGTTGCAAGTGTAAAGAAGAGCAGTGAATACCCATTGAAGTGGGCTCTAAGCCATGGCAAAACAATGTATTTCAAAATATCAAAAAAAAAAAAAAAAAAAAAACAATTACTCCAAAATAAAGAAAAAGAAAATGGAAAAGAGGTGTGTGAAGACAAAACCAAATAGGCACTCAAGCGTTGAAAAAAAATAAATAAACAAAAAAAAAACACTAAACTTTAACAACAACAATATTTAAATATGAATGGAAAGAGTTTATTGTTTTCTTTTTTCGTTTTTCGATTGGGGAGAGGAGAAATTCTTTCTCCCTCCCGCTTTGTGGGCAACTGACTGATCGACATGACAAATGAGAGATATGCATAAGGTTGGAATATTTATTCATTGAGGTCTGGATAATAAATTGGGGTTTCTAAACAACATGTTTGAAGACCATTTAATGGTGAGATGAAAAAACTGCAACCAACTTAAGACTGCTGCATTTCTAAGCCACTCGTCCGACAGCTGTTAAAATTATTCCAGTGACAGCTCATGATATTGTTTGCAAGAGTTCAAAAGAATTTTTCAGAAAAATAGTTATTCGTGATGGAATTCAAGCGTGATAGTGTGATTTCTTTATATTTGGCTGGAAAACCACAAGTGGCTATCGCTAGGGGACACCAGCATTTAAATGTGAATAAATCTTTTGTGTCTCGTACCATCGCTCGTTACCGTGCGATACTGGTAGCGTAGCCCGACGACAAGGACGTGGTGGGAAGAAAAAAGCAACATCAGCAGAAATGGTTTGAAAAGTAAAGAAGCGACTTGATCGAAACCCGCGTCGCAGGTGACGAAAAATGGCTCGTTAGCTAAACATATCGTAATATTCCATTCGGAAAATATTGAAAAATGAGCTCGGGCCAAAACCATTGAAATTCCAAAAAGTGCAAGAACTTACACCGCAACAGAAAGAGAATAGACTCAAAAGAGCTAAAGAGTTGCTTCGCTTGGTCGAAAGTGGTGAACTGCCGAATTTGGTTTTCTCCGCTCACCGATGAGGAACTTTCGCTGTCCAGCAGCGTTGTAAACAAACAAAATGATCGTGTTTACTTGTCAAAGAGGTCAGCTGAAAATGAGCACCTTCGTTTGGGCACCAGAACTCAAGCGCCGACCTTAGTGATGGTGTGGGCCGCCATAACAGCCAATGGTCGCTCTCCGCTCGTATGAATCGGCCGTGGCATCAGAATAAATGCCGAATATTATCGCGAAAATATTTTGGAGGGTGTATTATTGCCTTGGGCACGCAAACATTTTGGCCGCAGACCTTGGACATTCCAACAGGATTCAGCACCATCGCACTCAGCACGCACCACCCAAGAATGGTTACAAAATGAGGTTCCTCGCTTCATTTCCAGCCCCAATGGCCACCAAAATCTCCAGATACCAATCCGTTGGACTATTGTGTCTGAAATATTTTGGAAAGCAAGTTTGGCACTAAAAACTATCAAAGTGTCGATCACCTCAAGCAAACGCTTCGCCGGGAATGTGACAAAATACCGAAGAGCAACTTTCGGGCAACGTGTGACGGTTTCATTGGCCGTTTGAAGGCCATAATTCATGCCAATGGTAACCATTTCGCAAAAATCTAAACTTATTCTAAAATTTGATGCTATTTCCGACATTTTTTGCTTTAATTCAATAAAATTAAAAAAAAAATGTGAAAATTATGACGTAGACCTGCACGGACAATCTCCTGTCATAGGCTGTAGCATCCCTTACGAACATCAAATACCAAATTTGAAAGAATTCCGGTGAATAATGTCGTTAAATTCATCGAAATACCGAATTTCGGGAGGTACCGTTATATGGGGTCTATACGAAGACGTGGACCTGCACAGACAATTTTCTGTCTTAGGCTGTAGTATACATTACGAGCTTCAAATACCAAATTTGAAACAATTCCGGTGAATCATGACGCTAAAATAATCGAAATGCCGAATATCGGGAGGTAGCGTTATATGGGGGCTGTACCAAAACGTGAACCTACATGGCCCATTTTCAATACCAAAAGTTCTGCAGACATAATATACATTTGAGTATAATTTTATCAATCTACTTTAATTCGTTCGAAAGCTAGAGTGATTTCCACAGACAGACAGACGGACGGACATTGCTAAATCGGCATAGAATTTTATGCTGATCAAGAATATATATATATACTTTGTGGGGCCTAAAATGTATATTTCGAGGTGTTACAAACGGAATGACAAACTCAATATACCCTCCATACTATGGTAGAGGGTATAATACTTCAGACCCTGTTAGATTATGGGTATAATCGACAATATTGTAAAAATCGGGTTCCACTTAAAAAAAAGTGACCCAGGCTACTTTTTCGAAAATTGGGTCTTAGATTTTCATAGATGAAGTCATTTCTAAAATGCCTTCCCTTTAAAGACTTAATTTTTCGTGCGAAATACATCTCACATATACACTGGTGGCCAAAACTAAAGCAACTTAAATCGCAAAGACAATAAATGCCCTGTAACTTTTACAAAAATAAACATATCGTAATTATTTTTCCAGTTTTAAATGAGGGGTTTAATTTACTTTTAAGAAACTAAACATAAAAATACAAAAATAATTTTGAACGAAAAATAATATTAGGAAAACTAAAATGACCCAATTTTTGCTTGGTCAAAACTAAAGCAACTTTTGATTTTTTATTTTAAAATAATTAAATTTTGGCTAGTAGTCGATAGCATAACCATTATTTTTGATAGCAGCTGCACACCTAAGAGGCATTGAATCTATAACACGCTCAATTTGATCCTTGGGTGTGCTTTCCCAGGCACCCCGAATTCTTTAGAAAATGTTGTGCTTAATTATTTCCGAATCTCTCTTGATCTTCCTATCTACGATACTCCAAAGGTTTTCTAAGGAGTTTAGGTCAGGTGATTGTGCCGGCTATAACAAAACATGCATTTTTGACTCCCGCAACCAATATTTGACAAGTTTTGATACAAGTTTGGGATCATTATCATGCTAAAGCACCCAAATCAGCCGAATATTTTCCTCAGCGAAAGGGAAAAACGTGATGTCTAACACTTCTTTGTAAACAAACCGATTCAAAAATATCTTTATTTCATGGATAGACCCAAGCCCATAGAAAGAAAAACAGCGCCACGCCATTTTTGACCCTCCCTCATGCTTCACTGTACCTTTGCAACACTGCGGCTTGAGACCTTCATTTTTTGGTCTTCTCACCGTAAAATTTTTCACGTCTGAGCCTTTAATATTAAACGTAGACTCATCCCAGAAATAATGTTTTTTCCATTGAGATTGATTCCACTTAATATTATTGTTTCCGAAAGCCTTTTTGATTTTTTCAGATATAAATGGTTTTTTGATGTCTTACGGGCATGCAGACCAGCTGCCACTACTCGTCTACGCACTGATCTCCAGCTTATATCCAATGATTGCTCTGTCACCAATCCAGTTGAACTCTTAAATAGTTGTTTTTTATTTCTCTCACAATTTGTGGATTAGTACGGGCTGAAGTTTTTCACGGCCTTCATCCGTTATAGACTGTTACTACTGATCCAGTTTCAAAAAACCGACTTAGTATACAGAAATAATTATGAAATCACAGAAATATTTATGAAATATTTCTCGGAAATTATTTTCTGTGATATGTTGTTTTGATAGTCACTGATAATTTGCTGTTTAATTCAGTTACTGTATTTGCTTCTAGCCATTTTTAAAATTTTTTTGGGCAGTTCCTAAAAAAACGAAAAGAAAAACACATACTATTGTAAAAAACTTCTCAAAAAGGATTTATGACAAGCGAAATTGTCGAAGGAAGCAAAAAGCGATAAATATCAGAGTAAAAACAACTGAAATTGCAGCGGTTATATGAATGTACAACAGGGTTGCTTTTGTTTTGTCCAAGCCAAAATCGGGTTAATTGACTTTACCAAACATTATTTTTTATATGAAAATTAATTTTGGTTTTATGTTTTAGGTTTTTAAAAAGTGAATAAAGTACCTAATTTAAAACAAGAAAAACTTTCTAATTTTCTTTATTTTTGAAAAAGTTACAGGGCATTCATTCTCCTTGTAATTTCAGTTGCTTTAGTTTTGGCCACCAGTGTATCTCACCCTTGACTTCTCTCACTCTCTCTCTACTCTCTCTGAATACCACCTCCTACATCCAACTCTTTGGGTATGCAATTGTCTCCAAAAAACATTCCATTTCAAACATAAAACAGCACCATTTCAAGTTGTTGTATTGCAACATGTTGTTGTTTTTGTTGTTGCTCTTTTTTTGTATTTGTAGTTACCCATCTTGAAATTCAAAACTTCAATGTCATTTTTGTAAACAGTGTGTGCAAATAATATGCACTCCAGCAACAACAACAAAAACACAAAACCGCATTCAAAAACCCAAAACCTAAACCCTTCACCACACTAAAGTGTCGAATCCCCCCAACGGACCATCGGGGTGATGAGCAGCCCTCATAACCACCAACAAAACTAAACAAAATAAAAATATTATTATTATAGTTTTATTTTATTGAGTTTTAACCGCAGTCCGATGTAAATGAAAACAGCCAAGAAGACAACAACGAACAAAAGAGGGTAGAGAAGAAGAAGAAGATGAAGTAAAACCAATTGAGATTTTATTTTTGTTGAATAACAACCGCAAAATAACACCGAACCATGGTATCAAATATAGAAATTATGAGTATTATTTTTTATTTTAGAAAACTGTCAGTTTCAGTTTTGAGATATTGCGGTCACAGTGAACTCCCCGCCTTAAAGGTGAGAGGGCAGGAGAGTGAGATTTTTGGTTTTGTGAAAAAATAATATCGATGAATTTTTTCCATAGGAAAAAATTCATCGATATTATCGATGATATTTTCCATAGGAAAAATTCATCGATATTATCGATGATATTTTCCATAGGAAAAATTCATCGATATTATCGATGATATTTTCCATAGGAAAAAATTCATCGATATTATCGATGATATTTTCCATAGGAAAAAATTCATCGATATTATCGATGATATTTTCCATAGGAAAAAATTCATCGATATTATCGATGATATTTTCCATAGGAAAAAATTCATCGATATTATCGATGATATTTTCCATAGGAAAAAATTCATCGATATTATCGATGATATTTTCCATAGGAAAAAATTCATCGATATTATCGATGATATTTTCCATAGGAAAAAATTCATCGATATTATCGATGATATTTTCCATAGGAAAAAATTCATCGATATTATCGATGATATTTTCCATAGGAAAAAATTCATCGATATTATCGATGATATTTTCCATAGGAAAAAATTCATCGATATTATCGATGATATTTTCCATAGGAAAAAATTCATCGATATTATCGATGATATTTTCCATAGGAAAAAATTCATCGATATTATCGATGATATTTTCCATAGGAAAAAATTCATCGATATTATCGATAATATTTTCTATAGGAAAAAATTCATCGAAACTTCATAGAGAAAAATTCATCGATAAGTGATAAAAATCATCGAATATCTCCTAGCACTGGCTGTATGGTCAGTTTTATTGAAAAAGAGTGAAATTTGGTCATGAACAGCAATAAATAAAAATAATAAGAAAATAAAGACACGGCACACAACACACGAGACCCAGAAAAACTGAAGAACTATAAAAAACAAACTTACACTGAAAAGAAAGTTAAGGTTCATATTTGACCCAATTAATTTTTGAATTTTTATTCAGAATTGTTGGATTCTAATTTGTGGCTTGAACCAAGAAGAAGAAGAGGACCGCTAAGCAGCTTTGGCTTTTTTGAAAAGCCAAAGGCTAGAGAAAGAACAAACAAAGAAATAATTTTATGCAAAGTCATGGAAAGGCAGACCAGACCGGCCGGCCAAGAGATTGGCAAAATAATAGAAAAAAATACGAAATATTTTCAAATCACTTTCATGTTAATTAAAGATTTATGAGAAAAAAGCGAAAATAATAAACAAAGAAAACAGAAAACAAAACAAAGCAAAAAACACACACACACACACTCATTGTAATTATCCACTTTAATGAAATCCCGGGCCCAAGCCCAAGCCCAGCTATTTGTCAACTATGGCATGGAATTTTTAATGAAATTACAGAAATTGAAAACAGGTTTACAGTCGAATACCAACCCCCACAACGGTTCTTCGTTCGAAACTTAACATGCCAAGCGCACACGGAAATACAAAAACAAAGCCCCCAGTCCCGGTACTTATTAATCGGCGGCAACCTGCCCTGATATTTTTTTATTCAAATTTTGTTTCTGTTTCATTTGACTGACGTATCAGTTTTTGTTTATTTCCCTACCTCCAATTCATTCAAATCAGTTGAACAGCAAAAACAACAAAAATACTCGCGTGTTTGTTTTTATAATTAGTCCAGTACTCAATTTGACATTCACACAACGTTTGTCAGTCAGTCCGTCATCCATCCAGTCATCATCATCGAATTTCATTTCAATCCATTTAATGTAACATTTCATTACGTTTTTCTGTTTCAAAATTCATAGCGTATTGAGTTCAGTTCAATATTTGTTCAAATATGACACACACAATTTTAAGGGTCCACTGAATATTGTTTTTTATCGATTCATAACAGAAGAACAACATTTAGTTCCGTTTCCGTTTTTTTAGGTCAAGGTAATAAGCTATTAATGGCATGACATGATTTTGTTGTAGTTGTTGTCATTGTTGTAGTTAGTATCTAAGATTAAATAAAGGTGGGGGTTTGGGTGGAACAATAAAATACTTATGGGAAAGTTCATGACCTGATTTTTGAAGAATATCATCGATAATCTATCGATTTTTTCCTATGGAAAATATCATCGATAATCGATGATTTTCCTCTATGGAATTTTTCCTATCATCGATAATATCGATGAATTTTTTCCTATGGAAAATATCATCGATAATATCGATGAATTTTTTGAATTTTTTCCTATGTAAAATATCATCGATAATATCGATGCATTTTTTTCCTATGGAAAATATCATCGATAATATCGATGAATTTTTTCCCATGGAAAATATCATTGAAAATATCGATGAATTTTTTCCTATGGAAAAATATCATCGATAATATCGATATCGATATCATCGATAATATCGATGAATTTTCTCCGATAGAAAATTTCATCGATAATATCGATGAATTTTTTCCTATATGGAAAATATCATCGATAATATCGATGAATTTTTTCCTATATGGAAAATATCATCGATAATATCGATGAATTTTTTCCTATATGGAAAATATCATCGATAATATCGATGAATTTTTTCCTATATGGAAAATATCATCGATAATATCCATGAATTTTTTCCTATATGGAAAATATCATCGATAATATCGATGAATTTTTTCCTATATGGAAAATATCATCGATAATATCGATGAATTTTTTGAATTTTTTCCTATGTAAAATATCATCGATAATATCGATGCATTTTTTTCCTATGGAAAATATCATCGATAATATCGATGAATTTTTTCCCATGGAAAATATCATTGAAAATATCGATGAATTTTTTCCTATGGAAAAATATCATCGATAACATCGATATCGATATCATCGATAATATCGATGAATTTTCTCCGATAGAAAATTTCATCGATAATATCGATGAATTTTTTCCTATATGGAAAATATCATCGATAATATCGATGAATTTTTTCCTATATGGAAAATATCATCGATAATATCGATGAATTTTTTCCTATATGGAAAATATCATCGATAATATCGATGAATTTTTTCCTATATGGAAAATATCATCGATAATATCGATGAATTTTTTCCTATATGGAAAATATCATCGATAATATCGATGAATTTTTTCCTATATGGAAAATATCATCGATAATATCGATGAATTTTTTCCTATATGGAAAATATCATCGATAATATCGATGAATTTTTTCCTATATGGAAAATATCATCGATAATATCGATGAATTTTTTCCTATATGGAAAATATCATCGATAATATCGATGAATTTTCTCCTATAGAAAATATCATCGATAATATCGATGAATTTTCTCCTATAGAAAATATCATCGATAATATCGATGAATTTTCTCCTATAGAAAATATCATCGATAATATCGATGAATTTTCTCCTATAGAAAATATCATTGATAATATCGATGAATTTTCTCCTATAGAAAATACCATCGATACCATCGATGAATTTTCTCCTATAGAAAATACCATCGATACCATCGATGAATTTTCTCCTATAGAAAATACCATCGATACCATCGATGAATTTTCTCCTATAGAAAATACCATCGATACCATCGATGAATTTTCTCCTATAGAAAATACCATCGATACCATCGATGAATTTTCTCCTATAGAAAATACCATCGATACCATCGATGAATTTTCTCCTATAGAAAATACCATCGATACCATCGATGAATTTTCTCCTATAGAAAATACCATCGATACTATCGATGAATTTTCTCCTATAGAAAATACCATCGATACTATCGATAAAGTATTGATAATTATTATGTTATATTATGCAAACAATAGTCTAATACTTAATAGCCTGTAGTAAAGCAACACTTTGCCACCCATCATTAATTGGGGGTGACCTCCACCCATCACGCTTTATTGGGACAGATTTAAAATCCCAAAAAACGTACCCAAAAATTGTACCAGACATATTGTTACAAAATCCATTACAAAACTTTGTCAATTGGTCACTGTCACAGACCAAGCACCAAGACGACATTGACTTTCCTCATCAATTCGAAATTGAAATACCGGTTTGTTACAACAATAAACGATTCGAATTGAAAATACCATTGATGTAATTTTTTTTTTAATGAAGACAAGAAAACCGAAACGCATTTCAATAAATATGCCATTATCAAATGCATGAAACAATAAAACGAAGATCGTTAATGAATGAGCGGCAATGGAAATAATTTCAAGTCACTTTGGCTGCATGGTTGACAAATAACACCTATTGTGCGGATCGTGATGCGGTGTTCGGGGGGTCATATCATTGTAATGACTGTCATTAAAATATTTCAAAGTTATACAAAGTGATGACAGACACATTGAGACCCCCTCAAACTCCCTCTCGCGCACTAAGTCTCTCATGGTTGAAGCCGGCCTGTGAGCCAAAAAAACCAGCTCCGTTATAAGTAATCGATGTGTCAACCTGGTTACCAGAAAACCATAACGAAAAAAAAATGAAAAACTTGAAAAAAATTGAAGAGGAAACCAATGGCCAGTCAGTCTGTCAGCCGGCCAAGCACTTGGTCTGGCTTTTTTTTCGTTTCTTGTTAAAACGGCAACCAAGCATCGACTCACTGTTACATTGGAGTGTGTCCGAACAGGATGGATGGCTGACTGACCACTACCAGGCCACAAAAAAAATCCAAGCTTTGTCATACATTTGCCATTTTTATTTGCAAAACAAAAAAAAAAAACGATTTTTTTTCTCTCTCTATCTTTTATCTGCAAACTCACAAAGCCATAAAGCAGTCAAAGTCCATGACCGGAGAGGTGGTGGAGAGCGTCCCCTCCCTGCTAATAATACAGACATTGGGCGATGATTCATTTGCTAGTTTTTAAAATGGATAATTACAAAAGATATATCTTTCTTAAGTGATGGATTTATGTCCGACAAAACTCTCAACATTACAGAGAAGAAGAGGGGGAAAAGAAATAGATGCAGAAGAATAAAAATAAGTCGAAACTGAATTATTTGAGGTTAGTTTATTTGACTCCATGGAGTAACAACTAGCCATTGAGCCGGTCGGCCGGTTTTCTCTTTAAGTGTCATTGTCATCATCATCGTCATCATCATCATGATCTCTTGTGGTGGCGACGTCTGATTCGATTTCCGGTGCGTGTCATGCATGATTCCAATGCTGCTGCTGCTGCACTGACTTCTATAACATTGAAATGCAGTTGAGCGGCAGTCAATGACCATTGGCGTTGAAGGCGCAATTGCCCGACGAGATGTTCTGTTTCCCTTCATCTGCCAATTAAGAATATTTTTTGAAGTACCACTACTACTTTGTAACTGCAATGGATCGCCTTAATCATTGTTTATGGGATTTTTATTACCACAAATTGTAGGAATTGTAAAAAAACGCATGGGATGGGAGTGGAATAACAATAACAGTTATCAAGAAAAATTAAATTCAAACTTTAAATGATAGTTGAAGATTTTTTCCTATAGAAAAAAATCGATTAATGATATTTTCCATAGGAAAAAATTCATCGATATTATCGATGATATTTTCTATAGGAGAAAATTCATCGATATTATCGATGATATTTTCCATAGGAAAAAATTCATCGATATTATCGATGATATTTTCCATAGGAAAAAATGATATCCATGAAATTTTCTACAGGAGAAAATTCATCGATATTATCGATGAAATTTTCTATAGGAGAAAATTCATCGATATTATCGATGAAATTTTCTATGGGAGAAAATTCATCGATATTATCGATGAAATTTTCTATGGGAGAAAATTCATCGATATTATCGATGAAATTTTCTATGGGAGAAAATTCATCGATATTATCGATGAAATTTTCTATGGGAGAAAATTCATCGATATTATCGATGAAATTTTCTATGGGAGAAAATTCATCGATATTATCGATGAAATTTTCTATGGGAGAAAATTCATCGATATTATCGATGAAATTTTCTATAGGAGAAAATTCATCGATATTATCGATGAAATTTTCTATAGGAGAAAATTCATCGATATTATCGATGAAATTTTATATAGGAGAAAATTCATCGATATTATCGATGATATTTTCTATAGGAGAAAATTCATCGATATTATCGATGATATTTTCTATAGGAGAAAATTCATCGATATTATCGATGATATTTTCTATAGGAGAAAATTCATCGATATTATCGATGATATTTTCTATAGCAGAAAATTCAACGATAGTATCGATGATATTTTCTAATAGGAGAAAATTCAACGATAGTATCGATGATATTTTCTAATAGGAGAAAATTCATCGATATTATCGATGATATTTTCTATAGGAGAAAATTCATCGATATTATCGATGATATTTTCTATAGGAGAAAATTCATCGATATTATCGATGATATTTTCTATAGGAGAAAATTCATCGATATTATCGATGATATTTTCTATAGGAGAAAATTCATCGATAGTATCGATGATATTTTCTAATAGGAGAAAATTCATCGATAGTATCGATGATATTTTCTAATAGGAGAAAATTCATCGATATTATCGATGATATTTTCTAATAGGAGAAAATTCATCGATATTATCGATGATATTTTCTAATAGGAGAAAATTCATCGATATTATCGATGATATTTTCTAATAGGAGAAAATTCATCGATATTATCGATGATATTTTCTAATAGGAGAAAATTCATCGATATTATCGATGATATTTTCTAATAGGAGAAAATTCATCGATATTATCGATGATATTTTCTAATAGGAGAAAATTCATCGATATTATCGATGATATTTTCTAATAGGAGAAAATTCATCGATATTATCGATGATATTTTCTAATAGGAGAAAATTCATCGATATTATCGATGATATTTTCTAATAGGAGAAAATTCATCGATATTATCGATGATATTTTCTAATAGGAGAAAATTCATCGATATTATCGATGATATTTTCTAATAGGAGAAAATTCATCGATATTATCGATGATATTTTCTAATAGGAGAAAATGCATCGATATTATCGATGATATTTTCTATAGGAGAAAATGCATCGATATTATCGATGATATTTTCTATAGGAGAAAATGCATCGATATTATCGATGATATTTTCTATAGGAGAAAATGCATCGATATTATCGATTATATTTTCTATAGGAGAAAATGCATCGATATTATCGATTATATTTTCTATAGGAGAAAATGTATCGATATTATCGATGATATTTTCTATAGGAGAAAATGTATCGATATTATCGATGATATTTTCTATAGGGGAAAATTCATCGATATTTTCTATAGGGGAAAATTCATCGATATTATCGATGATATTTTCTATAGGGGAAAATTCATCGATATTATCGATGATATTTTCTATAGGGGAAAATTCATCGATATTATCGATGATATTTTCTATGGATAAATCGATTTTCGCTGTATTTTAAATTGTTATTGTTTTGTGTTTTTTATTAAATGAATTAAAACTCCTTTGTTTAAGGTTGTTTAATATTAGGTATATTTCAACTTTAAGAACCAATTTCCTGTTTTCCCCCACCTCTTGGGCTTCCTGTCAAAGGCACAACGGATAACTTGAAGTTTTAGTCATATCCTTTCTAAGGAACGTGGAAAGAGCCCTGTAATAAGGCATATTATGTAAATTAATGTGAAACATGTTTTTTGGTTGCCTAACCGTTCGGAGGCACGCCATCCGGCCTTTCGCTCTCTCTCTCTTCGCCTTTGGCCCGGTTTGCACAAAAGGAACCTCAACAGCAAATAAAAAAGGGGTTTCCTTGCGGAATTCCATCAAGCCATAACCATCGTGTTTGAGTCATAACATATTTCAGCTTTGACACACAGCCAGTCAGCCAGCCAGTAAGCCACACAGTCACTTAGCGTTTCGGCAGTTTGCCGGTTGCCAAATGTGGTGCAAAGCGAGAAAAACGTGACAACCAAACTTGGTTTGGTTTGGATGTCCAAAAGACGACTATGGTCGGTCGGTCTTTTGGGGGTAAATAACATAACAACATAACATAACAGCAACAACATTGTTGTTGTTGTCGTTGGTGACGATGGCAACCAGGTATGGCCTTTTGGCATATTTTAGCCAAAGTATTTTTTTTTTGTTTTTATTAAAACAACAACTCTTGTTGTTGTTATTGTAGTTGGCTTTGTAATAAAACACGTTATTTACCTTACATGGGCGCTGCTAGGCTTTTTCTGCTTCCCTCCTCTCCCCTCTATGAATTATGTATGAAGTTTTGTGACGCGTGTATTTTTGTTGTGTTTTTGTTGCTGTTGTTGTTGTTCTCCTTTATATGGATATTTAGATGACAAGGAGGAAAGGTGTAATATTGGCTTGGCAGTCGTTGCTGTTTTTGGTGTTGTTGTAGTTGTTCTTGTAATTTATAATTAACATAACAAAAATCTTTAGATTGTATCGCAAGAGGGCGCACGCAAACGGCCAACAGCTCTCGTATTGTGTGGTCTTTTTGTATTCAAATAATTTTCAAATTGACCGAGGTTAAGTAATGGGATTGGGAAATAATTCGGGGTGAACTTTTGAACGCAAAAGTATTCCAATAAATATTAGGGATTATTATCTATAGAAGCACTCAAGAATTTTAAAATTTGTTATTGATTATCATTAATAATCGGAAATGATTTTTTAACACAAATTCAATCCATCGATAATATCGATGAGTTTTTCCGTATAGAAAAATTCATCGATAATATCGATGAGTTTTTCCGTATAGAAAAATTCATCGATAATATCGATGAGTTTTTCCGTATAGAAAAATTCATCGATAATATCGATGAGTTTTTCCGTATAGAAAAATTCATCGATAATATCGATGAGTTTTTCCGTATAGAAAAATTCATCGATAATATCGATGAGTTTTTCCGTATAGAAAAATTCATCGATAATATCGATGAGTTTTTCCGTATAGAAAAATTCATCGATAATATCGATGAGTTTTTCCGTATAGAAAAATTCATCGATAATATCGATGAGTTTTTCCGTATAGAAAAATTCATCGATAATATCGATGAGTTTTTCCGTATAGAAAAATTCATCGATAATATCGATGAGTTTTTCCGTATAGAAAAATTCATCGATAATATCGATGAGTTTTTCCGTATAGAAAAATTCATCGATAATATCGATGAGTTTTTCCGTATAGAAAAATTCATCGATAATATCGATGAGTTTTTCCGTATAGAAAAATTCATCGATAATATCGATGAGTTTTTCCGTATAGAAAAATTCATCGATAATATCGATGAGTTTTTCCGTATAGAAAAATTCATCGATAATATCGATGAGTTTTTCCGTATAGAAAAATTCATCGATAATATCGATGAGTTTTTCCGTATAGAAAAATTCATCGATAATATCGATGAGTTTTTCCGTATAGAAAAATTCATCGAAAATCGATGTGAATTTTTCCGTATAGAAAAATTCATCGAAAATCGATGTGAATTTTTCCGTATAGAAAAATTCATCGAAAATCGATGTGAATTTTTCCGTATAGAAAAATTCATCGAAAATCGATGTGAATTTTTCCGTATAGAAAAATTCATCGAAAATCGATGTGAATTTTTCCGTATAGAAAAATTCATCGAAAATCGATGAGTTTTTCCGTATAGAAAAATTCATCGAAAATCGATGAGTTTTTCCGTATAGAAAAATTCATCGAAAATCGATGAGTTTTTCCGTATAGAAAAATTCATCGAAAATCGATGAGTTTTTCCGTATAGAAAAATTCATCGAAAATCGATGAGTTTTTCCGTATAGAAAAATTCATCGAAAATCGATGAGTTTTTCCGTATAGAAAAATTCATCGAAAATCGATGAGTTTTTCGAATAGAAAAATTCATCGAAAATCTATGAGTTTTTCGAATAGAAAAATTCATCGAAAATCTATGAGTTTTTCGAATAGAAAAATTCATCGAAAATCGATGAGTTTTTCGAATAGAAAAATTCATCGAAAATCGATGAGTTTTTCCTATAGAGAAAAATTCATCGAAAATCGATGGGTTTTTCCTATAGAGAAAAATTCATCGAAAATCGATGGGTTTTTCCCATAGAAAAATTCATCGAAAATCAATGAGTTTTTCCCATAGAAAAATTCATCGAAAATCGATGAGTTTTTCCCATAGAAAAATTCATCGAAAATCGATGAGTTTTTCCCATAGAAAAATTCATCGAAAATCGATGAGTTTTTCCCATAGAAAAATTCATCGAAAATCGATGAGTTTTTCCCATAGAAAAATTCATCGAAAATCGATGAGTTTTTCCCATAGAAAAATTCATCGAAAATCGATGAGTTTTTCCCATAGAAAAATTCATCGAAAATCGATGGGTTTTTCCGTATAGAAAAATTCATCGAAAATCTATGAGTTTTTCCGTATAGAAAAATTTTCTTCGGAAAACTTCGTTGAGACTAAGAATTTCCATATAAAACTAGGTGGAGACCATGTTTTTCGATAGGAAACTTATTGGAGACATAGGATTTCGATAGAAAATTTTTGGAGATTAAGGATTTTGATAGAAAACTTGTTGGAGACTTTTCCGTACAGAAAAATTCATCGAAAATCGATGAATTTTTCTTTGGAGAACTCCGTTGAGACAAAGAATTTCCATATAAAACTAGGTGGAGACCATGGTTTTCAATAGGAAACTTATTGGAGACATAGGATTTCGATAGAAGATTTTTTGGAGATTAAGGATTTTGATAGAAAACTTGTTGGAGACTTTATGGAGACCAATAATTTATATAAAAAAATTCGTGGAGACTAAGAATTTCCATATAAAACTAGGTGGAGACCATGTTTTTCGATTGGAAACTTTGTGGAGACTAAGTATTTCCAACGAAAACTTTGTGAAGACTAAGTATTTCGAAGGAAAACTTTGTGGAGACTAAGTATTTCTATAGAAAACTTGGTGGAGACCACGGATTTCTATAGAAAAATTGGTGGAGATCAAAGATTTCGATAGAAAACTCGATGGAGACCAAGGATTTCGATAGAAAACTTGGTGGAGACCAAGGATTTCGATGGAAAATCTTAGTGGAGACCAATGATTTCTATAGAAAACTTAGTGGAGACTAAGTATTTCTATAGAAAACTTGGTGGAGTCCACGGATTTCTATAGAAAATATAGTGGAGATCAAAGATTTCGATAGAAAACTCGGTGGAGACCAAGGATTTCGATAGAAAACTCGGTGGAGACCAAGGAATTCGATAGAAAACTTATTGGAGACCAAGGATTTCTATGGAAAACTTGGTAGAGACCAAGGATTTAAATAGAAAACTTGACGGAGACCAAGGATTGCGATAGAAAACTTGGTGGAGACCACGAATCTCTATAGAAAACTTTGTGGAGACTACGAATTTGAAAAATTGAATTTCCGTATATAAAAATGCATCAAACATCCATGAGTTTTTCGCATAGAAAAATTCGTTGAAAATCGATGAAGAATTCATTTTTGATTTTTTTCTACAGAAAATGTTTGCTTTTTATTTTATTTTTATTCGCATAAAATTATCCACAATAAAATAAAGAAATTCCAAACTCTAAAGTCCATTATTGCTGTTCCATTCTTCAAGCCACTTTTGTTGCTCTTATCTATGTTCCACTTTAGCTTGCGAGCTCCAAAGTAGCAATGACCTAGTGCAACTTCCCTTCAAGAGGTTTTTGTGATAAATAAAAAAATTATGTTTTTTTATAAAAACGAAAGAAAATTGTGATTACATACTGGAGTGCAACTGGGCACCGCTGTGTGGCAATCAGTCATCCAAACAATAACAAATTGGTGCGCGGGGCAATGACCAGTTTAATCACTTGTTGTTGTTATTTTATGCCGATTTTTAGGAAAACAGATATTATCAGTTTTTGTTTAAAACTGAAATTTCCGATGGCAAACAGACCGTGTCAATGGTTGAGGAGAAAAAATTGAAAAAAATAAGGGTTATATTTTTATAAATATATTTATATTTTTATAAACATTGGGGTATCAATTTTGCGATAAGGAATTGTTGTTGTTTTTTTGGAAAAAAAAATAATAAAAATTTTTATTAAATTAAGTATTTTTTCCCGAAAAATATCATTATTTACCGAATTTGTAAAAGAACAGTGACATTTCTCCATAGGGAGAGAGAGAGAGACAAGAGAGAGAGTAACATTCATCAGCTTGGTCGTATTCTCCCAAAAATATTATGATTTATAAATTTTTAATTTTTTATTCTTAAGTCCGAAATTTTCTTTTTGATCCTTCTCATATTTTCAACAGGGTATCTTTTTGAGGCAAATACCTTCAAACAGTTCTTAAGTTCTTAACGGGTTAATACCACATAACAGTTTAACTATCCACCACTCCTTATTAGTTATTGTTATTGTAAGAGCATATATCACCACACTCTCTCTCCCTCTCAGTGTAGCTCTCTCAAAGTTTTACTACGCCTGCCTTATTTACCTTACATGGGCGCTGCTAGGCTTTTTCTGCTTCCCTCCTCTCCCCTCTATGAATTATGTATGAAGTTTTGTGACGCGTGTATTTTTGTTGTGTTTTTGTTGCTGTTGTTGTTGTTCTCCTTTATATGGATATTTAGATGACAAGGAGGAAAGGTGTAATATTGGCTTGGCAGTCGTTGCTGTTTTTGGTGTTGTTGTAGTTGTTCTTGTAATTTATAATTAACATAACAAAAATCTTTAGATTGTATCGCAAGAGGGCGCACGCAAACGGCCAACAGCTCTCGTATTGTGTGGTCTTTTTGTATTCAAATAATTTTCAAATTGACCGAGGTTAAGTAATGGGATTGGGAAATAATTCGGGGTGAACTTTTGAACGCAAAAGTATTCCAATAAATATTAGGGATTATTATCTATAGAAGCACTCAAGAATTTTAAAATTTGTTATTGATTATCATTAATAATCGGAAATGATTTTTTAACACAAATTCAATCCATCGATAATATCGATGAGTTTTTCCGTATAGAAAAATTCATCGATAATATCGATGAGTTTTTCCGTATAGAAAAATTCATCGATAATATCGATGAGTTTTTCCGTATAGAAAAATTCATCGATAATATCGATGAGTTTTTCCGTATAGAAAAATTCATCGATAATATCGATGAGTTTTTCCGTATAGAAAAATTCATCGATAATATCGATGAGTTTTTCCGTATAGAAAAATTCATCGATAATATCGATGAGTTTTTCCGTATAGAAAAATTCATCGATAATATCGATGAGTTTTTCCGTATAGAAAAATTCATCGATAATATCGATGAGTTTTTCCGTATAGAAAAATTCATCGATAATATCGATGAGTTTTTCCGTATAGAAAAATTCATCGATAATATCGATGAGTTTTTCCGTATAGAAAAATTCATCGATAATATCGATGAGTTTTTCCGTATAGAAAAATTCATCGATAATATCGATGAGTTTTTCCGTATAGAAAAATTCATCGATAATATCGATGAGTTTTTCCGTATAGAAAAATTCATCGATAATATCGATGAGTTTTTCCGTATAGAAAAATTCATCGATAATATCGATGAGTTTTTCCGTATAGAAAAATTCATCGATAATATCGATGAGTTTTTCCGTATAGAAAAATTCATCGATAATATCGATGAGTTTTTCCGTATAGAAAAATTCATCGATAATATCGATGAGTTTTTCCGTATAGAAAAATTCATCGAAAATCGATGTGAATTTTTCCGTATAGAAAAATTCATCGAAAATCGATGTGAATTTTTCCGTATAGAAAAATTCATCGAAAATCGATGTGAATTTTTCCGTATAGAAAAATTCATCGAAAATCGATGTGAATTTTTCCGTATAGAAAAATTCATCGAAAATCGATGTGAATTTTTCCGTATAGAAAAATTCATCGAAAATCGATGAGTTTTTCCGTATAGAAAAATTCATCGAAAATCGATGAGTTTTTCCGTATAGAAAAATTCATCGAAAATCGATGAGTTTTTCCGTATAGAAAAATTCATCGAAAATCGATGAGTTTTTCCGTATAGAAAAATTCATCGAAAATCGATGAGTTTTTCCGTATAGAAAAATTCATCGAAAATCGATGAGTTTTTCGAATAGAAAAATTCATCGAAAATCTATGAGTTTTTCGAATAGAAAAATTCATCGAAAATCGATGAGTTTTTCGAATAGAAAAATTCATCGAAAATCGATGAGTTTTTCCTATAGAGAAAAATTCATCGAAAATCGATGGGTTTTTCCTATAGAGAAAAATTCATCGAAAATCGATGGGTTTTTCCCATAGAAAAATTCATCGAAAATCAATGAGTTTTTCCCATAGAAAAATTCATCGAAAATCGATGAGTTTTTCCCATAGAAAAATTCATCGAAAATCGATGAGTTTTTCCCATAGAAAAATTCATCGAAAATCGATGAGTTTTTCCCATAGAAAAATTCATCGAAAATCGATGAGTTTTTCCCATAGAAAAATTCATCGAAAATCGATGAGTTTTTCCCATAGAAAAATTCATCGAAAATCGATGAGTTTTTCCCATAGAAAAATTCATCGAAAATCGATGGGTTTTTCCGTATAGAAAAATTCATCGAAAATCTATGAGTTTTTCCGTATAGAAAAATTTTCTTCGGAAAACTTCGTTGAGACTAAGAATTTCCATATAAAACTAGGTGGAGACCATGTTTTTCGATAGGAAACTTATTGGAGACATAGGATTTCGATAGAAAATTTTTGGAGATTAAGGATTTTGATAGAAAACTTGTTGGAGACTTTTCCGTACAGAAAAATTCATCGAAAATCGATGAATTTTTCTTTGGAGAACTCCGTTGAGACAAAGAATTTCCATATAAAACTAGGTGGAGACCATGGTTTTCAATAGGAAACTTATTGGAGACATAGGATTTCGATAGAAGATTTTTTGGAGATTAAGGATTTTGATAGAAAACTTGTTGGAGACTTTATGGAGACCAATAATTTATATAAAAAAATTCGTGGAGACTAAGAATTTCCATATAAAACTAGGTGGAGACCATGTTTTTCGATTGGAAACTTTGTGGAGACTAAGTATTTCCAACGAAAACTTTGTGAAGACTAAGTATTTCGAAGGAAAACTTTGTGGAGACTAAGTATTTCTATAGAAAACTTGGTGGAGACCACGGATTTCTATAGAAAAATTGGTGGAGATCAAAGATTTCGATAGAAAACTCGATGGAGACCAAGGATTTCGATAGAAAACTTGGTGGAGACCAAGGATTTCGATGGAAAATCTTAGTGGAGACCAATGATTTCTATAGAAAACTTAGTGGAGACTAAGTATTTCTATAGAAAACTTGGTGGAGTCCACGGATTTCTATAGAAAAATTAGTGGAGATCAAAGATTTCGATAGAAAACTCGGTGGAGACCAAGGATTTCGATAGAAAACTCGGTGGAGACCAAGGAATTCGATAGAAAACTTATTGGAGACCAAGGATTTCTATGGAAAACTTGGTAGAGACCAAGGATTTAAATAGAAAACTTGACGGAGACCAAGGATTGCGATAGAAAACTTGGTGGAGACCACGAATCTCTATAGAAAACTTTGTGGAGACTACGAATTTGAAAAATTGAATTTCCGTATATAAAAATGCATCAAACATCCATGAGTTTTTCGCATAGAAAAATTCGTTGAAAATCGATGAAGAATTCATTTTTGATTTTTTTCTACAGAAAATGTTTGCTTTTTATTTTATTTTTATTCGCATAAAATTATCCACAATAAAATAAAGAAATTCCAAACTCTAAAGTCCATTATTGCTGTTCCATTCTTCAAGCCACTTTTGTTGCTCTTATCTATGTTCCACTTTAGCTTGCGAGCTCCAAAGTAGCAATGACCTAGTGCAACTTCCCTTCAAGAGGTTTTTGTGATAAATAAAAAAATTATGTTTTTTTATAAAAACGAAAGAAAATTGTGATTACATACTGGAGTGCAACTGGGCACCGCTGTGTGGCAATCAGTCATCCAAACAATAACAAATTGGTGCGCGGGGCAATGACCAGTTTAATCACTTGTTGTTGTTATTTTATGCCGATTTTTAGGAAAACAGATATTATCAGTTTTTGTTTAAAACTGAAATTTCCGATGGCAAACAGACCGTGTCAATGGTTGAGGAGAAAAAATTGAAAAAAATAAGGGTTATATTTTTATAAATATATTTATATTTTTATAAACATTGGGGTATCAATTTTGCGATAAGGAATTGTTGTTGTTTTTTTGGAAAAAAAAATAATAAAAATTTTTATTAAATTAAGTATTTTTTCCCGAAAAATATCATTATTTACCGAATTTGTAAAAGAACAGTGACATTTCTCCATAGGGAGAGAGAGAGAGACAAGAGAGAGAGTAACATTCATCAGCTTGGTCGTATTCTCCCAAAAATATTATGATTTATAAATTTTTAATTTTTTATTCTTAAGTCCGAAATTTTCTTTTTGATCCTTCTCATATTTTCAACAGGGTATCTTTTTGAGGCAAATACCTTCAAACAGTTCTTAAGTTCTTAACGGGTTAATACCACATAACAGTTTAACTATCCACCACTCCTTATTAGTTATTGTTATTGTAAGAGCATATATCACCACACTCTCTCTCCCTCTCAGTGTAGCTCTCTCAAAGTTTTACTACGCCTGCCTAAATGTCAAATGAAAATTGATGTTCAATTTCAAACTCCCAATACAATGGCCATGTAAAACAATAGCCCTCCCAGCTCAATACCTGATTAATTTGATCAATTTTTCACCTCACCTCTCCTCTTCTCTCCACACCATTCCATACCCATCCAGCCGAGAAATGAAGCATTCAAAACAATTTAAATAATTTGTTAGAATCATTGATTTCCAATTGTTTATAAACGGCCAGCTTGGGTTGTCATGGTATTCAATTTGATTAGCGTCGCCATTGAATTTGTTATAATAAATTAGGCGTAAAGCGTTTTGTTTTCTATTTGGATTTTGTTTATTTTTTATTGTTTTTGTTGCGTTTTTGTTATAATGAATTCACGTGAAAATTAAGTCAAGCGTGTGAATGGGAAAATGTTAATTAAACGTCAACGATTTATGGTGGGAAGAGTAAGATTCAATGTTTCGTTTGGCAAAACTTGCATAACTTTGTGGAGACCTAATATTTCCATAAAAAACTTATTGGAGACCAATGATTTCTATTGAAAATTTGGTGGAGACAAAGTGGAGACTTAGTTTTACTATAGAAAACTTGGTGGAGACCAAGGTTTTCGATAGAAAACTTGGTGGAAACCAAGAATTTCCATGGAAATCCCAGTGGAGACTAACTAATTTCATTGAAAACTTTGTGGAGACCAAGTATTTCGATAGAAAACTTCGTGGAGACCAAAGATTTCTATAGAAACCTTGGTGAAGACCAAAGATTTCTATAGAAAACTTGGTGGAGACCAAGGATTTATATAGAAAACTTGGTGGAGACCAAAGATTTCTATAGAAAACTTGGTGGAGACCAAGGATTTCTATAGAAAACTTGGTGGAGACCAAGGATTTCTATAGAAAACTTGGTGGAGACCAAAGATTTCTATAGAAAACTTGGTGGAGACCAAGGATTTCTATAGAAAACTTGGTGGAGACCAAGGATTTCTATAGAAAACTTGGTGGAGACCAAGGATTTCTATAGAAAACTTGGTGGAGACCAAGGATTTCTATAGAAAACTTGGTGGAGACCAAGGATTTCTATAGAAAACTTGGTGGAGACCAAAGATTTCTATAGAAAACTTGGTGGAGACCAAGGATTTCTATAGAAAACTTGGTGGAGACCAAAGATTTCTATAGAAAACTTGGTGGAGACCAAGGATTTCTATAGAAAACTTGGTGGAGACCAAGGATTTCTATAGAAAACTTGGTGGAGACCAAGGATTTCTATAGAAAACTTGGTGGAGACCAAGGATTTCTATAGAAAACTTGGTGGAGACCAAGGATTTCTATAGAAAACTTGGTGGAGACCAAGGATTTCTATAGAAAACTTGGTGGAGACCAAGGATTTCTATAGAAAACTTGGTGGAGACCAAGGATTTCTATAGAAAACTTGGTGGAGACCAAGGATTTCTATAGAAAACTTGGTGGAGACCAAGGATTTCTATAGAAAACTTGGTGGAGACCAAGGATTTCTATAGAAAACTTGGTGGAGACCAAGGATTTCGATAGAAAACTTGGTGGAGACCAAGGATTTCGATAGAAAACTTGGTGGAGACCAAGGATTTCTATAGAAAACTTGGTGGAGACCAAGGATTTCTATAGAAAACTTGGTGGAGACCAAGGATTTCGATAGAAAACTTGGTGGAGACCAAGGATTTCTATAGAAAACTTGGTGGAGACCAAGGATTTCTATAGAAAACTTGGTGGAGACCAAGGATTTCTATAGAAGTCTTGGTGGAGACCAAGGATTTCTATAGAAAACTTGGTGGAGACCAAGGATTTCTATAGAAAACTTAGTGGAGACCAAGGATTTCGATAGAAAACTTGGTGGAGACCAAGGATTTCTATAGAAAACTTGGTGGAGACCAAGGATTTCCATAGAAAACTTGGTGGAGATCAAGGATTTCGATAGAAAACTTGGTGGAGACCATGAAACTCTATTGAAAACTTTGTGGAGGCTACAAAATTCTATAGAAAACTTGGTGGTGACCACGATTTCTTATAGAAAACATAGTGGAGACCTAGTGTTTACGTAAAAAACATAGTGGAGACCATGTTTTTCGATTGGAAACTTTGTGGAGACTAAGTATTTCCAAGGAAAACTTTGTGGAGACTAAGTATTTCCATAGAAAACTTGGTGGAGACCAAGTATTTCCATAGAAAACTTGGTGGAGACCAAGTATTTCCATATAAAACTTGGTGGAGACCAAGGATTTCGATAGAAAACTTGGTGGGACAATAATTTTTATAGAAAAATTGGTGGAGACCAAGGATTTCGATAGAAAACTTGGTGGGACAATAATTTTTATAGAAAAATTGGTGGAGACCAAGGATTTCTATCCTTGGTTTCCACCAAGGATTTCTATAGAAAACTTGGTGGAAACCAAGGATTTCTATAGAAAACTTGGTGGAGACCAAGGATTTCTATAGAAAACTTGGTGGAAACCAATGATTTCTATAGAAAACTTGGTGGAAACTAAGGATTTCTATAGAAAACTTGGTGGAAACCAAGGATTTCTATAGAAAACTTGGTGGAAACCAAGGATTTCTATAGAAAACTTGGTGGAAACCAAGGATTTCTATAGAAAACTTGGTGGAGACCAAGGATTTCTATAGAAAACTTGGTGGAAACCAATGATTTCTATAGAAAACTTGGTGGAAACTAAGGATTTCTATAGAAAACTTGGTGGAAACCAAGGATTTCTATAGAAAACTTGGTGGAAACCAAGGATTTCTATAGAAAACTTGGTGGAGACCAAGGATTTCTATAGAAAACTTGGTGGAAACCAATGATTTCTATAGAAAACTTGGTGGAAACTAAGGATTTCTATAGAAAACTTGGTGGAAACTAAGGATTTCTATAGAAAACTTGGTGGAAACCAAGGATTTCTATAGAAAACTTGGTGGAGACCAAGGATTTCTATAGAAAACTTAATGGAGACCACGAATTTCTATATAAAACTTGGTGGAGAACAAGGATTTCTATAGAAAACTTGGTGGAGACCAAGGATTTCTATAGAAAACTTGGTGGAGACCAAGGATTTCTATAGAAAACTTGGTGGAGACCAAGGATTTCTATAGAAAACTTGGTGGAGACCAAGGATTTCTATAGAAAACTTGGTGGAGACCAAGGATTTCTATAGAAAACTTGGTGGAGACCAAGGATTTCTATAGAAAACTTGGTGGAGACCAAGGATTTCTATAGAAAACTTGGTGGAGACCAAGGATTTCTATAGAAAACTTGGTGGAGACCAAGTATTTCTCTAGAAAACTTGGTGGTGACCAAGTATTTCTCTAGAAAACTTGGTGGAGACCAAGTATTTCTCTAGAAAACTTGGTGGAGACCAATGATTTCTATAGAAAACTTGGTGGAGACCATGGATTTCGATAAAAAAAACTTGGTGGAGACCTAGGATTTCGATAGAAAACTTGGTGGGGACCAATGATTTCTATAGAAAACTTGGTGGAGACCACGAATATCTATAGAAAACTTGGTGGAGACCCCGAATTTCTATAGAAAACTTGGTTGAGACCACGAATTTCTATAGAAAACTTGGTGGAGACCACGAATTTCTATAGAAAACTTGGTGGAGACCACGAATTTCTATAGAAAACTTCGTGGAGACCAAAGATTTAAATAGAAAACTTGGCAGAATCGAGGATTTCGATAGAAAACTTGGTGGAGACCAAGGATTTCCATAGAAATCTTGGTGGAGACCACGAATTTCTATAGAAACTTGGTGGAGACCACAAATTTCTATAGAAAACTTTGTGGAGACTACGAATTTCTATAGAAAACTTGGTGGTAACCACGATTTCTTATAGAAAACTTAGTGGAGACCTAGTGTTTAGGTAAAAAAAACTTAGTGGAGACCAAGTATTTTCAAAGATAACTTAGTGGAGACCTAGCATTTTCACAGTAAATTTAGTGGAGACATAGTATTCAATGGTAGTAATTGGTCTTCACTAATCTTAGTTTCCACTTCACTAATCTTATTCAGCACTTCTTCTTTCAATATAATTAATCTGTCTTCTGTTGTTCAAAAAACTGTTCCCCCTCTTCATTCTATGCATTGCCAAAAATTCTGTTCTTTCATTTTTTTTATGGATTTTTGTTTACAACAAATAATTACTGTAAGAAATTTTTATTACCGCTTTGAATTAGCCACAGCATTATCATAGTTTTGCTCTAATTAATTTAGCTCTAAGAAAACGATTGTAAAGAAACAAAAGAAGACGTTCAAAAGCCACTCACACACACACACAGTCGCACATGCTTGCACTCAAACATATCCCCATCTAAAATAGCAGAGATACTTCAAAGAAAAACATTTCAAGGCAATGGTAGATGGAAACCATCAGCTGCCTGTATGTCTAAGCGGGAAGTCAGAATGGTGTGTGAGAGATGGATGTGGAGAAAAAAGTAAGTCTTTTTTGGCCACATCTGATGACCATCGTTAATCTCCACCACTGCTACAATTTCCCATTTGGAAGCATACGATTTCCTTCAACCCCACCACCATCATAACTGGCTGGGTTTTCTTGAAGCTTAGAAAATTTTATAACTGTTCATTGCCACATACATTAGACGTAAGTGTGTGAGCATTTGCGCAAAAAAGGGGCAGCAATTTTCACAGTTTGTGGTAATTTCGTTTAGGTTCTGTTGCCTGCCTGCCTTAGTTTAAGTTTTATGCTCTTAATAGTTATTATTGCAAATTTTCGCAGAGTATGGCTAATTATTTCTAATAATCTTGGAATATTTAAAGTTCACAACATTATTCCTGCGATGTTTACAAATGACCCAGAACTCGGAGAGGTGAAGAGGGAGTGAGAAATACATTCAACGCTAAGTAAATAAAAACATTGGTAATTAAGGGGAATTCAAAATGATGGGATTGAAATTATGTTAAAAATGGCAATGACCTACAGAAAATAAATGGGAATATAAACAACAAAAATAACAAAAAAAAAAAAAAAGATTCTCATGATTGAGAAAGATTGAATAAAGATCTTCACGAAGTCTTCTATAGAAATTCATGGTCTCGACAAAGTCTTTTATAGAAATTCGTAGTCTCCACAAAGTCTTCTATAGAATTCTTGGTCTCCACGAAGTTTTCTATAGAAATTCGTGGTCGCCACAAAGTTTTCTATAGAGTTTCGTTGTCTTCATCAATTTTTTTATAGAGATTCCTAGTCCTTATCAAGTTTTCTACAGAAATCCCTGGTCTCCACCAAGTTTTCTATAGAAATTCTTCGTCTCCACCAAGTTTTCTATAGAAATCCTTTTCTCCACCAAGTTTTCTATAGAAATCCTTGGTCTCCACCAAGTTTTCTATAGAAATCCTTGGTCTCCACCAAGTTTTCTATAGAAATCCTTGGTCTCCACCAAGTTTTCTATAGAAATCCTTGGTCTCCACCAAGTTTTCTATAGAAATCCCTGGTTTCCACCAAGTTTTCTATAGAAATCCTTGGTCTCCACCAAGTTTTCTATAGAAATCCTTGGTCTCCGCCAAGTTTTCTATAGAAATCCTTGGTCTCCGCCAAGTTTTCTATAGAAATCCTTGGTCTCCGCCAAGTTTTCTATAGAAATCCTTGGTCTCCGCCAAGTTTTCTATAGAAATCCTTGGTCTCCGCCAAGTTTTCTATAGAAATCCTTGGTCTCCACCAAGTTTTCTATAGAAATCCTTGGTCTCCAGCAAGTTTTCTATAGAAATCCTTGGTCTCCACTAAGTTTTCTATAGAAATCCTTGGTCTTCATCAAGTTTTCTATAGAAATCCTTGGTCTCCATCAAGTTTTCTATAGAAATCCTTGGTCTCCACCAAGTTTTATATAGAAATCTCTGGTCTCCACCAAGTTTTCTATAGAAATCCTTGGTCTCCAGCAAGTTTTCTATAGAAATCCTTGGTCTCCAGCAAGTTTTCTATAGAAATCCTCGGTCTCCAGAAAGTTTTCTATAGAAATCCTTGGTCTCCACCAAGTTTTCTATAGAAATCCTTGGTCTCCACTAAGTTTTCTGTAGAAATCCTTGGTCTTCATCAAGTTTTCTATAGAAATCCTTAGTCTCCATCAAGTTTTCTATAGAAATCCTTGGTCTCCACCAAGTTTTCTATAGAAATCTCTGGTCTCCACCAAGTTTTCTATAGAAATCCTTGGTCTCCACCAAGTTTTCTATAGAAATCCTTGGTCTCCACCAAGTTTTCTATAGAAATCCTTAGTCTCCATCAAGTTTTCTATAGAAATCCTTGGTCTCCACCAAGTTTTCTATAGAAATCTCTGGTCTCCACCAAGTTTTCTATAGAAATCCTTGGTCTCCACCAAGTTTTCTATAGAAATCTCTGGTCTCCACCAAGTTTTCTATAGAAATCCTTGGTCTCCACCAAGTTTTCTATAGAAATCCTTGGTCTCCACCAAGTTTTCTATAGAAATCCTTGGTCTCCACCAAGTTTTCTATAGAAATCCTTGGTCTCCACCAAGTTTTCTATAGAAATCCCTGGTTTCCACCAAGTTTTCTATAGAAATCCTTGGTCTCCACCAAGTTTTCTATAGAAATCCTTGGTCTCCGCCAAGTTTTCTATAGAAATCCTTGGTCTCCGCCAAGTTTTCTATAGAAATCCTTGGTCTCCGCCAAGTTTTCTATAGAAATCCTTGGTCTCCGCCAAGTTTTCTATAGAAATCCTTGGTCTCCAGAAAGTTTTCTATAGAAATCCTTGGTCTCCAGCAAGTTTTCTATAGAAATCCTTGGTCTCCACTAAGTTTTCTATAGAAATCCTTGGTCTTCATCAAGTTTTCTATAGAAATCCTTGGTCTCCATCAAGTTTTCTATAGAAATCCTTGGTCTCCACCAAGTTTTCTATAGAAATCTCTGGTCTCCACCAAGTTTTCTATAGAAATCCTTGGTCTCCAGCAAGTTTTCTATAGAAATCCTTGGTCTCCACCAAGTTTTCTATAGAAATCCTTGGTCTCCACCAAGTTTTCTATAGAAATCCTTGGTCTCCACCAAGTTTTCTATAGAAATCCTTGGTCTCCACCAAGTTTTCTATAGAAATCCTTGGTCTCCACCAAGTTTTCTATAGAAATCCTTGGTCTCCACCAAGTTTTCTATAGAAATCCTTGGTCTCCACTAAGTTTTCTATAGAAATCCTTGGTCTTCATCAAGTTTTCTATAGAAATCCTTGGTCTCCATCAAGTTTTCTATAGAAATCCTTGGTCTCCACCAAGTTTTATATAGAAATCTCTGGTCTCCACCAAGTTTTCTATAGAAATCCTTGGTCTCCAGCAAGTTTTCTATAGAAATCCTTGGTCTCCAGCAAGTTTTCTATAGAAATCCTTGGTCTCCAGCAAGTTTTCTATAGAAATCCTCGGTCTCCAGAAAGTTTTCTATAGAAATCCTTGGTCTCCACCAAGTTTTCTATAGAAATCCTTGGTCTCCACTAAGTTTTCTGTAGAAATCCTTGGTCTTCATCAAGTTTTCTATAGAAATCCTTAGTCTCCATCAAGTTTTCTATAGAAATCCTTGGTCTCCACCAAGTTTTCTATAGAAATCTCTGGTCTCCACCAAGTTTTCTATAGAAATCCTTGGTCTCCACCAAGTTTTCTATAGAAATCCTTGGTCTCCACCAAGTTTTCTATAGAAATCCTTGGTCTCCACCAAGTTTTCTATAGAAATCCTTGGTCTCCACCAAGTTTTCTATAGAAATCCTTGGTCTCCACCAAGTTTTCTATAGAAATCCTTGGTCTCCACCAAGTTTTCTATAGAAATCCTTGGTCTCCACCAAGTTTTCTATAGAAATCCTTGGTCTCCACCAAGTTTTCTATAGAAATCCTTGGTCTCCACCAAGTTTTCTATAGAAATCCTTGGTCTCCACTAAGTTTTCTATAGAAATCCTTGGTCTTCATCAAGTTTTCTATAGAAATCCTTGGTCTCCATCAAGTTTTCTATAGAAATCCTTGGTCTCCACCAAGTTTTATATAGAAATCTCTGGTCTCCACCAAGTTTTCTATAGAAATCCTTGGTCTCCACCAAGTTTTCTATAGAAATCTCTGGTCTCCACCAAGTTTTCTATAGAAATCCTTGGTCTCCAGAAATTTTTCTATAGAAATTCGTGGTCTCCAGCAAGTTTTCTATAGAAATCCTTGGTCTCCACCAAGTTTTCTATAGAAATCCTTGGTCTCCACCAAGTTTTCTATAGAAATCCTTGGTCTCCACCAAGTTTTCTATAGAAATCCTTGGTCTCCACCAAGTTTTCTATAGAAATCCTTGGTCTCCACCAAGTTTTCTATAGAAATCCTTGGTCTCCACCAAGTTTTCTATAGAAATCCTTGGTCTCCACCAAGTTTTCTATAGAAATCCTTGGTCTCCACCAAGTTTTCTATAGAAATCCTTGGTCTCCACCAAGTTTTCTATAGAAATCCTTGGTCTCCACCAAGTTTTCTATAGAAATCCTTGGTCTCCACCAAGTTTTCTATAGAAATCCTTGGTCTCCACCAAGTTTTCTATAGAAATCCTTGGTCTCCACCAAGTTTTCTATAGAAATCCTTGGTCTCCACCAAGTTTACTATAGAAATCCTTGGTCTCCACCAAGTTTTCTATCGAAATACTTGGTCTCCACCAAGTTTTCCATAGAAATCCTTGGTCTCCACCAAGTTTTCTATAGAAATCCTTCGTCTCCACCAAGTTTTCTATAGAAATCCTTGGTCTCCACCAAGTTTTCTATAGAAATCCTTGGTCTCCACCAAGTTTTCTATAGAAATCCTTGGTCTCCACCAAGTTTTCTATAGAAATCCTTCTTCTCCACCAAGTTTTCTATAGAAATCCTTGGTCTCCACCAAGTTTTCTATAGAAATCCTTGGTCTCCACCAAGTTTTCTATAGAAATCCTTGGTCTCCACCAAGTTTTCTATAGAAATCCTTGGTCTCCACCAAGTTTACTATAGAAATCCTTGGTCTCCACCAAGTTTTCTATAGAAATCCTTGGTCTCCACCAAGTTTTCTATAGAAATCCTTGGTCTCCACCAAGTTTTCCATAGAAATCCTTGGTCTCCACCAAGTTTTCTATCGAAATACTTGGTCTCCACAAAGTTTTCTATAGAAATCCTTGGTCTCCACCAAGTTTTCTATAGAAATCCTTGGTCTCCACCAAGTTTTCTATAGAAATCCTTGGTCTCCACCAAGTTTTCTATAGAAATCCTTGGTCTCCACCAAGTTTTCTATAGAAATCCTTGGTCTCCACCAAGTTTTCTATAGAAATCCTTGGTCTCCACCAAGTTTTCTATAGAAATCCTTGGTCTCCACCAAGTTTTCTATAGAAATCCTTGGTCTCCACCAAGTTTTCTATAGAAATCCTTGGTCTCCACCAAGTTTTCTATAGAAATCCTTGGTCCCTACCACGTTTTCCATAGAAATTCGTAGTCTCCACTAAGTTTTCTATAGAAATTCGTAGTCTCCCCTAAGTTTTCTATAGAGATTCGTAGTCTCCACTAAGTTTTATATAGAAATCCGCTCTCTCCATTGAGTTTTTTATATAAATTCGTGGTCTCCATCAAGTTTTCTATAGAAATCCTTGGTCTCCACCAAGTTTTCTATAGAAATCCTTGGTCTCCACCAAGTTTTTTATGGAAATCCTTGGTCTACACCAAGTTTTCTATAGAAATCCTTGGTCTCCACCAAGTTTTCTATAGAAATCCTTGGTCTCCACCAAGTTTTCTATAGAAATCCTTGGTCTCCACCAAGTTTTCTATAGAAATCCTTGGTCTCCACCAAGTTTTCTATAGAAATCCTTGGTCTCCACCAAGTTTTCTATAGAAATCCTTGGTCTCCACCAAGTTTTCTATAGAAACCCTTGGTCTCCACCAAGATTTCTATAGAAATCCTTGGTCTCCACCAAGTTTTCTATAGAAATTCTTGGTCTCCACCAAGTTTTCTATAGAAATTCTTGGTCTCCACCAAGTTTTCTATCGAAATCCGTGGTGTCCACAAAGTTTTCTATAGAAATCCTTGGTCTCCACCAAGTTTTCTATAGAAATCCTTGGTCTCCACCAAGTTTTCTATAGAAATCCTTCGTCTCCACCAAGTTTTCTATAGAAATCCTTCGTCTCCACCAAGTTTTCTATAGAAATCCTTCGTCTCCACCAAGTTTTCTATAGAAATCCTTCGTCTCCACCAAGTTTCCTATAGAAATCCTTCGTCTCCACCAAGTTTTCTATAGAAATCATTGGTCTCCACCAAGTTTTCTATAGAAATCATTGGTCTCCACCAAGAAAAACATGGTCTCCACCAAACTTTCAATGGAAATACTTGGTTTCCACCAAGTTTTCTGTAGAAATACTTGGTCTCCACTTTGTCTCCACCAAATTTTCTTTAGAAATCATTGGTTACCACTAAGCTTCGCTATGTTTTACCAAGTCTCCACTAAGTTTATTATAGGAGAACTCAGTTTCTACCTAGTTTTCCATAGAAAAACTAAGCCCCCACTTAATTTTTCACAGGAAACCTAATTTTTCAGAGGAAAACTAACTTTCCACCAAGTTTTCCATAGCAAAACTAAGTTTTCCATGAAAGTCTCCACAAAGATATACATTGAAAGATTTAGTCTCCAATAAGTTTTCCATATGAAAACTTAGTCTCTACCAGGTTTTACATAGGAAAACTGAGTCTCCATTAAGTTTTCCATAGAAAAATTTTAATCTCCACCAAGTTTTCCATATGAAAACTTAGTCTCCAGCAATTTTTCCACCATATTTTCCATGGAAGTACGAAGTCTCCACTAAGTTTTCCATTTGAAAACTTAGTCTCCACTAAAGGAAAACTGGGAAAACTTAGTCCCCACCAAATTTTTAATGGGAAAACTAAGTGGAGACTTAGTTTTCCACCATATTTCCATTGGAAAACGAAGTCTCCACCAAGGTTTTCATAGGAAATCTAGACTCCCCAGAATTTTCCGTGGAAAAAACCTGGTCTCAATAAAGTCTCCATGAAATTTTCTGTATGCAAATTTAGTCTCCACCAAGTTTTCTATAGGGAACCCTATTCACAATTTTTTCTATAGAAAAATTTGGTCTCCACCTAGTTTTCTGTGGATATTTGAGATCTCCACCATGAAGAAGCGTTCCCTTTATTGAACTTTTTTTATTTTTTTTATTCCTATCAATAATAATTATAATTAATTATTTTGTTTTTTCTCCTCTTCTCTTTCCAGCTGCTTTCAAAAACATGCCATTTAAAATTTTGCTCGGTGCAAAATAGTTTTTGAAAGCCGGATTATTAACCCACAAATTATTTGGCGGCTGGCTGCTGTTTTTTTGGTCTCCCAATATTTGTGTGTGTGTGTGTGTGTGTTTCGTGGTGTTTTTATTGTGTCGGATTCTTACGGTTCACTGTAATTTATAATCACTTTTTGTTGTTGTTGTTTGCTTTAGCCAAGCAAATATCAATTTTTTGTTCATTAAAAAATATTTGATATTTAAACAAAAAAAAAAAAAAGAACTACAAAAACAAAACTAAACACCTATGGTTCAGTAGCTGCAGCCGAAAAAAACTCAAATAAACACTCCAATTTTTTTCTGCCAAGGAAACCAACAACAGCAGCAGCAGTGTTTTTTGGCATTAAGGTAAGTTTTGACCAATTGCAGTTCCATGGAAACAGAATTACCCCAGAGAAACCAAAAAAAAAAAATTAATTGAAAACAAAAATTGCACAAATTTCAAATAAAACGACCAGCAACTAAATTGTAATTGAAAAATTGCCACAAAAATATCCAAAAATTTGGGTCAGTTCAGTCCGGCCAGTCAGTCAAAACGCCAAAGGAAACCTAAAACATAGTGTGGACGAGAAAATGAAAATACAAAAAAAAAAAAAAAACATTACACAAATATGCAAAAAGTTTATTGAACTACAGCAACAAAAGTTGGAGAATAAAAATTGAAAAGAAAACACCACAAAAGTATGGAGGAATTTTGAAATGATAAACAGATGTTAAATGGATGGCAGCGAAAAAAAATTAGCAGTGCTGCGAAAATAAGTACCGGTCATATTTGAGGATGAGCAGAGCAATCCAGACTGAGGAGAATTTGCAAAAACTAAAACTACAACTTTGGAGAGAATTTATTCATTTTCGATACGAAAATTATTGAATTCTTTTAATCAATTTAAGAACCGTGAAAAATTTTCCAATGCCAAAAAAAAAAACAAAAAAAAAATAACAACGAAAGTTTTTTTTCTGAAAAAAAAATCATGGCTTACCTTCTGAACTTTATGGTCTCCACTAAGATTTATATAAAAATTCGTGGTCTCCACTAAGTTTTCTATAGGAAAACTTAGTCTCCACTAAGTTTTCTATAGGAAAACTTAGTCTCCACTAAGTTTTCTATAGGAAAACTTAGTCTCCACTAAGTTTTCTATAGGAAAACTTAGTCTCCACTAAGTTTTCTATAGGAAAACTTAGTCTCCACTAAGTTTTCTATAGGAAAACTTAGTCTCCACTAAGTTTTCTATATAGAAATACTTAGTCTCCACTAAGTTTTCTATATAGAAATACTTAGTCTCCACTAAGTTTTCTATATAGAAATACTTAGTCTCCACTAAGTTTTCTATATAGAAATACTTAGTCTCCACTAAGTTTTCTATATAGAAATACTTAGTCTCCACTAAGTTTTCTATATAGAAATACTTAGTCTCCACTAAGTTTTCTATATAGAAATACTTAGTCTCCACTAAGTTTTCTATATAGAAATACTTAGTCTCCACTAAGTTTTCTATATAGAAATACTTAGTCTCCACTAAGTTTTCTATAGAAATACTTAGTCTCCACTAAAACCAAGTATTTCTATAGAAATACTTAGTCTCCACTAAGTTTTCTATGGAAATACTTAGTCTCCACTAACTTTTCTATAGAAATACTTAGTCTCCACTAAGTTTTCTATAGAAATACTTAGTCTCCACTAAGTTTTCTATAGAAATACTTAGTCTCCACTAAGTTTTCTATCGAAATACTTAGTCTCCACAAAGTTTTCTATAGAAATACTTAGTCTCCACAAAGTTTTCTATAGAAATACTTAGTCTCCACTAAGTTTTCTCTAGAAATACTTAGTCTCCACTAAGTTTTCTATAGAAATACTTAGTCTCCACTAGTTTTCTATATAAATTCGTAGTCTCCACTAAGTTTTCTATAGAAATACTTTGTCTCCACTAAGTTTTCTATAGAAATACTTAGTCTCCACTAAGTTTTCTCTAGAAATACTTAGTCTCCACTAAGTTTTCTATAGAAATACTTAGTCTCCACTAAGTTTTCTCTAGAAATACTTAGTTTCCACTTAGTTTTCTATAGAAATACTTAGTCTCCACTAAGTTTTCTATAGAAATACTTAGTCTCCACTAAGTTTTCTATAGAAATACTTAGTCTCCACCGAGTTTTCTATAGAAATACTTAGTCTCCACCGAGTTTTCTATAGAAATACTTAGTCTCCACCGAGTTTTCTATAGAAATACTCAGTCTCCTCCGAGTTTTCTATAGAAATACTTAGTCTCCACTAAGTTTTCTATAGAAATACTTAGTCTCCACTAAGTTTTCTATAGAAATACTTAGTCTCCACTAAGTTTTCTATAAAAATACTTAGTCTCCACTAAGTTTTCTATAGAAATACTTAGTCTCCACTTAGTTTTCTATAGAAATATTTAGTCTCCACTAAGTTTTCTATAGAAATACTTAGTCTCCACTAAGTTTTCTATAGAAATACTCAGTCTCCTCCGAGTTTTCTATAGAAATACTTAGTCTCCACTAAGTTTTCTATAGAAATACTTAGTCTCCACTAAGTTTTCTATAGAAATACTTAGTCTCCACTAAGTTTTCTATAGAAATACTTAGTCTCCACTAAGTTTTCTATAGAAATACTTAGTCTCCACTAAGTTTTCTATAGAAATACTTAGTCTCCACTTAGTTTTCTATAGAAATACTTAGTCTCCACTAAGTTTTCTATAGAAATACTTAGTCTCCACTAAGTTTTCTATAGAAATACTTAGTCTCCACCGAGTTTTCTATAGAAATACTTAGTCTCCACCGAGTTTTCTATAGAAATACTTAGTCTCCACCGAGTTTTCTATAGAAATACTTAGTCTCCACTAAGTTTTCTATAGAAATACTTAGTCTCCACTAAGTTTTCTATAGAAATACTTAGTCTCCACTAAGTTTTCTATAGAAATACTTAGTCTCCACTAAGTTTCCTACTGAAATTCGGGGTCTTCACCAAGTTTTCCCAAGTCTCCAGTTAATTTTCCATAGGAGAACTTACTTTCCACCAAGTTTTCCATAGCAAAACAAAGTCTCCACAAAGTTTTCTACATACAAACTTAGTCTCCACCAGGTTATCCATATAAAAAACTTAGTCTTCACGAAATTTTCTATGGGTAGACTTAGTCTCCTATCCAAGTTATTGATAGGAAAATTATTGAATTCTTGTTATCAATTTAAGAAACGTGAAATATTTTCCAATCCAAAAAAAAAAAAACAAATCATCAACGATTTTTTTTTTTCAGAAAGAAATTCATGGTTTACCTTCCGATCAAGATTTGCATTTGAATCGAATTACAATAATTCCAAATGACCTTCACTTTGTTGTTTACATTATTGTTCTCTATAAAATTTGTGTAACAATAAAACTACACAAATGTTAATGAAATCTAAACAATCCCCGGGGCACACCAACCTAGGAAGGCCGCTGAGTGGCAGATGGGTTCGTTTATTTTCGAAAAAAAAAAATTGTTAAAAATGTAAATGTTTCAAATTATATGTTTGCCTTACAGTACAGTTTTTTCTTTCGTCGGCTCTGTAACTGAATTAATTTGAAATTCAAATGTACTGTTTAGACAGGCTATCAGTAAATATTTACTTAAGACCTACGATATTTCGCCTCTGGGATGGATAGCACAAAGATGCGATTCGGGAAAGAGGAGAGAGAAGAGAAAATAAAATGAAATGAACTGAAATGTCAAATACTACAACGACCTTCCGCAAATGGAATAACTATTAAGCTGAACAAAAAAATTGGATGCCATTAAAAATAAGAGCAAGCGAATATTCATTTGCCATATGCCTTTTAAGGCCCATTCGCTTTGGGTGGCATCATATTTGGCAAGACATCTCAACGAGAGGAAAAAAAAAAACAAAAAGCGTATGGATCTAACAAGACCCCAATCCGATTAGAAGAATATTTAAATTGTTTTATTGAAATGTACTTTCTATGAATTCTAAGCGGCCGAGTATTTGCAATTAAAATGATGTCATTTGGATATTATGGGGAGAAATTATGGAATTAATTTGAAAATAATATTCGTTAATTAAAAAGTTCAGCGATGAACTTGTTCTATACGAAATAGTTCAGCAATGAGCTTTTTCTATACGAAAAAGTTCAGTGCAGAACATTTCCTATACGAAAAAGTTCAGTGCAGAACTTTTTCTATACCAAAAAGTTCAGTGCAGAACTTTTTCTATACGAAAATTTTCAGTGACGAATATTTCTATACGAAAAAGTTCAGTGACGAACTTTTTCTATACGAAACAGTTCAGTGATGAACTTTTTCTATACGAAACAGTTCAGTGATGAACTTTTACTATACGAAACAGTTCAGTGCCGAATTGCTTCTATACGAAAAAGTTCACTGTCGAACTGTTTCTATACGAAAAAATTCAGTGACGAAATTTTTCTATACGAAAAAGTTCAGTGGCGAACTGTTTCTATACGAAAAAGTTCAGTGGCGAACTTTTTCTATACGAAAATGTTCAGTGCCGAACTATTTCTATTCGAAAAAGTTCAGTGCCGAACTTTTTCTATACCAAAAAGTTCAGTGCCGAACTTTTTCTATACCAAAAAGTTCAGTGCCGAACTTTTTCTATACCAAAAAGTTCAGTGCAGAACATTTCCTATACGAAAAAGTTCAGTGCAGAACATTTCCTATACGAAAAAGTTCAGTGCAGAACTTTTTCTATACCAAAAAGTTCAGTGCAGAACTTTTTCTATACGAAAATTTTCAGTGACGAATATTTCTATACGAAAAAGTTCAGTGACGAACTTTTTCTATACGAAACAGTTCAGTGATGAACTTTTTCTATACGAAACAGTTCAGTGACGAAATTTTTCTATACGAAAAAGTTCAGTGGCGAACTGTTTCTATACGAAAAAGTTCAGTGGCGAACTGTTTCTATACGAAAAAGTTCAGTGGCGAACTGTTTCTATACGAAAAAGTTCAGTGGCGAACTTTTTCTATACCAAAAAGTTCAGTACCGAACTTTTTCTATACCAAAAAGTTCAGTGCCGAACTTTTTCTATACCAAAAAGTTCAGTGCCGAACTTTTTCTATACCAAAAAGTTCAGTGCCGAACTTTTTCTATACCAAAAAGTTCAGTACCGAACTTTTTCTATACGAAAATGTTCAGTGCCGAACTTTTTCTATACGAAAATGTTCAGTGCCGAACTTTTTCTATACGAAAATGTTCAGTGCCGAACTTTTTCTATACGAAAATGTTCAGTGCCGAACTTTTTCTATATGAAAAAGTTCAGTGCCGAACTATTTCTATTCGAAAAAGTTCAGTGCCGAACTTTTTCTATACCAAAAAGTTCAGTGCCGAACTTTTTCTATACCAAAAAGTTCAGTGCCGAACTTTTTCTATACCAAAAAGTTCAGTGCCGAACTTTTTCTATACCAAAAAGTTCAGTACCGAACTTTTTCTATACGAAAATGTTCAGTGCCGAACTTTTTCTATACGAAAATGTTCAGTGCCGAACTTTTTCTATACGAAAATGTTCAGTGCCGAACTTTTTCTATATGAAAAAGTTCAGTGCCGAACTATTTCTATTCGTAAAAGTTCAGTGCCGATCTATTTCTATACGAAAAAGTTTAGTGCCAAACTTTTTCTTTACGAAAAAGTTCAGTGATAAACTGTTTGTATAGTCTTCTAAACTTTTTATATGAATAGTCCAACGGACTTTTTCTTTGCGAAAAGTCCAGTAGACTTTTTTTATACGAAGAAGTCTATTAGAATTTTCCGTAGAAAAAAATCCCTCCACGAACTTTTTCTCTAAAGAATCTCAGATAAAACTTTTGTCGTATCTTTTTTTAATTGGTATCATAAAATGAAACTAATAATTGAATCATAATCCCTCTTGAATGCCCTGGAAACTTCCATATACTTCATTTGAAGTATCCATACATACAAAGAAACGGACTCTGTTTCATTTCCGTTTTAAAGTTTAATTCTCTGCTTCCGATTTCAAGGGTAAAGCCAACATATATATGTCGAAGTTCAAAGTTGCTGTTGTTCTCGTTTATTAAATTTTCCTCACTTTCTCTTTCTCTCAGAGGACGAAGTTTTGGCTGGGATGAGATGTTGGCTGGCTGACTGCTTGGTCGGCACATGCAATCGTTCATTCCACCTGCAACGTTGTTTTTATTATCCATGTCTGAATTCATAAAAACAAAAACCCCATGACAAAATATATATGACTCCAGGCCATATTGGCTGTTGTTATTGTTTGTAGGTTTGTTGCCATACTGGACCATTTTCAAGGTCAAGGAAAACTGAGAGGGGAAACTTCGAAATACGGGCATGCGCTCTTCGGAAAATGAGCAAAATGTTGCAGCAACATTTGAAGGTTCATGTCATGGAGTTTTGATGCGCATCCATGCTTTGTTTCAAAACTCTCGGCATAACTCTCTTTGCGTTGAGCAAGGATTTTGAGAAATTCCACTGACCTAGTCAACTATATTAGGATGTGTTTGGTTGTGCAATCCCTCTCCCAACTCGACGGCTAATGTTTTGGCCAAATATGGTAAACAAAAGTTTTTTAGCTGAAACAGGAGGTTTTTTGTGTGGCACTGATGGCTAATAAAAACAAAATAGTTATGAAAGCCGGCCTACAAGGACTAATGTGTAAAGGGAGGGCATATGGAATTCGGCTGGGTATTGTAGACCTCTGGAGGTCTATGGCATGAAGGACAAGCAAATAATTTCTGTGAGATATGGCATAGAACAAAACCAGGAGGGAGATTTTATGATAAGTGATAAAGTAGAAGGCCTTCTAAGTCACAGGGCTTCTCGACAAAGGATAAGGATGCAAAGAGGACATTTAAGAGATCTTTAAAGTGTCTACTTTTTGTATTGAAAAATATATTGGACTTCTTCGTAGGAAACATGTTTTGTGGACTTTTTCGTATGGGAGAAGTCTTGCGTTTTTTTTTCGTATAGAAAAGGTATCGTGGAATTTTTCGTATAGAAACAGTGTATCAATTAATTTTTTCGTATGGAAACAGTTCATCACTGAGCTTTTTCGCATAGAGGAAGTTCGACACTGAACTTTTCGTAAGAAAACAGTGCGTCACTGAACTTTTTCTTTTTCTTATGCAAACAGTTCATAACTGAACTTTTTCGTATAGAAAAAGTTCGGCACTGAACTTTTTCCTATAGAAAAAGTTCGGCACTGAACTTTTTCGTATAGAAAAAGTTCGGCACTGAACTTTTTCGTATAGAAAAAGTTCGGCACTGAACTTTTTCGTATAGAAAAAGCTCGGCACTGAACTTTTTCGTATAGAAAAAGTTCGGCACTGAACTTTTTCGTATAGAAAAAGTTCGGCACTGAACTTTTTCGTATAGAAAAAGTTCGGCACTGAACTTTTTCGTATAGAAAAAGTTCGGCACTGAACTTTTTCGTATAGAAAAAGTTCGGCACTGAACTTTTTCGTATAGAAAAAGTTCGACACTGAACTTTTTCGTATAGAAAAATTTCGGCACTGAACTTTTTCGTATAGAAAAAGTTCGACACTGAACTTTTTCGTATAGAAAAATTTCGGCACTGAACTTTTTCGTATAGAAAAAGTTCGGCACTGAACTTTTTCGTATAGATAAAGTTCGTCACTGAACTTTTTCGTATAGATAAAGTTCGTCACTGAACTTTTTCGTATAGATAAAGTTCGTCACTGAACTTTTTCGTATAGAAGAAGTTCGACACTGAACTTTTTCGTATAGAAGAAGTTCGACACTGAACTTTTTCGTATAGAAGAAGTTCGACACTGAACTTTTTCGTATAGAAGAAGTTCGACACTGAACTTTTTCGTATAGAAGTAGTTCGACACTGATCTTTTTCGTATAGAAGAAGTTCGAAACTGAACTTTTTCGTATAGAAACAGTTAGTTACTAAACTTTTTCGTATAGAAACAGTTCGTTACTGAACTTTTTCGTATAGAAACAGTTCGTTACTGAACTTTTTCGTATAGAAACAGTTCGTTACTGAACTTTTTCGTAACATAGAAACAGTTCGTTACTGAACTTTTTCGTATAGAAACAGTTCGTTACTGAACTTTTTCGTAACATAGAAACAGTTCGTTACTGAACTTTTTTGTATAGAAAATGTTTGACACTGAATTTTTTCGTACTGATATAGTTCGGCACTGAACTTTTTCGCATATATATAGTTCGGCAATGAACTTTTTCGCATAGAGAAAGGTCGACACTGAATTTGTTCGTACAGAAAAAGTTCGACACTGAACTGCTTTGTATAGAAACAGTTCATTACTGAACTTTTTCATTTATGTTTCGTATAGAAAAAGTTCGGCACCAAAATGTTTCGTTTCGAAAAAAATCGACACTGAACTTTTTCGTATAGAAAAAGTTCGTCACTGGACTTTTTCGTAGATAAAAGTTTGTCACTGAAATTTTTCGTATAGAAACATTTCATCTCTAAACTTCTTCGTATAGAAAAAGTTCATCACTGAACTTTTTCATTTAGAAACAGTTCCCCACTGAACTTTTTCCTTTTGAAAATGTTCATCGATGAACCTTTTTGTCTAGAATTTAATTTCCCTTTTCGCCATTTGTTGTCATTCTTTTTCTGTCATCATTTATCTTTAATTGCTTCAACATTTATAATACGCCCAAGGTGAAATACATGTGGATGCATGCATGTATTTCCCCAGGCAACAAATGCCAAAGGACATAAAAGCAATTTGCCCGGTCCGGATAAATACAAATACATGGATGATATCATGTTTGGCTAAATAGATTTTTATCCTTTTCAAATATTTGTATTTCAGTTTTTGTAGATTTGCAATGCTCTCACCCCTCCCTTTCTCACTCCCCCTGCATTGGCACATCTCAATTGCGGCTGTACATTTCTTTTTTTCATTGGCTGGATGGCTGGCTGGGCTTGACCTTCTTTAGCCATCTAAACAGAGCATAAAAAACTGCTTAACCATCAAAGGTCGCAGGTAAACAGAGAAGAAAAAAAAAAAAAAATAGAGAGACCATGACGACTGCAAATAGTTTTTACCCTCGCAATGAGTAGAGGGTGGATGGGGATTATTTCAAAATATTTTTTTTTATTTCAATTTTATTTTAACCAAATAATACCGAGAAAATTATACAAAAAATTGCACAAAGAGCAGGATTAACCGAAATTTCGTAAACACGATTTAAGTTGTGTTGGTTTTTTTTTTTAATATTTGAGTGGAATAAAACAAATGCTTTGTTTGAATGGTAATTGAAAAACTTTTTTAATTAAATAAACATTGCAGAGCTGTGTAGAGCAGGGCAGGGCCAAACTGCCAGCCACCCAGCCAGTCAGCATTGGAACACAAGCCACGATGAAATATGAATTTTATGATTTTGAAATTCATATAAAAGCCATTTGATTTGATATATACATATATGTATGCAAATATGTATATCCCAACGTACATATGAATATAAATAGGTGAAAATTAATAGGGGATTTTCAGAAAACAAATTTCAACATTTGGAGGATTTTCATAAAACGAAAATAAAAAATATCGACAATTTCTTTAAAAATCGCCACGAAAATATTTCCCCTAAAAAATTCAACTTTTAAAAATAATTCCCCTCTCTCTCTCTCTCTCTCAAACTCAACTTTCCATCTTTTCGATCCTTGACTCTCATCCTCCTCACCTTTGTTCTGCTCTATTTTCAAATTTTAAATTCAGGTGCACAAAAAAAGAAGAAAAATTTAAATTTGCCTTCTGAACGGCTTTTATCTTCACACGCCTGATTGTAATTCTCTAATACTCTTCCTTTTTTTTGCTCTGAGACACAATTTTTCCAGTATTGTGCTAAAAATAGAAATTTGGGTTAGGAACAACCAACCATCTGTTCGGGAGGTATGGCGGAGGCTGGCTGACATCCGCGGCAAGTTTAATGCGTAACATGCGAAACCTTTTTGACATCATCGTTTTTCTGCGGAGATTTTCCGCAAAAACGGGAGGGGTGGAGTTGAGGAATAATATTGAGTTCTTTGGAAATACAGTGGCTCAAAAAAGAAAAACTTCAATGGAAATTTTTCTATAGAAAAACTTCACCAATGGAATTTTTACCATAGAAAAATTTCACCAATGGAATTTTTACTATAGAAAAACTTCACCAACGAGAATTTTTCTATAGAAAAACTTCACCAACGAGAATTTTTCTATAGAAAAACTTCACCAACGAGAATTTTTCTATAGAAAAATTCACCAATGGAATTTTTTCTATAGAAAAAGTTCACCAATGGAATTTTTTCTATAGAAAAAGTTCACCAATGGAATTTTTTCTATAGAAAAAGTTCACCAATGGAAATTTTTCTATAGAAAAACTTCTCCAATGGAAATTTTTCTATAGAAAAATGTCACCAATGGAAATTTTTCTATAGAAAAATGTCACCAATGGAAATTTTTCTATAGAAAAAGTTCACCAATGAAAATTTTTCTATAGAAAAAGTTCACCAATGGACTTTTTTCTATAGAAAAACTTCACCAATGGACTTTTTTCTATAGAAAAACTTCATCAATGGATTTTTTTCTATAGAAAAAGTTCACCAACGAGAATTTTTCTATAGAAAAACTTCACCAATGGATTTTTTTCTATAGAAAAAGTTCACCAACGAGAATTTTTCTATAGAAAAATGTCACCAATGGGAATTTTTCTATAGAAAAATGTCACCATCGCGAATTTTTCTATAGAAAAATGTCACCAATGGGAATTTTTCTATAGAAAAACTTCACCAACGATGATTTTTCTATAGAAAAACTTCACCAACGATGATTTTTCTATAGAAAAACTTCACCAACGATGATTTTTCTATAGAAAAACTTCACCAACGATGATTTTTCTATAGAAAAATGTCAGCAACGAGAAATTTTCTATAGAAAAACGTCAGCAACGAGAAATTTTCTATAGAAAAACTTCACCAACGAGAATTTTTTCTATAGAAAAACTTCACCAAAGGCAATTTTTCTGCACCAACGGCGTTCACCAATGGAATTTTTTTTATAGAAAAAGTTCACCAATGGAAATTTTTCTATAGAAAAAGTTCACCAACGGAATTTTTGTTATGGAAAAAATTCACCAACGGCAATTTTTCTATAGAAAAACTTCACCAATGGAAAATTTTCTTTAAAAAACTCCACCAATGGAAATTTTTATATAGAGAAACTTCACCAATGGAAATTTTTCTATAGAAAAAGTTCACCAATGGAAATTTTTCTATAGAAAAAGTTCACCAATGGAAATTTTTCTATAGAAAAAGTTCACCAATGGAAATTTTTCTATAGAAATAGTTCACCAATGGAAATTTTTCTATAGAAAAAGTTCACCAATGGAAATTTTTCTATAGAAAAAGTTCAGCAATGGAAATTTTTCTATAGAAAAAGTTCAGCAATGGAAATTTTTCTGTAGAAAAAGTTCACCAATGGAAATTTTTCTATAGAAAAACTTCACCAATGGAAAATTTTCTATAGAAAAATGTCACCAACGGGATTTTTTTTATAGAAAAACTTCACCAACGAGAATTTTTCTATAGAAAAACTTCACCAACGAGAATTTTTCTATAGAAAAACTTCACCAATGGGAATTTTTCTATAGAAAAACTTCACCAACGGGAATTTTCCATAGAAAAACTTCACCAACGAGAATTTTTCCATAGAAAAACTTCACCAACGAGAATTTTTCCATAGAAAAACTTCACCAACGAGAATTTTTCCATAGAAAAACTTCACCAACGAGAATTTTTCCATAGAAAAACTTCACCAACGAGAATTTTTCCATAGAAAAACTTCACCAACGAGAATTTTTCCATAGAAAAATGTCACCAACGAGAATTTTTCTATAGAAAAATGTCACCAACGAGAATTTTTCTATAGAAAAATGTCACCAACGAGAATTTTTCTATAGAAAAATGTCACCAACGAGAATTTTTCTATAGAAAAATGTCACCAACGAGAATTTTTCTATAGAAAAATGTCACCAACGAGAATTTTTCTATAGAAGAATGTCACCAACGAGAATTTTTCTATAGAAGAATGTCACCAACGAGAATTTTTCTATAGAAGAATGTCACCAACGAGAATTTTTCTATAGAAGAATGTCACCAACGAGAATTTTTCTATAGAAGAATGTCACCAACGAGAATTTTTCTATAGAAGAATGTCACCAACGAGAATTTTTCTATAGAAGAATGTCACCAACGAGAATTTTTCTATAGAAAAACATCACCAACGAGAATTTTTCTATAGAAAAACTTCACCAACGAGAATTTTTCTATAGAAAAACTTCACCAACGAGAATTTTTCTATAGAAAAACTTCACCAACGAGAATTTTTCTATAGAAAAACTTCACCAACGCGAATTTTTCTATAGAAAAACTTCACCAACGAACATTTTTCTATGGAAAAACTTCACCAACGAACATTTTTGTATAGAAACACTTCACCAAGGAAAATTTTTCTATAGAAGCACTTCACCAACGCAAATTTTTCTATAGAAAATCTTTTGCAACATTTTTATGATCCTGCCTTGGCTCCACTGTTTCTTTATTTCCCCATTAAATTTCAATGTTTTTTCCTTGTGTGCGGGTGTTTGTGCCTGTGATGACATTTTATGAGGGGGTGTGAGCCAGTTGTAAGTATGTGCCTTAATGGCAGGGGTTTGTCATGTGTAATGACACACACAGAAATGAGTGTGGCAATGACAATGTCGATGATGATGATGATGACGGCAATGATAATGACGCTGATGCTGATACCAGTGATGACGATGTCTGCTGTGACGTTGCCTTTTACCCCCAGCCAAGAAAGTTGTGTCTGTCTGACAAGCAGGCATTCTGGTGGCATTGTTACACTCTTTGTACGTTCTGTCTGCCCTGCTATATGATGAGGGCAGTGAGATGAAGAAATGATGGGGAGGCCACTAAATATTCAAACAAACACCACAAACCATTCTACCAACAAAAATAACAACAACAACACCAATAAATGCTACCACATGTTTGACAAATATGCCATTCATTTGCTGCTCATTTAGTCACTGCGGCCGGGCCTGCCATGGCATCCCTAAGTGAATCTTTTTTAAATGAATTTTTTTATTTCAGTTTAATGCAGGATTTCCATAGAAAACGAACAAGGCGCGCGCGATTGACACGTTAACGGAGTGAATACAAAAAAGGTCCCGGAGACCCAGCCAAAAGAGTTCGAAAGTGTCAAAATTAAAGAGTGAAAAGAGGTGGAAAATTTATTGATGAGAATCAATAAAATGGCTGTGAAAGTTTTTCATTTGGCCCTTTTCCATTAGCAAAAAATGAAATTCATGGCCAAAATGGTGACAAATTAGTGGCTCAAAAAGCAAAAGTGGCAAAGTTTCGTGAGTGTGTGAAATATTGAAAAAATTACAAAAAAAAAAAAATTGTCATTTCATTTAATGGCTTTATAATGGCTGCCCGGTAGCCAAACCAACCAAATCTGCCATTTGAGAAAAAAAAAGAAAAATTGTCAAGTCAGAATTATCAATTCCAATCAATGTTATCGTCAACGGCAGGCGACGACTCAGCTCGGCAAAGACCCATCAACGACAACCCCATCGCCATCAGCATCAGCATCAAAGTCACATCCAAAGCTTAATTGTCATCTTCTGCAGTAGAAGCCGTTGAAATCCCCAAGCAAGCAAAAGAGTTCAATAGTTGGGATCTGATGCAGATGAAGATAAGCCATAGAGTCGTACAAGTACTTTTGCATGTATGACATGGTGGTGATGAATCTGATGAGTCTGATGATGACGATGGTGATGGCTTTGTCGATAATGAGGTTATTGGTGTTCCTCCCTTAGGGTGGTTGCCATGATGCCCAGCTTTGCGGAGGAGGTCCAAATACGAGAAACAAATTATTGATTTATAGATTTCTTTCCTTCTGTGACTAAAAATAACCCAAAGTGGAATTTCATTGCACAAAACAATGTGGGGATTATGGAATTATTTCAAGCAGAGAGGAGGAAAAGAGAAGGCGACGAAAAATGGGTAAATATTTTGGATTTTAAATAAAAAACTAAAGACCATACATTAAAGGAAACATTGGAAGAGATTTTCTATAGAAAATTTTCCATTGGTGAATTTTTTCCAAAGAAAAATTCTCGTTGGTGAACTTTTTGTATAGAAGATTTTCCATAGAAAATTTTCGATTGGTGCAGATTTCCTTTCGAAAATTTTCAATTGGAGAAGTTTTTTTTTGAGAAAAAATTCCATTGGTGAAATTTTCTTTAGAAAATTTCTCATTGGTGAAAATTTTCTGCAGAAAAATTGCCGTTGGTGAAGTTTTTCTATACAAAAATTACGGCTGGTGAAGTTTTTCTATAGAAAAATTTCTGTTTGAGAACTTTTTCTATAGAAAAATTCGCGTTGGTGACATTTTTCTATAGATAAATTCTCGTCGCTGACATTTTTCTATAGAAAAATGGTGAAGTTTTTCTATAGAAAATTTTCGATTGGTGACATTTTTCTACAGAAAATTTTCGATTGGTGACATTTTTCTATAGAAAAATTTTCGTTGATGAAGTTTTTCTATAGAAAAATTCTCGTTGGTGAAGTTTTTCTATAGAAAAATTCTCGTTGGTGAAGTTTTTCTATAGAAAAATTCTCGTTGGTGAAGTTTTTCTATAGAAAACTTGGTGACATTTTTCTATAGAAAACTTCTCGTTGGTGACATTTTTCAATAGAAAACTTCTCGTTGGTGACATTTTTCTATAGAAAACTTCTCGTTGGTGACATTTTTCTATAAAAAACTTCTCGTTGGTGACATTTTTCTATACAGAAAAATTCTCGCTGGTGACATTTTTCTATACAGAAAAATTCTCGTTGGTGACATTTTTCTATACAGAAAAATTCTCGTTGGTGACATTTTTCAATACAGAAAAATTCTCGTTGGTGACATTTTTCAATACAGAAAAATTCTCGTTGGTGACATTTTTCTATACAGAAAAATTCTCGTTGGTGACATTATTCTATACAGAAAAATTCTCGTTGGTGACATTATTCTATACAGAAAAATTCTCGTTGGTGACATTTTTCTATACAGAAAAATTCTCGTTGGTGACATTTTTCTATAGAAAAATTCTCGTTGGTGACATTTTTCTATAGAAGAATTTTCGTTGGTGACATTTTTCTATAGAAGAATTTCCATTGGTGAAGATTTTCCATAGAAAATTTCTCGTTGGTGAAGATTTTCTATAGAAAAATTTCCATTGGTGAAGTTTTTGTATGAAAAAGTTTCCAATGTAGAAGTTTATCCATAGAAAAAATTCCGTTGTTGAAGTTTATCCACAGAAAAAATTCCGGTGGTGAAGTTTTTCCATTGAAAAAATTATTGTTGGTCACATTTTTATACAGAAAAATTCTCGTTGGTAAAGTTTTTCTATAGAAAAATTTCGTTTTTTGCCATTATTTATCATTTTTTAGACACATGTTAAATTTATAATAATTTTTTTTTTAATTTGCTGATTATAGATTTTCTAAATTTTCAAAACTTTCACTTGGCCACATTGCCAAAATTGGTTGTTAACACGGATATGCAATTTGCCAAAACATTATGGACATAATTATCAATCTGTTTTAATATAGGTTACCGTTTTATGGCTGTATTTTGCAATGAAAAAATCCAAATTATTTGGGGTTAATTAGACAGTTTATAAAATCATGAAAATTCAATCGTGGTTGGCCAAAAAAATGTTTTTTTTTGCGTTTTTCATAGATTTATTTTATCATCCCAATTTTTGTAATTTTTACTCAAAACAAAAAATCACTTAACTATTAAAATCTATTTAATAACTTGAGTACTTTTTCAATCCAACTTTATTTCTTATTTTTAATATTTTAATATTTCGATAATTGAGTCTATCTAATAATATTCGTATTTTTCTCCAATTTATTTATTTATTTTTCTCTGTTAATTTTTTTCTTTTGGCCTTGCAAATATTTTCGAAAGGACCCCCATTTTTCATTTATTTTTTGTGCAACTCCATAAAAAATTGATGTTATGATTTTCCTTTATGGTGTTTTTAAGGTTTGTGTTTTCTTTTGTAGTTGTCATTGTTAACCAGCTAATATATTATTATAATAACAAATAATAACGACAGCAGCAACAAAGGGTATCATGTCTATATTTTAGCTAACAAAAAACGAAGTAGAAAAAATATTAAAACCAACAGTCGCCACATAAAAACCAAACATTGGGGCCATCAGCATAAAACACCAACAGTGTGAAGATCCATACACACACACATCACACCGCAAACACAACATCAACAACAATAAAAACAATGCCTGATCATTTGAAATTAACACCAAAGCGTGCGATTTTCAGTTGGTTATTTTTTCTTCGTCTTGTAACCAAAAAAAGATTTGTTATGCTTTTGTTTTCTATATTTTGTTGGTGTGTGGTTTTTTGGTGTTGCTTTAGTACCAGCATCGTAATGGGCTGCGTGCTGTTGTGCTCATTGAAGTTGGCAACAACAATAATCCATACATAAAAGAAAATCCAACATCGTTTTTACACGAAACAATTACATTCGTCTAACAAGAGCCTAACTAACAAAAGGGAAAATCACACTCCAATTGGTGGCTCCCCTTCTAGTCATTCTTCGTATAAAGAAAAACAAAAACAACAAGAGTACAACGATATGATTTATTGTTTGGTCGTGTAACTGAGTAGAAAAACGAAGAGATTCAACATAACCATTTAAATGGGGAGTTAATGGGGAGCTCTCTTTCTCCCTCTACAACACATCATAATAATAAACTCCATGGCAAGAGCATAGATTTCTATTCCACCTACTGAGCAATGCATTGGTGTTTCAATGAGTTAGGCAAAGGGAAACCATGACTCTCCCCACATTCAACACCTAATAAGACAGAGAAGGCAATGTGTGTTGCCTTAGCCACGGAGCAATGAATTAGTATTGCAATAGGTAACGGCAATGGGGAGCCGGCTTTCTCTATCTCTCCCACATTCCATTACTTAACACTCCATAATAAGAGTAGTTGATTGACTAAGGCAGAGGGCAATGCATTTGTATACCAATAAGAAATAATAAATTAAGGGATTTCTCTTGCTCTCACAGCCACCCGTTACTCATTAAACCCCCACTCATAAGCAGAGAATGCAATAACAATGCAATGTAATGCCTTCGTTATTTACATTTCTAGATGATCACTGTGCTGCTACACTCATCAACACAGAAGCCATGTGTGTGTGACTTTTGTTATTTTTAATGCTTGGCTTATTCATAATTTTCAGAGCATATTTTTAGGCATTCACAATGAAAATAATTTAAATTACTATTCATTAACGTTATTTTCTACTTTATTAAAATTATCTTTCTCGCCCATTTAATTGGTTTCAATTAGCCTCTAGTTAGTTTTTATTGTTAGTGTTCCGTTGTTGTTAATATTTATTATTTAAGCCTTGAACTTTGCCATGTCCAGGAATTTTGTACATTCATTCAATTAATTAATAATTGCAGACAAAGAATTTAATTTAAAATTGTGGGGGAGAATTGTATTTTTAAATGGAAATGTGGGGTTGGCTGGCATTAAACTTGCACTTTCATTAAAATTTAAAAAATGAAATGGGGTGACTTTTATAAAAATTAAAAAAAACAGTAGCTTTTCTGTGGAAAAGTATACCAACGAAGTTAAAGAAAGTAAATTTTTCTATGGAATAAGTTCAACAACGGATTTTTTTTATGGAAAAAGTTAAACAGAGGAAATTTTTCTGTAGAAAAAGTTCACCAATGCGAGTTTTTCTATAGAAAAAGTTTACCAACGCGAATTGTTCTAAAGAAAAATTTCACCAACGGAATTTTTTCTATGAATAAAGCTTACCAACGGAAATTTTTCTTTGGAAAAAGTTCACCAACGGAAATTTTTCTATGAATAAAGCTCACCAACAAAAATTTTTCTATGGAAAAAGTTCACCAATGGAAATTTTTCTATGGAAAAAGTTCACCAACGAAAAATTTTCTACAGAAAAAGTTCAACAACGCGAATTTTTCTATAGAAAATGTTCAACAACGCTATTTTTTATATAGAAAATATGGAAAAAGTTCAACAACGCGAATTTTTCTATGGAAAAAATTCACTAACGGAAATTTTTCTATGGAAAAAGTACACCAACTGAAATTTTTTTATGGAAAAAGTTCACCAACGGAAATTTTTCTATAGAAAAACTTCACCAACGAGAATTTTTCTATAGAAAAACTTCACCAACGAGAATTTTTCTATAGAAAAACTTCACCAACGAGAATTTTTCTATAGAAAAACTTCACCAACGAGAATTTTTCTATATAAAAACTTCACCAACGAGAATTTTTCTATATAAAAACTTCACCAACGCGAATTTTTCTATAGAAAAACTTCACCAACACGAATTTTTCTATAGAAAAACTTCACCAACGCGAATTTTTCTATAGAAAAACTTCACAAACGCGAATTTTTCTATAGAAAAACTTCACCAACGCGAATTTTTCTATAGAAAAACTTCACCAACGCGAATTTTTCTATAGAAAAACTTCACCAATGAGAATTTTTCTATACAAAAACTTCACCAACGCGAATTTTTCTATAGAAAAACTTCACCAACGAGAATTTTTCTATAGAAAAACTTCACCAACGAGAATTTTTCTATAGAAAAACTTTACCAACGAGAATTTTTCTATAGAAAAACTTTACCAACGAGAATTTTTCTATAGAAAAACTTTACCAACGAGAATTTTTCTATAGAAAAACTTCACCAACGAGAATTTTTCTATAGAAAACTTCACCAACGAGAATTTTTCTATAGAAAACTTCACCAACGAGAATTTTTCTATAGAAAACTTCACCAACGAGAATTTTTCTATAGAAAAACTTCACCAACGAGAATTTTTCTACAGAAAAACTTCACCAACGAGAATTTTTCTATAGAAAAACTTCACCAACGAGAATTTTTCTATAGAAAAACTTCACCAACGAGAATTTTTCTATAGAAAAACTTCACCAACGAGAATTTTTCTATAGAAAAACTTCACCAACGAGAATTTTTCTATAGAAAAACTTCACCGACGAACAATTTTCTATAGAAAAAGTTCACCAACGAACAATTTTCTATAGAAAAAGTTCACCAACGAACAATTTTCTATAGAAAAAGTTCACCAACGAACAATTTTCTATAGTAAAAGTTCACCAACGAACAATTTTCTATAGAAAAAGTTCAAGTCCTAAAGAGAAAGTTCACCAACCGAAATTTTTCCATAGAAACAGTTCACCAATGAAAATTTTTCTAAAGAAAATCTTCACCAAAAGAAAATTTTCTATAGAAAATCTCCACAAAAAGAAAATTTTCTATAGAAAATCTCCACAAAAAGAAATTTTTCTATAGAAAATCTCCACCAAAAGAAAATTTTCGATAGAAAATATTTACCAATGGAAATTTTTCCAACGAAAAAGTTCACCAATGTACATTTTCTACAGAAAAAACTTCAGCAATAGACATTTTTTATAAAAAAAAGTTCACTAATGGATATTTGTTTATAAAAAAACTTAAATTTTCCATAAAAATTCTCAACAATAAACATTTTTCTATGATAACATTTTTAGAAATGTGTTTCTATTATCCTATCCTCCATTTCTCGTTTACCCCCAATTGATTGACATTCTATTTAAGAATGCACAACAAAAAATCCAAATAATCTATCCGCAAAAAATCAGCCCCCTTCCGTAGTTGTTGATGTGCATCATTGAAAAGTTTATTGCTTTTTAGTTGTTGTTGTTTGTGTTGTTCGTGTTGATTCTCCCCACAAATAAGCCATAGCATATGAACAAGTGTCACTGTCATTGTCAAATCCATTGAAATTATGATGGAGAGGAGGCTGCTGTTTATGACGACGACAGCAGCAATAATGCTGATGATGATATCTTTTCCAGCAGCAAATTGAAGATGACTATGATTCAGAGGCTTAGCATGCATTGCCTTTTAAATACCACAACATACACACACACCATGAATCGACTTTTGCACACATGAGTTCATTTATCATTTCCCTAACATATGGGGAATTATTTGCATATTGTTGTTGGTAGTGGGGTTCAAATTTGTTTAAACATTGTATAATTCATGTGAACGTTTAAGGCAAAGAAATAATTCATCAATCATGATTCTAATAATTTTGGAGTGATTGGCCCAAAGAGTACCCGCCTTTGTTAAAGAGTTTAATTTGTTGGGATTTAATGGGTGAATGAATGTATAATGGGGGGACAAAAACAACTTTTTTCATTCGTTGGTGAAATTTTTTATAAAAGAATTTCCATTGGTGACATTTTTCTAAGAAAAAAAATTCCATTGGTGAAGTTTTTCTATAGAATATTTCCATTGGTGAAGTTTTTCCATAAAAAATTTCCATTAGTGAAATTTTTCTATAAGAAAATTTCCATTGGTGACATTTTTTATAGGAAAATTTCCATTGGTGACATTTTTCTATAGGTGTTGGCGTTGGTGAAGTTTTTCTATAGAAAAATTCTCGTTGGTGAAGTTTTTCTATAGAAAAATATTCGTTGGTGAACTTTTTCTATAGAAAAATATTCGTTGGTGAACTTTTTCTATAGAAAAATATTCGTTGGTGAACTTTTTCTATAGAAAAATATTCGTTGGTGAACTTTTTCTATAGAAAAATATTCGTTGGTGAACTTTTTCTATAGAAAAATATTCGTTGGTGAACTTTTTCTATAGAAAAATATTCGTTGGTGAACTTTTTCTATAGAAAAATATTCGTTGGTGAACTTTTTCTATAGAAAAATATTCGTTGGTGAACTTTTTCTATAGAAAAATATTCGTTGGTGAACTTTTTCTATAGAAAAATATTCGTTGGTGAACTTTTTCTATAGAAAAATATTCGTTGGTGAACTTTTTCTATAGAAAAATATTCGTTGGTGAACTTTTTCTATAGGAAAATGTTCGTTGGTGAACTTTTTCTATAGGAAAATGTGCGTTGGTGAACTTTTTCTATAGAAAAATATTCGTTGGTGAACTTTTTCTATAGAAAAATATTCGTTGGTGAACTTTTTCTATAGAAAAATATTCGTTGGTGAACTTTTTCTATAGGAAAATGTTCGTTGGTGAACTTTTTCTATAGGAAAATGTGCGTTGGTGAACTTTTTCTATAGGAAAACGTTCGTTGGTGAACTTTTTCTATAGAAAACTGTTCGTTGGTGAACTTTTTCTATAGAAAAATTCGCGTTGGTGAAGTTTTCCTATAGAAAAATTCGCGATGGTTGGTGAAGTTTTCCTATAGAAAAATTCGCGATGGTTGGTGAAGTTTTCCTATAGAAAAATTCGCGATGGTTGGTGAAGTTTTCCTATAGAAAAATTCGCGATGGTTGGTGAAGTTTTTCTATAGAAAAATTCGCGATGGTTGGTGAAGTTTTTCTATAGAAAAATTCGCGTTGGTGAAGTTTTTCTATAGAAAAATTCGCGTTGGTGAAGTTTTTCTATAGAAAAATTCGCGTTGGTGAAGTTTTTACTATAGAAAAATTCGCGTTGGTGAAGTTTATAGAAAAATTTCCGTTGGTGAAGTTTTTCTATAGAAAAATTTCCGTTGGTGAAGTTTTTCTATAGAAAAATTTCCGTTGGTGATATTTTTCTAGAGAAAAATTTCCGTTGGTGATATTTTTCTAGAGAAAAAATTTCCGTTGGTGATATTTTTCTAGAGAAAAATTTCCGTTGGTGAAGTTTTTCTATAGAAAAATTCTCGTTGGTGAAGTTTTTCTATAGAAAAATTCGCGTTGGTGAAGTTTTTCTATAGAAAAATTCGCATTGGTGAAGTTTTTCTATAGAAAAATTAGCGTTGGTAAAGTTTTTCTATAGAAAAATTCGCATTGGTGAAGTTTTTCTATAGAAAAATTAGCGTTGGTGAAGTTTTTCTATAGAAAAATTAGCGTTGGTGATGTTTTTCTTTCGAAAAATTTCAATTGGTGAAGTTTTTCTTTCGAAAAATTTCAATTGGTGAAGTTTTTCTTTCGAAAAATTTCCATTGGTGAACATTTTCTATAGAAAAATTGCCATTGGTGAATTTTCTTTATAGAAAAATTTGCGTTGGTGAATTTTTATATAGAAAAATTCGCGTTGGTTTTTATAGAAAAAAATTCAATTGGTGAGGTTTTTAATGGATTGTTGTTAATTGTTGTAATTGTGTTAAACTTCCATCTTTCATCTTCCGTTGACCACTTAGCTGCTGCCGACTTTTTTTCTCTGCTGCCTAACTAACAGCTTCCTTAAGATTTTAATCAACATCATTACGGTGGGCCGTAAACATTTTTAAATGAAAATTAACTTTTCCTTTCCTCCATATGGAAAATAAAATTATGGTACTACAGTTTTAATTACACTCTCGCTTTTCAGCAGTGGGTTAACACCCAGTGAGTGTGAGTGCTTCACACTGACACGCTTTGAAACTGAGGCGTTGTCCGCGTCTCTTTTTGCATAATTTTGTTTTTCATGTATTTTCTTTCTTTTTTTGTGAGGAAAACTTAAAACGTTGGAAAATTTGCTGCACTTATCTTTATTGCTGAGTGTTTGTTTGTGAGTGTGTGTGTTTGGAGATGTTGAAGGAAAAAGTTGAAATTTGTTGAAAACTGTAAGACAGAAAAAAGTAAAGTTAAAAAAACTGGGATTGAAGTAACTTTTCTGAAATGTAATAAAAATTATTACCAAAACAAAGTGGAGCGTAAAGTCAAAAAAAAGTTACAAGAAATGAGTTTTTTAAGTAGTTCAGGGCTAAGAGATGATCGGTGATAAGAATTGAGGTGATAGGAGATTTTGAAGAGGGCCTCTTATAGATAGAACTTTTTCCATAGAAAAATTTTCATTGGTGAAGTTTTTCTACGGAAAAATTCACATTGGTGAAGTTTTTCTATAGAAAAATTTCCATTGGTGAAGATTTTCCAAAGAAAAATTTCCATTGGTGAAGGTTTTCTATAGAAATATTTCCATTGGTGAAGTTTTTCCATAGAAAAATTTCCATTGGTCAAGTTTTTCCAAAGGAAAATTTCCATTGGTAAAGTTTTTCTATAGAAAATTTTCCATTGGTGAAGTTTTTCTATAGAAAAATTTCCATTGGTGAAGTTTTTCTATAGAAAAATGCCCATTGGTAAAGTTTTTCTATAGAAAAATGCCCATTGTTGAAATTTTTCTATAGAAAAATTTCCATTTGGTGAAGTTTTTTTATGGAAAAATTTCCAATGGTCAAGTTTTTCCAAAGGAAAATTTCCATTGGTCAAGTTTTTCCAAAGGAAAATTTCCATTGGTGAAGTTTTTCCATAGAAAAATTTCCATTGGTGAAGTTTTTCTATAGAAAAAATGCCCATTGGTGAAATTTTTCTGTAGAAAAATTTCCATTGGTGAAGTTTTTCCATAGAAAAATTTCCATTGGTGAAGTTTTTCCATAGAAAAATTTCCATTGGTGAAGTTTTTCCATAGAAAAATTTCCATTGGTGAAGTTTTTCCATAGAAAAATTTCCATTGGTGAAGTTTTTCTATAGAAAAATTGCCTTTGGTGAAGTTTTTCTATAGAAGAAGTCGCGTTGGTGAAGTTTTTCCAAAGAAAAATTCGCGTTGGTGAAGTTTTTCCATAGAAAAATTTCCATTGGTGAAGTTTTTCTATAGAAAAATTGCCGTTGGTGAAGTTTTTCTATAGAAAAAGTCGCGTTGGTGAACTTTTTCCAAAGAAAAATTCGCTATAGAAAAATTTTCTATAGAAAAATTCGCGATGGTGAAGTTTTTCTATAGAGAAATTCGCGTTGGTGAAGTTTTTCTATAGAAAAATTCGAGTTGGTGAAGTTTTTCCATAGACAAATTCTGCTTTTGCCTGGCCCGGATCAAAATAATCTTCGCGGCACAGAACATTTTCTACATATCCCCTTAAAAAATAAAAAAGTATATTTCTTCCAATCTCTTTGAAGATGAAAAAATCAAAAATTCATAGCATACTTTTAGGATTTTTGTATGAAATCAGTAAAAGAGTTGCCAATTATCAATAAACATTAAATTTTATTTTCTTTTCAAAGAAAAAATAACTGAGCATTTTTAATTTTATTTAAATAATTTTTATTTACCTCTTCCTACCTCTTCCACCATTTTTTGATAAATTATTATTACACATTCCATTTGATGCCATTTCACGATAAAATTTCACAAATTTACCCACGAGAGAAAAAAACACACAATAATGACGTCATCAGCACACTTGGCAAAAGTTAAATACATTTTCAATGATTTATAGAAAAACTGATAACAAATCTCGACTTTTTGTTGTCTTTCTTCCGCTTTGCTGGGTTGTGGGTCATTAACATTTTACTCAATGAAGTGCCATAAATTGATGATAGATACTTGAGGTCATACGGGGGGATTTTGTCGATTTGGTGGTCCTTAAACATGCACGGAGTGTATATATATGTATATAATTTGTATGAGTGTGTGTTAACTGAAGAGCCATGTATGAGCACGTGTGTGTGTGATAACTAATTTTCACACAATGAAATCACGGAAGAAATCGGGAAAATTGATGAGGTTATTTGCGTAAAAGCCATTAAATGCGGATAGATAGTGGTGTAATTTTTCCGAAAAAGCTACAACAGACAAAACAATTTTTTTTAATCAAAACTTCACATATATTAGTACCATATGGTAGATTTATCTTAGATTTATAAGGTTTTAAATATTATATTCCATTTTTTTTGAAAAGAGTAATAGGAAAATGTTTACCTTTTATACAAACTGATCCTCAAAATCCTTAATTTTAAAGTTCCATTGGACAATGGGGGAGGATTCAATTTTTCTGGAGATAAATTTTTCAATGTCTTTTATTAAAAAATGGCGACCACCTCAGTTATGAGTTATGATTATTCAAAATGTTGACCCTTAATAGGGGAGATTCCGAAGCTCCGAAGTTGGCCAAAATAGATCAAGGCGGATATAAATTTTTTACTATATCGACTAAAAATTTTGACCCTTTGTGGGGAGGTACTTGATGGTGTGGGCCGATATTGTCCATTTTCGCACATGACCTAGCACTGATGCAAATTTTAGGATTTGCAAAGTTGGAGCAAAATCGGATTATCCTTTCTCTTTCTTTGCAGTAAATTATTTTCCTTGAAAATGTTGACATTTTGTGGGGGAGTTACCAGAAGGAGTGGACCAATATTGCCCATCTCCAAACTCGATCTAAGTTTGACAATAATAATTAGATGTACCAAGTTTGGATCAGATCGGATGCACCAGTCAGACGGACTGACATCGCTAAATCGACTCCAAATGTCCCGAAACAGATTTAGTCCAAAGAGACTTAGGGTCTAAAACCGTTATTCGATGAGGCACGTTTTGGCCGTATCAAATGATATATACCCTCTCTAGCCATATGGCTGAGGGTATACAAATTTCAGGATTCCAATAAACTCAACAGTAAATTTAGTACCATTTAGTACTTTTCGTACACTTTTAGTTCACATTTTCAAAAATGCGTCAATATCTCAACCTCAGATACCAAAAGACCCCTTAATATGAAATTTCAAAATTTCAGCTCTTAGTATCATTTGGTACATTTCGTACATATTTCTAAAACCCCCTTTCACATCTCAATTCCAGATACCAACATCGACTTCAATATCAAATTTGAGGATTCAGCCCCATTCCTTCATCCAATACCAAATTTGGTGCCATTTAGTTCTTTTCGAACAAATATAGCCCGCATTTCCAAACCCACCTCCAAATCCCAACCATAGATACCAACGAAATATCAATTTTCCGAATTTTATCTCTATCCCTTCACCAAATACCAAATATAGTACTATTAAGTACTTTTCGTACAATTATAGTATATATTTTCGAAACCACCTCCATATGATCAGGCTACTCATAAACATCGAGCCTAATACAAAATTTTAGATTTCAAGCGTTATCTGTTCACCCAATACCAAATTGTACCAAATATAGTACTATTTCGTACTTTTCGTGCAATTGTAATACACAGTTCCAAAATCACCTTTATCACAAACCCATCACCAATAGAGACCCGAGAACAAAATATCAAAAATTCTATCTTCATCCGTTCACCCTATGCTGTACCAAATGTAGTACCATTTAGTACCTTTTGCGCACTTAGAACGCATTTCCAAAACTACCTTCATATCTCAATTCCAGATACAAACAGAGACTTCACTATCTAATTTAGTACCATTTTTCAAACACAGACACCATCTGTAACCTAAATATCAATTTCGAAAATAAGTACAATTTAGTACTTTCTGTACAAATATAGTACACATTTCCAAAATCATTCCAAATTTCAACCTCAGATACCAATAGTTTTCTAGCTATCAAATTTCCGAATTTTATCTCCATCCCTTCACCGAATGCCAAAATTTAGTACAATTTAGTGTTTTTCGTACAATTATAGTACACATTTCCAAAACTACCTTTATATATGAACCCTACTTTTAGCCTTTGATTTTTATACCTAATTTCAAGTTTTTTTTGCTCTATCCGTTCACATATTACCCGAATGGTACTATTTTTCGAAGTTTGGTACCGTTTTAGAACTTTTTGTAACCTTACAGTTTAAATTTCCAAAAACCCTTTGGTACATCTATCCTGCACTCCGTCAGTGACTCTCATTCCAAATTTCTGAATTCTAATTCATCCTGATTGTCCCCTATAAAGTATTTAATTTTTGGTATATTTTAGTACTTTTCGTAACCTTTTAGTACGTATTTTCAAAAACCCAGCCTTATCACACGCCTACGCACCAAGATGGACCCTCGTGCATTTGAAGATTCTAGCTTCAGCCGTTTCGTCTGGGCGTTGATTCCGGATCACTACTCTTTTAGATATGGAGACGAATTTCAAGGGCTACCCAAAACCTTCAGTTTTTTCCATTATTTTATTTTTTTTATAACCCAAATATCCAATAAATTTTTTTAAATGCCATAATTTTTCCGACCAATTTTGTTAAATAAAACCCAAAAACGACATTGAAATGAGGCAATCCATTGCATTTGTGCATTAATCCCCTAAGATATGCAATGGATTTTGCAATAAATGACTAAAGAATATCCATATTTTAAATAATTTCAATTTTCCATTGCAGCCCACTTTGCACCACAATCGCCGACATTCTGCGTCTCCCTGAAACACCCACAGATTTCGTTTTTTTAATTTTGCAAATTGTGGCAAAAATAATTCTTGGAATATCATTCTCCAGGTTATTGCATCCACAACATGTTCAATGTGTTGATTAATTTATAGCTGCTTTTAATCAATCTCCAAGTTGAGATTTTTTGTTTGCCTTTTTTTCCATTCAATAAAAGTCGAATGGCAATTTGTTAAAAGAAAAAAAAAAAAAAAAAACAATCACAGCCACAAGAACAAAAGACCCCGGCATATGCCCGCCTTCATCAAATCACATCTATCGGCTAAAGTTTGTGTGTGGATGGATTATTCCTGTCATTCAGTGATGACTGCATGAAGAAGAATGCCAGTGTCTGGCTAAACACGATTCGGGATGATGTGCTATCTTTTTCAGCGGGTTTATCCACTCCGTTCCCCTGAGGGTAGGAGGAGGTCTGAGTGGGGGCCTAGGGTGAAAATGTTTTAGTTTTTCAATTTTCGTTTTTTTTTGCCACTTGTCGCCCATGTCATGTGTCTGTGTTCACCAAAATCAATCGCCTGTCGGGCACGATAAATATTGAGAACTGTAAAAAAAAAGAGAGCGAGAGAGCGAGCGAGAGCAGCTCTTAGATTTAATACCTCAAATATTTATAATTGACTTAACATGAAAGATTTATGGCTGAGCCAAGAGATTTATTGGCAAACACGGCGGCAAGAATAAATTTTCTTCGCATTTTTTTTGCGGGCGTTCTAAACGTTTGTCAAGTGGATGGATAGATAGATGGATGAATGAATGGTTGGACATATTCGACCATAATATTGGGTTAGCAAATTTAGAAAAAAATCTGTGTTTTTTTATTTTATTTACGAAACATTTATGCAGACATTAGAATGTTGGGAAAGGTCATTAAGAGTGACAATGAGTGGTGATTTGTAGAAATATTTAATACAATTATGATAGTATCGTTTGAACAGAAAAAAAAGACAAGTAAAAAATCTGTAAGTTGGGCCGGGCCGAACTTTGAATACCCTCCACCATTTGGTACAAATTTAGCAATTTTCAAAACAATAAGATCCTTTAAAAATTCTGCTAAAATCTTAAAAATACCGAACGTAGCCGTACATTAGGGTCTATACGACGACGTGGACCTGCATAGGCAACTTTTTTCATAAGCTATTGCAATATTCAAATGAGGAACTTGAAAAAAAAATCTGTTTATAATGTACCTAAAATCATCAGAATACCGAATATTGGGAGGCATCATGGAGGTTATAAAACGTGGACCTGCACAGACAATTTTCTGGCATAGGCTGTAGTATCCATTACGAACTTCAAATACCAAATTTGAAACAATTCCGGTAAATAATGTCGCTAAAATCATCAAAATGTCGAAAATCGGGGGATACCGTTATATGGGGGCTATACGAAGACGTGGAGTTGCAGATATAATTTTCTTTCATAGGCTGTAGTACCCATTACGAACTTCAAATACAAAATTTTAAATAATTCCGGTAAATAATGTCGCTAAAATCATCAAAATATCGAAAATCGGGAGGTACCGTTATATGGGGGCTATACGAAGACGTGGACTTACAGGGCACATTTTCTGTCTTAGACTGTAGTATCCATTACGAACTTCAAATACCAATCTTAAAATAGTTCCGGTAAATAATGTCTCTAAAATCATTAAAATACCCAATATCGGAGGTACCGTTATGTGGGGGCTATATGAAGACGTGAACCTACACGGCTCATTTTCTGTCTTAGGCTGTAGTATCCATTAAGAACTTCAAATGGGAAATTTGAAACAATTCCGGTAAATATTGTATCTAAAATCATCAAAATACCGAATATCGGGGGGTACCGTTATATGGGGGCTATACGAAGACGTGGACCTACATGGCTCATTTTCTGACTTGTGCTGTAGTATACACTACAAAAGGTCTCTATTTCTATCTGGCGTTGAGCTGTGGTGGTGGTTTTGCAAATGCGTATTAAAATTGTACTAAATGATACTGGGAAAATAAAGAGCTGAAATTCTGAAATTTGATATTAAGGTCACTGTTGGTATCTCTGGTTGATTGTTTTGAAATGACTACCAGAATTAGGTTTACATATGGAGACATTGGATATTTTTGAACAGAATAAGGATTTAAAAATGTAACCCATTGTAGGGGGAGGTGTCAGAAGGTGTGGACCGATATCTATCATATTCACAGAAGATCTTGTGTAAATCGAAATTTTGCGATGTGTGAGGTTTGGAATGAATCTGATTCATATTTTATTTTGAGTTTTATGAGTGTTTTGGTTATTTAAAATGTTGACCTCTGTGTGGGGAAGGTACTAGAAGGAGTGATCCGATATATCTCATATACCCAGTAGATCTTGTGTTATTAAAAATATTGGGGTGTGTCGAAATTGAGGGGAATTGGATGCCTCTTTCGCGTTTTATGACAGACATAAGTATTAAAAATGTTGACCCCTTTGAGGGGGAGGTACTAGAAAAAGAGGACCAATATATCCCATATTCACACCAGAATTTCTGTTGATAGAAATATTGGAATGTGTGGAACTTGACGAGAATCTGATGCCTATTTCGCGATTTATGGGAGCTATAATTTTTCATAATTTTGGTGTCGTTATGGGGGGGAGGTACCAGAAGAAGTGGACCGATATATCCCATATTCACACCAGATCTTGTATTGTCAGAAATATTAGAATGTGTGGAATTTGAGAAAAATTTGATGCCTTTTTTCGCATTTAGGGTATTAAAAATACTAACACCTTTTTGAGGGGAGTTACCAGAGGGTGTAGACCGATATATCTCATCTTCACAACAGTTCTTGTTTTGGTACAAATATTGGGATGTGTGGAATTTGAAGAGAATCGCATGCTTATATCGCATTTTATGAGGGCTATACTTTTTCAAATTTTTAACCCCTTTGTGTGGGACGTATCAGAAGGAGTGGACCGATATATTCAATCTTGGCACCAGATCTTGTGTTAGCACAGGTATTGCGATGTATCAAATTTGAAAAGAATCTGATGCTTATTTCTTTTTTTTATGAGCATTTTTGTAATTCCAAAATTTTACCCCTTTGTGTGGGAAGTTACCAGAAGGAGTGGACCGATATATCCCACCTTTACACTAGATCTTAGATTAATAAGAAATATTAACATGTGTGAAATTGTAAGAGAATCGGATTCTTCTTTCGCATTTTATGAGTTTTGAGGTTATTCAAAATTTTGACCTTTGTCTTTCCAGAGATAGTGGACCGAGATAGTGGACCGATATATGCCATCTGTTGCGATAGTAGAAATTTTGAGATTTGTGAAATTTCAAAATAAACGGAAATTTTTTTCATATTTTATAAGAGCTATAATTATTCAAAATTTTAACCCTTTGAAAGGGGTTTTCGCACCTGACCACGGCCTGATACAAAATTTTGGAATTTTCAAATCTAGAACAAAATCGGATAATCTTTTCATGCTCTTTGGGGTAAATTCCATTTGACCTCTTATGAGTCCAGAAGTAGTGGGCCCAGGAGTGTCCACATTTGAACTCGATATTACGATTTTCCAAATTCGGACCAAATCGAATCCGTTCTTCGTGAATTATCGTGCGCCCCCAGCCAGCCAGACCGACGGATGGATACCCCTATATCAACTCCAAATGTCCTAAAACGGATTTGGTCCAAGGAAACCTAGGCCAAAAAGCCCTTTTTTGGCCGTAACAAATGATATACATATACCTTCTGCAACCTTGTGGCTGAGGGTATAATTGTGTCCATATTGTCTTATGTCCTGAAAAATTATTTTTTTAGAAATCGACGCTCTTTTAAAAAATTATAATTCAAATAATATTTTTTAAAAATCCAGACAAAAAACTCCAAACAAATTTTTCTATTTCAATTTCCCCAATTTTTTGCCAATTGACATCACAGGAAAACATGGATATCCTGTGATAGATTTTTTTCTGCCATTCATTGTCTTATGTCCTGAAAAATTATTTTTTTTAGAAATCGACGCTCTTTTAAAAAATTATAATTCAAATAATAGTTTTGAAAAATCCAGACAAAAATCTCCACTTCGATAAATGATCCTCGAAAAAATATTCCCAAAAATCCTCAATTGTCCTTTGAAATTTGTGGCGCCCAAATAAATTTTTCTATTTCAATTTCCCCAATTTTTTTGCCAATTGACATCACAGGAAAACATGGATATCCTGTCATAGATTTTTTTCTGCCATTCATGGAAAAACATGGGAAACATACATTCGAACCCAACAAAATATATAACATGAAAATTGCAAATTTAAATATAATATCCGGTCTGCTCACAAGGCTATTAGTTCGAAGGAAGAAGCCTCAAATTTATGCTCTCGAGAATATGACAACTATGTGTTATCTGCTACAAGGCACGTGAGGAAGAGGGGGGACTTCCATACCAGGATCTCTGGTTGATTGTTTTGAAATGACTACCAGAATTAGGTTTACATATGGAGACATTGGATATTTTTGAACAGAATAAGGATTTAAAAATGTAACCCATTGTAGGGGGAGGTGTCAGAAGGTGTGGACCGATATCTATCATATTCACAGAAGATCTTGTGTAAATCGAAATTTTGCGATGTGTGAGGTTTGGAATGAATCTGATTCATATTTTATTTTGAGTTTTATGAGTGTTTTGGTTATTTAAAATGTTGACCTCTGTGTGGGGAAGGTACTAGAAGGAGTGATCCGATATATCTCATATACCCAGTAGATCTTGTGTTATTAAAAATATTGGGGTGTGTCGAAATTGAGGGGAATTGGATGCCTCTTTCGCGTTTTATGACAGACATAAGTATTAAAAATGTTGACCCCTTTGAGGGGGAGGTACTAGAAAAAGAGGACCAATATATCCCATATTCACACCAGAATTTCTGTTGATAGAAATATTGGAATGTGTGGAACTTGACGAGAATCTGATGCCTATTTCGCGATTTATGGGAGCTATAATTTTTCATAATTTTGGTGTCGTTATGGGGGGGAGGTACCAGAAGAAGTGGACCGATATATCCCATATTCACACCAGATCTTGTATTGTCAGAAATATTAGAATGTGTGGAATTTGAGAAAAATTTGATGCCTTTTTTCGCATTTAGGGTATTAAAAATACTAACACCTTTTTGAGGGGAGTTACCAGAGGGTGTAGACCGATATATCTCATCTTCACAACAGTTCTTGTTTTGGTACAAATATTGGGATGTGTGGAATTTGAAGAGAATCGCATGCTTATATCGCATTTTATGAGGGCTATACTTTTTCAAATTTTTAACCCCTTTGTGTGGGACGTATCAGAAGGAGTGGACCGATATATTCAATCTTGGCACCAGATCTTGTGTTAGCACAGGTATTGCGATGTATCAAATTTGAAAAGAATCTGATGCTTATTTCTCTTTTTTATGAGCATTTTTGTAATTCCAAAATTTTACCCCTTTGTGTGGGAAGTTACCAGAAGGAGTGGACCGATATATCCCACCTTTACACTAGATCTTAGATTAATAAGAAATATTAACATGTGTGAAATTGTAAGAGAATCGGATTCTTCTTTCGCATTTTATGAGTTTTGAGGTTATTCAAAATTTTGACCTTTGTCTTTCCAGAGATAGTGGACCGAGATAGTGGACCGATATATGCCATCTGTTGCGATAGTAGAAATTTTGAGATTTGTGAAATTTCAAAATAAACGGAAATTTTTTTCATATTTTATAAGAGCTATAATTATTCAAAATTTTAACCCTTTGAAAGGGGTTTTCGCACCTGACCACGGCCTGATACAAAATTTTGGAATTTTCAAATCTAGAACAAAATCGGATAATCTTTTCATGCTCTTTGGGGTAAATTCCATTTGACCTCTTATGAGTCCAGAAGTAGTGGGCCCAGGAGTGTCCACATTTGAACTCGATATTACGATTTTCCAAATTCGGACCAAATCGAATCCGTTCTTCGTGAATTATCGTGCGCCCCCAGCCAGCCAGACCGACGGATGGATACCCCTATATCAACTCCAAATGTCCTAAAACGGATTTGGTCCAAGGAAACCTAGGCCAAAAAGCCCTTTTTTGGCCGTAACAAATGATATACATATACCTTCTGCAACCTTGTGGCTGAGGGTATAATTGTGTCCATATTGTCTTATGTCCTGAAAAATTATTTTTTTAGAAATCGACGCTCTTTTAAAAAATTATAATTCAAATAATATTTTTTAAAAATCCAGACAAAAAACTCCACGTCGATTAAATATTTATTCTGATCCTCGAAAAAATATTCCCAAAAACACTCAATTGTCCTTTGAAATTTGTGGCGCCCAAACGATTTTTTTCTATTTCAATTTCCTCAATTTTTTGACAATTGACATCACAGGAAAACATGGATATCCTGTCATAGATTTTTTTTCGGACATTCATTGTCTTATGTCCTGAAAAATTATTTTTTTTAGAAATCGACGCTCTTTTAAAAAATTATAATTTAAATAATAGTTTTGAAAAATCCAGACAAAAAATCTCCACTTCGATAAATGATCCTCGAAAAAAATATTCCCAAAAATCCTCAATTGTCCTTTGAAATTTGTGGCGCCCAAACAAATTTTTCTATTTCAATTTCCCCAATTTTTTGCCAATTGACATCACAGGAAAACATGGATATCCTGTGATAGATTTTTTTCTGCCATTCATTGTCTTATGTCCTGAAAAATTATTTTTTTTAGAAATCGACGCTCTTTTAAAAAATTATAATTCAAATAATAGTTTTGAAAAATCCAGACAAAAATCTCCACTTCGATAAATGATCCTCGAAAAAATATTCCCAAAAATCCTCAATTGTCCTTTGAAATTTGTGGCGCCCAAATAAATTTTTCTATTTCAATTTCCCCAATTTTTTTGCCAATTGACATCACAGGAAAACATGGATATCCTGTCATAGATTTTTTTCTGCCATTCATGGAAAAACATGGGAAACATACATTCGAACCCAACAAAATATATAACATGAAAATTGCAAATTTAAATATAATATCCGGTCTGCTCACAAGGCTATTAGTTCGAAGGAAGAAGCCTCAAATTTATGCTCTCGAGAATATGACAACTATGTGTTATCTGCTACAAGGCACGTGAGGAAGAGGGGGGACTTCCATACCAGGATAGTGATGTGGGGGTGGTGAGTGGCATCTACATTCATTTTGACCACATACCCAAAGCCTAACTGAGAGCACAATGTCCTTAGTCATATCCTTTTAGCTAGCATGGCAAAATAGGTCATATATAAATTGCTTGGAATAATTTAAGCAGCCGTTTTTAGATTGGTTTTTATTTTCTTAAAAAAAAAATATGAAAGAAAACATGAAAGGATAATTTCCATGAAAATTTTCATTTAAATATTTATTAAATTCTCAAAGGAGTTCTGTTTTTGAATATCCTTTTCTCAAAGGATTTCAATTTTTCTTCATTTTTTTGTTAATAAATTCCATGTTTTTTTGGTATTTTCTTTCCAGGATGTCGGGTGGTTTAATGTCATGTGTAAGGGAGAATTCCCCACCCCTGGATTTGGATGCTTCCGGGCCATTATCACTGCCGGAACCGCGCATTAATACATCCGATTTGTACGATAATGTACATTCATCGTCATCATCATCGCATCAGAACATATTGTCCTCTACGCCGCTGGCGGCACATTCATCGATACACTTGGATGCAGCAACAGCAGCTGGCAGTGCCGGCAGTAATCATGGGGGTGGTGGGGAAGGTGTTCACACGTCAACACCTTTGGCCACCCCACCCAATACAGGTAAGTTATGGTCTTGGATCTCGATTTTTTTTCAATATCTATTATTTCCCCTACCTTCCTACCTCCCTCCCAGACAGTCATGCCATGACTTGAAGCTTTTGTCTATTTTTACATGGCCTCCATGCTGCCTGATACAGGCACTTGAATGTGTCCTTCTGTGCGAGCCATGGATGGGAGGGGAGGAGAATTATTTTTCTTTTCTTTCCTTGAGATTTATAGAAAAAAATCTCCTCATCATCTTCCTCTATTCCATACACTTGACAAAGTATTGCCTCATCGGGCATGGAATATTAAAGGTGTCACTGACTTATTATTGCAGGAGGGAAAAAAAAAGAAAAGAAAAACTTTTCAATGATCCTCTTAGGGCCACAAAACACAACAATGACCTTTTCCATTTAATTGTTGTGTGTTTTTTTCCTTGGAAAAAGGAAGTAAAGTTTTTATTTTCAGAAAAAGGGGAGGAGAAGTGTAAAGAAATTGTAGGAAATATTAGAGATTTATTTAAATTTAAATCATGATTTACGTTGGGCGCCATTTTGTAGTCGGGGAAAAATATATTTTTAAAAATTCAAAATTATCTGATTTTTTTTTTAAATGTCTGATCTGATTTTTTAAATAGTCGAGAAAAAAATATTCAGAAAAATTATCGATTGTCAGAAAATATTTAAAAATATACACAACTGGAAAAAGTAGTGAAAAATTAAAAAAAAATCGAAAAAAATATTTTTACAAATTTCCTAAAATAAAATAAATAATACATCGCGTTTTAAAATAATGACCAGAATTCAATCTGTTAAAATTTAATTCCGGTCTTTCGAGCCTTCAGAACATATTTTTCATTTGATTGTTGTGTGTTTTTTCCTGGGAAAGTAAAGTTTTTATTTTTTGGAAGGGAAGGAGAAGTTTAAAGAAATTATGGAAGATATTAAAGATTTGTTTAAATTTAAATTATAATTTTCGTTGGGCGCCATTTGGTAGTCGGGGAAAAAATATTTTTAAAATTTACAATTATCTGATTTTTTTTAAATCTCTGATCTGATTTTTTAAATAGTCGAGAAAAAATATTCTGAAAAATCATCGATTGTCTGAAAGTATTCTAAAAATACGCGACAGGAAAAAGTAGCGAAAAATTAAAAAAAAATCGGAAAAAAATATATTTACAAATTCCCTAAAAAATAATACATCGCGTCTTAAAATAATGGCCAGAATTCCATCTGAAAATATTATAAGGTATCTGTTAAAATTTAATTCCGGCCTTTCGAGCCTTCAGAACATATTTTCCATTTGATTGTTGTGTGTTTTTTTCCTGGGAAAGTAAAGTTTTTATTTTTATGGAAGGGAAGGAGAAGTTTAAAGAAATTGTAGGAAATATTAGAGATTTATTTAAATTTAAATTATGGTTTACGTTGGGCGCCATTTGGAAGTCGGGGAAAAAATATTTTTAAAAAATTACAATTATCTGAATTTTTAAATGTCTGATCTGATTTTTTAAATTGTCGAGAAAAAATATTCTGAAAAATCATCGATTGTCTGATAGTATTCTAAAAAGTACACGAATGGAAAAAGTAGTAAAAAAAATTAAAAAAAAATCTAAAAAAATATTTTTAGGAATTTTTTTAAAAAAAAAATACGTCTGCCAGAGTTCAATCTGAAAATAATGAAAGATATTTTTTAAAAAATTTAATTCAGTTCTTTCGAGCCCTCAGAAAATATTTTCAACGTTGGGCGCCATTTATTCATTAAAAAAAATAAATAAATAAATAAAAGTAAAAAATGCAGAAAAGCATAGCTAAAAGCAAGGATGTCTTTTTAATTTTACAATGACCACAAGGGTGAGATGAAAAAACTGCAACCAATTTCAGATTGCTGTCATTTCTTTGTCACTCGTCCGACAGCTGTTAAAATTATTCCAGTGAAAGCTGATTATATTGTTTACAAGCGTGCAATATCTTTTTGGTGAGAATTTTCCAGAAAAAAAGTTATTCGTGATGGAATTCAAGCGTGATCAAGTGTGATTTCTTTACATTTTGGCTGGAAAACCACAAGTGGCTATCGTCAGAGCACTCCAGAATTTAAATGTGAATAAATCTTTTGGGTTTCGTACCATCGCTTGTTACCGTGATACTGGTAGCGTAGCCCGACGTCAAGGAAGTGGACGGAAGAAAACAGCAACATCAGCAGAAATGGTTCGAAAAATAAAGAAGCGACTTGATCGAAACCCGCATCGCAGTGGCCGAAAAATGGCCCGTGGGCTGAATGTATCGCAATATTCCCGCCGGCAAATATTAAAAAATGAGGTCGGGGTAAAGCCATTGAAATTGCAAAAAGTGCAAGAACTTACTCCGAGGCAGCAGAAAGAAAATAGACTCAAAAGAGCTAAAGAGTTGCTTCGCTTGGCCGAAAGTGGTAAACTGCCGAATTTGGTTTTCTCCGATGAGAAAACATTCGTTGCCCAGCAGTTTGTAAACAAGCAAAGTGATCGTGTTTACTTGCCAAAGAGGTCAGCTAAAAATGTGCACCTTCGGTTGGCCACCTGAACTCAAGCGCCGGCCATGGTGATGGTTTGGGCCTCCATAACAGCCGATGGTCGCTCTCCGCTCGTATTATTCGACCATGGCATAAGAAAAAAATCCACCTTAATAAAGATCATAGATTAGCCTTAGAGGATATCAATGGCTTTATAGAGTTTTCCTCAGGGAAAGAATGAAAATATCCCCTATGGGCCTGACGTTGGGCGCCATTTTTCTGATTATTTGTTGCGAAAGCTTCAGCTTAGGATATGACACAGAATTCAAAGTTACTTGGTTGTCAGTTTATTATTCCGACTTTGTGTCCTATATCCTGTTTAGGATTAAATATAATTTTCATTTCTGGAAAAAGTTCCAAATCCTTAAAGGATTAACCTTAGAGGATATTAAAGGCCATACAGAGTTTTCCTCAAAGAAATAATAAAATCATCATCTTCATTAGTATGGACCTGACGTTGGGCGCCATTTGCTTTATATAAAATATAGCAAATGTATTTCTGAGCTGTATTTGATATATTTCCCCAAATATTGTTGTTGCAGAGTGCATATTACGGGTGCGGAGGGCAAAAATAACAAATCGGATGAACAATATATATGGGAGCTATAGCTATATCTGAACCGATTTCGATCAAATTTGGCATACTTATTTTCAGGCCTAATTTGGTTGTATGCGCAAAATTATACATACTATTCGGGCTGATATTACACGCTTGGTGCACAATAAAAGGCAAATCGGACGAAGATATATATGGGAGCTATATCTAAATTTTGAACGATTATCTCCAATTTCAATAGGGTTCGTCCTTGGGCCAAACAAATGATTTGTGCAAAATTTCATCTCGATAGGGTAATGAATGCGAACTGTACTTTGTTTACAAAAATACATGGACAGACGGACAGGCAGACGGACGGACATGCATAAATCGACTTAGAATGTGATTCTATGCAGATCATCAAAAGGAACTATGGGTCTATCTCGTTTCCTTTTGTCTGTTACAAACAAATGCACAAAGACATAATACCCTGAGCACCTTGTGGTGTAGGGTATAAAAATAGAATTGTCATTTTCTGAAGAAAAAATCCGCCCTGATACAGGCCATGGATTAGGCTTAGAGGATGTTAATGGCTCATGTAAATAATGAAAATATATCCACCATACATCTAACGTTGGGCGCAACTTTATGTAGGGTCTTTTATCCCGAATAGTAGTAAATATTTATGACATTTTCTGAAGCAATAAATCCACTTTGATAAAGGTTATGGATAAGCCTTAGAGGACATCAATGGGTTTGCAAACGTTTCCTCATGGAAATAATGAAAATATCTCCACCAGTGGCATGTATCTAACGTTGGGTGCCACTTACTTTATGTAGGCCACAGGCTAGAATTTGCCACTTAATTGAGAGTGACTTGGCTGACAAATATTTTAGGGCCTTGTATCCCGAATAGTAGCAAATATAATTGGCATCTTCTGAAGAAATAAATCCACTCTGATTAAGGTTATGGATATGCCTTGGAGGACATCAATGGGTTTGCAAAGTTTTCCTCATATCTCTCCACCACTCTCCACCATTGGTATGTACCTAACGTTGGGCGCCACTTTTCTCATAGTTTGTTTTAAAAACTTCCGGCTAAAATAAGAAACCTCACTGAAAATTAATTGGTTGGCAGATATTTTTACACCAACTTACGGTCCTCTATCCTGTTAAGGAGTAATTGTTATTGTCATATTCTAAAAAAAAAATTTTAAAAAATCTAAGATATCAATGGTTCCGCAAAGCTTTTATGGAAATAATATAAATATATCCCTCCATTGTTAGTAGCCTAGTGTCCTATACCCGGTTAAATATAATTGCCTTTTTTCTAAAAATACAAATGTATGGCTGATTGCTTTGGGTTCATATTGGCCGCCATTGTCAGGTCAAATCCTAGATTTTGAGATGGCGTCCTTAACACTGGATACAATGGCTGAAATAAGTCATATTGTGGCACATTTAAATCTCCGTTGGGCGCCACATTCTTACACATTAACTAAGATAGAGCGAGAGTGCTAAATTTCCACATCTAGGTGGTCATAGCCCTTCTAGAAATCTGCGATGTCTGATCCGTTAGTTCGATGATAATCCTCCTCGGGATAGCTCTAGCCCAGGCTATGATTGCCAGCAAAAATTATTTAAAAACAAAACTACCACGTCTTCGGTTGACATATATCTTTTTTACAGTTCAGGGTCCTTTATCCTTAGCTTAGTGTCCTAAACCCCTGTAAGGAGTAAATATAATTGAAATTTTCTGCAAAAATCCACCAAAATATCCTTAAAGGATATCAATGACAGCACCGAGTTTTCCTCATAGAAATTACGAAAGTATCCCTTTCTCTTGGAAACCTATTTGGGATTATCCCTGCTGCTCTCTATTATATTCTGACTCACCATGGTTTCTCCATTTTTTTCGCACAGTTGCTATAATTTTGAATTATTTTTATTACAATATTATTTAGTTCTAATAACCTTTTGTTGTTATGGTATCCCTAGAAACCCTGGAAGAACCATGCATTGCCGTCCGTATGGTTGGCAACAAAAGTTGGAAAAGAAAATCCTTTATCTATTTTTTCCTTTTTCCCGGCCATGGCTAATCCTTTCATGGCAAACATAGAAAATCGGCATGCGAAAGATATGGAAAAAATGCCTCAAGGAGGGGGGTAGTTTCATGCTGTCAATATCATCATGGCATGGCAATTTTCAATGGATACTCAAAGGAAATTTGCAAAGATTATGTGTCATTCCGAAACTAGGAGCCAAGGGAAGGAGAAGAGAACAAAAAGTTTCCATTTCATATTTCCCGAAATTCAGCGGGGAATTTAAACAGTGGCTAATGTCATTTCCATTTCCAAGTCAATTGAGACAGTTGCCACAAAAGGCAAAGCAGAGACGCAAGGAAAGGAGTAAAGCAAGGAGATGGGAAAGGGGCGAGGGGGGCAAATATGAAATCACTATTTCTTTGGCACGCAAAAAAGAATTCCATTTCCATTTCACATTGATACCCAAGGGATATAGGCCACATGCAAAAAGGATTCAATAGGATTTGAGTGCTACGAAGAAAGGGATTTGTAAATCACAAAGCCAGCCGAACAGTAAAAGAAAACTGTGCAAATCCTGAAAACATTTCTAGGACTTAAGTCGTCGTTCCTTTTTTTTTTTGCTGTCTCGCAAAAGAATATTTCGTTTCTTTATTTCTTTGCCATTTTTTGCCGTTTAACGCCTAAGGATATGCTTAAGTGTTGCCTTTTGTAAGGCATTCAATCTAAAACGTTTGTGTTTTTCTCTTTTCTTTACTCTCCCCGCCTCTCTCTTGACTTCACATGTGATTTTTGTTTTATTTGTTTTTGTCGCAGTTTTATTTTCTGTTTGGTTTCTGAATAAACGTCAACCTGTCACAGCAACGGTAGCATGGCAAGGCAAGGCAAGGCTTTTGTATGGCAGTTAAGCAGAGTGGTAGTAATTTAAAATGTATGACTTAAATAGTGGTGTATACTTTTAGGATGTGAAAGAAAACTACTGCATGAATATTTCTATGGCAAATGGGTTGGCAGTTTTAGAAATAGTCTTTCAAATTCCAGGACCGCCCTTCCGCCTTGCTCCACTGCGGGGGCTGGTATATCAGCCGTTGATCTATTAAGTATTCCCTTTTTTTTTGTTGTTTGCCTAGCATTATCCTGTGGCACATATGGATGTGCTCAGATATTCAAGCCGAAAATGGGTCAACCTACCTGAGATATGCAACATTTATTTTGTGATTTTAATTTTTTTCTCATAATGAAAATGGAGGTTCCTTGTGGATATCTTATTTAGCACATCATGGTATGAGTGTTCCTACTTCCCCATCCAGTTGACACATTTCAATTCATTTGCTGGTGAATGATAGAAATGTGGTTTTTATTCACATGAATTGTTAAGTGCCAAGGACTAAATATAAGGATAATAATTTACAAAAAGGGATATTTTTTTTTAAGAAATGAAAAATATTTTTTTCTATGGCCTAAAAGTATGCTTTATCTCTTGAAAATTCAGATAAATCCTTTGGAGAAGCTGAACAATGAAAAGCCTCAAACCACGATTCATTTTGAGCATCACTAGAAAATCTATTTATTTGACTAGAAATAATATTTGTCTTTAAAAAATATAAAATGTTCCTATGAATTCCAATAAGTTTCGATCAGCGGTCAAAAAGATTTTCAAACATCCTAGAATTCATATATTTACTCTCTTAAGATATCCACAAATGCTGGTCCTTTAAAACTTAAAAAAATATATAAATTTAAAAAAATGTAATCCCTTAGAAAATTCTCACGAACCCTTGTCCGTTAGGACTTCAGAAAATATTCTTCAAAAAAAAAAAAAATAAATAAATAAATAAATAAAATAAATAAATTAAATTGTCAGTTCAGACTTCTGAAAGAGTCCTTAATAGATTTTCTTGAAGAAAAAAAAAAACGCAAATATATTTTTCACAGTATATTGGTTAGAATTCTTATATTTATTCTCTTAAGAAATTCACAAATTCTGGTGCTTTAAAACTTAAAAAAATATATAAATTTAAAAAAATGTAATCCCTTAGAAAATTCTCACGTACCCTTGTCCGTTAAGTATTCAGAAAATATTCTTAAAAAAAAAAAAATAAATAAATAAAATTGTCAGCACAGACTTCTGAAAGAGTCCTTAAAAGATTTTCTTGAAAAAAAAAAAACGCAAATATATTTTTCACAAGATATTGATATGCGAGGCTATTTTTAAATATCCCCGAATTCGTGCATTTTTATTTTTAAGAAATCCACAAGACTTTAGAAACAATTTAAAAATAGTCCACGAATCTTTGTCTCTTAATCCATTCGAAAATTGTCATGAACACTTGTCCGTAAAGTCTTCAGAAAATATTCTTCAAAAAATATTCTTTAAAAAAAAATTCTTTCAACATTTTGTACAAATCTTTGAAAAATATTTCTCTAAAAATCTGAACATATTCCTGCTTATCCTTCGAAAATATTTTTCTAAAAAATGTTTCTTTAAAAATCTGTGAGAATAGAAAAAACTCTCTTGGTCCTTGAAAAATATGCCTCAAAAGACGGGTGATTATAGTTCTGTTGATCCTTGAAAGAAATCCTTTAAATACTTACGGTTATAGCCCTGCTGGTCCTTAAAAAATATTCTCTAAAATTCCAGCAGAGGTCAAGCTAGTCCTTGAAAATAATTCCTCTCAAAGTCTGCGATTATAGCTCGTGGATCCTTAATAAAAGCTTCTCTAAAATTCTATGAACTTAGCTCTTCTGGTCCTTGAAAAATTTATTTAAACAAATCTGAGTCACCTGAAAAATATTCTTCCAACTATTGGAGATTAAAGCTTTGCTGGCCTTCGAAAATATCCCTATAGAAATAAACGGTTAAAGCTTTTTCTGTGAGAATAGAAAAAAACTCTCTTGGTCCTTGAAAAATATGCCTAAAAAAACGGGTGATTATAGTTCTGTTGATCCTTGAAAGAAATCCTTTAAATACTTACGATTATAGCCCTGCTGGTCCTTGAAAAATATTTTTTAGAAATCCATGATTAAAGCCCTGCTGATCCTTAAAAAATATTCTCTAAAATACCAGAAGAGGTCAAGCTAGTCCTTGAAAATAATTCCTCTCAAAGTCTGCGATTATAGCTCGTGGATCCTTGATAAAAGCTTCTCTAAAATTCTATGAACTTAGCTCTTCTGGTCCTTGAAAAATTTATTTAAACAAATCTGAGTCGCCTGAAAAATATTCTTCTAACTATTGGAGATTAAAGCTTTGCTGGCCTTCAAAAATATCCCTATAAAAATAAACGTTTAAAGCTTTTTCTGGTCTTGAAAAATATTGTTGCTCTGCAGGTCTTTAACAAAATATTCCCTTAAAATTGGCGATTAAAGCGCTGGTGATTATAGTTCTGCAGGTCCTTATAAAATTACACTTAAAATCCTCGGTTATTGCTTTGCTAATATTACCCAGAATTCCTGTAAAAAATCCTTGAAACTAGCTCTAAAATTCCGGGAATTATAACCCTGCCTGTCCTTTAGAAATAATTCTAAAAAGTCTGTAATTTTAGCTCTTTTGGTCCTTGAAAAATATTCATCTGAAAATTTGTGATTACATTTCTGCTAGCCCCTCAGAAATAGTCTTATAAACATCCTTGAATAAAAATCGCTCTAGAAAAATGTTCCTCCAAATAATTTGTGGTTAGAGGATTTTTTAATGTCTTCTATAACCCAAAGACCTTTACATGGTTTTCCAAAAACCAAAGACCACCAATAACCTTGAAAAGTTCTTTAATAGGTAGCAATAGATTTTCACAAGGTTCTCTATGGTCAGAAATTCTTCACAAAATCTTCAATAGGCTGTAGGTGGTGCAAGGTATTCGAGAAATAAAGGCTCTCCAAAGGCCTTCTAAAAAATCGAGGACCTCTGATTTGTAGAAGTTTTTTTTTTTTGCAAGAACTACACGAGCTATTCTTTCATTCTTTTAGAGGAAAATTTTCGAAGGATCGGCAGCGCTCTAATCATTGAGTTTTTGGAAAAAAATTGTGAAAGATCTGCAGAGCATAAAGGAGTATTTCTAAAGGCCCTGCAGAGCTATATAATTTAGAACAATATTTTTCAAGGATCAGCAGAGGAATATTTTTTAAGATCAGCTTACCTCTAATCACAGATTTTTACTAGAACTATTTCTGAGGCTTTGCCGAATATACCGTGGATTGTTAGGAATATTTTTAAGGATATGTTAATATAATATTTTTCAGAGCTAGAATCGTTGATATTTTGATCCCTGAAAGATAATATCTTAAATTCCTTTGGTCCTTGCAAAAAATACACCTAAAGATCCCCTATTAAAGCTCTGCTGGCCTTTAACAAATATTCCGCTTTAGATAAAGAACTTTTTGGAAATTGTTCAGAGGTCTTCTATCTATGGAGTATTTTTTGAAGTCCTCTATGGTTTTAAAGATCCTTAACAGGCCCTCTATCAACAGAAAAATATTCTTCTAAATTTTCTTGGTCCAGAGATTAAAGCTCTGCTGGTCTTTCAAAAATATATCTTTTTAGATAAAAACACTTTTTGGGAATTGTTTAGATATTTTCTATATATGAAGTATTCCTGGAAGGCCGCTCAAATTTTAAAGATCCTTGACAGATCCTCTATCAACAGAAAAAAAAATCTTGTAAATTTCCTAGGTTCTTCAAAAAAATTCCAATAGAAAAACGTGATTAAAGTTCTGCTGGTCTTTCGGAAATATTCCTCTTAGATAAAGAACTTTTTGGGAATTGTTCAGAGGTCTTCTATCTATGGAGTATTTTTTGAAGTCCTCCATCAACAGGCCCTCTATCAACAGAAAAATATTCTTCTAAATTTCCTTGGTCCTTGATAAATATTTCCCCTAAAAACCAGAGATTAAAGCTCTGCTGGTCTTTCAAAAATATATCTCTTTAGATAAAAAAAAAAACTTTTTGGGAATATTTTCAGATATTTTCTATATATGGAGTATTCCTGGGAGGCCGCTCAAATTTTAAAGATCCTCTATCAACAGAAAAAAAAATCTTGTAAATTTCCTAGGTCCTTGAAAAAAAATTCCAATAGAAATACGTGATCAAAGTTCTGCTGGTCTTTTGGGAATTTTTCAGACGTTTTTCTATTTATGGAATAGTTCTGGAAGTCCGCTGGAATTTTTATCCCCTATCAACAGAAACCCTTTCAAAGCCTCTAGAATAGATTTATTTGGAATACAAAATTTTTTTGAAATTTTTTTTCCCCAGTTCTCATTTCATCATTTCAAATAATTAGCCGATTTCAGTGCATTCCATCAGGTGTTAATTGTAAGATTTTGAAATCCTCAATTTTTATTACAAATTATTTTCCCTCCGGTTTGCGAAATCCATTGAAAATTGTAATTCTAAAATGAAAACAACAAAACAAATAAAATACCAACTAAAAAAATCGAAAAGCAATCTGATTACCGAAACATGGCCATAAACAAGATTTCTGTATTAAAACAATGAGCAGACAACAATTTTCATGTCGACAATTTAAATAAAAAACAAAAACAACAATAAGCAGCAGCAACGCAAACATGTACGCAATCATCAAAACTAAAATAAACAATTTAAAGAAAAAACAAAAGAAAAAAATTTTTGAAAAGAAAAAAAATCAAAATTGAAAAAATCTAAAAAGCCCAGAAAAAAAAAACTTTTGCAAGACTTGAGCTAAGAAAATCTCCCCCGAAATTTAAAAAGAAAATCAAAACAATAACGTGAAAACAATAAAAAACCATGCAGTAGAAACAAAATAACAATGGCTGGCAGCAATGCAGACAGCTAGGCTTGTTGATAAGAAAATACAAAAACAAAAATTAAATGAAAAAAAAAAAAAAAAAATAAAGAAACCCAGGAAAACCTACAGAAAATTTCAATAGGAGACCTCTCGCAACCACCCTCCTGGGGCCCCCTCTCTCAAACAAATTCGAAACCAAGTCAGCTTGACTATCAAAACAATGGTGGCCTAATCAATGTTAACGTCTCTCTACATGTGTTTTAGGCCTACAACAGAGTCTAACACACACACACATACCTTCCACAATAAAAACAACAACAGTGATTTAGTTCCATGTTAGCTAGCTACCGGTATGTACCACCTTTGCCCCCCGTACCACACACACGCTTACACAAAGGTCACCATGGCAATGTTATGAAATATCGGCGATGAAAAAATTATTTAATTTTTCTTTTCATTTCGTTTCACAAAACAAAATGTTTTATCAGTTTTTGTTTTATTTCTTTTTTTTGGTTTTTGAAACACACTCTCAACGCTTGTTATTAACTGCTGCCGTTAACGGCTTCCATTTGCTACCAACCATTGGCATGGCTTGTAACAAAGAAATTAACACAACAATGACGAGCAAAACATATGTTTTTTGTTTTTGTTGTTGTGATAACAGCTGACACAAACATATCTACAACAGCTCTGACACGTACCACGAAGATACATTGACTCAAATGAAGTAGGGGCCAGTCAGACTTCCATTATCGCTCATCGTCAGCAGCAGCAGTAACAGCAATTGGTGGCTAGTGGATACATAAAGGGAAGAGAAAAGCGGAATGCCAATTACCCCCCCCCAGTAATGTGAATGAAGTTGCGGAACGAAATAGGGCCACAGTGGCGGGAAAAAATCGAAGAATGCAATAATAAAATTATTTATTACATTTCGCCTAAAAGTAGGCAACATTATTGGTAAAATAACTGAAAAAAATTACTCCATTTAGAAAAGTCGTGTAAAAGCTTTTTCATAGAGAATCCTACACAAAATTTTCATGAAAAAGCCCTGCGAAATAGGTCCGCTCGTCTTTGAAATACGTTCTTCCGAAATTCAACGATTACAGCCTTACAGGTCCTTTCTTTGAAATACGTTTCTCCTAAATTCAATGATTACAACCTTACAGGTCTTTGAAAAGCATTCCTCCAAAAAAAAAATATAGCTTCAAGGATTCTTGATAAATTCTACTTTAAAATTCTGTGAATTTAGGCCTTACAAGATATTCTAGAGACAGAAGTCTTCAAAGGCCTTCTAAAAAATTCTGGGATGGAGCTCTGCTGTTTCCTTAAATATCTGTGATTATAGAACTTTACAAGGACTGAAAAAATCTATGGATCGAAAACTTTATAGGGTTTTATATGGACAAAACACCTTTACAAGGCCTTCTACGAATCTTTACAAGGTCTTCTGTAGACCCAAGATCTTTGAAAAATCGTCCATAGACCAAAGTCCTTTACAAAGTCTTCTATACCTCAATGACCTACACAAAGTCGTCCAATAGCCTTGATAGCTTCTCAAAGCCTTCTCCTATTTAAAAAACATTCCTCTAAAATTCGTGGTTATATCTGTGCTGATCCTTGAAAAAAATATCCTCGTCTATTGATCTGCTGGTGTTTGAAAATTTTCCTCTAAAAATCAATGACTAAAAAATAGACTACAGTTTTTTTTGGTCTGCTTGTCTTTGAAGAAATGTTCCGGGATTACAATTCTGATGATTCTTAAGAAAATCCTTCAAAAATCCGTGATTATAGCTTTGCTGTTCCTTGAAAATTATTCCTCCAAAACATTTGTTTTGCTGGTCCTTGAAAATTATCCAAGATCATGTCTTTACTGATCCTTGAAAAAAAAATTCTCCAGAAATTGGATTATAGCTCCGCTGATTTTCGACAAATATTCCTTAAAAAAGCTTGGATATAGCACTGCTGGTCCTTGAAAAGTAAACCTCCAAACATCCGCGATTGTAGCTCAGCTCATCCATTAAAATTATTTCTCTGAAAATTCGCAATTTAAGCCCTACTGGTCCTTGAAAAATATTCCTTAAATAAACCATTCTTTCTGGTCCTTGAAAAGATTAAAAATCCGTGATAAGAGCTCCGCTGCTTCTGACAATTTTTCATCAAAAATTCGTGATTGTAGTCAAGCTGACACTTTAGAATAAAAATATTTTTTAAAGATCCAAGTGTCTTTGGTCCTGAAAAAAATATTTTGTCCTGAAAAAATGGTTATTAAAGACCCACGCCTCTTTGGTCCTGGAAAAATATATTTTAAAGATCCACGTCCCTTTGGTCCTGGAAAAAATCTTTTAAAAATCCACGTTTCTTTGGTCCTGGAAAAAAATAATCTTTTAACAATCCACGTTTCTTTGGTCCTGGAAAAAATATTTTTTATAGATCCACGTATCTTTGGTCCCGGAAAAAATATTTATTTAAAAATCCAGGTTTCGACCCTTAAAAATATTTTTTAAAAATACGCGTCGTTTTGGTGCTGGAAAAAATATTTTTTAAAGCTCTCTTTGGTCCTGGAAAAAATATTTTTTAAAGATCCACTTTTATTTTTCCTTTGGTCCTTGAAAAAATATTCTGTAAAAATCCAAGTTTGGAAGGACTTCTGGTCCTTAAAAAAATATTCTTTAAAAATCCAAGTTTGGAAGAACTTTTGGTCCTTGAAAAAATATCTTTTAAAAATCCAAGTTTGGAAGGACTTCTGGTCCTTGAAAAAATATTCTTTAAAAATCCAAGTTTGGAAGGACTTCTGGTCCTTGAAAACATATTCTTTAAAAATCCACGTTTATTTGTCCTTGAAAAAAAATCTTTAATAATTCACTTTTATTTGTGCTTTGGTCCTGGAAAAAAATATTTTTCCAGGTATATTTGTCCTTGAAAAAATATTTTTTAAAGATCCACGTCTCTTTGGTCCTGGAAAAAATATTTATGTAAAAATCCAGGTTTCGAAAAATTTAAAAATTATTATTTTATTCTACAAAAAATATGATTTAAAAAATCAGTGTTTATTTTTGATCCTTGAAAAAATATTCTCCCAAAAAATCCCCGTTTATTTTTGGTCCTTGAACTATCTCTTTTCAAAACTCCTCCTCCTTGAAAAAATATTTTTTTAGAAAAAGTCCACTTTTGTTTGTGGTCCTTAGGATATCCATGGGTTTTATTGGTCCTTGAAAAAAATATTCTCTAAAAAATCCCACATTATTTTTTTTTTTCGCCTCAGTATATGCAACACTTTTGTAATTTTTAAACCTACCATCCCACTGTTACCATTTTGTTAATAATCATGATAATAAATCTGTCCAAACACAACGATTACAATGGTAACAGCAGCATCACCGACCGACCGACAGTAACAACAATTCAACAAATTATGCTACCGCTAAATTGTTATACCTCCGGCCAAGAGCAACAACAACAATAGCAAACAAAAAATTTGTAACCTTTGTTTGAACTTTACATAATTGGATTTGTTTATGGTAGTTTACTACAAATTTTACTACCGCTTCGGTATTTTTTTCCTGCTGTAACACAGTTGAAGCCTATCAAAATGTCTGTCCATTCAACTGATACCTATCTTTGTTATCTGGTTGTCGGTCTGTCTGTCTGTCTGTCTGTCTGCCTGCTGTACTATTTGCCTTCCTTCCGTCAGTGTCTGCTATACCGCCAACTCTATGTTATTGTTACAATTTACAATGGAGCGTTACGGCTGATCTTTTGTTCACCTCACGTTGTGCAAGTCGGTCCATATCCCCCCAATCTTGGAAAATTGGAATGCATTTTGCCACAAATGGTGGCCGTGTGGAAAGATGTATGGAGTGTGAGTGATAGACCGAAAATTGGCTATCACAGTTAAATGGAAATTTAGCTTGGGAATGTGTAAATGCTGGGGGAAAACAGACATAGCTTATCATTAAGTAATGGCGTGATAATGAAACGCTGGACAATGCGTTCGAAATTGCAATTGTGAGTCATGAAAAGATAAAACAAAGATGAAAGTGGCAAAATAAATGTAAAATTTTTTTATATAAGTAAATAAATTGACATTGGAAACTAACGCCTAAAAGTATGCATCATTCATGATAGACAACAATATTGGCCATCAATTAATATAGCTTTATTAATAATACAATATATAGACGCCTTAAAATAATTAAGTTCGACAACGACTTAAAGTATGCAATACTTTAATTCTATGTTTCCTTAAGGTATGCAGCACAAATTATTTAGATTTAAAAATAGGTTTACGAACAAATTGCCATCAATATTTGCTACTAAATTGTATTTTATGTGCCCCGCAGCTTCTTAGTATCATTAAAATACATTCTCTTAATACACTCCTAAAAGTAGGCACCACATCTTAATATTTATTTACAAACAGCAAAATTACATCATTAATTCTCCCAGAGGATTCTCCATTCTAATGCTGTTGTGGGCCACATTTAATTGCTATTTACAATTCCTTTATCTTCTTTGCCTTGCCTTTTCCTTTCTATCCTAGCAAGCAGTAGCGGTCGGATGAAAAATCCCAATCCCAAGATTCGCTACCCCCATTCTGTAATTATTTCAAATTGCCATCCATTTAAGCTGCCTAACACCTGATGACCTAGTTTTTTCATGATGCCAAGCATAGACTTTTGAATAGACCTTCCATTACACCCACCCACCCGGTAAATTGCTGTGATGACGATGATAAAGTTTTATCCTTTTATATCCTTAAATGGTTCCAATCTTCAGCTCTCTTTTAAGGTTGTTACTTTCATTTGGTTTTTTTATTTTATATTTTTTTACCTATCTTTGGAATGCTGTGCCATTTTTTATTTATCCTCTTTTGGAGAACTTTGTTTAATGTTCTGCATGATTTGGGGAAAGTGAAGCACATTTAACGCTGCGGTTTAGAGAGGTGATAATGTTGGAGAGAGGAAATCCTGAAAATGGTTTTGAATGAAAATACGTAAGGTGGAAATTTTAAACGGTGATGATGTTTTTAATATTTAATGTTTTTTAATTTAATTATTTTTATGTTTATTTTTGAGGACCAAAAATTTTTTTAAAATATTTTTTAATATTCCATAGACGTGTATTTTTTAAATATTGTGGGTATTTAAATTTTTTTTTTTGAAAAAAGAAAAAAACAAGTATACACGTGGATTAAAATAAAAAGATATTTCTAGGAAACCCTGATAAAAATGGATTTTTAAAAAATTATTTGAAAAATCAATTATAAACGTAGATTTTTTAAAAAATATTTTTTACGACCCATGATAAGCTTGGATGTTTTAAAGAATATTTTTAATGACCCATGATAAGCGTGGTTTTTTAAAAAATATTTTTTAGGACCCATGATAAGCGTGGATTTTTTAAAAGTTATTTTTAGGGACCAATTATAAACGTGGATTTTTTAAAAAAATATTTTTAAGAACCCATGATAAGCGTGGATTTTTTAAAAATATATTTTTAAGAACCCATGATAAGAGTGGATTTTTTAAAAAATATTTTTAAGAACCAATTATTATTTTTAGGGACCAATTATAAACGTGGTTTTTTAAAAAAAATATATTTTTAAGAACCCATGAAAAGCGTGGATTTTTTAAAAATTATTTTTAGGGACCAATTATAAACGTGGATTTTTTGAAAGTTATTTTTAGGGACCAATTATAAACGTGGATTTTAAAAAAAAAATATTTTTAAGAGCCCATGATAAGCGTGGATTTTTTAAAAGTTATTTTTAGGGACCAATTATAAACGTGGATTTTGTAAAAAATATTTTTAAGGATCCATGATAAGCGTGGATTTTTTAAAAGTTATTTTTAGGGACCAATTATAAACGTGGATTTTTTAAAAGTTATTTTTAGGGACCAATTATAAACGTGGATTTTTTAAAAAATATTTTTAAGGACCCATGATTTGCGTGGATTTTTTAAAAAATATTTTTAATGGCCAATTATAAACGAAGACTTATTTAAAAATTATTTTTAAGGACCAATTATAAACATGGAATTTTTAAAAATTATTTTTAAGGACCAATTATAAACATGGAATTTTTACAAATTATTTTTAAGTACCTTGGATTAATGTGATTTTTTTAAAAAATATTTTTAAGGACCCATGATTAGCGTGGATTTTTTTGAAAAATATTTTTAAGGACCCATGATAAGCGTCGATTTTTTAAAAAAATATTTTTAAGGACCCATAATAAGCGTGGATTTTTTAAAAAAAATATTTTTAAGGACCCATGTTGAGCGTCGATTTTTTAAAAAATATTTTTAAGGACCCATGATAAGCGTGGATTTTTAAAAAATTATTTTTAAGGGCCAATTATAAACGTGGATTTTTTAAAAATTATTTCTAAGGGCCAATTATAAACGTGGATTTTTTAAAAATTATTTTTAAGGTTCAATTAAAAACGTGGATTTTTTAAAAATTATTTTTAAGGTCCAATTATAAACATGGATTTTTTAAAAATTATTTTTAAGGTCCAATTATAAACGTGGATTTTTTAAAAATTATTTTTAAGGTCCAATTATAAACGTGGATTTTTTAAAAATTACTTTTAAGGGCCAATTATAAACGTGGATTTTTAAAAAAACGTGGATTTTTTAAAAATTATTTTTAACGACCAATTATAAACGTGGATTTTTAAAAAAACGTGGATTTTTTAAAAATTATTTTTAAGGTCCAATTATAAACGTGGATTTTTTAAAAATTACTTTTAAGGGCCAATTATAAACGTGGATTTTTAAAAAAACGTGGATTTTTTAAAAATTATTTTTAACGACCAATTATAAACGTGGATTTTTAAAAAAACGTGGATTTTTTAAAAATTATTTTTAACGACCAATTATAAACGTGGATTTTTTAAAAATTACTTTTAAGGGCCAATTATAAACGTGGATTTTTAAAAAAACGTGGATTTTTTAAAAATTATTTTTAACGACCAATTATAAACGTGGATTTTTAAAAAAACGTGGATTTTTTAAAAATTATTTTTAACGACCAATTATAAACGTGAATTTTTTAAAAAACGTGGATTTTTTAAAAGATGATTTTGAACACCACAAATTGCCGTGGATTTTTTAAAAAAATATTTTTGAACACCACAAATTGCCGTGGATTTTTTAAAAAAATATTTTTGAACACCACAAATTGCCGTGGATTTTTTAAATAAATATTCGAAGAATCAAAAACAAATTTGATTTTTTTTTTAAAATATGTTTAAGCAACTAGTTTTTTAAATCCTCGTTTATTATTATTCCTTAAAAACCCTTAAAAGTTCATGTTTTTTTTTTGGTTCAAGGATTTTTTGAAAAAAATATTTTTCCAAACAATAAATAAACGTCGATTTTTTGAGTTATATTACTTTATGAGGATGGTAGATTAAATCTCTATGACCTTCATTAATTGTATAAACACATCTTGCACAATTTTCTTTGCCTCCCATAAACTACTCTACAATACACTTTTTATAGATTTAAGAATTTTTATATTTTGTTTTGGTAAATGGTGTGATAAATTCTCCATTATGGCCTCATGAATTTCCAACAAATGCCGTGTGTGCGTTAAGCTGCTTCAATTAAACATTCAATAAAATTCGAAATAATAGAAAATTTGTTATGCAGCCACGCGTTTTCTCGCCTAGCTGAGTGATGGAGAACACATTCCATTCGGAATTTGGGAAATTGGATTACAAAGCGGCCGGGGTAATTGGTGGCAATTGAAGACATTAAATTTAAAGATATTGAGTGTTTTTACAGACATGACGTCATTTGAGTAAGAAAGCCTGGGATTTAGACCATGTTGAATAATTTATTATTCTATTGAAATTTTATTTCCATTTTTTTCCTTGAAATTCCTATTTTTATGCAGGAGGCTAGAAGCTCTATGTCAAAGCCAAAGGAAAGTAGTTTTTGATTTTATTTTTTAGTTGGTTACATGAAATTTGAGGGCCATATGAAAGTAATTTGCCAACAAATTGCAACAATTTTCGATTAATGCCCATAAATCATCTGCCAACATCCAACTTGTTGATCACCATCTCCATCTCCAACATCATCATCATCCACCGCACAAAAATTTTAATGACCCAAACATATTAAGACACTTCATCTTCAGCTCTGTAATCATTTAGCGAACATTTGTTCAATACTCTTTTTGTTACATAAAGATAAATAGATTTTGCACAAACAGACAAACAACAAGAAAATACATAAAATCAATACATCTTTAGTTGTTGTTGACTACACAACAAACAATTTGTTGTAGTTAACCTAATTTCACAATTAAATGAAGAAATTATGAGCAAATAACGTTCGCCGAGTAACATCAGACTTTATTTTGGAGGGGAAGGCAACGACCGCCAGCCTTACTCCGGCAATCCCTGAACACATTACTCACCACCACTTGAGGAGACCACATCCATCCAACCCATTCGGAAACAACCATTCATCATTTCTTTTCTGGGGAGTAGAAATGTTTTTTTGTCAACCAGCTGAGGTTTATTTTGTTTTTTTTTTTTGAGGTGCGTCTTGCCACAGCTCGGCATTTGGGGATTTATTTGATTGACCATAAATGGTTTGAAGTTGATGGGGGAAGAAGAAGCAGAAATAATCACGAAACTCAGAGCGGATTTCATGTGGTGCGCAAACCTTCCGCAATGATTTATGTTAAGGTAGGTCATTTATGGAAATGAAATGTGAGTGTGTGCGAGAGAAGATTAATTGGTAATTATTTTAAAAAAGTTTAATTAGAGTATGACTCAATATTTTTGCAAAATTAAGAGGCCTTCAAATATTAACAAATATTTATTGAATACCTGGAAAATTTATTTTAAAAAAATCTTAATTTATAATTGGATCTTAATAATATTTTTTAAAAAATCCACGTTTATAAAAGGACCCTAAAAATATTTTTTAAAAAAATCTTCGTTTATAATAGGGCCCTAAAAATATTTTTTAAAAAATCCACATTTATATTAGGGCCCTAAAAATATTTTTGTAAAAAATCCACATTTATAATAGGGCTCTAAAAATATTTTTTAAAAAATCCACATTTATAATAGGGCTCTAAAATATTTTTAAAAAAAATATTTTTGTGAAAAATCCACATTTATAATAGGGCCCTAAAAATATTTTTGTAAAAAATACACTTTTATAATAGGGCCCTAAAAATATTTTTGTAAAAAATCCACTTTTATAATAGGGCCGTAAAAATATTTTTGTAAAAAATCCACATTTATAATAGGGCCCTAAAAATATTTTTGTAAAAAATCCACTTTTATAATAGGGCCGTAAAAATATTTTTGTAAAAAATCCACTTTTATAATAGGGCCGTAAAAATGTTTTTGTAAAAAATCCACATTTATAACAGGGCCCTAAAAATATTTTTGTAAAAAATTCACATTTATAATAGGGCCCTAAAAATATTTTTGTAAAAAATCCACATTTATAACAGGGCCCTAAAAATATTTTTGTAAAAAATCCACTTTTATAATAGGGCCGTAAAAATATTTTTGTAAAAAATCCACTTTTATAATAGGGCCGTAAAAATATTTTTGTAAAAAATCCACATTTATAATAGGGCCCTAAAAATATTTTTGTAAAAAATCCACATTTATAATAGGGCCCTAAAAATATTTTTGTAAAAAATCCACATTTATAACAGGGCCCTAAAAATATTTTTGTAAAAAATCCATATTTATAATATGCCCTAAAAATATTTTTTAAAAAATCCTCAATTATAATAGGGCACTAAAAATATTTTTATAAAAAATCCACGTTTATAATTTGACCTTAAAAATATTTTTTACAAAATCCACGTTTATAATTTGACCTTAAAAATATATTTTTTAAAAATTCCACGTTTATTTGTGGTGCTTAAAAATATTTTTTAAAAAATCCACGTTTATTTGTGGTGCTTAAAAATATTTTTTAAAAAATCCACGTTTATTTGTGGTGCTTAAAAATATTTTTTAAAAAATCCACGTTCATAATTTGACCTTAAAAATATTTTTTAAAAAATCCACGTTCATAATTTGACCTTAAAATATTTTTTAAAAAATCCACGTTTATTTGTGGTGCTTAAAAATATTTTTTGAAAAATCCACGTTTATTTGTGGTGCTTAAAAATATTTTTTAAAAAATCCACGTTTATTTGTGATGCTTAAAAATATTTTTTTAAAAAATCCACGTTTATTTGTGGTGCTTAAAAATATTTTTTAAAATATCCACATTCATTTGTGGTGCTTAAAAATATTTTTTAAAAAATCCACGTTTTTAACTGAATCTTAAAAATATTTTTTAAAAAATCCACGTTTTTAACTGAATCTTAAAAATATTTTTTAAAAAATCCCCGTTTTTAACTGGATCTAAAAAATATTTTTAAAAATATTTTTTAAAAAAAATCCACGTTTTTAACTGAATCTTAAAAATATTTTTTAAAAAATCCACGTTTTTAACTGAATCTTAAAAATATTTTTTAAAAAATCCACGTTTTTAACTGGATCTAAAAAATATTTTTAAAAATATTTTTTAAAAAAAATCCACGTTTTTAACTGAATCTTAAAAATATTTTTTAAAAAATCCACGTTTTTAACTGGATCTAAAAAATATTTTTAAAAATATTTAATTGTATTTCTAAAAAATATTTTTAAAAATATTTAAAAAAAAAATCCACGTTTTTAACTGAATCTTAAAAATATTTTTTAAAAAATCCAGGTTTTTAACTGGACCTAGAAAATATTTTTAAAAATATTTAATTGTATATCTAAAAAATATTTTTAAAAATATTTTTTAAAAAAGTGCATGTTTATTTGTGGTGCTTTAAAATATTTTTTAAAAAAATCCACGTTTATTTGTGGTGCTTTAAAATATTTTTTAAAAAAATCCACGTTTATTTGTGGTGCTTTAAAATATTTTTTAAAAAATCCACGTTTATTTGTGGTGCTTAAAAATATTTTTTTTTAAAATCCACGTTTATTTGTGGTCCTTAAAAATATTTTTTTTAAAAAATCCACGTTTATTTGTGGTGCTTTAAAATATTTTTTAAAAAATCCACGTTTATTTGTGGTGCTTAAAAATATTTTTTTTTAAAATCCACGTTTATTTGTGGTCCTTAAAAATATTTTTTTTAAAAAATCCACGTTTATTTGTGGTGCTTTAAAATATTTTTTAAAAAATCCACGTTTATTTGTGGTGCTTAAAAATATTTTTTTTTTTAAATCCACGTTTATTTGTGGTCCTTAAAAATATTTTTTTTAAAAATATTTTTTTAAAAAAATCCACGTTTAATTTGTGTTTCTTAAAAATATTTTTTTACAAAATCCACGTTTATTTGTGGTGCTTAAAAATATTTTTTAAAAAATCCACGTTTATTTGTCGTGCTTAAAAATATTTTTTAAAAAATCCACATTTATTTGTGGTGCTTAAGAATATTTTTTAAAAAATCCTCGTTTATTTGTGGTGCTAAAATATATATTTTTTAAAAATCCACGTTTATTTGTGGTGCTTACAGATATTTTTTTAAAATTTCCACATTTATTTGCGGTGCTTAAAAATATTTTTTAAAAAATCCACTTTTATTTGTGGAGCTTAAAAGTATTTTTTTAAAAAACTCAGGTTCATTTACCAAAAATAATTTTTAAAAATCGTCGTTTATTTAATTCTTCTATTTTTTTTAATATTTTTGGTCCTTAAAAAATCCATATGCAAAATACTTCATTCTTTTGGCTCATGGTTTCCTTCGAATCCCTCCTAAATCAAAAGTTCAAAATCATAAATTAAATATTTTATTGACATGAAACATTTTGCAATAAAATGTGAGCCAATTGCAAGAAAACCATATGAAAATCCGAAAAAACTGCCTCATACAATTTCCCTGTAAAATATTCTGATTACGAAGTTCCAGCAACAAAAGAAACCAACACTCAACTCCATGCTAACAATCCGACACCAATAATTTATTTTGAGCAGAACGACCCCGCCAACCGATGATAATTACCAGCTGATGTTTATGGCGGTGCTAGGTGCTCCCATTGGGGGCGTTTGGGGGGGTTAGACTAATTAAACATAATAGTGTGAATATTTTTTCAGTTGTTAGAGCCGTTTCTGCTGCGGCTGCTGCTGTTCGGATGTCTGTAGCCACCGTATGGTATCAAAAAATCAATCTGACAAACATTAAACAACCAAAATATATACAAAGCTACTTACACATGTACATGCATACCTACATACATGCATTAGGTATGTGGTATGTGGTGAACACATAGCTAAATTTGTAAACAATTCAGTCAGTCAGAAGTGCCCCCGAGTATGGTTGGTATAACAACAATACCCCCCAAAACAATTCAAACCGACCCAGCCACACATTCGAATTCACCAGGGGAGGGGGGAGAGAAGAGAAAAAATAATAAACAATTTGATTATTATTATTATTATTTTTTGTTCATTTCGTGTTTTTTTTTGTTTTGGTGAGTAATGGCATAGCTTCAGTGAGCAGCGTTGTTGTTCTCCCTCAAAGTTTCTCCTCGAGCTCTTGAAATTAAATCTCTCACTCTCTTTCTTGTCTTTTTTTTTGAAGTTGCAAAAGTACTGAGCGAGTTATTAGCCGTAGCAGTACTTTGACACACATATGCAGTGGTCGGGTTAAAGGAGTAACGATACTTTTGTGATTTTTCAACGAGGGGTGGTATATTGAGTTTGGGAAATGAAAACGAAAAATTCTTTAGAAAATTACAAACGGACAAATATAATTTGGGGTTAGGAAGCTGTTTGCCTCTAACTATTCACTTTTTTTAGAACAGTGTTGGCTTGTTTGTTCGGGATACCATATTTTTTGTTGTTGCAAAATGGTCAAGCTTAATCCCTTTATTGTTATTTATTTTTATAAAAACAACGGTATAACAAACTTAATATGCCCTCCATACTATGGTGGGGGGTATAAAAATAGTTTTCATTGGCTAAATTAAACGTGGACTTTTTAAAAAATATTTTTCAAGGCGCAACATAAACGTTAATTTAAAAAAAAAAAATCATGGCATAAACAAACGTGGATTAAAAAAAAAAAAAACCTTTTCTTCTAGCCATTAATAAAAGTGGATTTTTTAAAATATATTTTTTCAAGATATTAAACGGACGTGGATTTATTAAAAAAATATTTTTTCAAGGCCTTAAAGAAACGTGGATTGTTTAAAATATATTTTTCAAAGCATAAACAAACGTAGATTAAAAAAAAAAACTTTTTTCTAGCCATTAATAAACGTGGATTTAAATAAAAAAAAACTTTTTTCTAGCCATTAATAAACGTGGATTTTTTAAAATATATATTTTTTAAGACATTAAACGAACGTGGATTTATTAAAAAATATTTTTTCAAGACATTAAACGGACGTGGATTTATTAAAAAATATTTTTTCAAGACATTAAACGGACGTGGATTTCTTAAAAAATATTTTTTCAAGACATTAAACGGACGTGGATTTATTAAAAAAATATTTTTTCAAGACATTAAACGGACGTGGATTTATTAAAAAATATTTTTTCAAGACATTAGAAGAACGTGGATTTATTGAAAAATATTTTTTCAAGACATTAGAAGGACGTTGATTTACTAAAATATATTTTTTTCAAGACATTAGAAGGACGTGGATTTATTAAAAAATATTTTTTTCCAGACATTAGAAGGACGTGGATTTATTAAAAAATATTTTTTCAAGACATTAGAAGGACGTGGATTTATTAAAAAATATTTTTTCAAGACATTAGAAGGACGTGGATTTATTAAAAAATATTTTTTCAAGACATTAGGAGGACGTGGATTTACTAAAAAATATTTTTTTCAAGACATTAGAAGGACGTGGATTTATTAAAAAATATTTTTTTCAAGACATTAGAAGGACGTGGATTTATTAAAATATATTTTTTCAAGACATTAGAGGGAGGTGGATTTATTAAAAAAATATTTTTTTCAAGACATTAGAAGGACGTGGATTTATTAAAAAATATTTTTTCAAGACATTAGAAGGACGTGGATTTATTAAAAAATATTTTTTCAAGGTATTAATGAAACGTGGATTTTTTTCAAAAAATATTTTTTCGAGGCTTTAAAGGAACGTGCTTTTTTAAATATTTTTTCGAGTCTTTAAAGGAACTTGGATTTTTTTTTAAATATTTTTTGGAGGCTTTAAAGGAACGTGGATTTTTTTAAATATAGCTTTTAGGGCAAACTTAAACGTGGATTTTTTTAAAAATACTTTTTAAGGGCCAACATAAAATTAGATTTTTTAAAAAATATTTCTTTAAGGCTTTTATGAGACGTGTATTTTATTAAAAATATTTCTACAAGGCATTACAGAAACGTGGATTTTTTAAAAAAATATTTTTACAAGGCATTACAGAAACGTGGATTTTTAAAAAAATATTTTTACAAGGCATTACAGAAACGTGGATTTAAAAAAAAAATATTTTTACAAGGCATTATAGAAACATGGATTTTTAAAAAAAATATTTTTACAAGGCATTATAGAAACGTGGATTTTTTTAAAAATATTCTTTAAGGGCCAACATAAAATTGGATTTTTTAAAAAATATTTCTTTAAGGCATTTATGAAACATGGATTTTTCAAAAAAATATTTTTACAAGGCATTACAGAAACGTGGATTTTTTAACAAAATATTTTTACAAGGCATTACAGAAACGTGGATTTTTTAAAAAATATTTTTACAAGGCATTACAGAAACGTGGATTTTTTAAAAAATATTTTTCAAAGCTTTAAAGAAATTTTGATTTTTTAAAAAATATTTTTCAAAGCTTTAAAGAAATTTTGATTTTTTAAAAAATATTTTTCAAAGCTTTAAAGAAATGTTGATTTTTTTAAAAATATTTTTACAAGGCATTACAGAAACGTGGATTTTTTAAAAATTTTTTTACAAGGCATTAAAGAAACGTGGTTTTTTTAAAAAAATATTTTTTAAGGGCCAACATAAAATTGTATTATTTAAAAAATATTTCTTTAAGGCTTTTATGAAACGTGGATTTTTTAAAAATATTTTTACAAGGCATTACAGAAACGTGGATTTAAAAAAAAAATATTTCTTTAAGGCATTACAGAAACATAGATTTTTTAAAAAAATACTTTTACAAGGCATTATAGAAACGTGGATTTTTTTAAAAATATTTTTAGGGGCAAAATAAAATTGGTTTTTTTAAAAAATATTTTTAAGGGCCAACATAAAATTGGATTTTTAAAAAATATTCCTTTAAGGCATTTATGAAACGTGGATTTTTTAAAAAAAATTTACAAGGCATTACAGAAACGTGGAGTTTTTAAAAAATATTTTTACAAGGCATTACAGAAACGTGGATTTTTTAAAAAAATATTTTTACAAGACATTACAGAAACGTGGATTTTTTAAAAAATATTTTTACAAGGCATTACAGAAACATGGATTTTTTAAAAAATATTTCTTAAAAGCATTTATAAAACGTGCATTTTTTAAAAAATATTTTTACAAAGCATTACAGAAACGTGGATTTTTTAAAAAAATATTTTTTAAAGAAAGGTTGATTTTTTTAATAATATTTTTTCAAGGCATTAGAAGGCCGTTTCGATAAATTTTGGACTTTTCCAGAATTTTCTGCAAAATTTATTTAGTACTTCATTTTTTTGGGATGGTGTCAAAGGAAGAAATATTCTCCACCAAATTTCATTGTGAGTCTCTGTACAAAAGAAGTTTGTATACTCAATGTGTACTTAACAAAATTGCCTTAATTTTTGGTATTTAAAGCCACCATTGTAAACTCTCGGCTAATTAAACACTTTTACCGAATTCTCATACAATTCACTGCCCAATGACCAATTTTTAGCTCTTTTTTCATAATCTGCTGAGTTTTTCCTGTAATATTTTTTTTTTACGTTGCACAGTTTCATAGACGTCAAAGAACTCCAAATGGGACACCGAAATTGACATCTAGATGGCGTTAGATATGAAATGGTCCTTTTTACCATTTGGCGACAATTTTCTAGCTTTTCCTAATAATTGATCACAGATTTATACAAAATTTGAAATAGTTTACTCTTGGATGCAATTATTTTCATTTGGGTTTATTTTTCACCCCACCACCCCTCGTTGCTGGGCTTTCCCTTGTTAATTTGGTAATATAAGCAACTAAATGAGCAACAATGGCAACGAAAAAACGGCTGAGCACACAGCAAATCTATGCCGCAGTTTTACCCAACAAAAAATTTACGACAATTCAATAGAAGGCATTGTTTGGTGGTGGTGGCGTCTGCGTTGACACCGACACCGACGTCGACGTCAACGTCATTGCAACTTTTTTTTTTTTTGCAGACAACAAGTATGCCTTTGTTAAGCGTTTTTAGGCTAGCTGAGTACTCTTTGGCGTTTTTTGCAAGACCTTTGGTTTGTTTGGCTGACGCCACATACGCTTGCAATGAGTGAGTGCCAGCAGCAGCAGCAGCGATCAAAGTTGGTGCTCAATGGGTCCCTCAAAATGCAATCCGCTTGCGAGTGGCATATGTGAGCTTTATCCATAACACTATGTTGTGGCCATGCAGATCACTGCAAAGTTTGCTCTGGCTCTGCCTCGTTGTGTTTGCTGGGTTATGGCCGAGATGTGTGGCATAGTTTGCTATACAATTGTTTAGCGTATTGCTTGCCTCTGCCGAGCCAACTGCTGGCTGTCTGGCTGGCTGGCTGCCTGCCTGTTGAGAGTGTAAATTGTTTTCTTAGCTGTCTGCTGGTTGGCTTTTTCGATTTAGCTTTTTTCGTGGCGTTTTCATTCTGTGAAAATTACTTCACCTGTAAAGGTGAACCATTATTTTTTTCGTTAGCCGTGTCGCCGTTCGTTTCTGTGTGTGTGTGTGTTCGTCTGCTATTGACCGTAGATGTACTAACGTCTTTTTTCAACGTTTTGGTGTTGTTTTTGTTGGTTTCTTAATTCCTTTGCCGTTTGCTTCTTTTTCCGATTATTATTATTTTGTTGCCAGTTTCTTCTTTTTCATTATCATCGACTACTACTACCAACACCAGCACTTCTTCCGCTCGTCGTCGTTGCAGTCGTCTAATCTCAAACAATAACGGCGTGGCGTGTTTCGTCGTTTGTTTTATTTCAGTTTTATTTTGGTTTCGGTCTCGTTGTTCAGCGTAACTAAAATATTTCGATTTTAGTTCAATACCTGAAGAGTGCATACGCGAACCTCAAGTGAACCGTAACACGCATTCGAGTTAAAGCTAAAAATTCAAAAAATAAAAAAAAACTAAACTAAACTACAAAGCTTTTATGTAAATATTTGAAAGGCAAAAAGAGTTATTTGAAACGCAAATAAAGTTCTTTTTCTTGAAACGGAAAGTGAGTGAATTTTGAAAAAAATATTAAAAATTTAAAAAAAATTACAAAAAAAAATATTTTAATAAATTTAAAAGAAATCTAAATTAAAAATATTATGAAAATTAAAAAAAATAATGATAATAAATAAACAAAAAAAAAATAAATATCAAATATAAAGAACTGAAAATATCGTGGATTTTTTTACACTTAAACAAAGAACAATCAATATTAAACATAAATAAAACATATATTGAACTAAAAAAATAACATTTTAAATTTCGAAAAAAGTAGGAAAATTTAAATTTTTAGTTTTCAAATTTGGGATGTTGTGGAAAATTGAATAAAATAAATAAATAAAATATTTAAAAACATTTAATCTTTGATATTAAAACGAAAAATGTCAAAACTAAGGAAAAAAAGTAAAAAAATATAAAAATTAAATTAAAAGAATAATATTATAATAATCTAAAAACATTTGATTAAAAAATGAAAAATTTGAAAACAAGAAAAGAAAATTTTAAAAAATGTAATAGATCTTTTATTAGATATTTATTTTATAAACTGTTGAAATTAGACAGAAATGAAAACTTAAACAATATTTTTTAAAAATAATTAAATAATTAAAAAAGTATCTAAGTTTTGCCGACAGATGTATACCCTCAGCCAATGATAAAAATTATTTTTTTCCAACAAAAAATAAAAAAAATTTATTAATTTTTTCCGAATAAAAAACTAAAACTTTCTATATAAAAATTTTTAATTTTTGTTAATTTAAAATATTAAAACAGGCGTTCCATAAAAATAAATAATTAATTTCAAAAAAATCCTTTTTGAAACAAAAATTAAAAATATATATATAAACATTTTTATATATTTTTTTTAATTTCATATAAAACAAGTAAGCAAAGGCTATAGTCGTGCGGGGCCGACCATGTGATACCCTACAACACTACAATATGTTAGATTTCGCTTTTGAAATTACATCATGGAGCACTGCCCAGTTATTACCCTAAGCATTTTGACCCAATATTTACGCACTCCTGTTCTTAACTATCTTCTCAGGCGTGTCGATTGGCTTCAATTGTGTGATCAGGATTTTTTTTGTGTTTTTGGTTCATTTGAACACCTAAATATTTTGCGATCATCTCCAAAAGCAATAGGCTTCTGTTCTGGCTCTAGCCTCACATCCATTCTAAATTTCGTGAAGATCGGACCATAATTGCGACTTGTAGAGTGATTACAAATTAACATGGGCAGACGGACAGACGGACCTACATAGGTAGATCAACTCAGCCACATTATTTAATGGAATTGCCTGAAATTCCACACAAGCAGTTCTTTGTGAGTACTTTACCCCCTGAAAGAGATTTGCCACAAGGAGTACACAAGGAGTACCTTCCGAGTACTTTATCCCTTGAAAGAGAATTGCTCACATAGGTCCACGATATCGTATATCCCCATATAACTGTACCTCCCGACCTTCGGTATTTTGATGATTTTAGCCACATTTTTCAATAGAATTGTCTGAAAATCCACAGAAGGAATTCCCTCTGAGTACTTTATCCCCTGGAAGAGAATTGTCTTTATAGGTCCACATATTATTATAGCACCCATTTAACGCTACCCCGAGATATTCGGTAATTCCAGGATTTTCCCGACATTATTCACCGGAATTGTTTCAAATTTAGTGTTTGAAGTTCCTAATGAATACTTCAGCCAAGACAGTAAATTGTCTATGCAGGTCCACGTCTTAGTATTGCCCCCATACAACGATGCCTCCCTTTATTCGGTATTTCCATGATATTAGCGGCATTATTCACCGATTTTTTTATTAAAGTTTCGCAATGGAATATTGTAATGATTTATGACAAAAGTTGCCTATACAGGGCCACGTCATCGTATAGACCCTAATATAACGGCTACATAAGGTATTTTTAAGATTTTAACAGAATTTTTAAAAGATTTTATTGTTTTTGAGAATTGCCAAATTTGTTCCAAATAGTGGAGGGTATTCAAAGATCGACCCGGCCGAATTTACAGCTTTTTTACTTGTTAAATTTTAAAGCTTTTTTAAGCATATTTTAATTTTTATTTTTGCAGAACAAAAAGATAAAATAGTTAAGAAAAGAGAAAATTAAAGAAGATGTGTATTTATTTTAAATCATTTTATTAAGAAAAAATTAAAAAAAATATGTATTTTGTATTTATTTTTTATATAAATAAATATAAAAAATAATCGACCGGAAAAAATGTATATCATTAATTTTTTTTTTCAAATATCTTTAACAAAAAATATATTTAAAAATAATATATTGTTGTATAAATGTTTTTTTCAATTTTTTTATTAAAAAATATACTTTTTTTTTAAACAAAAAACGGGAAACGTTTATAAAGAGAAAATTAAATAATATATTAATATATTTTTGGATTAATGTTTGTTTATGATTTTTTAAGGTTTTGAACATTTTGTAAAATTTTGTTGCTGCATTTTTTTTTAATTTTATTTTTTTAGAACCAAAATGTAAAGCATTTAAAGAACAGAAAAATGGAAAAATATATTTATTTTTTAATAATTTTATTAAGAAAAATTAAAAACATATGTGTTTGATTTTTTCAAAATCATCTTTTTACCGATTGAAAACTTTTTCATAAAAAATTAGGAACATGTTTATACAAATATTTTTAAGTGAGGTTTTCAATCGAATATATATTTTTTCCTGTTTGATCAGTAAATAATAATAATAATAAAAAACATATATATTTTTTTTTTAATAAAAAAATACATATGAGTAGGCCTCAAAAATTAGAGAAAAATAAATAAATACTAAATAAAAAAGTAAAAAATAAATAGAAAAATGTAACAAAAAGCCATCGTCTTCTATTTTTGAAGATTTTCACCGAATGTAAAATATTTTATAGAGAATCAGGACAATTTTTTATAAAAATTCTTTTTCATTTTTTTTTTTTCAATCAGAGACATTTTTTTAACAGTAAAAAATATGAAAATCAAAATATTTTATTTTATAAAATTCATCTATGGTCATTAAATATTACAATAACTAATAGATCATAAACAATCAATCGGTCGTACAAAATATGTAAAGAGAACGTTGCCTCTAAGAGGTTCGAAGACAAATAAAGATTTGAAAATTTTCGATCCAATTTCAAATTAAAAAATATATTTCATAATAAAAAAAGCAATAAAAATGACAAACAAAAAAATATATATATATAAATAACAATAATTAAGAAAATTAATGAAAATATAAGAAATAAATAAATAATATTTTTTTTTTTCGATTAAAATGTAAATTTAATATTTCATAATTAAAAAATCAATAAATGAACAAGAACAAAAAAAAAAATACATATTACATTTACAAAAGAAAGAAATTACGAAAAAATATTATGAACTTCAGTTAAAATTTAATATTAATTTAAAAACAAATAGAAAAAAATATTGCGAATTTCATTTTAAATTCATTTAAATTTTAAATTCTATTCTTCTCCAATAGATTTAATTGAAAATTGAGTGAAAAAAAATTAAAAAAAATAAAAAAACAAAACAAATACTAAAGTGTTTGTTTGTGTTTTAAATAATTTACATTCTTTGCCAAAAAATTTAAACGACAACAACAACAAAAATATTGTGAAGAAAAACAAAAATAAAAAACCAACGCTATAACCACATTTAACTATGGTTTAACCTTGTCTTAATTACTGGATTTTTTTTCTTCATTTTGTGAAAGAGCTCAACACAATTAACTTTGAAACGAAGGTAATTATTTGGTATTTTTCTAAGGAACTTCTAATGAAAGATAACTTAAAAACAAAATAACAAACAAAAAAAAAAAGAATATTTGAAAAAGAAAAAAAGCTCTGTTCTGAAAACAACAGCAACGGATCGATAATTATGTGGTCAATGTTTTCTAGTAAAATTAGCAGTAAATATTCTTTCGCCATCAGATGGAAATCCCCCGATCTTTACAGAATTTAGAATTAGCAAAACAATTATAACTGTATTGAAAATCGGGGAACGTAGTTGTTGATGGCAATCTCTCTTGAGGGTGTTATATAAAGTTTAGTTTGGTTTAATATAATTCTGATCATAGAGAGGTTAAATTCATATGTAATCCTATATTTTGTATAATAAAAAAGGTCAAAGCTTTACGAAAAGAAAATCTTACAGGATCGAAGTTCTCTTTCGCTAGCCTTTCATTTGTGGTAGATTACTCGAAAACAATATGCTACTTTACAAAATCTGGCATTGTGAACGCCATCTAGTAGGAAATAGGAAGACCATGGCCATTACGGACTGTATACACTGAGTTGATCTACATTGATCAACTTTAAACTGCCACCTATACTTCATTCTAAAAAGAAATCGCTTTTACAAAATCTAGCATTGCGAACGCCATCTACTGGACGAAAAGGATAACTAAACAGTTTGTAACGGCTCTGACCTATATCGGATCAGCAGAGTTTTAATTGAGTTACATTGTTTTTTTTAGGAAGTCGATTAATCTACCTAGTTAAGACTAACTAACTATGCCTCAGTACAACTGAGTTTGAACTTTGTTTCCCTCAGAAGCGTTCAGAAGACTGTTAAAATTATAAAGTTTTGACAATGCCACCTATAACTTGAACTTTTCTTAAAGGAAGCCAATCAATCTTCCTACTTAAGACTGCCACCTATGCCTCAGTTCATCTGAGTTTGAGATTTATTGCATAATTTTTTTAAGAGGATATATCGGAGTATACTTTTGGATCGCCACCTATATGTCATCTAAGAAGAGTTCGAAAACAATTTAAATTGCAAACTGAATAGAGAAGCTAAAATATAAATTGTTAATAAAGTCAACTGGGAATTCTCCAAACACTGCCACCTATAACTCAGTTAAGTAGATTAACAAAGTAAACAACAGGAGGTCACAAAAAAGGCAACTCAAATCTATTTACTTATTTTTGACTTCATTTATTACCGAGTTCCGTGATATTCCAATTAAAATGGCGAGGACGTTTGCGAGACTGCGAGACTGCCACCTATGCCTCAGTTCAACTGAGGTTCAGACTTATTGCATACATTTTTTAAGAGGATAAATCGGAGCGAATTTAACACCGCCATCTGTATGTCATCCAAGTAGAGTTCGAAAACATTTTAAAATGTAAACTGAATAGAGAAACTAAAAACTTTAAATTTGTTAATAAAGTCAACTGGGAATTCTCCGAACACTGCCACCTATAACTCAGTTAAGTAGATTAACAAAGTAAAAAACAGGAGGTCACAAAAAAGGCAACTTAAATCTATTTACTTATTTTTGACTTCATTTATTACCGAGTTCCGTGATATTCCAATTGAAATGGCGAGGACGTTTGTCTAGTTTTCACAGATACCGCTAAAGATTTTATCGGAATCCATTATCATAATGTTATTTCCACATTTGTATAGTGTTTTGTAGTTTCGACAAAGAGATGGCCTTCGTTATAATCTAAAATTGGTAATGGTGTTAAAATCTTGGAACTGAATCATAAAGTAGAGGCCCTTGACCTTCACGCCTGACTAACAAGTATTCCTCATGGGCGATTAATAGCAGGCGAGACTTCATCTTTTCGTAAATTGTTCAATATGAAACTGACATCTAGATGTCGTTATATTACAAAGTCAGTTTTGTCTTCACAATTGGTATCCCAAGGAAGGGGATTTATTTGAGAATAATTCGGAAATTTTACATGGAACTTATTTTCACCTATTCACGATCGAAATCATAGTCCCTGCTCTCCATCCATTTCATTTAAAATAGTGATTGTCTTGGCTAATTGTTGAATGTTAAATTCCCACAAGTAGGTGGCGCTTTTTCTTTTCCTTAACAAAAGTGGGAGTCTCGGCCAATCTTTGAATGTTAAATTTCTCCGAGTAGATGGCTCTAATTCTCTCAGAAGCCTTAACTATAAAAATACATAATTTACACGCCAAACAGGAATAGTATAATATATTATTAGTCTGACGTATAGGTGGCATACAATTTTTTTTTGAATTTTGTAGATCATGGGAATGGAATAACAGAGGGAGAATTATTTTTTGACTATCTCTTGTGGACTTGTTGTTTGAATTTTTTTTTATCATAAGGTCTTATCTGCATTTACATATGGTTAAATGTTGTATTTTAAAATTTCACCTTGTAGGCGTTATATGCTCATAATCATACACTCATATGAAATTAACATGTAGATGGCGTTATATACGATTCATTTTTCTCTTACCAAATTTTTCTATGTCCGGTAAATGGAGTGCGTTACTATTTTCCCCCAAATATACGACAGTTTTATTTTCTAGTCAATCTAAACTGAAAACACATAGATAGGTACTCATGACGAAAATGAAAATACTGGCATGTAGGTGGCGTTATATTCTCGAGTATTGTGTAGAGATTACTTAATGTCTTTTAAATATTAATTTTTTTTTTTTGGTACAGGCTCATTTTTGGTTCTCTCACCAACCTAAAATAAAAGAATGTCGATGAATTTTCGTGGAAAAAAAACTAAGTAGTAGTATGTTCTCAAACTGAGCTGTAGATGGCGTTACATAACCAGGGATTTTAGGAGCTCTTGATTCTAAAACAGTTTTTCTAGATTTTTAACTCGAATTTCAATATTAATTAATGAAGGTTGGCTTTATATGCCAAGTTTTTTATAGATGTCGTTTAGGAATTCTTCAATTCATTTATAGTTTTTAGAGTACTTCTAGGCGTCCTTAAAAATTCAAGGAGGGTTATTTTTAGGCATTTTTGAAGTATATAATGAAGCGCTCCTTTAAATTGAAAAGGAAAATTCTGATCTAAAATCAGTCTGACAGGTAGATGGCGTTACATTTTCAAGTTGTGTGCAAGGATTTTTCTGGCTTCTAAAACGTTTTTTTCGTGGTTGAATTTTTACATATTTTTTCAATTTGAAATAGATTTGACGATTACTGAAGGTTGTCTTTATATACCCATTTTTTGTAGATGATTTTTGGGTTTTTTTACAGTTGGTAGAGTATTTTTAGGCGACCCTGACAAATCCATAGAAGTTCTCAGGTTTCGCTTAATTCCACAGAAATTTAATCATTTTGAAGACATATGAAAAATAAATTTTTGATAAAAACTGTTTTATAACTCAAGGCAGTCTGACATGTAGATGGAGTTATATGTCTTAATTGTGTTCAGAAATTTAGTGATATCTTAAAGATCTCAAACAGTACAGGCACTTTCGTTATTTTTGAATTCGAAATTAATTTTTTGAAATTTTTTAATAATTTGTAGAGTATTTCTAGGCGGTTTTACAAATTTATTAAAAATTCTTTTAATTCCTGAATTCCAAGCAAGTTTAAAATTTATGAATTTTTTAAAATATTTGACTTTTAGGAAATTTAAAATTTAGGCTTTTGTCAACATTTAAACGATCCGCTAAATATTTGCAAATAAATTTGTTATTATTTTTACGATTTGCTTCATTTTTGCATTGTCTGACACCATATCATGTTCACCGGCGGTATTGTTTGACATTTTGTATTGTTTATGTCTTTTGACTGAAGGTCGATGTTTTTCTCTATTGGTCAGATGTTGGAATTCGGACACAACCTTCAAGAAACGCATCGTTGGCCAAGAGTCAATTGTCTTGTCTCGTGTGTGTGTGTGGTGGCATTCATGCTTCAGTTCTGCACAGCGATTAAATGATGCGATTTCATTACAATCGAATAAAAGTTAAGGTGACCCAGTTCGAAATTGGTACAATTTTTTTTTTTGCGAATTTTGAGTTGATGACAAAATTTCGTGTCGAATGGGATTTGAAAATGAATTTTTAAGGAATGGAATATTTGTTTTGTATCCTTTTTGTGATAAAATAAGTTAAAAAGTATCAGACAATTTTTCAAAAACTTGAACCCTATGTGAGGGGAGGTACCAGAAGAAATGGTCCGATCTCTAGCATTTTTATAACAGATCTTGTGTTGATGGAAATCTTGAGATGTGCCAAGTCTGAATGGAATCGGAGGTTAATTTCGCGTTTTATGAACTTCGTGAATATTCAAAATTTTGACCCCTTGTGAGGGAGGTACCAGAAGGAGTGGACCGATATATTCCATCTTCACAGCAGATCTTATGTTAGTAGAAATAATGGGAAATTTGAACAGAACCGGATGCTTATTTCGCATTTTTATGCTCATTTTGGTTATTCAAAATGTTGACCCTTTTTGGGGGAGGTACCAGAAGATATGTTCCGATCTCCACCATCTTTATGACAGATCTTGTGTTGATGGAAATATTGAGATGTGTCAAGTCTGAATGAAATCCGATGTTAATTTCGCGTTTAATGAGCTTCATGAATATTCAAAATTCTGACTCTTTGTGGGGAGGTACCAGAAGGAGTGGTCCGACAACTACCATCTTCACACCAGATCTTACTTAAGTCCAAGTATTCGGATGTGTGAAATTGGAAAAGAATCGGCTGCAAATTTCACGTTTTACGAGCTTTATGGTTATTCTAAATTTTGACCCTTTATGGGGGAGGTACTTGAAGGAGTGGACCCATATATTCCATCTTCACACCAGACCGTGGTTTAATGAAAATATTGTGATGTGTGTAATTTGAAGACAATCGGACTATTATATCACATTTTCTAAGAGTTATAATTATTCCGAATTTTGACTCTTTGTGACGGGAGGTACCAGAAGGAGTGGTCCGATCTCTACCATCTTCACACCAGATCTTACTAAGGTAGAAGTATTGGGATGTGTGAAATTTGAAAAAAATTGGATGATCATTTCGCGTTTTACGAGCTTCATGGTTATTTAAAATTTTGACCCGTTTTGTGGGAGGTACCAGAAGGAGTATACCGATATATCCCATATTCACACCAGATCTTTTGAAAACAAAAATATTATGATGTGCGAATTTTGAAGGCAATCGGAATCTTATTTCAAATTTTATAAGAGTTATTATTATTCCGAATTTTGACGATTTGTGAGGGAGGTACCAGATGGAGTGGACCGAAATTTTCCATTTTCTCACCTGACCTAGCACTGATGCAAATATTAGGATTTGCAAAGTTGGAACAAAATCGGATTATCGTTTCTCTTTCTGTGCAGAAAATATATTGTTTTGAAAATTTTGCCCTTTTGTGGGGGAGGTACCGGAAGGAGTGCACCGATATTGCCCATCTCGAAGCTCGATCTAAGTTTGACCACAATATTACAATGTACCAAGTTTGGACCAGAACCGGATTATTCTTTCCTTGTCTGTGCAGTAAAATATGTTTTTTGCAAAATTTCGACCTTTTGTGGTGGAGGTACTGGAAGGAGTGCACCGATATTGCCCATTTCCGAACTCGATCTAAGTTTGACAATAATGTAAAGATGTACCAAGTTTGGATCAAGTCGGATACTCCCTTGGGGAGTTATCGTGCACACCAGCAGGTAGATAGACAGGCAGATGGACGGACGGACATCGCTAGATCGACTCCAAATGTCCTGAAATGGATTTGGTCCAAAGAGAGCTTGGGTCTAAAATTGTTATTTCGATGAGCCACGTTTTGGCCATATCAAATGATATATACCCTCCGTAGCCATATGGCTGAGGGTATAAAAAATAATCGTTTCAGAACCTAGTAAAGCAGTAACTCAGTTGTAGGTCATAATTTCAGATCTGGTGTGAAGATGGTAGAGATCGGACCACTCCTTCTGGTACCTCCCGTCACAAAGAGTCAAAATTCGGAATAATTATAACTCTTAGAAAATGTGATATAATAGTCCGATTGTCTTCAAATTACACACATCACAATATTTTCATTAAACCACGGTCTGGTGTGAAGATGGAATATATGGGTCCACTCCTTCAAGTACCTCCCCCATAAAGGGTCAAAATTTAGAATAACCATAAAGCTCGTAAAACGTGAAATTTGCAGCCGATTCTTTTCCAATTTCACACATCCGAATACTTGGACTTAAGTAAGATCTGGTGTGAAGATGGTAGTTGTCGGACCACTCCTTCTGGTACCTCCCCACAAAGAGTCAGAATTTTGAATATTCATGAAGCTCATTAAACGCGAAATTAACATCGGATTTCATTCAGACTTGACACATCTCAATATTTCCATCAACACAAGATCTGTCATAAAGATGGTGGAGATCGGAACATATCTTCTGGTACCTCCCCCAAAAAGGGTCAACATTTTGAATAACCAAAACGAGCATAAAAATGCGAAATAAGCATCCGGTTCTGTTCAAATTTCCCATTATTTCTACTAACATAAGATCTGCTGTGAAGATGGAATATATCGGTCCACTCCTTCTGGTACCTCCCTCACAAGGGGTCAAAATTTTGAATATTCACGAAGTTCATAAAACGCGAAATTAACCTCCGATTCCATTCAGACTTGGCACATCTCAAGATTTCCATCAACACAAGATCTGTTATAAAAATGCTAGAGATCGGACCATTTCTTCTGGTACCTCCCCTCACATAGGGTTCAAGTTTTTGAAAAATTGTCTGATACTTTTTAACTTATTTTATCACAAAAAGGATACTTTTTTTAACTTATTTTATCACAAGGATACAAATATTCCATTCCTTAAAAATTCATTTTCAAATCCCATTCGACACGAAATTTTGTCATCAACTCAAAATTCGCAAAAAAAAAAATTGTACCAATTTCGAACTGGGTCACCTTAACTTTTATTCGATTGTAATGAAATCGCATCATTTAATCGCTGTGCAGAACTGAAGCATGAATGCCACCACACACACACACGAGACAAGACAATTGACTCTTGGCCAACGATGCGTTTCTTGAAGGTTGTGTCCGAATTCCAACATCTGACCAATAGAGAAAAACATCGACCTTCAGTCAAAAGACATAAACAATACAAAATGTCAAACAATACCGCCGGTGAACATGATATGGTGTCAGACAATGCAAAAATGAAGCAAATCGTAAAAATAATAACAAATTTATTTGCAAATATTTAGCGGATCGTTTAAATGTTGACAAAAGCCTAAATTTTAAATTTCCTAAAAGTCAAATATTTTAAAAAATTCATAAATTTTAAACTTGC